>NC_083686.1:852500-1541250 GCF_033118175.1 Dama dama | reverse complement strand
AGATGGGGAAACAGTGGAAACAGTGACAGACTTTTTGGGGGCTCCAAAATCACTGCAGATGGTGATTGCAGCCATGAAATTAAAAGATGCTTGCTCCTTGGAAGAAAAACTATGACCAACCTAGATAGCATATTAAAATGCAGAGACATTACTTTGCCAGCAAAGGTCCATCTAGTCAAAAGTGTGGTTTTTCCAGTAGTCAGATATGGAAGTGAGAGTTGGACCGTAAAGAAAACTGAATGCTGAAGATTTGATGCTGTCGGACTGTGAAGCGTTGGGAGAAGACTCTTGAGAGTCCCTTGGACAGCAAGGAGATCCAACCAGTTCATCGTAAAGGAAATCAGTCCTAACTACTCATTGCAAGGACTGATGCTGACGCTGAGGCTCCAATATTTTGGCCATCTGATGCAAAGAACTGACTCACTGGAAAAGACCCTGATGCTGGGAAAGACTGAAGGCAGGAGAAGGGGACGACAGAAGATGAGACGGTTGGATGGCAGCACTGACTCCATAGACATGAGTTTGAGCAAATTCTGAGAGACAGTGAAGCACAGGGAAGCCTGGCGTGCTGCAGACCATGGGGTCCCAAAGAGTTGGATACGACTGTGCAACTGAACAGCAATGTGAAGAACAGACACAAACCCGTCTTCCAGGAGAAGTGCTACGTGTGAACCTGGGGCACACCTGCCGACTCAGGCCCTTAGTGGCACATCTAAGGAGACTGGGCTCCTGTCGCGTCCCTGGGCCCTGCAGGGTCCTGCCTCGTCCAGGCCCCCACCAGGCCCCCTGGACGGGACACGGGCAGGGCGCCCCCAGCCAGGCCATGTCTCCAGCGATGTCCAGAGCATCCTAACTGGAAACGTGGGCGACCCACATACCCTCTCGCGTCTTACGCAAACATGTCTGCCTCCTGGAAGTTTCCCTCAGATCTCCGGTCTCCCCTCCATGTGTAGGTGGGGGGACCAACCGACCCTGCTAGCAGGGGCGGGGGGCAGCCTGGACCGGGGGTGCTGACCGGTCGGCCCACTGAGGCCCGCTGACCCCAGACTCCAGACGCCCCTCCCCCACCGCCCCCCGCCTGGCCCGGCCACGCGAGGCCCCAGGACCCAGCGCCGTTCTGTGGGTTTAGGAGGAAAGGGCCAGGTCAGCAACCGCGGGCAGCCCCGCACCCCCACCGCCGTCACCTCCTCCTTCTTCAGCTCTGCCGTCCTCCTCTTCTCCCGTGCCACCTGCTGCCGCGCCAGCGCCGCCGCCTCGTGGCTCAGCTTCCCCCGCAGCCGGCGGACCTCGCCCGCGGCCAGCTGCTCCTCCCGGTCCTTCGCCTGCATCCGCCTCTGCCACTCGAGGAACTCGGAGAAGTCCCCGGCCCCGTCCACGAGCCGGTCCACCCTGGGGACACGGGGCGGCGGGCCGCTGGCGGCTCCCGTGAGGCCCGCCCAGAGCCCAGGGTCCCCCGGGGGGCGTGGCCTTCACGGGCGCGGCCGCTCTGCACCGGACACCCGGCCCCACACTGCCCGCCTGCCCTGGTCCTGCGTGTGCACCCACCCTCTGGCCGCGTCTCCCCCCTCGTGCCTTCAACCGCTCGTCTGTCCGCTCACCTGTGTCCGCCCGTCCTCCACCCCCTGCCCATCCATCCGCCACCCCTCTGTCCCTCTGTCCATCTTCTCACCCAGCCGGTCAGACACCCAAGCTTCCCCCACAGCCCAGCTCTCAGGGTGAGACCAGGGCCTGCAGCCAGGGCGGTCTAGGGGAGAGGGCTCCCGGGAGGAGGTGTGGGGAGGCCGGGTTTCCCTGAGCCGCCGCCTGCTGTCTGTCCATCTCCTCGCCGAGTGGAGCCGAGCTTCCTTGGCTGCGGCCGTGACCCTGACGCTGGCCTTCTCGAGCCCCTGGGGCTGTTCGGGTGGGACGCCGCCGCTCCCCACCCCTGGACCCCCTAAGGGGCGCCCGAGGCCCTCGAGTCCCCACCTCTGCAGCTCCTTCTCCACCTGCCGCTGGTACAAGGCCCCTTCGCGCAGGATGGCGGCCGTGTTGAGCTTGACCGGGGCACTGTCGTTAGGCTGCGGGAGAGGGTGGGAGCGGGCTGTGACAGGGGTGGGGGGCGGCCTTGGAGCAGCCAGTGCCCCCCTGCCCCTCTGCCCTCCATACCCTCCCCCTGCCCGGCGCTCCCCTCGGCCATAAGGGCCGGGATTTCCTCAGGGGGACAGGCCCAGAGGCGGGAGCGTGGGGAGAGGCCCCGGGAGCACCGCTCACCGTATAGAAGGTCAGTTTCTGGGTCTTGAGGATACGAGGTGGGAGCCGGAGCCGCGGCTTCTTCTTGGAGCCCTGCGGGAGTCAGGGCCTGGCACCTGTGCCCACGGATGCCCCCAAATGCACCCCGGGGAGGCCTGGCCCACTCCCCTCTGCCCAGCTCGCCCCGCGTGGGGCCCCTGGGCAGGTCCCTCTAGGGCCCTCCAGCCGCCCGGGCGGGTAGGGAGGGTTTGGGGCCGGCGTGCCGGCCGGGGACCGCGGTTCCCAGACAGGGGGCTGGAGCCTGTGGGCTCAGGGGCCCGCTCCCCGCGGCCCCGGGGCCGCCCCAGGACGGCCCGGCTGCTCCCTGCCCGGCCTTCTGCTCTGCTGACCCCCTCAGGGTGGGTACGTCGGTCCACGGCACAGCGGCTGGTGAGAGGCAGCCCCCACACAAGCACCCGGCCATGACACCCGGGCACGCTGCTCCCGGGCGGGGTGCCCAGTCCCCTGGCCTGCCCCCACTGCCGGGGGAGGCTCAGCTCTGGTCCATCCGCGGCCACCCGGGCGAGTCCACTGTGGTGGTGGGGGGGGGGGGGGGCGGGAATAGGCCAACCTCTCCCAAGGGAGCACCGCTCAGCGTCCACCCAGCCTGGGGCCTCCCGGCCCAGCTCCCTGACTTTCTTTACTGACAAACACATCTTGGGGTTTTTCTTACAGAAATGTTAAATGCTAAGTGTGGGAAAACCTGGAAGCAGCCCGAGACGGCGAGGCTGCCCCTGCTGGCCCGGACCGCACGCGGCAGGCGTCTCGGGGCCCCGCCCTCCCGTGGCCTCGCCGTGGCACAGGGAGGGGCCTGTCTGTGAGGCCCCGCCCAGGGCATGGGGGCGGGGGCGGGCGTCACCTGCAGCTGGGGCTCCCCGCGGCTCCTGGGCACCGCGCACCGCAGCTCCTCGATGTTAGCACGCAGCAGCAGCTCCTGCGCAGGGACAGACGGCTCCAGCCCCGCCGGCCGCCACGCGGTCCCCAGGCCACAGACGCACAGGCCGGCTCGCCGCCCCTCCCCTCCTCCCTCCCCGGCACCCCCTTGGGGGTCTCCGTGTGCAGCCCGCCCACCTCGGCCTTCCAGCGGTTGTATCTCTTGGTCATCTCCAGCAGCCGCTGCTCCTTGGGCGGCTGGTAGGTGCTCCTGGGGACCTGGTGGGGTGGCGGGGGGGGGTGGCGGGCAGCGGAAGGGAGACCGAGGTGACAAGCCGCACCACGAAAACTAATAAGACTAATAAAAACCATAAAAACGAATTGATGTGAAGAAAAGGATCTGGGTCAACGAAAAGGAAATTGAGAGAGCTGATAGAGGCGAGGGGTCCATGGAAAGCCTCTCAGGGAAGAGGCTGTAAGGAGACCCGACACGTGGTGGGAGTGGACTGGGACCCTGGGACTTTCCAGCACCATCCCTTCACCCTTCATGTACTCCTCAGTTCTGCTGGGGGATGCGATTGGTTCTGGGAAGCCGAATCCCTCACAGGCGCTCAGGGTGGGGCCCAAGACCCGTCAGAACACTGCACTCCCAGTCATGGTGATCAGGTCAAGGGCAGACACGCAACCCCCGTTGGTCTAATCACACTGTCACAGAATTCTTGGCCCTAGATGTCCCCTCATGCCCTGGACAGTGAGTTGTGGGCATGAGGCCTGGATGTGTGGCTGCCATAAGGGAAGTCAGCCCAAAGATCAAGCCGACCCTCAGAGGGGACTAGGGGAAAGAGTCACACAGAGGCGGCTCCAGCACCCTGATCAAACTATGCCTGAAGCCGACCCTACTGCAGCCGTGAGAGTCGGCTAGTTCTCTATTGTCTAAGCCAGACTGAGCTCTTTTTCCTTGTAATAAGAAGCATCTTGACTGAGAGACGTCAGCAACGCAGGGCAGGGGGAGGCAGTGAAAAAGGGTCTAGGCAGATGGGATAGACAGGCAGAGACCCCGAGGTGGGGAAAGCCTGCGCGCGCGCGCGCACACACACACACACGCACACACACACACACGCGCGCACGCGCGCACACTGTGGGGAGGGAGAGGTGCATACCAACAGGGTTAAAGAGGGCTCTGAGTGCCAAGTGCCAAGCGCCCTGTGGCCACCAGCTTCACTCCACGCCTACTGACCAGACCTCATTCCCTGGGCGCCCACTCCCCTGGGCAGGCTCTGGGTCAGCTGGGCTTCCCTCTCTGGGTGAGACAGGGTGGTGGGGGCATCGAATGCTCCTGGACTGGCCCATGCGCCCTCAGCCCTGGAAGAACCCAGCTCCGCCCCGGCCTACACGGCCCACTCTCCCTGCCTTCATGGGTCGGGCCCACGGAGACCGGCTCCACTTACCGGTCTGGTCTTGGCCACCTTGGGGACCATCTCAGGCACGGGGATGGCGCGGGGCCTGGGGGTGGTCAGGCTGAACTCCTTGGGCTCTGTGACCTTGGCCTTGCTCTTTGGAGGAGAGGGCTGGCTGGTCAGCTCCCCCTGCAGCTGGTCGATCAGCTCCTGGACTTCCGGCTGCCACCTCAAAGGCAAAGGTGGGAGCAGCGGCTTGGGGGGGGCGCTGCCTGTGCAGGTCAGTAAGGGGACGGCCCCTCGGCACAGGGGGAGGGGCCGTGAGCGGGGAGCAAGCGGGCGATTCAAAATCAGGGTCCCTGGAGCTGCACCGCCGTGACAGGTGGAGAGGAGACTGAAGGAGGGGTTGAGGCAGGGGAGGAGTCTAGAGGTGGGGGTGCCTTGGACAAGGGGTTCTGGAAGGGCCCTGCTGGGCTGCCCCCCGAGGTTTGGGCTCCCCCCCCATGCCTCCTCACACCAGTGGGCACTGCTGGCCATCGCCTGTGTAGACAGTGGGTGATGCCTCCCAGGGAGACCGCTTGGTTTGAATCTTTCCTGCCCCAGCTTGAGGTCCAAGGTCACCAGAAGGAGGAAGGGCGTGTCTGAGGGCCAGTAGGAGTGGGGTCCTGGGGAGGGGGAGCAGCTGGGGAAGGGAGCTGCTCATAGGGCGGGCGGGGAAGGCTGCAGACGGGGTGGTGGGTGGTGCCGCAGGGTCTGCAGGCCTAGGCAGCTGGGAGCAGCCCTCCGCACTGGGCGCTGGCAGCAAGTCCAGCCAGGCGGGAGTGAGGCCCTTCCCCCGCTGCTCAGGGCCGGGGCCTCCTGTACCCCGCCGGCACCCGAGGGGTCTGCCGCTGCCAGAACCACCTGTCAGCCCGTCCCCAGGAAGACAAGGTGGCTCCCCGGCCCTGGCAGAGGGGGCCGGCTGGGGGTGGCAGCTGCACGCTGGCCCCGGCAGGCCCACTGGAGGTCCTTTCGCCTGCGGGTCCTGGCCTGCGCCAGCCTGGCCAGCATTGGCCCAAGCCTGGCGGGGGAGGTTGTAGAAGGTGGTGGGGACAGCTTTGGGGTGACAGGCCCAGGAGGGGCGCCCTGGGGGCAGCTGGGGAAGCCATGCAGGCCCCCTACTCCCCGGCGACGAGCTGGCGGCCTGCGTGGACGCCCCGCCCCGGGGTGAGACCCTGGCGCTGCCCACCTCATCAGGGGGTCGATCCAGTTCTCCTTTACGTGGGACGTCTCGTAGACAAGGCTCCACTCGTCCTTGATCCATGAGCCGAGGTTCAAGGGGTTGAAGAGGAACCCGAGGAACTGAGGGAAGAGGGAGCCACGGGGGCCAGACCCACTCGGTGAGAGTGAAACCCCCTGGAGCTCCCCAGCGGGGAGTCAGTGCTGGGGCGGCAGCTGTGGCTGGCGCACCCGCAGGAGACCTCAGCCGGCCGCAGGCAGGCGTCCAGCCCCACTGGCCTGCCCCCTCCTGTGGGCCTGGGGAGCTGCCCGTCTCTCGCCTGGGCCCCTGTGTTCGCCAGCGGGGTCCCTGTCGGCTGTGGGCCCTGGGCTTCAACCCCTGCACCCCGTGGGTCTGTATAAATGCCCCCTCCCCGTCCTCCCCACCGGCTGTGGTTGGGTGGGGGCTGGGCAGGCCCTCAGCCCTGATGCCCGAGGGGGGGGTGGTGGTGGTGGGCAGGGGGCAGGGCCAGGGCCTCTGGTCGCCCGCTGCTGCCTCCGTGGGGGGCTCACTGCCCCCACAGGCATGTCCACCCCTCCTCCTTCCGCTCAGGCCTCCATGCCCTTCCTCAGGGAGCAGCTAGCTGCCAGGGGTCCTTCTAGAGCCTTCCACAGCTTCCACAGCAGCAGCCTGGCCCCTGCTCCCCCGTGCCCCGAGCCCCGGGGCCTCGGCCTACCCCCTGGGCTATGCGGAGGCTGTCTCAGCCCCTCACCTACCCGCTCCCGGTGTTCCCTCCATCTTCTAGTTCCTGTTCCCACTTCCTGATGAAGGAGGCAGTCAAGTGTCTATGGTTGGGGCACTGGGGTCTCCACAATTTCTCCTCCCAGACCACTGCCCCTGGGGCCCACCGCTCCACCCCCGGGCCCCATCCTCCTCTCACCCCCATCTGGGGACACACCGCTTCCGGTGGAGGGGCGCTCTCCGAAAGGAAGCCGCACCGGAGTGGGTGTGCTGGTTCTAGGCACCGGCCAGGAGGCCAAGCCTGGTGCAGGGTCGGCTCCACACACTGGGGGACCCCCCGGGGCAGGCTGACACATGGGCCTTTTGCTCAACAATTATTAATAATTTCTTTTTTTTTTTTCTTTAATTTTATTTTTGTTAAGAATTTCAACTCTGACAGCAGAGTGTGAACCAAGTGCGAGCGCTCCAGCCGGGAAGCTGGCTGTCTCTGAATATCGCTCAGAAAATGCTGTCATGAAATGAAGCCCTTGCTTACGGTGACTATGGAAACATCCATGCACCGTGCATTACTCATGTTTATACGTGGACAGGAACACAGTCACTGAACGTGCTGCCTCGCTCACCTGCCGGGGGCGGGTGCAGATCTCTGGGGCGGTGGTCCGGGGAGTGTCCCGGCTCCCACCTCCCTTCCCCCGCCCTGCACCTCCCCTCCCGCTCCAGGGCTGCCCCTGCAGTGCCTGCGGCTTCCCTCCAGAGGGGCCGCAAAGCGCTCCTGGGGCCTCAGCTGTCCCTCTCTTCTCTGGGGAGTCATTATCCTGGTCTGGGGGCTGCCCCGCCGCCAAGCCAAGTAGGGAGGAGCCAGCCAGCGGTGGAAAGCCTGGCCCAAGAACCAGCTCTGCCGCTCAGCTGCTGTGTGACGTCGAGTTAGTTACTGAACCTCTCTGCCTCAGTTTCCTCAACTGTGGGATGAGTGCTTGTAGGAGTGACCTCGCCCAGTCCCTGTGAGAGCGGACCAAGAACTGCTCGCAGAGGAAGCCGGGCCCACAGCAAATGCTCCATGGGAGTGGCCGGCAGAGGGCAGCGGGCCTGAGGCCCACTCACGGTCCTGCTGGCCCTGAGGCCCCGGGCATCCCGATCTTTCTGCCCAAGTGAACAGGCGGCCACAGAGACGGCCTGGGGGAGGCAGGGGGGGCTCCTGCAGGCGCCCTCTCAAAGGCTGCCACCCCTCAGGACCTGCTCCAGACTGTGCCCTCCCTGATCCCCCAAAGCCGCACAGCCCCTCCTGCAGGGAGGAGAGGCTGCCTGGGGCTGGGAAGGTTCCAGAGGCCCAGACTATGAACGGGCAAGGACGCCTTGTCTCGACTTAACAGCTCACATCCAGCAGCGACCACCCGCCGGACCGCAAGGAGCAGAAACCAGACTCCCCAGGCCTGAAAAGGGCACATTTGCAGCAAGGCGGGGCAGGGGCCAAGGTCTGAGAACAGAACTTGGGGCTGGGGGTGGGGGGGCTTACCTTGCACACCTTGTGGACCGGCTGGGACCGCAGGACGTCACAGAAGAGCTGAAAGCCGAGCTCCTCCAGCTGGAACGTGGCCAAGTAGCAGATCACTGGGGGAAGAGGGCGTGGGCATGGGAGCAGGACGCTGGGGTCCCCGCCTGGGGCGTTTGATCCTGGGAGAGGCACCAGGGGCTAAGGGCCTGACAGGGGCAGTGAACAGAGCCCAGGGCGCCGCCTCCCTCGGGCCGTGTGGCCAGAGGCGCCCGCTCCATCGGGTCCACGTGAAAAGGACAGCCTGATACAACAGCACAAGCGACGGGAGTGGGGGTAGGGTAGGGGGGAAGGGTTCCAGGGCTTCAAGCACTTGCAGATCATTGTAGCTCATTGGATACATTTCCAGAAATTCCAAAACTTCTAGGGTAAATGTAAAACCATCTTGCTTTTCAGTTTGTGAATTCTGAGACTGGAAGCCGCTGGACTAGGGGATGGGGGGCCAGCAGCCCAGCTCCGGCCCTGGCATCGGGCACCCCCCAACCTCTGTCTCTGAGCTCCCTGCAGTCTGGACCCCTCCCTCCCAGGCAGGTCCATCGAGGCCCAAGGGCTGGACCACCTTCCCCCACTTGGACACTGGCCAGTCTGCCCACGTTGCCACCACACCCCATGAAGGCAGCACTGCACAGCATGTGGGATCTTAGTTCCCTGACCAGGGATCGAACCCATGGCCCCTTCATTGGCAGCCCAGAGTCTGAACCACTGGACTGCCAGGGAAGTCCCCAAACGCCTCCTTCTACTGAATCCCCTCTGGGACCGTCCAGAGTACAGCCAGAACGTCGGCTCTGCATGTGGTCCTCAGGGCCGTGGGGCCAGGAACTCAGCTGATGATGAAGACCCATCCTGTCACACAGACTGGCCTCCAGGGCCACCTCTCCCAGCCAGACCAGCCCTCCCTCTGAGGCCTGCGGAGGCCTGTCTCCTGGGGCCTGGCAGTCAGCACGCCTGGAGTCTGTCTCCATGTCAGTGAGGGGGGGAGACACAGCCCCCTGGCCGCCCATGCTCCGGCAGCCGGGAGAGTCCAGGGAGGGAAGGGAGGCTGAGGACCTCGGAGGCCTGCTGGGGGAGGGGCTCAGTCACTATTGAGGGTCTGTGGGGATCTGGCCCGCAGGGACCCGTGGGCTCCCCCAACCACGGCTGGCCACAGGCACCTACCCTCAAAGAGGCTGTAGTCAGCCCGCGGGCAGAGCCGGCCTTCCCGCACATAGAAGGCATCCACCACGATGGTCAGCAGCTTGCGGTACTCCAGACACCCTGACAGGATCTCCATGATGAACGCCTGCTTCTGGGGGCTCAGTGTCTGGAGGAGAAACAGCCCGGGGAGGGGGCAGCGCCTCCAGACGTGGGGGCCCCAGCGCCCTACAGTGGGGAGCCCCTGGCCAACCCTCCAACCCTGCAGGTCCTCCCCCAGGAGTTGGTCCCTGGGCGGAGACTGTGAGGGGGGCAGAGACGGAAATAAACACGGAAAACAACCCTGAAGGAAAAGCCCTGTGTGATTCTGCCCATGTGAGGAGTCAGATTCCCAGGACAGGAAGTAGAAAGGTGTGTGGGGTGTGATGGGGGGATGGAAAGAGGGTGGGAACTGTTATTTGACGCAGAGTTGCCATTTGCGAAGGTGAGAAGGTTCTGGAGACAGACGGTGGTGATATTCACGTGCGAACATACTTAACCCACTGAACTGTATTGCATCATACACCTAAGAATGGCTAAGATGGTAAATTCTATGTCACGTGTATTTCACCACAATAAAAAAAAGAGCAAGCTCCTATGAAGTTTTTCAAATGAATGATTTTAAAAATTACCTCCCCTCAAAAACAAACAAACAATAACCAAGCAAGGAAAATCTCTGGCAGAGGGAATTAGTGTCAGCGGAGACCCCTCTCAATTTACTCTGAAACATGTTGGGTTTTGTAACCTGTGCGTGTCACGGCTTAAGTATTCAAAAAACCAAGTTTCGACAGTAAGAAAAAAAGAACATCTACTGTTGCCAGCAGCGCTTCCCAGGTGGAGGAGAGGTGAAGAACACATCTGCAAATGCAGGAGACCTAAGAGACACCGGTTCGTTCCCTGGGTCAGGAAGATCCCCTGGAGGAGGGCACGGCAACCCATTCCCGTATCCTTGCCTGGAGAATCCCAGGGACAGAGGAGCCTGGCGGGCTGCAGCCCAGGGGGTCGCAAAAGAATCGGACATGACTGAGCGACTTAGCACTCATTGTTGCCAACGTAACAGTGAGCAGGCCTCCTGGGGATGGGGCTGGAGTGTCTTTCCTGAAAGCAATTTGGAAATATGTTTCAAGGGTCTTGTATTTCCCACACACTTTAACCCAGTAACTACACTTCTGGGACTCTAAGGAAACCAGACAAAAGGCAGAAAATATCCACAAAGGAGACACTCAGGGCAACGGCATGTGCAGCGGCGAAAATGTTAACAGCCTGAATGTCAACGCAGGGAGTCAGATGCAAGCTCTCCATGCTGCAGGTGAGTGGGATGCAGTCATTTCCATGATGCTCCTGGAAGACTTACAGTGAGATGGCAAAAAACTTAATGCCGGATTCTTATTCACTGTGCCACTAGGGACGTCCTAAACTTTTACTGTCAATGAGATTTTCATACGTCGTTTACTGGACATTTACTTGTATTTCTCTTCTGTGAATTATCAATTAATATTCTTGGCTACCTTTTTCTATTGGGATATTATTTTTCCCAATCGTTTATAGGAGCTCTTCATAGATTGAGAGAATCAACATGCCCATTAGTGTGACAGCTATTTGTTATAAGCTTGTAATTTGCCTTTTAACTTTGTGCACACTTTTTTTTGACATATGGATTATAGAAGCTCTGCTTTGTTTTGAGGCCTAATCTGCCTTTTCCTCTGTGGTTTCCTCCCTTGTTTTTACGCTAAGAGAACAACAGAGTAAGGAGGCCATCCGAGGGGTCTGAGATGAACTTGGACTTCCAGGAGCCCCAGCCCCCAGCATGTGAGTGGGGTGTCTGTTCTTACTCCCTCCAGGCCTCTGCACCCCGGGGGCTGGAGTCCTGAGAGCCGCCCTCTCCAGCCGCCCTGCTTGGGGGTCCAGGAGTCCTGGGTGGAGTCAGGTTCCGCTGGTGAGGCACACGGGCAGGAGTGATGGGCGGCAGGGGGGGCCGTCCCCCTCCTGCCTTGGCAGGGGCGCTCAGACACTGACTCTGCCGCCCCTCTGGCGCCTAGAGCGCCTTCTGGGCTCCTGCGGGAAGCGCAGCTGATGGGGCAACAACACCCTCCTCTGACCTCCGACCTCGGCTCACAGGCTCCATCTCGGCCCCTCCGCTCCGTTATCTGCACTCGCCTCTGGGTGACCTTACACACCGTCAGGACGAACGCAAGCTGATTTTGACTGTGGGAGGGCCCTCCCGTCTCCGTAAGCACTACGCCCTGTTTCCCTGTGACGCTCTCCCCAGCGTCCCATCCACGGGGTCCCAGCCACTGTCCCGCACCTCCTTCGGCCCCTCCTCAGCGGTCACCCAGCAAGTCTTTGTAAAGGAAAGTCTGATGGCGCCTGTGCTTGATGGAACCCTCTAGGAGGAGTCCTTCCGAGGCCCCCGCCCCCACGAGGCCCCGCCCACCGGGCTGCAGTCCCACGGCGCTGGCGAGCCCCCAGTCAAGGCCGGCTGTGCCCTCCGCCTGCAGGGCTCTGCCCTGCACGCTTGCTCCCCATGCCCATCAGGCCTTGGCTCAGATGTCACCAGACCCGGGAGGCACCCCAGCCACCCCCCAGGGTCACCCGTGGCCCCTCACCCCGCAGGATCGCGCACCGGTGCTAACTGCCCCTCCGTGGCTCCAGGGTCACCCGGGTGCTCACGACGGGTGGGCCGCCCTGCTCCGTGGGGGGCCGCGGGCAGGTGGGCACAGGGCGGGGCTCCTCGCCTCGCAGCACAACCAGGAGGGGAGGGGCGGCCTCGCTCAGGTCGGCTCGGGTCTCAGGAGCCAGGACCCTGCCTCTTTTTCCCTCTCAGGCTCCGCTGACCCCCTGGCTGTGCCCACACAGAGGGCGCGGGCCCCAGCTGGGCGGCAGCCCCGCCCCCCGCCCCCCTAACTCCCCGCCTTTGTCAGGGGAAGCCTGGAGCGGTGAGTCAGCAGAGCTCGCTCGAGGGACGAGGGACGAGGGACGCCCTGAGTCAGCGCTACCCGCGCTGGGGCCTCCCCGCTCAAACCGCGGAGCTCCACTCTGCATCCCCTCAGCGCCTGGGTTTGGGGCCTTGAGCGTTATGATACGTCAGCGCTTGGAGCCTGCGGCTACAGGCCAGAGGCCGTCTGCCCCGGGAGAAGGCAGGGCTGCGCTGGGCCGGGAGGCTGGGCAGGCGAGGAGCCCCGCATGCCAGGCCCTCACCCCGGGAAGGTCGAGCCGGAGGTCGGGGGCGGGGGTGGCGGAGAGGAGACTGAGGTCCACACAGGTGACATGAAGGACGCTGAGCCCTAGACTGGTCCTCCTGGCCGGGCCAGCAGAGCAGGCAGGCTGAGGTCCGGACCCTCCTGAGGAGCCCTCAGCACTGGAGTCAGACGCCCCTAATTCTGGGCCAGCCTCGGTCACTGAGGCCAGAGGGCGACCCCTGCCACCCCGCAAGGGGCCTCTGAGCTCCGAGTACAGTCTAGGGCCTTGGTCAAGTTCAGGGCTCCTGCATCTGGGGACCCGGGAGGGCAGGGGCCCTGCGGGCAAGGGGGCCAGAGACCCAAAAGTCTGCTGCTGGCTCAACACGTCCGGCAGCGCCTCCGACAGCAGGTGCTTGGGTTCACGGGCCCCGCTTGTCGGCCGGAGCCCCAGGGCTGGCGCAGAGCTGCAGCGGGCTCCGGGGCTGGGAGGGGACCCAGACGCTGATTGCCACAACCCAGGGTTTGTAACTCATGTCACCAAGACCCAGGGGCTCCCACTAATCAGTGGCACAAAGCCATAAGTCGGTTAGAAGAGGAGGCGAAGGAAACCAAGGCTGCCAATGCACACGCAAGCCCTTCTCCCCTCCTTCCTGCCGGACAGGAGAAAGCTGTCTTGCTGGGGAAGGCAATGCGCCCGCTACAACTTCTCCTGGCCCCTTGCTGATGTGGCTCGTGGCTCCAATTGATGAGATCTGACGGCACATTGCTAGGTGTGGCCTCCAAGAAACCTCCTTGAACGTCAAGCAGATTCAGCTGGCGCCCGCCTTATACTGTTTGCCTTTCTCCTCTCCTCTCTGGGACCTGGGTGCAATGCTGGAGCAAGGCAGCCACTTTGTGACTACAAGGCAAGCGGTACATTCTAAGGACGGATAAGCAGAGAGGAAGGAGAACGTGTTCCTAACGACGCCACGGAGCTGCTGGCACCCACCCTGGGCGGCCTCTCCGCCGACTGCTTCTTACGTGAGCAAAGACACCTCTGATTTCTCTAAGTCACCACTTTCCTGCTGTTGCTGTGGCCAAACACCGTTTCCTAATAGACATGGGTTCAAGCAGGAAGGTCAGAACAAGAAATACTCGTGAAAATATAACAGGAGAAATGCTGACTGTAACCACACCAACTGCCTTTGCCCAGCTATTTCATGGGAAAAGATAAAAACGTTTGTGAGCACATCACATAAGCAGGGACAGTGTCAATAAGGAGACTTCTGTGTCAGGTCAGCTGGCCAGATCTCTTGAAGTTACGAAGGCCAGTACTCTTTCTCTCTCGTGTGTTTTCTGGAACTTGACTCTGGGTGTGCCTGCCCAGGCGCAGAGGGACAGGGTGGTTTGGAACAGTTACAGACTGGAAACAGCAATGACCTCATCCACAGGGCATGGTTATGGTGGTTCCGGCACACTCAGTGACAAGGATGCTCACGGCTTTACGACAAGAAGAGGGAGCGATCCCCGTGACCCCTCGCTACGTGGGGAAAGAGAAGGGCAGGACTGTGTTTAATGTACTACCATCTTGTAAAAGACTTTAAAAATTATATATACTTATTTACAGCTTTCACATGTAAAGTTTATAGTGTGAACAAAAATGTTTCCAGATCTATTATATTACCTGCGTGAGACAGGTCTGGACTGTCTCTCTGGATGGAGGTCACTGGTCTCCCAGTGGGGATACCCACACTGCATACCGTATTGAGCCTTTGGGTTTGGGATCTCTGATCCAAAGTACATCGGGTATTTTTTAAGATATCCATTAAAATAAAAACCCTGTCCCGAGCCCAGGTTTCCTCTCACACTGTGGACCAGAAAGTGAAAAGAGGCTCCCTGGGGCTGGCCACCGCACCAGGCCTCTCCCCCGGGACCTGGGCTGTGTTTCCAGGCTCCGCCCACCCCTGCCTTCCCTCAGCCTCTTGCACAAGCCCCTTCCCACACCCTCGCTTCCCCTGTGGCTGGGGGACTGGCCTTTCCCACCCCAGGCTGTCTGATTGGGCCCCTCTCCTGCCAGCCCTTTCATTCCCCTGCTCAGAACTCACCTGCCCTCCTGCCCACCATTTGCTGAGTGGGGGGGTCTCCTGGACTAACACCTTGCTCTCCTCCACTGCCACCTACAATTCTCTTCTCCTCCTCCTTCTGCCCGCCCCCGGGCATTCTCTCTCAAAGCCAGACCCTCCTTTGGGGGCCGCTCAGGCCTCAGGGCTCTCTGCCGCACCCCACCTCTGTCCTGCAGGCCCGCGTCCATCTCTGGATGTTCCTAGGCCCAGCCTGCCCAGCCTGGCACCTGAGCCGTGGTGCTGCGTGGCCCGGAGGAGTGATGCCCACGGGCTCCAGGAAACTGTCCCGTCAGCCCCCCCATAGGATGCCCTAATGAAAGGCTACTTGCTCCAATGAGAGGTTAACCTGCTTGTGCGGGCTGGAAGGGCCTGGGGCACGAGAGGGCGGTGGGACACACCCCCGGACTCCTGCTCCTCCCTGAGGACCCGGCCTGCCTGCCTCGTGGCTGGTCCAGCCCCACCCGTCCTTTCTCCCGCGGGGTGCTCTGGGCCCCCAGCCGCGTCCCCAGGGCCACTTCCCCTCACCACGTAGGCTGGCATCTGGAGAGGCTGCTCCCCACGCCTCAGCCCTGCCTCGGGCCCGGTGGTGCTGCCGGAGAACTTTCTCCCGATGGCAGATGGATCCCTTTCAGATGTGAGACCGAATCTTCTCCCACTGACATATGTTCTCTGTGCAGGAATGCCATCGGGACTGGGGGCTGGGGGCTGCTCCCTGTGTGTGTGTGTGTGTGTGTGTGTGTGTGTGTGTGTGTGTGTGAGGGGAAGGATCCCCAAGCTTCCGTCTGCGGAGAGAGAGTCCCCACACCCTAACCCCGCTCCACTAACGACCTTTCCCTGTCTTGACATGATGAATATCTGCAAAGAATGGGGTCTCCAAGGTCACACTCACAGGGCTTCCCTGGAGGCTCAGTCAGTAAAGAATCCGCCTGCAATGTGGGAGACCCAGGTTCGATCCCTGGGTTGGGAAGATCCCCTGGAGGAGGACATGGCAACCCACTCCAGTATTCTTGCCTGGAGAACCCCATGGACGGAGGACAATGGTGGGCTACAGTCCATGGGGCCAGCAAGGAGTCGGACAAGACTGAGCGACTTCACTTCCACTTTTCACAGGGACCCGGCAGTCAGGACGTCAACATACCTCTGGGGGGACCCAGCTGAACCCACAGCCCTGCCCTCCCCAGACTCTCTGCCTGTGGGTATTCTGTGCTGCGTCCCTCTCTGCCAGGTGGCGGGCTTGAGCCCTGGTCAAACCAGAGCGGTGTCCTGACCCAGCTGGAAATAAAGGCTTGCTCTCCAAACTGGGTCAGATCCCAGTGCCCCTGCACTGGGCCGAGGATGGCTTTCTGGAAGGGTGTGAGAGGACCAGTGACCTGGACAAGAAGCTGCCTCTCGGTTCAGTGTGAGCACCTGCACCCGGGGAAGACCTGGGCCGCGGTGGGGCGGGCATGGTGCCTTCACCGCGGTGGGCTTCCTCATGTACTGTCATCAAGCCACAGCCCACCAGGTGACGACCAGGGCTCATTTCCTATGAATAAGCCATTGTGAAAGTGTTAGTCACTCGCTTGTGTCTGACTCTTTGTGACCCCGTGGACTGTAGCCCACCAGGCTCCTCTGTCCATGGGATTCTCCAGGCAAGAGTACTGGAGTGGGTTGCCATTTCCTCCTCCAGGGGGTCTTCCCGACCCAGGGATCAAACCCATGCCCCCTGCAGTGGAAGCACAGGTCCTAACCACTGGACTGCCAGGGAAGTCCCATCCCAAGGTTATTTGTTGTAACAAACCCAACTTTCAGTAATGATTCTGAGATGATTCTGGAAAAAGAAAGGCATTAACTTTGCCGTTTCTGCTGAGCAGTGAGGGATGTCCCGCAGGGCTTGCGGTGGGACAGGGCACCCAGAGGTCTCGATGAGAAATGTGGGCGGTGCTGGGATTGAAGCCAAGAGGCCTTTCTTGTCTTCAGGCCAGGAAGGGGGCAGCATCTATGGGTGAGGGGAGGGAGGCAGGACAGACTGAGGGAGCAGCCAGGGGGGCAGCTGTCTCCGGGGACGCGGCTTCCAGGCCAGCTTCGACCAGCAAGGAGAGGGACTGCGGATGGGCCTGACCTTGGCTGTTTTCATCCTTCCCTCCAAACGCTTCGGGAGGAGAGTTTGAGGGAGAGGAGGGGAGCAGAGGTGCGGGGGAGGGGGTCGCACCCCACGCCCCAGTCCTTGCTGACCAGCAGGGCTCCAGAGGGCAGAGACACTCTTATCTGAACCACCCCGGGGAGCAGCGGTCCCGAGGTTTCCCTTGTGAGACAGGCTTCGGTATCCAGGCCTCCTCTAGCCCCTGCGGGCACCACCAGGGCCCTCCCCACACCAGGTTTTCCAGCGGTGGGGCCACAAGGGGGCTGATGAAGGCGGAGGGGAGGGTGGGTCTGTGTGCAGCCCCGGGGCGGCGTGTGAGGGCGGAGCAGCTCACGGCCCTGCTAAGCCGGGGAGGGCCGCTGCTGGCACTTAAAAGCGGGGATGTGGGGGGGGGGGAGCTGCAGGCCGAGTGTCCCCCCCAAGCCCTTCTTTGGGAGCACGTGGCCTCCTCTGATGCCCCGTCCACGGGGCCCGCGCCCTGATGTCCTGAAGGTGGCACCTGCGTCATCACCTGGCCCTGTTCCTGGGCACCGGCCCTTGATAGACAGACCCACGGAAGCGGGGACAGGTCACAGGGCAGCCCCCGAGGTGCTAGAGGGACCAGACCCCAGTCCACCCAGGGTCTCTCTGCACGTGCGTCAAGGGGGGCCGCGGGACAGGGACCTCCGGGGCTCGGGGACGACAGCCCAGGAGTTCTTTCTGGTGTGGCCCCACTGCCCGGCACACAGCCCCGCCCTGGACGGGAAGACCCTGGTGGGGTGGGCTGGGGAGACGTCTGCGAGGCTGGCGCTCGTCCTCCTGCAGGGAGGATGGCCGACCCTGCAGACACTCCCGGGTTACAGGCCACATTCCTGGGTCGCGGCAGCAGCCTTTGGCCAGCTGGGAATCTTGCGTCGGGCCTCTCCACGCGAAAGACGATGGGATGAGAGTGAAAAGCTCCTGGTGGGGGTCATGGCCATGGCCCCCCCTCGAGCCTCGAGCCCCCACCTGGACCCTACCTGCAGGGAGTCAGCCACGGCCTCCAGGAACTGCTCGGGACTGTCCTTCTTAGGCTGAAATCGGTCCAGGTGCTTCATCACCGTTTCAATGCACTTTCCATAGTAGGCCATCTTCCGGGGCGGGACCCTAAGAGCAAACCCGACAGGTCACGCATTCCGTGCGCCCTGGGCCGCCGACCCGGCAGGTGGTGAAGGGCCCTCACTGAGCTCACAGGGGGTCCACCGGGGAGCCTCACATGGCGAGGAGTGCCAGAAGAAAGTGGGGGCCCCGGTGGGCATAAGCCCAGGCCCACCTCCTGGACAGCATCCCTGCAGGCCTTGGGGAGCCTGCCCCCGGCTCCTGCTCGCCCACAGCCCCTGTAGCCTTCTCGCCCACGGAGGGAGGGTCCCAGGATGACCCCTGAGGGAGCCCAGACCAGCGTGGAGGCCCCTGAGTCAACCCGAGTGTCCCTCAGCCCAGCTGGGGCGTGGTGACAGGTGACTCAGCAGTCCTGCTCGGAGGAGGGGGGGCACCTCGTCACAGAAGTCTGGGACAAGAAGAGTCCTGAGGTCTCCACGTTCGGTACCCCCATTTTAACGGTGAGGTAACCAGCACCTTGGTTGGTACTGAGACAGTGGGGGACAGGGAGGCCCGGTGAGCTGCCATCCACGGGGTTGCAAAGAGTCGGACGTGACTGGGCTACCGAACAACAATGACAACCAGCACCCAGGGAAGACGCCAGGCCTGAACATTCCAGAAATGCAGCAGCTCCAGCAGACTGGCTCGCTCAGAGCCCTTCTCTGGCAGACCCTGGAGAAGCTGCTTGGGGTGGGATGGGCCCCCAGGAACGGGTTCTAATAGGTGACCCCCACATTGTCCTCAGAGCAGGGTGGCCAAGCCCCAGGAGCTCCCATCTCACCCCGCCTTGGTTCCAGGCTGACTGAGCAGCTTCTGGGTCACCACACAGCTGGTTTCCCAGGCACCAGCTATCAGCAAGGCTGGCTCCTCCCTCTGCTAAGCTGGACCGGCTCCTGAGAGCAGCCCGCAGCCCTAGGTCCTGCAGGTTGGAGACCGAGTGGAGAAACACGGGGGGTCACCAGTGAGCGGCCAGCCCCAGCCAGTCACGGCCCACGGGGTGAGACCCCCCACCATCACCGTAAAGAGAGCGAAGGCCCAGTGCCACCAGACGCTGCAGAGAGCCTCTGACACCAACCACGGAAACAGAAACCAGCCGAAAAGGACGTTCAAGAACAGCGGGAACAACCCAGAAACAAACAACTACGCCAGCTCAGAGAGAGGGAGAGAGACGGTATTCATGAAGCATCTGAGGGAGAAGAGAGTTCTTGGAAGTTAAAGTGTGATAGCAGAGCAGGAGACTTAAATAGGAGAGGCCAAGACAGAGTGGCGGAGAGAGAGCAGAAAAACAGGATGACGTCGAAAGTGGGGGAAAAAAGCACCAAGAAATTGAGACCCGTCCGAGAGACCCACTGTGCATTCCAACTGACAGGGGTTTCCGAAAGACAGGAGAGACATGATACAAGAGGATGTCCCGGCAGTGACAGATGGGGGCCCCGCAGGCAGGTGGTGAGGGAGGGACAGGGCCAGGTGTGGGCAGCCCCAAGCCCCCCGACAGTGACTCTGGGCACCAGGCCCCAGGGAACCCCTCTCCAGCCCGGAAGGATGATGGCTCCGGAGGCAGTGATGGGTCCTGGTGGTGCCAGCAGCTGACTCCCCGCTACCCATGGGTGATGGACGGGGAGGCCCAGCCCCCAGCCCGGGCAGTGTGCCCCGAGAGGGGCAGGCGTGGGACTGGAAAGCCGGAGGTTTTTCCAGGAAGGTGACAGCAGCGGGCAGGCTGGGGGCACCTCCCTGAGCAGTTTTCAGACGCTTTGCCGCCTACCCTCACCGGGAGAGGGAGGGCAGCGCTGAGCTGCCAGGGGTCCGTACACCTGGGTGGTGCCACCCCGCACGGAGGCCTGACTGGGCCCTTCGGCTCCTGGGGCCCGCTTTGGGGCCTGGCCCCCGCCCCATGTGGACACAGAAGCTGGCAGGGCTCCTCCCAAATGGGGCTGGAGGAAAGGCCTCGCAGGCCTCAGAAACGTGCTGGAACTGGCCGGCAGCCCTGGGTCCAGGGGAGGGCCCGCCCACCCTGGAGACCACGTCTCAGGAGGGTCAGTGTATCTGGAGACAGGTCTACTCCACCCAGGGCCAGCCGCATGAGCAACGGCCATGACCCACGAAGGCTCGGGGGGTGCCCAGGAGCTCCTGTCTCCACACCGCTCCTTGTAGCCAAGTGCTCCTGAGCTGCCGCCACCACCAGGATCCATCCCTCACCACCTCGGGGCGGGAGGTCTGGGAGGGGCAGCCTCCGGTCCACGGACTCTCCTTCCGCTCCAGCCATCACTAGCACCCCCAAGTTCTCAGCTGCTGCGGGACCCGGCAGAGCCTCCTCAGCGTGCCCCCCTCCTTAGGCTGGGGTCACAGCCCCTGGACTCTTTTCCGTCCTCGCCCCGGCCCTGCTCGCTTGGGCTTCTCACTGGCTCAGAAGCCCCATCACATGTCTCTCCAGAAACTCGAGCCTTCTCTCTCTGGTGAGCTCCTAGGCACCCCTCAGCACCCCACTCAAATATCACCACCTGTGAAGCCTTTCCTCCCCCTCCCTCTGCTCTCCCCTTCTCTGGGCCTCCTCCAAAGTCGTCCCAACTTCCCTTAAGCTCCCGTGAGCCCCTGCGGCAGGGTCTGCCTTGCCACCTCTGAGTCCCTTGCCCTTCCCCCAGAGCCGGCCCTCAGCACCAGCCACAGAATTGTCTGTGGAATGAATGAGAACTGTAAACATGTCCGCCAGGATTGACCACGCTAAATGGTTCTTGTGTTTCAATCTGCTGTTTCAATCACACCAAGAGTTATGATCCAGAGAGAGAGACCTACCCATGATGCTTTTTAAGCCTTGGCTTCCACAGGTTCTATAATTCAACAGAGCTCAGCTCTACTGTCTTGTTTAGTTGGACAGTAATAGATGCTTCAGTGGCATTCATGAGGCAGGTTACCGCGGAAGAGAGCCACCTGGGGTTGGGGAGTGGGGCCGGCCTCTTCATCCCCAAGGAGGGTTTCCTGCCTGTGGGACCCGCCGAGGCCCAGGCTGGGGTCTAAAGTCCTCCACCACCCACTCCACCAGATCCCGGAACTGCATGGAAGAGGCACCCTGTCAACACGATAAGGGAAATAACAGTTGACTCCAGGGCTCACAAGGAAGTCCTAAACCTAGGCAAAAAGTCTATTTTTATGAAAGCAATGTCAAGTATCAGTTTTTCTCCTTCCCCCGCACTGCGGTCACGTGGGGGTGCAGCCCTGGGGCACGCTCAGCCTGGAGGGACTGGGTAAAGAGATCCCTGCTACGCCTGATGTGGGCACTGAGAGGGCACATGTGTGTATGTATGTGTGTATGTGTGTGTATATGTATGTGTACATGTGTATGTGTGGGTGTATGTGTGTGTATGTGTGCATGTATGTGTGTGTGGGTGTATGTGTATATGTATGTGTGTATGTGTGGGTGTATATGCATGTGTGTATGTCTATGTATGTGTGGGTGTATGTGTGTGTCTATGTATGTATGGGTGTGTGAATGTGTATATGTGTATGTATGTGTATGCATGTGCATGTGTATATATGTATGTGTATATGTGTATGTATATGTGGTATGTGGGTGTATGTATATGTGTGCAGTGTATGTGTTTATGTATGTGTGCATGTGTATGTGTATGTATATATGCATATGTGTGTACATATGTATATACGTGTATGTGGGTGTGTATGTGTATGTGTGGGTATGTATGTGTGTGTGTGGGTGTACATATGTGTATGTGTGTATGTATATGTATGCGTGCGCATATGTGTGCATATGTGTGTGTATATGTGTGTGGGTGTGCATAGATGTGTGTATGTGTGTATGTATGTGTATATGTGTATGTATATGTATGTGTGTGTATGTGTGGGTGTATGTGTATATGATGTGTGTGTGGGTGTATGTGTATGTATGTGTGTATGTGGTGTGTGGGTGTTTGTGTGTATGTACATATGTGTCTATGTATGTATGGGTGTATGAATGTGTATATGTGTATGTGCATATGTGTGTGGGTGTATGTGCACGTGTGTATGTCCACATATGTGTAGGTGTGTGTATGTGTATACGTGTATGTATGTGTGCATGTGTATGTATATGTATATATGCATGTGTATGTGTGCACATGTGGATGTATGTGTATGGGTGTGTGTATGTGTACACGTGTATGTGGGTATGTATGCGTATATATGTGTGTATATGTATGTGTGCATGTGCGCATGTATATGTGTGTATGTGCATATGTGTATGTATATGTATGTGTGCATGTGTATGTATATGTGCATGTGTGTGCATGTATATATGTGTGTGTGCATGTGCGTGTGCATGTATATGTGTGTATATGTACGTATGTATGCACATGTATGCATGTATGTATATACATATGTATGTGTGTATATATGTGTGAATGTGTGTGTATTGTGTGGGTGTATGTGTATGTGTGTATGTGTATGTATGTGTGCATGTGTATGTATGTGTGGGTGTATGTGTGTATGTACGTGTGTGTCTATGTATGTATGGGTGTATGAATGTGTATATGTGTATGTATGTGCATATGTATGTGGGTGTGTGGGTGTGTGTGCATGTGTGTATGTCCATGTATGTGCGGGTGTTTTTATGTGTATATGTGTATGTATGTGTGCATGTATGTGTGCATGTGTATGTATATGTATATATGCATGTGTATGTGTGCATATGTGGATGTATGTGTATGGGTGTGTATGTGTACATGCGTGTGTACGTGTATGTGTGTGTATGTGTGTGTATGTGTATATGTGTGCGTGTGTGCATGTGCGTATGTATATGTGTGTATATGTATGTGTGCATGTGTGGGTGTATGTACACATACGTGTATGTGTGTATATGTGTATATGTACGTATGTATATGTGCATATGCATGCGTGTATGTATATATATGTGAATGCATGTGTATGTGTGTATGCGTGTGTGTGTGTGTGTGTGTGTGTGTGTGTCTGTGTGTCTGTGTCTGTGTGTAACGGCACCTGAGCAGGAGGGCTTTCCTCCCCACCCCTCCCCTACTGTCCTGGAGCTGGAACATTCTGAAAATAGGATGACCTGAGGGGCCGTTTGGTGATGAGGCAAGTCAAGGAGGAGCAAGAGAGCCATCCAAGGCCTCTCTGTCCAGAGAGACCTGGATGGAAGGGACTGGAAGCAGTGAAAGGAGGGGCAGGGTGGAGGATACAGAGAGGAGGCCCCCCTTCAATTCTGGCTCATTGTCAGGCCCATGGGCTCCTGGGGTGGGGAATGGGTACCCCACACCTGCCACAGAGGGCTGCCTGTAAAGGTGGACATTGGAAGAGGCACTTGAATTCTGCATTCCAACTGAAATTAGCCTAGAATCTTAGTCAAAATAGTCACAACTTTGGGTAGGAAATAGGTATTGAAGTTCATCCAATTCTGATGTGTGCTTTTAGCACCTAAGCTTTATTTTAATGGTGTAAAACCATACATGTGGGTAAGTGAGATTTAATTCCCAAGCTTATTGTTTTTTTTTTAGTATTGATTTTAATTCCAGTAATCAGGCCATGACTGTTTCATATTTAAGGAAACTTTAAAGGTGGGCTGGACCAAGTCTTTTCTTATCAAATCCTTTACAGACAGAAATGAGATTACACGAGATTTAAATTCCATAATTCCATCAGATACACACTAGTTCAACACTCTCAGTCACTAGAGAGGTTTAATTTACACAGATCCCAAATGTGTGCTAATTGAAATATATTCTTTTCCTGCCTTTAAATTCTGATTAAAGCCAGTCTCCTAAGGATTTCTGCTAAGTCATGCTCAGATGACTTTGTTTAAAGTACAGACCCATGTGGCAGGTTTTGTTGGTTGCTTTTCAATCTCCTCTCTTCCTTCTTCCCTGAGTACAAAACCCTGATTTTTAGTTGGGCCCATTGTTGCCTAACTGAAATAGGACATTTCTTAGCCTTCCTGGCATCTGGGTATGGCAAGAAGTGGAAGCATCTTGGAGACTTCCAGAAAGTCTCCTTGTAAGAGATGGGCATACACTTCCTCTCTTTTCCATCTTGCTGCCTGGACTCAGGAGGTGATGGCAGGAACTTAGGAAGCAATTCTGGATAATGAGGAAACATGCAAAGATGGCAGAAGAGCAAGTTAGAGGAACCCAGATCTCCCTGATGACTTTTGAGGGTGTCATATCTCTCATGATTTCCTCCCCATGGGCCTATTTCTTTGAAACATTAATAACCTTGTCTGAGTCAGGTTTGCATAAAGCTGAACCTAATCCTAACTATTGGGCTCATGGTAAAGAATCCACCCTGCCAATGCAGGAGACTCGTGTTCGATCCCCAGGGAAGATCACCTGGAGGAGGAAATGACAACCCACTCCAGTATTCTTGCCTGGATAATCCCAAAGACAGAGGAGCTTGGCGGGCTACAGTCCATGGGGTCACAAAGAGTCAGACATGACTGAGCGACTAAGCACAGCACTAGCACTTAACAGATTCTCAAATTTTTTTTTTTTAATTGTTTTTTTTTTTTGATCCAAATTAGGGCACGTTTGGGGGAAGTAGTGAATACGGGAGAATATCTTCTTAGAAAATATCTCTTGTTGAGATGATTAAAAAAAAAAAAAGCACTGTTAACTTCAATCAAGGAGTTGGGAAGAAGAGGAGGTTAGCGAAAGCAAGACGGGAAGCGAGAAAGAACGAGCCTGCAGGTCTAGGGAAGTGCAGGTGGGAGGTGCTGGTGCTGAGCCGACGCGCTTTGCCCACTTTCATGCTGCCCTACTCCGCGTACCTGTTAGGCCCCGCCGGTGCTCCGGAACCTCCCTTTTTCGCCACCGACCGCCACACAGCAGTTGTCAGGGGCGGCGGGCACGAGGGGATTCGGGAACAGCAGCGGGTCCCACCTTCTGCACTTCTGCTCCGCCTGGACCTCTGCAACCCCTTGGGCAGGAGCGGTGCTGGGATGCAGTTGGACTGTCGTCACCTAGCAACCGCTGCACGCTCCGGGGCCTTGGGCGGGAAGACTACAACCCCCAGAATACACAGCGCCCTCGGCGGGGCAGAGGTCGCCCCAAGCAAGGGACACGCCCCTCCCTGCCTCCCCGCAATGCCCTTCGGGACTTGTAGTTCTCGGCGCCGCAGGGCGCGCCGGGTCGCCGGCGGGGGAGCGCGCCTCGGGCGGGGCGCGGCGCGGCGCGCGGATTGGGCAGCCTCCGCGGCTCGCGGCGGGGCCGGGGGCTCGCAGCGCGTCGGCGCATGTGTGGCGCGGGCGGCGGTGGCCGGTGGAGGCGCGGGGTGTCAGTTAGCGGAGAGGCGCCGGCGCCCCAGTGCCCGGTCAGTCCGCGCGTCTGTCCGCGGGTCCGCGCCGCGCGCCGCTCTCCGAGCATCTTCTGGCCGCGCACCTGCCCCGCGCACCTGCCGCCCGCCCGCCCGGCGCCCCCCGGGTCCGCGCGGGACCCCGGCCCGGCCCGGCCCCGCGTCCGCCCCGCGCCGCAGCCGGGGCTAGGCGCAGCGCTGCGGAGGTGAGGGCCGCCGGGGCCGGGCCGGGCCGGGCCGGCGCGGCGATGATGAACAGGTTCCGAAAGTGGCTGTACAAACCCAAGGTGAGCGCTGCCGGGCAGACCCTCCTCCCGGCCGGGGCCGGCCTCTCCGCGGTGCCGCCGACACCCCTCCGGCTACTCGGCGACTTGCAAGCGCGGTCGCCCTCCCCCCCGACTTGCGCGGGTCCCCCCCGACCCCCCTGGTGCAAACCCCTCCCGCTCTTACCCTCGCACCGGGGTGCACTCGCTGCCGCGCCTGCCGGCTGCCAGAACCGGCCCCTCGCGCTTCCCAGCCGGGTCCTGCGTGTGCCGGGCTCATACCTCGTGGTGGCCGGCCCGCAGCCCGACCAGAGCCCCCCTCTTAATTCTCCTGGGTTCCGGAAAGACATCTCCAGCCCCCCTCGCTGCAGCGGCGATGACTCCTGCGTTCCTCTTCGCCCCCTCCCTGTTATCCTGGACCCGAATGTACCTCCCACCCGCCCCCCTGCAATCCGAAACGGACCCTCTCTGCGTTTCCCCCAGGTTCTAGAGCGGCCCCCATATCTGTCTCTTTCCCGGGTCCCGGAAGGACCCCTCCTTGCCTGCGTCCGGAGCGGGTCCCCATCCCACTTCCCGAACCAGGACCGATCCGCGGCTGGCCCACTTGGCGTGCGTATCCTTGTCCCGTGCCCACCCGCGTGCGCTGAGCCCAGGGGATGCTCCTGCCCGCCGGCGGAGGGTGAGCGCGCCCGGGGCCGCAGGCTCAGAGGGGCCGGCGGCGAGCTCTTCCCGGCGCGGCGCCCCTCCCTGGTCGTGGGTCGGGGTCTGGGCAGCGTGCCCCGCGCCGCCCTCGGCGGCTGCGCCAGTCGCACTGCGGGCGCTGCGTCCCTTACCGCTCGCTCAGGGCTCGGGTCCACTGCGGCCGGAGCTCGTCGGGGTGCGGCGGTGCGCCCGAGCCGGGTGCGGGGTCCTGGGCGCACCCTAGACTTCCGGGGGCCTAACGCTGGGGGACCGGCGCCGCGGTAGGGCACTGGGGTCTTGGCTGGGAGTTGGGGGTTCTTGGTCGGGGTGGACATCTAGGCGCCTCGGACATCCACAGTGGGGCTGAGCGAACCCAGGGACACCCTCACCCCAAGGCTGACCACTTTTCTGGATCTGGGTTTTCTGCCGCCCTCCCCCGCCGGGGGTGGTCTCTCAGGGTCGGGGCGGGGGCCGGTCCTGAAATCTGTGGTCTTCTGGCGCCCGTTTGGGGTCAGCCGCCGTCTGTTGGAGGATGGGCACCCGAGGTCCGGCTGCGAGTTCAGAGACCACAGGGGCTCGTGCGTCATCGCCCGCGGGGTCGCAGAGTTCTCCAGCGTTGGGTTGAGGGCTGAGGGTGCCTGGGACCGCCCCTTGCTTGGCCTTGGTCTCGCCCGGGGGAGGCTCAGGTTCTCTCCTGCCCAGGCGGCTGCAGCCCTGCTCCCACTCATCTTCCCACCTCCCCGTCAGGACGCAGCTGTGTTGGCCGCGTGCTGGGGGGACCCTGGTGCCTCCCAGCGCTGCCTGTGGTTTGGGGCCTCCCTGCCCTTGGCCCCCTCCCGCCCAGCCCTCTTCTTACTGCAGTCCCCCCACCCCCACCCCCCAGCAGCGGCTCTGATCCTCCTGGTTGGTGCTGTGTAGGTGGCCAGGAGAGGGGAGCCGCCTCTGAACACGATGTCTGTACAAGGAGTGGCTTTTTGTTTGTGTGACTTCTGTCCCCAGTTAAGGAAAAACCAAATAGACTTTCAGAAGGTTACTTTGGGGGTGGACAGCAGAACCGTTTTTCAGTGGGCAGGAGTGAAAAGAGACAACATATCATAGTAACATTCTACTATCTCTGCAAACACTTTGTCAAGGATCCTTTTTCCAGGCGTGGCTGGGGAAGAGGCCTTGTTTCTAGGGTTGTTGTTCCACCCCATGGACTGCAGCACGCCAGGTTTCCCTGTCCTTCACCATCTCCCAGACTTTCCAGGATTGCCTGACTAACACATTGTTGGAAGGGATGGAAAAGCAATGCGGACACTCTGTTTCATCTGCAGCTGAATAATTCCAGTGGCCCTCCCTGTTTCAGTTTAGGGAAAAGTCTTTAGAAGTGGGAAATGACTCTGCCCTTGAGATTATGCCCCAGAATTGAGAGTTGAGTCCCTAGTTTTCCCTCTCTGCAGGCAGCTCTGCCCTTCCAAAGCCAGCCCTGGGGCTGGGCAGGGCCAGGTGGAGAGCCCGTGAGTCAGTCTGTGCCCGAGGACAAGAGGGGGATGTGTTTCTTCTGGTCCCACTCCTTCCCTTAATGTGGTCTCTCCGTCTGTTGTCTGACCCTTGGACTCAAGACATATCTCTGTTTGAGATCTTTGTGTTTGCCCCGAGGCCGGTCAGCCTGAGTGTGGCAGTCCCTTGTTGGACTTCTGTATTTGGGGTTAAATATCTTGATTATTTGAAGGGTTGGAGGAGGTTAGGTCACCCCAGTAGCTTTTCATTTTTCAAACCAAAGCTCCTATTTTGGCCTTAGATTGTGAAACTGACCATGCTTTCTCTCCCTTTGGCATAAGGGAGCAGGAGTCAGTTCTGGGAGGTTTCTGGGCCTGGAAGAGTTGAAGTGTTAAATGCTAGGTGTGGGAGGTGTGTCTGAGAGAGGTTGCTGCCTGTCGTGAGGGTTTCTTCCACCGTTGTATTTGGATAGATATGCAATTCAAACTGAATTCTTGATTTAATCCCTGCTTTGGTTTAAAACTGAACACTGAGCTTCTTGTTCATCACAATGCAACGGAAAACATTCTGAAACCAAAAATACTCGTTGTTCTTGTAGTTCTGAAAAGCATTTGGAAATGCTTTAAAACATTCTTATATGACGCTTACAATTTTTGATGTCTGAATCATGAATGGCTAACCTAAGTTGAATGACAAACCAGACCAACCTGATGTATACAATAGTTATTTGCAGGCTCTCATACTTCCTTTTATTTTCTTTAAGGCGGTCTTTTAAAGCACAATTGTGGTTTTTCTCCATGGAAGGTGTTTAGGATTTCTAAGTGTCTTTGCTTTTCCTTAGGGGAAAACCTTCCAAGAAAGAGTTAACTCTAAGAATGTGAAATATCTTGGAATAATGGTCTTCATTTTCATCGGAAGTCTCAGTACTTGTGTTTCATGTTGGGTTAGAACTTTCTTCCTGATCCCCGGTGACTGGGCTAAGGGGAGAGGTCCAGGAGCGGGGTGCAGGGACCTGACCAGGCCCCTCCGGGTCTCCTTGGACGCACTGTGTTTTCCATCCTGGGGAAGAACGGATTGGTGGGTGGGTGGTGTTGCCAGATGGACAGGGATCCCCACGCTTGGCCATGCACCCTGCGAATAACTCTCTTGTCTGCACCCCCAAACCACGTCTAGGGGTCATTAACTTTCCTTGTCCCACCCTTCTTTGTGGGGAGGCAGTCCTTGTAAATACAGAGCTTTCCCGAGTGAGTTTATCTAGAAACTTCCTGTCAATATTCTGGGTTCGGTTCAGGGATGAACTGGCCTTTTCCAAGAGAAGCTGAGAAACCTGTTGGGTGTGTGCACTTTGTGAAAGAGGCCCTTTGCGGAGTTGTGGTCTGCCAGCTGCGGGGCTGGGGGTGGGGGGTTGTGTGCAAAGCTTCCCACCATGGCTGTTGACCGAGCCTGGGCTCAGTGGCTAGGACAGGCCTGGGCTTGCGTCTGCATGGCCCCCGTCGTCCACGGACACGAGCAGCCACTTGTCCTTGGGGGGCTCCCCCATGGTGGCCGAGGGTGAGGGGACCCCCACTGGCAGCAAAGCCTCAGGTTCAGAAGCATGGCGGGAGGGGTCACAGTGGAGGCGAGTGAGGTGGTGGTCTTCCCGTGACCTGAGTCCTGCTGCCCCGGGCTCTGCACGGGAGCATGACCGTGACCGTGACCGCGGCCGGACGCCCCAGCAGCACCATCGCGTGCCCCGCTCGGAGCTCAGCGAGGACACGGACGGGCACGGACGCGGCTCCAGGGCCTGGGATGTCAGTGCTGACTTCTAGCAGGGCTGCTAACTGGTTCTTTTCCAGCCGATAAATTCTGAGCACCCAGCTGCGGCCGCGGCCGTGCTTGGAGCAGCAGGTCTGTCTCCTGGGAGGTGGGGGTGGGGGGAGCTGCTGGAAAGCCAGGCGGTCTGCCCCGGCCAGCAGGGCCCGGGCCGGGAACGGGGCTCCCAAGTCCCGGAAGGATGCTGGGTGGTGCTGAGTCAGAGCACTGGCCGGGCGCACCTGTCTCTTGTCCCTGAGTTCAGAAGGCGCCGGGCCCGCCCCCGCCCCCGGCTGCCCCCACAGAACCATCCTTCTGATGCAGGCCAGCCCAGGCACACAGGAGGGCCTGGGAGTCGCCTGCCAAGGAGGCTTGTAGCACCCACGTTGGGTCTGGTGGGGGACCCAGCAGGCAGCTCTCGTCTCACTCCCGAGCTCCCCTGCCCTTCGTCCGTGGCTGGGGGCGGGCGGGGGCACGTGGGGGTCACACCCGCCCAACCTCGTGCTGCCAGCGTTGGTGGGGAGGGGAGAGGCTGAGCCGCAGACGGGCAGTGAGCGTCAATGTCTGTGCCCGCTCTGTGCCAGCTCTGAGGTCATCGCTCAGGGCTCTGTGCTTTACCATCAGCGCAGCGGCCTGTTTACGGGAAGCATGTGATAACGGTTTCTGTTAAATGGGCGAGTCACAGGCAGGGAGCCTGAAGCTTTGGCTAATTGCTGTCTGGCCCGGGCGTCCAGCGGGCGGTGGTGGGGTGTGGGCGGGGGTTGGGGGAGGGGCCTGGGCCTTCGTGTACCGTCCCCCGTGAATGGGAAGTGTGTTGGGTAATTCCATTCGCCCTTCTGCTGGAAGGTGAGTGACGTCAGCAGGGCCTCTCGCTCAGACTGCCCGGAATCCCCAGAGCACAGGCAGGCTGGTGCTCCGTGCATGGAGGTGCCTGTGCGTGACTGGGTGGTCATCTGCCGGTTTCGAAGGCGGAGTCTTGTGGGGTCGATAACCTCGAGCAGCCCCGGCCCGGCGGGGTGTGCCACGTGGCCACACAGGTGGGCACAGGTGAGCTGGTGCCAGTGCAAAGACGAGTGAACGTCTGCAGTGTTGTGGGTGTCGGGATCTCTCCCGTGTCTACCGCCCTCAGTCTTTGCTGCCCGCCTTGGCTCTTGCGTCTCCACGGTGTTGAAGCCACAGATGGGGTGGCAGGCGCCTCACCACCCGCCCACCCCCCCCCCCCCCGCCCTGCCTGCGGCGGGGGTGATGAGACCGGATAGGTGGAGTTTGAGGGGGCCGTCTCTGCCTGAGGTTCACGGTGATGGCTCAAGAGGCGACCTCTGTCTTCGTTGGTGGAGGTCGCAGGCGGGGTCGGAGGTACAGGGTTGAGACGGAGCTGTGCGTGGAGGACTTTACAGGGTCCCAGAGCCCCGCATGGCTGCCGGTTACTGCCGCCGGGCCATTCACCAGGTGCCCGCCTTCCTTTGGGTGCTCGGCTGCGAGGAGGAGCCCTGACTTGCTCTCCGGCGTCCTGGGCTCTGGTTACCTTCACCCTCCCTGGTGGTAGAGACGCTGCCTGCCATTTGGGTACCCCTCCCAGGTGGGAGTTTGGGGGCGTAATTTCAGCCAGTGTGGGCCTCCGTGGGGCCCACGGCATCAGGCCCGACCCCAGACCTCTTGAGCTGTCATCCTGTGGATGTGGCCTGAGTCCCTGTTTCCTTGGCTGGAGGTTTAGGACCCAGTAGAGGATCCCAGAGCCTTGGGAGAGGGATGGAGTCAGGCACCAGGGTTGGGCGTGAATGACGGCTTGGGGTAGGTCTCTGAGGCTTAAGGCACCGAGGCTTTGGGGGCACTGGTTAGCAGTTCGATTATCCTAAGGCAGCCTTTCTTACACGCGGGATTAACTTACTGGAGTCATCACAGGGGCTAGGACTGAACCTCGGTCTGTCGACCCCAGGCTTGGAGTCCATATGCACCCCATCCCGAACTGTGCCTTTCCTGCAGGAATGAGCTGTAACTGTCATCAGTTTTTGCATGGGTCCCACTTGGTGAAACAATTACTTTTGTACTTTTTACAGTTGGATTGCAAAGAAACTTGGATATTGATGGGCAATTCAAGTGTTTGAAGGAGGAAAACAAAAATGAATGGATTTTTTTCCACTGATCTGAATAGATTAAGCAAAAGTAGAATAGAGCATTTCATGTTATGGTAATTTATGTAGAGTAGTTGGTTAAGATGAATGGAGTGTTTTTTTCCTTCTTACAGTAAGGATTTTGAAGCTCTTCCATTTCTCATTGTCTGGTGCTGGGTGGGGACAGGGGGTTGTTGTGGACACTTCACAGGGGGCTCTCTTCACGGTTGAGGGGGTGTTTTGAGCTCTGCCTGTTGTTCTTGTTCAATCACTAAGTCATGTCATGTCCAACTCTTTACAACGCCATGGACTGCAGCACGCCGGGCTTCCCTGACCTTCACCATCTCCCAGAGTTTGCTCAAACTCATGTTCATTGAGTCGGTGGTTCCATCCAACCATCTCATCCTCTGTAGATCCCCTCTCCTTCTGCCTTCAGTCTTTCCCAGCATCAGAGTCTTTTCCAGTGAGTTAGTGCTTCGAATCAGGGGACCGAAGTATTGGAGCTTCAGCTCCAGCATCAGTCCTTCCAGTGAATATTCAGGGTAGATTTCCTGTAGGACTGACTGGTTTGATTCAGCTCTGCTTGGGGGCTCTGTAAGTCTCTGCTGTGGTGGTATTTGTTTCAGCCAACTCTTTCCGTTTGACAAACCACCCCCCAACTATTGGGGTATACTGGCTGGGTTCCTGGGGAAAATGGGTTAGCATGCCCACTGTGGGGGTGATGTCTGTAGAACAGTTTTTTTTTTTCTTGCATTTTCAATTTTCGAGTATGTTTTCAACAGCTCTTAGGGATATTATAGTTAATAAAAAAAGCCTAAAAGCAGAATCAACTCCTAGATGTCGATACATTTAAGAATTGTGCACCCGTGTTCACAGTAACATGAATAGCCAGACGGTGGAAATAGCTCAAATGTCCACCAACAGTGAACTGGTAAATAAACTGGGATTTATGCCCACAATGGAATACTACGCAGCCATGAAAAGGAATGAAGTACCTAGTGCAACGTGGGTGAGCCTTGAAACCGTGATGCTGAGTGTAAAGAAGCCAGACCCAAGAGGACAAATAGTGAGTGATTCCGTTTATGTGAAATGTCCAGGGAAGGCAAGTCCACTGAGACAGGAGGTGGATCGGTGGCCGCTGGGGTGGGGGTGGGATGAGGAATGATAGCCTGAAGGTAGGGGGTTTCTTTGGGAGGTGGTGGGACAGCTTTAAAACTGGAGCGTGGATGCACTAAATGCCCCTGGATTGCACGGTTTGAAATGATTCCTTGTAGTTGTATGAATTTCACTTCAACTGAAGAAAAGGAATTTTTGGAGAGTTTTTTTTTTTAATGAATTGTATTGAGATAATCAAGGAAAAAGGTGTTTTGCGGCTGAACAGAAAGATGCTCGGGTCCACGTTTCTCGGGGGGCTTGGTGTCCTGGGGCCCAGCAGCTTCCGGGTCCCCACGGGCCAGCACCCGTCCAACTCTCCACTCTGGTGGTGTGGGGGTGGCGGCCATGCGCTCTAGGGGGTGTTCTCCGAGGAGGGGTGAGTGGACCGGGGGTCGGCGGGGAGGGGCAGAGAGCCTGTGGGGCCAGGGCTGGGTCAGACGCTAGGGGCACTGGCGCAGGATCACCTGGGTGCTGTCCCAGGAGGGCCGCCTGCCGCCCCTCTGAGGCGGAATTCGCCATAAGAAGTCACGAAACTCCCGAGAAAGTGGTTCCCCCTGAGCAAGGATCAGAAGCAGCAAAGGTGTGGAATATTACTCAGCCACAAAAGGGAACACATTTGAGTCAGTTCCAGTGAGAACTGACTAGATGACCCTAGAGGCGATTATACAGGGCGAAGTAAGTCAGGAGGAGAAAGACAAATATCGTATATTAGCATATATACGTGGAATCTTGGAAGACGGTACTGATGAGCCTGTTTGCAGGGCCGCAGTGGAGAGGCAGGCACAGAGAACAGACCTGTGGACAGGCGGGGAAGGAGAGGGTGAGGCCGACGAGAGAGCAGCGCTGAGACATTCACAGTTCCACGGGTAAGACAGCCAGCTAATGGGAAGCTGCTGTGTCATGGGGAGCTCAGCCTGCTGCTCTGTGATGACCTGGGGGGGACAGGAGGGACGTGTGTGTCCACAGAGCCGACGCGCCTCTTACGGCGGAAAGCGACACAGCGCCGTGAACCTCTTATCCTCCAATTCAGACCAAATTAAGAAGAAGAGGCAGCAAGGCTCACAGAACCACCGTGTGAGCAGCCCAGGGTGTGGGGGTAGGAAGCCACAAGGCAGCCCAGGCCTTTTTATTTATTTAAAATATTTTAATTATTATTTTTTTTTTTGGCTGCGTGATCTTAGTTCCCCAACCAGGAATCGAACCGTTGCCCCCCACAGTGGAAGCACCGAGTCTTAACCAGTGGAGCACCAGGGAGCGTCCCTGAGTCTCTTTAAACCAGAGCCAGGGGAAGCTCCTAGAATGAGAAAAGGCAGTCTTTGGGTTTAAAAGCAAAGCCGAGGCCCACCCCAAGGAGTGTGTTAACGGTCGGAGGGGGTTGTTGACCTGGCAGGTATTTGCGGAGGTCACCCAGCGGGTGGCCCGGGAAGTGGGCAGCACCATGAGGGGCTTGGGGACGCAGAGGGCAGGAGGAGGGGGTTCCAGGTGCACCTGAGGGGGCTTCCGGGACGGCTCCTGTCTGCCCGTCCGCCCGCATCCTAAACGGCAGGGGCGGTCCTGAGTAGACGGCGCCGAGTGTGGCCTGAGTGAGCTGCTGACTCACGGCGCTGAGTGCACGGCCCGTGGGGTCAGCCATGCCGCACCGTGTGGCGGGCTCCTCGGGAGGACAGCGGGCGGGGCTGGGCCCCAGGCTCAGAGACCAGGGGCGGGGGGTTCACGGGCAGGGACCTTGCCGGGCCGAGGGAGCTGGGGGGTGCAGGTGGAGGCCCCGCAGAGCGGGGCTGCCATTTGCAGAGGAGAGTCGAAGGAACGCAGTTTTTTTACCCGAAGACAAAAAGGTGTCCGCCCCCCATCCTTGCTGGAGAGACGCGTTCTCCAAAAGCAAAATCAGAGTCAGCAGGAGGGAGTGGGAGGTGAGAAGCAGTCAGATGTGCCAGCGTGGGGGCAGGTGGGGAACCCGGCTCCGGGGCGCAGTCCTGAGAACCCGCGGGGACGGGCGACCCGGACTGATGCCCGCTGGCCGGCCGGACGGGACGAGGCCGGCGTGCTGGCCGCCTCCGGGCTGTGAGCTGAGTGTGTGAGCGAGCTCGGATGAGCCCTCCTTAGTCACAGACCGGGGAGCTCCAGACCCGGAGAGGGAAGAAAGAACACAGACGGTGGAGCCCATCCAGCTGCAGCAGGAGAGGGAGGGAGAAGGGAAATTAAAAGCAAGCAATGAAGCTGCAGAAATCATGGCAAATTCCTCGGAGTTCTGACAGAGCAGGTGCCTCAGGAGGGTCCGGGGGTGGGGGGGCTTCTACCCCAGCTGAGAGCAGGCCCAGGGCTAAGTGGCCCGCACAGAGGTGGGGAAGAGGGGCCTGGGAAGTCAGCTTGGCTCCGGGGGGTTTGCCTGCAGGCGGGGTGTTGGGTGGCCTTAGGGAAGGGATGAGGCGGGGCAGGGCTGGGCACAGAGGACGCTGGGCCTCAGCGGGCTGGCCCTTCCGGGCGGCTGGTCCACTGCCCTGGACAGGTGGCCTCCTCAGTGGAAGCCACCCTGGGCACTGAGGGTGGGCCCCTCACTCCTGGAGGTGCGTCTGGGCGTGGGACGAGGACCCTTCTGCCCACGCGCTGCCTGCTGCCCAAACCAGGCGCAGTGCCTGGCCCACCCACTCCCTCTGCTCCCGCGCCCTGCCGTGGGCTGCTGGCCGTGGTTGGGGTGTGGCCTCTCTAAGGGGCGCTGGGGGGGGGGGTTCTGGTCGGTCCACACCAGAGTGCTCCAGATCATTCTAGAGTCCAGGACTGTTGGGGGCACCCCTGCCTCCCCCTGAGGACAACCCCAAGAAAGGAGGGCAAGTGGCAGCGTCGTGCGAGACACGTCTCCCGTCTTCCCCGTGCAGGACAGCCTGGGAGGGGCCGGGACACGTGGCTCCGGCCCCAGAGACCCCGACCCAGAACTGGAGGGCCCGCAGGCTCCCCTCAGCTTTCTTGGCAATGCACTTAAATCCGGCTTGTTGATGGAGCCTGTTGGTGTTTTTTGGTTTTTGTGATATGTCTTGTTTTTCTAAAACAGTGCGGTGACATTCACATGACACAGTGTCCAGTTCAGTGCAGTCTCCAGCTCCCCTGGTCTCCAGAATGTTCCCCCGAATCCCTGACGTAGTCACTCCCCCGGCCCAGCCCTGGTAACCTCCAGGCTGGTCGCTGCCTCGTGGATTTGCCTGCTCCGGACATTTGTCTAAGAGGAGACCCACAACCTGGGGCCTTGCATGTCTGACTTGCTTCACGTGCATTTCATCCGTGCTGTAGCCCTCGTGAGAATTCCCTTTGGGAGGACAGGTCACGCTCCGTCATGCGGCTGGCCCGCCACTGTCGGTCCATTCATCCCTCCGTGGACTCGAGGCCGTCTCCGCCGCTTGGCCCTTGTGAGGCTGCCGCGAACCTCCGCCGGCGTGTTTCCATGTGGACGTGTGTTTTCGTCCTCCTGGGCAGGGACCAGGATCGGCGTCGCAGGTCGGGCAGCACGTCTGAGTCTGACTGGGAGGGGCTCCTGCGCTCTGTTCCCCGTGTGGGTCTTGACCACTGGAGGGTGGGGGGGGCAGGGCCTGGGTGAGCCCCAAGGCATCCAGTCTGGGGATGGACCGTGCCAGGCCTGGAGAGCGGGGACATCCCCGTGGCGTCCCCCACTTCCCTGTGCCCGTCACCCAGGGCAGACTCCTTGAGATCCTGGGCCTGGCAGTCCTCCGAGGGGCTGTGGCCTGTCCTGCCCCACGCCCCGAGGCCCACCGGGAGCCGTGCCCATGTGGCGGGAATCCTCCTGGGACACGCAGAGCGCGTGCCAACGCTCCTCGGCATGCCTGCGCCTTCCTCACACGCCGCCTGCACACCCCACTCTGGGCACAGTCATGCGGGGTCCCCTGGGTGGGGTGGCCATGTGCTTGGTGAGGGTCCCGGGAGCTGGTTGCAGCCTCTGAGCCATTGTTGCCTCTGCTGGTTCTGGGACACGGGATAGTTTGGGCCCTGGTGAGGGACGGAGACTGCAAGGAGCTCTAACCAGTCCATCCTAAAGGAGATCAGCCCTGGGTGTTCATTGGAAGGGCTGATGCTGAAGCTGAAGCTCCGATACTTTGACCACCTGATGTGACTCATTGGAAAAGACCCTGATGCTGGGAAAGATTGAGGGCAGGAGGAGAAGGGGACGACGGAAGATGAGATGGTTGGATGGCATCACAGACCCGATGGACGTGGGTTTGGGTGGACTCTGGGAGCTGGTGGTGGACAGGGAGGCCTGGCGTGGTGCGGTTCATGGGGTCACAGAGTCGGACACGACTGAGCGACTGAAGTGAACTGAACTGGAGGGGCGGAGTCCTCGCTCCGCGTCTGGGTCTGGCCAGAGCGGGCTCCCTCTCAGGAGAAGCTGGGCCCTTGCCGCAGGCGCCCCGTGGGGCGGATGGCAGTGGGTGCTGGGGATCGGGGGCAGTGAGGGGCGCCGGGGGGGTGGGGGCAGGCACTCAGCACCCCCAGAAGAGAGCGCTGCACGAGCTCACATGCCCACACAGAGCGGGTGTGTCGGACGCGGTGAGGAGCCAGACGTGGTTCCCTGTCCTCGGAGGGATGGGACCGGGCTGTGGGCACGCCAGGTGGGGCAGCACGGTGTGGGCAGGGCAGGCAGGGGCTCCTGAAGGCCAGAGAGGATGCCTGGGCAGGAGCGGGGGCTGCGGCTGGAGGCCTGAGGCCCAGACCTGCCTGGGTCCTAACAGCAGGCTTAAAATCCTCTGCATCTGAGGGGTGCGGGCACCCCTGGGCATTGTGGGGTCTGTATGGCCAGCCCCTGCAGGTTGGACTGTGTACCCCTCGAGACTGTTCAGGCCCTGACCCCTGCACCCATGACCGGGATCTTATTTAGAAGCAGGGTCTTTGTAGACGACCTGGTTAAAGTGTTGTCCTCAGGGTGGGCCCTGCGTCAACAGGACTGGAGTCCCTGTGGGAAGGGGACGTTTGGGTGCACAGGAAGGGGAGGCATGTGAAGACGGAGGCAGGGAGGGGGTGATGCTTCTACAGGCCCGAGATCACTGGGATTGCCCCAGACTGGGGGGAGAGAGGGAAGAGTCTCCTCAGAACCTGGGCACTAAGAGCACCCACCTCCATCTGCGCACCTGGGTTTGGTGGCCCGACCGGGTCGTGGGACCCCAACGGTGAGATTATGCAGCACCGGCCCGGAGAGGTGGCCGAGCTCTGGGCTGGTACAGCCAGCCGTGCGTTGGGAATTCCCACTCGTGCTAGCTTCCCCCAGGGTTCTGGGTTCGGGTCCTCTTTGATCCCAGGCATCCCCGTAGCCTCCAGCCTGGGGACCAGCCCTGTCCCCCTGCCCTCCATAACCAGGAGCACCCAGGCAGAATCTGAGGGCCGGTGGTTTGGGGCTGAACGGGCGTCTTCAGGGACCATCTGCTGGGCGTCAGCGGAGCCCTTGGCTCTGCCAGGGGTCGCCCACCCAGCCGCATCGGCCAGCACGTCCGTGGTCCCTGCAGCCTGGCCCACGTTGGTGCCTCCCCGGGGGGCAGCTAACGCCTTCACCTCCTGTTGTCTGCCCCCTAGAGGTTCCCCCCAAGCCCCACGTGAAAAGTCCCTCTTAGTTCAGAGATCAGGATTCACTGCGGGGGGTCGTGTGGGTGGGGCGCCCCTGGCTGTACCTGGGCTGCCTCCCTGAGGTGACCGTTCCACCCCGTCTCTGCTCTGGCATGTCACAGCAGCGCCCCAGGCTCTTCGTGGGCAAAGCCGGGCATCGGTCCACCCGAACGAACAGCTCTGACGGGCTGCGCTGGACTTGCTCCCTCCAGCCAAGCCCCGGATGGCTGGTGACCTCCGGGACCCTCCTCCAGGGCAGTCTGGGACACCCGTTGCCGTGGGGTCACAGCTGCTCAAACCCCCGTGTTTGAATAAGTGCAAAGAGATGAGTGTCGTGTGTGTATTTTATCACCTGCTTAATGGAGATCGTTGTGTCCCCTTCGATGCTTCTGAATGTTCTGCGATGGACCAACAACATCTAAAAACACTTAATCCCGAGGCCCTTCACGTGGATGAGTGAATTAACCCCAGGGCCCTTCACATGCATGAAGGACGTGCCATCAGGTCATCCTACCGGTGGTTCTCCAAGGCCTTTGAAGGCTCTTGAGGTCGCTGAAGCTCTGGAACCATGGCGGGGGGGTGGCTCAGGGCTGTGTGCCCCCTGGAGAAGCCAGCAAGCTCGTGTGGAGTGCCCAGGACCCCGAAGAATCCAGCCCTCTCCTTCGGGGAGGGCCCCGTGTGAGCAGATGCTAAGTGACGAGGCAGAGCCCTGGGCACTGTAGGGCCTGCCCGCCGCCCGCCTGGGAGCACCTCCCTGGGGCTCTGTTCTGGGGAGGATGTACGGTGCCGCGTCTACAGGCACTGGCCTGGCCTGCTTCCTTCTGCCCTCCCCCGAGAACGCTTGGACGTGAGTGAGGGAGACCGGGAGCAGGGAGCCCCTCCGAACCGTCTCAGAACGGCAGTTGAGATGATCGTTGGTTCATTCAACAGACATCCCTTGGGTCGGTACTGGTCTGGCCTTGGTCTGGGACTTTGGCGTCAGCGAAGGCCACAGAGGCGCCTCGTGTGGTGTGTTCTCACCAGGGATAAAGCCGGCTGCCGGGAGGGAACGGTCAGGGGTTTTCTCTGGGTCAGGCTGTGGAAGAGTTGAGCCAGCTGAAAGCTGCAGGGGCCCCTCCCTGTGACCCTGCGGGATCCTGGCTTGCCCTCCTGATGGCATCATTTCCCAGAATGTCGGAAACAGCCAGGAGGCTCCCCGAAGCCTGTCCTCTGGCTCCCAGGCCCGCAGGACATGCAGGACAAGGCCGTGCAGCCCGGGCGATGGGCTTCCTGAAGCCGCCCTGCAGAGGCCAGAGGCTGAGGGCCTTCGTGGAGCAGTGGGTCAGCGTGTGGGACTCTGCGGGTCTCTGCACGTGACCCCGCAGGTGTGACGTCCTGGGGTCTTCCTTCCAGACACTCTGATCCTGGGAGGTTGCCTCTCTAGACCGCATGCTGACCAGCGAGGGGTCTTGGGGGTGACCTCAGCAAAGGGGGCACTGAGAGCTGGAGACAGATGTGAGCCAGCAGGGGTCCCCTCCGTCCCGTGGGGCTGGAAAGGGGCTGTGACTCAGGACCCTGCTTGGAGGAGAGCCAGCGCCTGCTCCCTAAGTCCAGGCTTTTGAAAACTTTCTTTAAAAAAAAGCAGAAAACTTTTAAGGGGCTTTATTGAGGCAGGCTTCCCCGGTGGCTCAGCAGTAAGGAATCTACCTGCAATGCAGGAGTCACAGGAGACCTGGGTTCGATCCCTGGGTCGGGAAGATCCCCTGGAGGAGGGCATGGCAGCCCACTCCAGTATTCTTGCCTGGGAATCCGTGGACACAGAAGCCTGGCAGGCTACGGTCCATGGGGTCTCAACGAGTTGAACACGACTGAAGCGGCTTGGCACACGCAATGTACTTCATGCCAATAAGCTGTACTCCTATAAAGGGTTAGGATGGTAAATTTTTTCTTATGTGCATTTTGCCATGGTTCATAGTTCTTGAAACACTGGCAGGACGATGGAGTGGTTGCGTGTCTTGGCTGTGGGGTGGACCCGGGGACCCGCATGTGGGATGGGTGTGCACGGCCCTTGTCACACTTGCAGTGTGCGGGCGGACGGGAGGGCAGCTGAGACAGGCAGCCGGTCTCTGTCAACATCCTGGTTACCGTGGGCTCTGCGGTTCAGCCGGGGTCCCTGCCAGGGGCCGAGTGGGCGAAGGTACACCCGACCCTCTGTGCATGTGAGTCTGTAAGTTCCTGAGACCGAAACAGCAAATAGAAATAGCGACTTGTAAGCAGCTTCTCGGAGGTGTGATTGGTGGACAGTGAACACACATGTTTCAAGTGGGCGTCTGACACCTGTGAAAGCCTCCCCATGATGAAGACAGTGTGACTGTCCCCCCAGGGGTCCACCTGCCGCCCTGCACCCCCCCCCCGCCCCCGCTTGGTCCCACCCCCCTCCACCCCCTCCAGACTAATGCTGGTCTGCTTGCTGTCATTATAGGGCAGTTCAAACTTTCTATAAAAAAAGAGGGCCGTTTAACTCAGCACAACTTCGAGGGCCCTGGAGCCTGCCATGGGGTGTGTGGGGTCTTGCAAAGAGGAGCAGATGGAGCTTCTAGAAAATCTTTTCAGTGACAGGACGGTGGTCGGGGTGCTGTGGGCTGAGGAGAGTCCCCCAGGCTCTCGAGCAGCCCTGGCCCCAGCGTGGCCGCGTTTGGAGGTGGGCCTCTTGGAGGCCGTTAAGGACAGGTGCCGTCCGAGGGGGGCGCCGTCCAGCCTGCCTGCGGAGAGCTGTCCCCGCGGGGGCACACGCCGAGAGCCAGGCTGCGGGAACTGGCCCTGCTGGTGCCTCAACCCCAGACACCTGGCTTCCAGACGGTGGGAAATAAACGTCTGCACTCAAACTGCCGGCTCTGTGGTCTTCTCTTGTGGCTGTGGGGGGCTGAAGGTACAGTGGCTGAGTGATCTCACCCCACTCCGCCCACCCCCAAAAGGGAGGCAGGCTCGTCTGGAACACACTCCTCGGCCCTGTGCTGGGATAGCCTCTGTCTCCGTGGGTCTCCCATGCTCAGCCCCTGCATGGGGCCAGGGGTCCAAGAGAGGAGCCGGTGCAGGAGGGCGCTGGGCACTCACGCAGGGGCGCTGGCTGTGTTCCCTCGGCCCCAGCGGGTCAGGGGTCAACCCGGGTCCAAGGAGGGAGAGAGTCCACCTTCAGATGGAAGGAGGGGCCTGGAGCATCGTAGGCAGCCCGCCTCCCCTGCCGCTTGGATCCCACCCTCCTCACACACTGGATCTGACCGCCCCAGCTCATACCCTGGATCCAACCCCCCGTTATACACTGGCTCTTACCCCCTTCTACACTGGATCCCACCTCCTTATACACTGGATCCAACACCCCGTTATACACTGGCTCTCACCCCCTTACACACTGGAACCCACCTCCTTATACACTGGATCCAACACCCCATTATACACTGGCTGTCACCCCCTTACACACTGGATCCCACCTCCTTATACACTGGATCCAACCCCCTGTTATACACTGGATGCCACCCCCTTACACACTGGATCCCACCCCCCCTCCTACACTGGATCTCACCCCCTTACACACTGGATCCTACCCCCCATTATACACTGTCTCCCACCCCCTTCTACACTGGAACCCACCTCCTTATACACTGGATCCAACACCCTATTATACCCTGAATCTCACCCCCCTACACACTGGATCCTACCCCCTTCACTGGATCCAACCCCCCATTATACACTGGATCCTACCCCCCTCTACACTGGATCCCATCCCCCTTGTATCCTGGATCCCACCCCACCCTTTGGACTGGATCGTCACCCCCTTTGCCTGTCCAGGGTTGTCCCCTGCCCTGTCCCGATCTCCCCCAGTCTTCTCGGTCATCATCAGAGGTGACAGACGGCGGTGTCTGTTCTGGCGAGGGCAGACAGTGAGCATCCGGGAGATGGCGGGCGTGCCCTGTGGCCTTTCACAGCAGCACTATTCCAAGCGACCATCGAGGGACGGATGGACGGCAGGTGTGGTAGGTACACATATGACTCAGCCGTAACCAGGAAGCGAATTCCAACGCCTGCCACAATGCGGGTGAACTTCTGTGTTACCGAGTGAAACGCGCCTGGCACAAAGCCACATCCTGTATGATTCCTCTCACAAGAGGCGGTTAGAGCGGCTAGGCTCCTTGGGGTGCAGGAGAAGGGTGGTTGCCGGGGCGGGGAGGGCGGGGAATAGGGGTCACTGTGTGATGGGGACGGAGTTCCAGTTTCACAAGATGAACAGCCTGGAAGGGACGGTGGTGACGGCTGCACAGAAATGTGAACGCACCCCATGCCCCTGACGTGTACACTCAGAAATGGTTAGATGTAGGTCTTGTGTGTGTGTCGCTGCAATTTAAATTCATAAGTAATAAAAGTGTTTCTGGGGGACGACCCCTTCTGATGCCTCTGCTGTTCCTCACAGGAGCCCCTAATGGGCTGCAGCCTCCTCCTGCCCCTGGCCCCCACCCACCCCAAGCTGGTCTTAACACAGCAGCCGAATCATTTTTTTATTTTATTTTATTTTATTTGTTTGGCTCCACCAGGTCTTAGTTTTGACATGGGAACGCGTGGTTGTGGCATGTGGGATCCAGGTCCCAGGGCTCCAGGGCTTCAGGAGCTGTCACTCAGGGCTCAGCTGCCCCGGGACACGTGCGATCTTCCCGGACCAGGGATCAAACCTGTGTCCCTTGCATTGCAAGGCAGGTTCTTAACCACTGGACCGCCAGGGAAGCCCCGGGATCATCTTTTAAACACACAGTTCTGATGTCGCTCTGCCCAGAGCCCCTGCCACCCATCTCATTGTAAAGCCTGCATTCCCGGGGTGTGGGGGTCAGGCGCCCCTGGGACCTCCGGCCCCACGGCCCCCCCCCCCCCCCCCGAAGCCCCTCTGGGCTCAGGCAGCATCTCCACCTCAGGGTCCCCTCTGCCAGGACGGCTCCTCCCTCCTCGATTCCGCCTTCCAATTCCACCTCCCGGGAGGCCCTGATTTCTTTCTGATCCATGGCTCTCAGCAGAGTAATCTCAACCCTTAGGGGACGTTTGGCGGTGTCTGGAGATGTGTTCTTGTGGCTACAATGTGGAGGGGCCGTGTCCTGCTGGCCTCCAGTGGGTGGCAGATGGGGGCGCGGCCCAGCATGGAGCCGTGCACAGCATGCCCCCCCCCACCCCCCCCCACCCCCCGCTCACAGCGACCCCGGCTCCCCTCTAGGGCCCCAACCCTCCTGGTTCCCGGGCGCGATGCGATGGGTGTGTTCCTTCCTGGGGCAGTACCTTCACCAGGTCTGGCCTGGCGCTCCAGGTGACCTTGGCTTCAGAACAGCTCGGGTGGGGGTGACCCTCAGGAAGGCCTTGCTTCCCGCCCCCAAGTCCACGACGAGGCGTCCAGCCCAGTGTGAGGGGCCCCAAAGGCTGAGCCCTGGGCCTCGGCCAGTCCCGCCACTCAGCCCGAGTGCCACGATCAAGCTGTTAAAAAAGGCTTCCTTTTGGGTTTTTTGCCTTGTCACCTGTTCTTGGAAAATAAGCCATATAATTAAGCAGTTCTCATGAAATGTTAGGTGCACTGTCTGGACTCCTCCTTTATTAGACTGTTAAAATCTGGACCAGAGGAAGTGGCGAGCGGGAGCTGCGGCTTTTTCTGGGGCGTGCGTGAAAGTAACAGTGACTGGTCCTCGTGGCAGGAGGCTGGTGGGACTGCTGGGCTCGGGGACGCGGGAACTCAGACGTTCCAGGCTGATCAGAGAATATGGATGATTCCCTTGGAAACGGGTCTTTGCAACCCTTGGACAAAAGGGGGCTTCATGCCATGGGTCTCTGCTGTAGCTGCATGGTTTTGCTCCACTTCTAGGAGAGAAGAGAGGCCCTTCTCTGTTGAATGAGGTTGGGTTTTGAATGAGAAGGTCAGAGAGGTCAGGAGGCTGGCCTTGACCTTGGCCTTGGAGAGATCTCCGGCTCTTCCACTGAAACTGCGCTGACATCAGAGCCCAACACCTCTGACCAGGACCCTGTAATCAAAGTGTGTACACCCGGCCCGTGACTGTCCCCAGGACTGCAGACCCCGTGTGCCACCGTCCAGACCCCGGGCCCCTCCGTGTGGGTACTGTGAGCTGCTCACACTTGCCCCTCGGGGGCACGAGCTGGAGCCCCCGTGACCTGCGTGCAGGGCTGACCTGCCCATTGCAGCCCCACCACCCGCTGAGGACGTGCTCAGCACCCAAGGGTCCTGGGGCCAGAAGGCCTGTCCGTAGCAAGAGCTGCCTCCTCCCATCCGGCTGCCATGAAGGCATCCTCTGCGGAGGGGCTGGGCACGGTGGTCCCCAGATCTGTGGCCCGGCTGCAGGGCGTGAATGGGAGTGACCCAGAAACGCTGCCCGCGGCCGGCAGAGTCGTGGTCCCCGCGGGTGTCCACATCCTGGGCTCCGAGCCTGTATCTCAGGTCACGTGCCCAGGTGGAGGGAAGGCTGCAGGGGGAGCCGAGCTGCGATTGGTCGGCCTTAAAGTGGTGAGGAGCCCCTGCGGCACCCATGGGCCCAGGGTGACCTCAGTGCCCTCCTAGTGGAAGTGGGCCAAGGGCCGCAGGAGCCGTGACCATGGAAAGGACGTCTGAGACACACGCCACTGGCCTCAGATGGTGGAACTGGTCTCAGGGCAGAGAGGGCGGGGTGTCCAGAAGCCGGAAAAGGCAAGGAGACTCTCTCCAAGACCCTACAGAGGGAGCAGCCCTCCGGGCCCCTTGGTCTCAGCCCACTGAGCCCCCAGCCGGGATGGCGCCCTCCAGAATTCCCTGGAAGACAAGATGCTTGCTGTTGTCGTCGCTGAGTTTGTCATTGGTCAGGGCAGCTGCGGGGCACTGACCTCTGCCTCCTGGGTCCGCGGTGGAATCGTCCACGAAGGGCAGAACACGCAGTATGTGACAAATCAACAGCCAGTCCCAAAATACCGCAGACGCGTGACGTCCTTTTTATAGAGTTAGGAATGGCCAAAAATACATTTCAGGACAACATACAGCAACGACAGGCTGTGTTAAAGGGGCCGTGTGAGCCAGCACCTGGGGTGCAGGTAGCTCTGTGGGGCCGTGGACCTGGCGGAGTGCTCCCTGCCTGTCGGGTGCCTCCCACACGACTCACGGTGCCTGCTGGGTCACTTAACTTTTGTGCGGCCTGTTTCCGGGCCCCATGTGGCCCATGGCCCACCTCCTGGAGAATTGCAGCCCAGAGGATGTCGCACTGCAGGGTTGGGTCGGCGGTCTGTGGGGCGTGTTCTGGCCAGGAGATGCCGGAGGCCCGTTTCCACAGCGGGGCTGGAAGATCGGGCGCCTGCCCTCAGCCTCTGGGGCTCTGCCGCGAGAACCTGTTGACTCTCGGGGTCGGGAGGACGCCTTTGGTGGCGAGAGGACGTGGACTGTGGTTTTTTTAGAGGGAGATGGGAGAAGAGCCCTGTCTGTTTTGCCTGGATCTGCAAAGGGATAAAGCCTTTTCTTTCCTGGGGACTTGGGAGTGATTGTTCGCTGCATTTCTGGAAATCCCTCCTGCTGAGACATCCGCCAGGCGTTTCTCTGTACACTCAGGCCAAAGACTTCTCTGCTGGTGGCTGGGCGCTGGGTGGGGGGACAGGGTGTGAAGTTGGCGGAGCAGTGAGGAGGCAGGGCCCCTTTGACAGTGTTCTCTTTGAGTCCCGTCAGGGGCTGAGAGACAGGGGGAAAGGCCACCCTGTGTGCAGTGAAATGCGGTTGCATTTGGGTGACTTTGTAAGACGGAGGGTCCTTGGGCTGCTCGGTGGTCTTCCTGGCAGCCCCGTTACTTTTCTTCTCTGTAAAGGATTGTCTGTAAACCCTGGCCTTGAACAGCCTTTCTCCCAAATCACACATGTGGTCCACCTGATCAGAAAGAAAAATGTAAAACTAATGTACTTTTTTGAGACTTCTGCCTGTTTTATACCTCTCAGTCATTGTTCCCTGATAGCTCAGTTGATGAAGAATCTGCCGGCAATGCAGGAGACCCCGGTTCGATTCCTGGGTCCGGAAGATCCCCTGGAGAAGGGATGGGACACCCACTCCAGTATTCTTGGGCTTCCCTGGTGACTCAGAGGGTAAAGAATCCGCCTGCAATGAGGAAGACCTGGGTTCCATCCCTGGGTTGGGAAGATCTGGCTACCCACTCCAGTACCCTGGCCTGGAGAATTCCATGGAAAGTAGAGTCCGGTCCACTGGGTTGTAAAGAGTCCGACACAACTGAGAGACTTTCACTTTCAGTAAACTCCCATCTGCCAAGGTGCAGAGGGTCCGCCCTGGGGAGACCCCTGACCAGGAGGCTCTGGGCTGTCACCCCGGCGGGACTGCATGGGGTTTGGGACGGAGGTTCCAGGCACATGCGGAGCTGCTCCGCTGGTTGGCCGTCCTGGGCTCCTTCTTTGCCTCCAGGATTGACTTCCGTGGGGCGACTGTGCTTGAGGTCATCGTTATTAGGAGTTGACCTTGAGAAGCTAATTGGGAAATGAACGTTTTGAAAGCTTTTAATTTGCCTTTCCTGATAGGATCCGCGTTTAGTGTGGTCGTAATTGCCAGTTTTTATGTGTCTGGATGTCTTAAATTTATGCTCAGGCTTTGGAGAGAGTTTCCGGGAGTGGCGCTGTCAAATAAATCAGGAGGCCAGCACAGGGCCCCGGGTGGGTCAGCAGGGCCCGGCGGGGCGGGCGGGCACCCCGGCTTTGTCGGATCCCATCCTGGCTGTGCTCACAGACGTCGGGGAGCTGTGTCCAGGTGGAGGGGGGCCTCACTCCTGAGGACTTCTGCTGATGCCAACACCCCAGTTCCGTTCCTGGGCAGGGGAGGCCACAGTGAGGGGGGAGCCAGTGACCCTGACGTGACGACACGTGCTGGACTCTCACCGAGCCGTTCTCATTACAGCAGGTGTGAGAGCTGTCAGCTGGGGCCTGGGGACGCCCCCTCCCCACACAGGAGAGGGTCCCCCTCCCCCCACACAGGAGAGGGTCCCCCTCCCTCCACAGACGAGAGAGGGTCCCCCTCCCCACACACAGGAGAGGGTCCCCCTCCCCACACACAGGAGAGGGTCCCCCCTCCCCACACACAGGAGAGGGTCCCCCTCCCCACACACAGGAGAGGGTCCCCCTCCCCACACACAGGAGAGGGTCCCCCCTCCCCACACACAGGAGAGGGTCCCCCTCCCCACACACAGGAGAGGGTCCCCCCTCCCCACACACAGGAGAGGGTCCCCCTCCTCACACACAGGAGAGGGTCCCCCCTCCACACACAGAGGAGAGGGTCCCCCTCCCTCCACAGACGAGAGAGGGTCCCCCTCCCCACACACAAGAGGGGGTCTCCCTCCCTCCACAGACGGGAGAGGGTCCCCCCTCCCCACACACAGGAGAGGGTCCCCCTCCCCCACACACAAGAGGGGATCCCCCTCCCCCCACACACAGGAGAGGGCCCCCCCTCCCCCACACACAAGGGGGGTTCCCTCTCCCCACACAGACAAGAGAGGGGTCCTGGCCCCAGTGCTTTGCTGTGAGGGGTTCTCTGAGGATGGCCGGCCTACCCTGACCCAGGCCCGGATGGATGCTCCCAGGATCCCAGCAGACCCCTCCCCAGGGACCCTGGGAAGGAGTCAGGAGGCAGGCACGGGGGCCCAGGGGAGAGCTCATCCCAGGAGGGTGGACCCAGAGAAGGAGAGGGAGGGGGAAGGACTCAGGGGCAGAAGGGGGAGGGGGCCACAGGGGACGGGAGAGGGGGCGGGAGGGGGGTGAGGGGCAGATGGGGGAGGAGGCGAACCCAGGAAGACCCTCAGGGAGGAACCAGGAGCAGCCTGGGGGTGGGGGGGCGGAGAGCACCCCGAAGTGGGGCCCAGGGCTGTGGGGAGGGTTCAGGGAAGTGAGGCCCTTCCCTCGGCCCCCCCACCCCCACCCCCACAGCAAGGAAGGCGCTGTGTCTTCCTCCGGCTAGGTCCTTCCTCTGCCTGGGTGCCGGTAGCTGTCCAGCACCCCGGCTCTGGGTCTCAGGTCTCAGCAGTGGCCACAGCTCCGCCGTGTCTGGTCGGGGACCCTGAGGCCCTGGTCCCCACAGATTCTGTTCAGACGAGCCTGGGCTCTGGGGGTGCTGGGGAAGGTGGGAGGGGTCCCTGCCAGCTCCTTAAAGGAGGTTAAGAATTTATGAAAGGAAACCATCAGGATGCAGGAGTGTGGTGGTGGTGGTTTAGTCGCCAAGTCGTGTCTGACTTTTGCGACCCCATGGACTGTAGCCCGCCAGGCTCCTCCGTCCATGGGACTCTACAGGCAACAGTACTGGAGTGGGTTGCCATTTCCTTCTCCAGGGCATCTTCCTGACCTGGGAGTCAAACCTGGGTCTCCTGCACTGTAGGCAGATTCATTACCAACTGAGCTTCAAGGGAAGCCTCATGAAAAGAAACCATAAAGATGCAGGGGTATAGACAGATGTGTCTCTGTCCTGGAGTGAGGTGTGGGGTGACAGGCGGGAGGCAGGGGAGGCTGCAGAAGTGAGATTCAGCACCACAAGAGTTAAACAAGCATTTCCCGTGGAGAAGATGACCGTCAGATGAAAGGACGGGTGACAGAGAGCACGTGTCGGTAATGATGGAGCAGCGAATTGCTGGCTTTAGTGGTGAACAAAAGCTCCCACCCGCAGGGACGGCAGCCGCCCCAAACCAGGGAACAGCAAGCGTTGGCGACGACGCGGAGAAGTAGGGACCTGCGCTCTGTGGGCAGGAGTGTAAGACGGTGAGGCCGCTGTGGAAATAGGGTGGAGGCTCCTTAAAAAACGAACACGAGAGCTACTGTGTGATCAAGCGATGTGAATTCTGACGTCTGTTTTACAGAAAGCAAGGCCTTAAATATTTGTAGATCCATGTTGATAGCAGCATTGTTCACAACAGCTAAGATGTGGAAACAACCCACTTAAGTGTCTATTGATGGGTGAAAGAATAAGCCAAATGTGACCCACCCACACAATGGAACATTGTTCAACCTTAAAAAGTAAGGAAGTTCTGACACCTGCTACAGTGGGGATGAACCGTGAAGGTGTTAGGCTGAGTGAAATAAGCCAGTCACAAAAAGGCAAATACTGTAGGATTCCACTTAAATTCATAGAGACGGGAAGTCAAATGGTGGTTGCAGGGGACTGAGTGGAAGGGGTAGTGGGGAGTTACTGTTTAATAGATATAGAGTTTAAAGGTCTGTCTAGTCAAAGCTATGGCTTTTCCAGTAGTCATGTATGGATGTGAAAATTGCACCATGAAGAAGGCTGAGCACCGAAGAATTGATGCTTTTGAACTGTGGTGTTGGAGAAGACTCTTGAGAGTCCCTTGGACAGCAAGATCCAACCAGTCCATCCTAAAGTAAGTCAGTCCTGTGTGTTTATTGGAAGGACTGATGTTGAAGCTGAAACTCCAATACTTTGGCCACCTGATGTGAAGAGCTGACTCATTGGAACAGACCCTGATGCTAGGAAGATTGAAGGCAGGAGGAGAAGGGGACGACAGAAGATGAGATGGTTGAATGGCATCACCGACTCAATGGACATGAGTTTGAGCAAGCTCCGGGAGTTGGTGACGGACAGGGAAGCCCAGCGTGCTGCTGTCCAAGGGGTCGCAAAGAACTGGACACGACTGAGCAACTGAGTTGAACTGAACTTCCGTTTTATGGGAAACTGTCCATTTAAAATGGTTAAGATGGTAAATTTTGTTGTGTGTATTTAACCATAATGACTGCTGAGAGCCAGCCATCACATCTGCGTTCCAGTCCAAAGGGAGGAGGAGAGAGGAAGGCAGGCTTGCTCCCCGTGCTGCTGGCCCTTGGCACGCACTGGGTGGAGACGGGCAGGGGTCTCCAGGTGATCGGGGAGGCCGTGTCTCTGTCTCCTCTGCCTCTGTTGAATTGAAACTGTTTTTCTGGAGCTGATTCACTCATCTGTTTGTTCACACATCCTGCACTGGTCTCTCCACCCACCCTCTGTGGCCTCCCTGGCCTGGGCTCTTTCCTCACGTACCCACCGCCCTGCTGACCTCGAGAGGTGAGCTCCGGGCCTCCAGCCCCGTTCATCCTGCCCCCATCTGGAGCTGCACCATCTCTGCTCCCTGCGTGAACTCACTCCTGACCTCACGCTGTATTGGCCAAGGTCATGGTGACCCCGGGCCCCACCTGTGGTCAGCCTGAGTGCCGCCCAGCGTCTGTCCACGCTCTTGGTGGGACACTTTCTGCATCACACTCCATCTATACGGTCCAGGAGCTCATAAATGTGCTTTTCTACAAAGCCTGCTTCCTGTTTCCTGATTAAAGGTTTCCTTCCACAAAGTTCCCTCCACCAGCAGGGCAGCTGGGCCCCTCAGGGTCTCTCTGAGGACCTGCGGACGGGCCCATCAAGGAGCCACCCTGCCTGAGCAGAGGCCGCAGCCCGGGGTTCCTCCTCCGACACAGTGAGGGGCAGACCCAGCTGGTCTCTGGCGCGAGGTTCTGGACTCAGATGTCGAGAGGGTCAGTGAGGGGGTGACCTGTCACCTGCGTGGGGGAGGTGCTGGTTTCTGGGGGGCGGTGCTGCAGAGGCCGAGCGGCCACGATGCATGTGGCCACAGCGTGATGATGCCTGTGTGTGCTCCACGTCACAGAGAAGCCCCGGCCTGTCCGTGTCCCTCAGAGATAGAATGTTCGAGGGCCAGAGGCCCGGAGCTGGGCAAGAGCCTCCCCCTCTTCTGACTCTGTGTGGTCAGAAGGCGTGTGCGTGTGAAGGTGACTTGTCATCAGCAGGTCCCGGCCCTTCCTGGGTGTCAGGATGCACACCTACCTCCAGGGGAGGGTGACCAGGACCGTGTCCTCCCGGGGACCTCGGGTTCTGCTTCCCTGGCAGCCAGAATTCGGGCCATTCCTACCATGGGCACCGTGTCCTTCAAACCAGCTTGGCTCCAAGTCTTTGGCTTCAGCAAAACTGAAGTTGCTCAGTCGTGTCTGATTCTTTGCGACCCCGTGAACTATACAGTCCACGGAATTCTCCAGGCCAGAATACTGGAGTGGGGAGCCTTTCCTCTTCTCCAGGGGATCTTCCGAACCTACGGATCGAACCCAGGTTTCCCACATTGCAGGCAGATTCTTACCAGCTGAGCCACCAGAGAAGCCCAAGAATACTGGAGTGGGTAGCCTTGCCCTCCTCCAGGGGATCGTCCCGACCCCTGGAACTGATCCGGGGTCTCCTGCATTGCAGGCGGATTCTTTACCAGCCGAGCTATCAGGGAAGCCCTCAGCAAAACTGAAGGAGGCGTGACTGAGCTGCCGCTGACCTGCAGCAGAGAGGATTTTGATTGTAAGGTGATTCTCAGCCCATGAGTCAGTGTTTCGTGGCACAGAGACATCCCCCCCTTCCCTGCCCCCCCCCTCCACTGACTCAGCTCTGAGGATGGGACCCAAGCCACCTGACTGCTGAAGCCAGTCTACGTGGCAGTGAGCCACGTCCCAGCTTAAACAGGAATGGGCCGGAAACCCCCAGCTGCGTCTGTCCGGTTAAGAAATGCGTTTCTCCGTGTGTACGGAATCTGGAAAGATGGTGTTGATGAACCTGTTTGCAGGGCAACAATGGAGACGCAGAGAATGGACCTGTGGGCACAGTGGGGAAGGACGGGGTGGGATGAACTGAGAGGGCAGTGTTGACGTACACACTTCCAGGGTGAAATGGACAGCCAGTGGGAATTTGCTTTATGACTCACGGAGCTTAGCCCGGCGCTCTGGGATGGGATGGGGTCGGGGGTAGGGGAGGTTCGGGAGGGAGGGGACATGCGTACCTGTGGCTGGCTCATGCTGATGTGTGGCGGACTGTTGTTCAGTCTTGAAGTCGTGACTGACTCCCTGTGATTCCATGGAGCGTGGCACCCCAAGCTTCCCTGTCCTTCACCATCTCCCGGAGCTTGCTCAAGCTCATGTCCATCGAGTCGGTGATGCCATCCAACCATCTCATCCTCTGTCGTCCCCTTCTCCTCCTGCCTTCAATCTTTCCCAGCATCAGGGTCTTTTCCAATGAGTCGGCTTTTCACATCAGTGGCCAAAGTATTGGAGTTTCAGCTTCAACATCAGTCCTTCTAACACAAATTTGTAAAGCAATTATCCTCCAATTAAAAATTAAAAAAAAAGAAATGTGTTTCTCATAGAACTTCACTGTGAAACGCTCAGGCGCAAAGCTTCGTCCCACGTTTGTTTGCTCACCTGTGTGCTGATATTTAGGACAGCAATGATTTAACCTGGAAGAAGCTTTTTAACATTCAGCACCCTGCAGTCACAGGAACTTCTGTAAGAAGTTTTCAATCCAATTCATGTCCAACAACTGACATCAAATATGAACGTATTGACGGGCGATCAATGAAAGACTGTGAAGCACAGAATGTCCCCACAGGACACATCCCATGAGGCGGGGGTGGGTGTGGAAATGTGAGCTTCAGAGGCAGCCGAACTGTGTCCTGTGGAGCGGCCTGCCACCTTCTGACCGGAGCAGTGGGGTCAGGGGCTGCGTGGAGGCTCATTTTGTCACTAAATGTCGACAACTACACTGCCAGCCACCGCACCCTGTCCTCTCATAAACCGTAGCTTCGGACTGTAGTCGTAGACTCAGTTTTTTCTGGTTCTCTCAAGAGGCGAGATCTCCGAGCTTTGAGTCCCTGGGATGGGGGCACGTGCCCCCGGCTCTCCGCTGGTCTGGCAGAACCTGGGGCTCTGAGATCGTCTTGTTTCGGTAGTAAGAAAACTGGGGTCCCTTGTGGCTGTTCTTTGACTTTTGAGGGTCCTCCCTCTCCCTGGAGGTGCCCCCCCCCCGCCCCCGCAGAGCTGCTTGCCCACAGCACAAATGTGGACATTTTCACGGGTGATCCGTATGTCTGCAGCAGGGCTGTGCTTCTCCGGGTCCAGCCACCCTAAGAGGCCCTCTGTCCGTGTGACCAGCCTTCATCCAGCCCCTTGTCTTTGTGGGACGGCCCAGTAGCGCCCCCCTCGTGATCCAGACCTTGCTGAGCCAGCTGGGCAGGCGGGGCCCGTGGGCTCTGGGGTGGCTGTCTGCCCCGTGGACCCCTTCCCAGCGGCTCACCAGGACATCCTGGACCCCACAGGTCACCAGCGCAGACCTGCCCCTGGAGGGAGAGCCCTCCGCTCGGAGCCCCTTGCCTGGCTCCTGGCTCCCTGCCTCCTGGGGTCCAGGGTGGGGTGGGCAGAGGTAGATGGACCCCGCCGTCTGACTTGGTTCTGTGTGTTGAGTACTCAGGATCCGTGGCGCTCCTGGGGAATTAGAGGCTGCGGCTGTAAAGGCAGCTAGCTGTCCACCTGGGCCCAGGAGGCAGGACGGAGGAAGGGATGGGGCAGGGGTGAGGAGGGCCGCGGGAGCTCTCTGCCACATGCCTGGCCTTGCGGACGGCCCGGCCTCCTCAGACCTCGCGGTCACTGGGCAGAGGCCCGTGTTGGAGTCAGTCCTGGGGAAGCGCAGAGGAACGCGATGGGGCTCCTGAGGACTGCAACGGCCTGGGGGTGGGGTGGGGTGGGGTGGGTGGGGGTGGGTGGGGGTGGGCCCTCCCCCTCCCCTCCCCTCCCCTCCCCTCCCTAGGGTGGACGTGGAGAAATGGAGGCTCAGCTGAACAGACGGGCTCCAGGGGTGTCTCAGAGGAGTCGGGGGAGGTGAGGGGAGGAGGAAGCACAACTTGAAGAAGTCGTCGCTGAGGGTTTCCCAGGACGGAAGCCAGACCACTGCGCTCAGACCTCGGTCCTGGACTGTGAGTTCCGGGTGGGATAAGTCAACCAGACCCCGCTGAGACGTGTGGGAAAGGGCGGGACAGAGGTGGAGAGGAGACCCTAGAAGTTACGAGGAGACAACTTACTGCAGGGGCTTCCCTGGTGGCTCAGATGGTAAAGTGTCTGCCCGCAATGCAGGAGACCTGGGTTCGATCCCTGGGTCGGGATGATCCCCAGGAGGAGGGCATGTCGACCCACTCCAGTGTTCTTGCCTGGAGAATCCCATGGACAGAGGAGCCTGGTGGGCTCCAGCTCATGGGGTTGAAAAGAGCCAGACATGACTGAGCAACAGCACAACTTACCTGCAGAGGCAGGGAGGGCTGGGCAGACCCCCCAGGGACCCCATGAGTCAGGACGGCGTGGGGAGAGCCTCGGCACGGAGACAGGGGCCGCAGCCGGGCTTTCATGCCGACGAGCTCCTGCACAGGGGGGGTTTCACCTTCTGTGGCCCGCCCCCCACTAGACTTATCGTCATCAGATACGTGTCAGCGAGAAGAGAAGACAGCTCAGAGGGAACCAGAGGGAAAGCAGCCACAAGGACGGAAACTGGCCAAGTGTCATCAGGTGTTGATTGAGAACGAGTGTGTGTCCATGTATTTGTGTGTCTGTGTGTGTGTCTAAACTGAGGAGAAAGCCCTAGAAATACAGTGTAGGCCCTGGGTGCGAGCACATATGTCATTGTAAAACTTCTAGTAGCCACATTAAAAAAATAATAAAAAAGAAACAGATGGGATGAGCTTTAATAATATACTATATTTAATGAAATAGATTTAAAATATGCTTTCAGCATATATTCAACATGCAGGCTACGGAACCAATCCTTGCTGTTTTTTGCATTCAGACACCTCAATTCCAACATCCCCATTCCAGGCACTCGCCCCCTGATCTTTGCAGCAGGTCTGGCTCCTTCTGTGTAGCTGCATTCGGGTCATCCTTGTGGCTTTTTCCAGATTGAAGGGGCTGAATTGTGAACGTGACAGACCCGTGTGACTGCGCAGATCGTGATTGTAGGTTGAAAACATTGCCTTTGTTGTCACGTAAGGGGCTCAATCCTAAAGGAAATCAGTCCTGAATGTCCATTGGAAGGACTGATGTTGAAGCTGAAACTCCAATACTTTGGCCACCTGACATGAAGCACTGACTCATTGGAAAAGACCCTGATGCTGGGAAAGATTGAAGGCGGGAGGAGAAGGGGACGACAGAGAATGAGATGGTTGGATGGCATCACCGACTCAATGGACGTGAGTTTGAGCAGGCTCCGGGAGATGGTGATGGACAGGGAGGCCTGGTGTGCTGCAGTCCATGGGGTCACAAAGAGTCGGACACGACTGAGCGACTGAACCACAACAAAAGGTGCTCTGGATGATCTGTGGGCAGGGTGGCCTGTCACAGCCTTGTTAGAGTCACTGCCATTTTTTAGGATGAATCAAATACATCACTGTTTTTGAGGGGTTCTCTGAGGAACGTGAATTTCTGCTAAGCTATTAATATATGTATTTTGCATTTCCACTGTGTGGTTTTGAGAACTTCTGCTTGGGGTCTGGGGTGATTAAGGATTATATTCAGTCTGGGAGATACTTGTTTTCTTCTTTATATTTTTCAGAACCTCTGTACTTTTTACAATCAAAAATAATATTTAAAATTCTTTTGTGTTTAATACATTCTGTAAAGGGCTTCCCTGGTGGCTCAGGGGTAAAGAATCTGCCTGCAGTGGAGACCCTAGTTCGATCCCTGGGTCGGGAAGATCCCCTGGAGAAGGAAATGGCAACCCACTCCAGCATTCTTGCCTAGAGAATCAGTCCTGTGGGCAGAGGAGCCTGGTGGGCTGCAGTCCGTGGGGTCACAGAGTCAGACATGACTGAAGTGACTGAGCTTGCATGCACACTCTGCCAAGGCATGTCATCCCTTAGGAGGTTGGAGCCTGAGTTGCTGGAATTTTCTAGTTCACCTTTTGGTAATTGGAGATGCTGCCCATCAGCCACCCATCCAGGGCCTCCGGTCTCTGTTGGGGGGCTTGTCTGGGGGAGGCATTGATCGGCGGAGCCCCGAGGGTTGGCCCTGAGTGAGGGTCTCCCGTTGCCCTGGTGTGGCTCTGCTCCCCGTCTGCTGCAGGGGCCTGGGCTTCCAGGGGCTCTCTGAGAAGCCTGTGGCCCTTGGGTAGGTGCTGGGCCCAGGCGGCCAGGCTGGCCAGCCTCGGGAAGGAAGTTCCAGGAGGGTGGGTTTCAGGGTGTGCAACCTCCTTGACCCAGACCCACATGGGCTCTGCTGCCCAGTGCGCACCCCTCCCTCAGTCACCAGAGCCAGTGTAGCCCCGAGCGTCTGCTTCTTCCTTTGTGCGGGGGTGGGCGGCGTCAATGCCAGCCAGAGGCCACGCTGGCCTTCCTGAGATCCACTTCTCAGACTCAGTCACCGGGCAGTGACTGTCCATGCCTGCTTCCCGGGGCACCCGTCCACTCCCCCTTCACACGTCCTGCCTGCAGGGACTCAGGGATGCCTGGGGCCGGTGACCTTCAGGGACAGCCCTGGGGTCTGGGCCATGAGGACAGAGGCCTGGAGGCTCGGCCTTGCAGGGCATGCAAGGTGGCGTGTGCAAGGCAGCGTGTGCAAGGTGGGGTGTGCCAGGCGGGATGTGCAAGGCAGGGTGTGCTAGGCGGCATGTGCAAGGCAGCGTGTGCAAGGCGGCATCTGCAAGGCAGGGTGTGCTAGGCGGCGTGCGCTAAGCGGCGTGTGCAAGGCGGCATGTGCGGGACAGTCTGGTGAGGGGAGCGGGCAGGGGCTGCACGTGGGGGTGGGGGCCATGGTGTCGGCTGAGTGATGGCAGGAGGGTGGCTGAGGGCGGTGTACGGGGCGCTCGGGGGGCAGCACGCTGAAGACACAGCCCCTTGGGCTGGCTGGGGCAGCGGCGGCCGCGGGGTGGGAGAGGCGGCCCCCCGGCCCTGGGCCTTCCTCTGTCCGCGCTTCCTCTTTTTAACTGAAGTCTGGTTGATGCCCGGTGTTATATAAGTTGCAGGTGCTCAGCGCAGGAATCCGCGCGCTTTAAAGGTTATGCTCCGTTTATAGTCACTGCGAGCATCGGCTGTGTTCTCTGTGCTGAGCGGTGCACCCTCGTAGCCTGTTTTATATGTGATCGTTTGCACCTCAACCCCCAACCCGCTGACTCCCCGTCCCCCTCCACCCTCCCCGCTGGTAACCACTAGACTGTCCTCTGTGTCTGTGAGCCCACTTCTTTTTTTGTTGGATTACATACTTTGTTTTTATTTTTCTAGGCTCCATATGTAAGTGATATTTACTATACGTGGTGTTGCACGTGTAAGTGATAAGTACATTGTCTTTGTCTGACTTAGTCCACTTAGCATAATACCCTCCAGGTCTATCTGTGTTGTTGCAAATGGCAAGATTTCATTCTTTTTTGTGGCTGAGTAATATTCCATTGTATATCCAGACGACACCTTTATCCGTTCATCTGTCGATGGACACTTAAGTTGCTGCCATCTTGGCTGTTGTAAATGCTGCTGCAGTGAACACTGGGGTACGTGTATTTTTTCTGATTAGTGTTTTCATGTCTTTGGATGTATACCCAGGAGTGGAATTGCTGGACCCTATGCTGGTTCTACTTTTAGGTTTTTGAGGCCCTTCAAAGGCTGGCAAGAGCACAGGCGTGATGAGTGGCGTGGCCTTTAACTGCACTGTCCCGTCCCGCCCTGAGCCTCTCAGATTCTCGCCACTCTGCCCCTGGGCATTCTCGCTGACCCCAGGCTGGGCTCCCGGCCCCCTGCTGAGATGGAGCACTGTTACCTCTGTCCCCAGGCACCCACTGATCTGATTCTGTCATTAGGTGTGTTGTTCAGTTGCTCAGTTGCGTCTGGCTCTTCACGAATCCGTGGACTGCAGCTTGCCAGGCTTGTATTTTCCAGAATTGCGTATAAATGGGATTGTGTATACTCCAGTCTATTTGGGGCTGGCTTCCAGTCAGCCTCGATACTGTAAGGCTCACCCCTGTGGTAGAGACTGTCGGTCGCTCACAGGCGTGTTCGCCGTGTGGACGGGCCGCTCATTTGTCTCACGCAGAGGATGTGTGGGTTGTTTCCACCTCTGGCCGTGACAGATGAAGCCGTCCTGAATGCGTGTGCACAAGTCTGTGTGTGGGCGGGGGCTTTCACATCTCCTGGGACAGCTGGGCATAGAATGGCTGGTTCCTCTGGTCAGCGAATGTTTAACTGTTTGAGAACCTGCCAAACTGTCTTCCGAAGGTTGGACCACTTTGCACCCCCACCAGCCGCGTGAGGTTCTACTTGCTCTGCACCACCGCCGGCACTTGGGTGGTGAGTTTCTGAACTTCAGCCATCCCGGCAGCTGTGAGGTGGTGGGTCACTGCGGCCTGAATTTGTACTTTTCCAATGACCACGTGTTGAGTGTCTTTTCAGGTAGGTCTTCTTTAGTTCAGTGTCCAACTCTTTTGCTCATTTTAAAATCCAGTTGTCTTCAGACTGAAGTGTGAGAGTTCTATGTTTCCTCCGAAATATATGTGTTTGACAAATATTGTCTCCAAGTCCATGGCTAGACTTTTCATTTTCTTAACAGGATCTTTTGAAGAGTAAACTTTAGAATGTTGGTGAAACCCAGGGTATTTGTTTGTTTGTCTGTTTTATAGTTCACGGTCTCCGTGAACTAACTTAAGAAAGCGTTGCCAAGCCCACAGTCACGGATTTCCTGTTTGGGGCCGATGATTCTGCGTGGGATGAGTAAGGTCTGCGGACCGTTGCTCTGCATGTAGCTGTCCAGTTGTTCCAGCTCTGCTTGCGGACAGGACGCTTCTTTCTCCACCATGTTTCTTTGCTGATCTTCGGCCATGTCTGTGTGGGTCTGTATTTCTGGACTCTCCGTTCTGGGGCATCCCCAGGCACTGTAACAGCCCAGACCATCCCTCCCTCACCAACACACCTGCGTGAGCGGGCCCTGACTGGGTGCTGAACACAGGACCCCCAGGTGCAGCATTTACGGGGAGGGAGGGTGTAAGCAGGTCGGGGAAGGGAGGCCGCCTTGTGACATTGAGTCTGTCCTGGGGGGTGCGCTCCAGGCATGCAAGGACGAAGGGACTCCTCCCTGTCCTGCTCTGGACAGCCCCGTTCCCCAACCCCCCCCCCCCGACTTTGCCGCCTTCCCACCTGAGCGCTCACGTGGACGTGGGCTGACGTCTTGTCCCAGATACTCTGCCCCGCCTGCCTTTCAGATGGCCTCGCACTTAGGATCCACCCCGCCAGGGCTGGGCGAGTCTGGTCCCCTCGGGGGAGATGGGGTGGGCACACGGGAGGGCCCAGAGCAGGAGCCCAGGGCTGCTCAGCTTTTGCCACTGTTGGGGGTTCATGTGAAAAGCTTTAATTATTTGTGCACTGTTGCTGAAGGGAGTCTTTCTAGTGTGTGTGTGTGTGTATGTGTTTATGTGTGTGTGTGTGCATGTCTGTGTGTCTGTGTGGGAGGGTATGGTGTGTGGGGGGCAGTGTTTATGTATATATGTGTGTGTGTGTGCGTGCACGTTTGTGTGTCTGTGTGTCTGTGTGGGTGTGTATGTCTGTGTGTGGGTGTCTCTGTGGGGGTGCAGTGTGTGTGGGGGTGCAGTGTGTGTGTGTGTTTATGTGTGTATGTGTGTATGTGTGTGGGGGCAGTGTGTCTGTGTGTGGGTGTCTCTGTGGGGGTGCAGTGTGTGTGTGTGTGTGTGTGTGTATGTATGTGTTTATGTGTGTGTGCGCGCACACGTTTGTGTGTCTGTGTGTCTGTGTGTGTGTGTGTATGTGTGGGGGGGTGCAGTGTGTGTCTGTGGATGTGTGTGTGAGGTTTTACCCTGACCTGAGAAACTGCATCTGAACTATTTCCCCACCAACCCCATCCTTGTTTTTTGGTTTTTTTTTAGCAGACTCCCAGTTGCTTCTCTTCTGCCATATGTCAGAACATCCTGTAAAAATGCATTAAAGCCAAACAGAGGCCCTTGCTGGACTCCTCTGCAGATAATTTTTACCTTCTGGTGAAACAGCGTGTTGGTGAGAACAGGTGTTCTGTCAGGATGGCTATTTTTAAAGATGGGGAGAGCTTGTTGTCTGTGATCCGTGCCTCTAGTGACGAGCAGCCTGTGAGTCAAGTGCCTCTAAGTTTTATTTGCATTATTTGCTAAACCGAGCTGCAAGCACAATACAGAAGGAGACTCTGCCCGGGGAGCCGGGTGTGGGCGCTGGGAGTCCTCGAGTGGCCCAGAGGCCCGAGCCGGCCTCCCTCTGCCCGTCCCCCTCAGCACCCTAGATCAAACCTCCCCCACTCCAGCTCCAAGTCGCCCCCCTACGCTGCTTCCCCATAAGAAGTGGGATCCAAAACCTCAGAGGTCTGACCAAGAAGAGCCAGACTCAGAATCTGGGTTGCGCATGCCTTCCCCCATGTCCTCGGAAGACCCCCGTGGCCGCTTCGGTGGAGAGCAGGCCCTGCATCCTCCTGAGGAAGCACCCGGAGCTCTCTGTGCCACCCAGAGAGGTCAGAGGGACAGACTCCGGTCCTGCAGGGCCACAGGCCATCAGAGGGAGGCCCTCAGAGCCGCAGGCTGGGAGGGAGCAGGGACAGCCGTCAAGCGACGCCTCGCCGCCCTGAGCAGACGGCGGGATCACGGGCGAGCGCTCAGCAGGGCCTCCCGCCTCCCTCTGGCTCAGCCGCAGCCCTGGGCCCAGGCCGCCTCCGTCCTGCGGGTGCGTCCCCCGCAGAGACGGAAGGCTTGAGGGAGGGGTCCAGGACCCGTGGCGATGTCTGTTCTCCGAGGGACCGGTGTGGGGGGCACGTGGGAAAACGCACCGCCCCCACGCGTGACCCGGGGCACGTGACCCTGGACACCCCGTCTGCGGCCTGGCCAGCTCTGCGGGACCCAGGATGCCTTGGTGTGTCCAGCAGGGCCCGGGCAAGCAGCGCTCGGGGAGTTCTGCGTGGACTGAGTCTGTGGAGAGAAGCGGGGCTCACGGGGACCCCCTTCTCCCTACCTGTGCCGGGGTGCGTCTGGGTGGTCAGCGTGGGCGTGGGGATGCTGCTTTCCCGTCCCATGGCTGCCGTGCCCACAAAGTAGGTGGCTGGGAACAGCAGGCATGTAGCCTTCCGCGGTTCAGGAGGCCCCCAGCCTGGATGTGAGCTGTCGGGAGGGCTGGTCCCTCCTGCAGGCTGTGAGAGGGAGCCTGGTCCTTGCCTCCCCTGGTTCTGGGGCTCCAGGTGCCCCAGGGCGGGCAGACCCTTCACTGCCGTCTCCGCCTCTCTCCCCCGTGGCCTCTCCTCTGTGTGTGAGTCCCCTCCCCTTGTCAGGACATGTGTCAGAGCAGGCGGGCCGTTCGGTCACCCTGGATGGCCCCATTCCAAGCCCCGCCCTACCTTCCATCTGCTAAGGCCCCTTTTCTCAAAGTGTTGGTCACCCAGTGTGTCTGTCTCTTTGCGACCCCACGGACTGTAGCCCGCCAGGCTCCTCCATCCATGGAATTCTCCAGGCAAGAATACTGGAGTGGGCAGCCACTCCTTTATTCCCTTCTCCAGGACATCTTCCCGACCCAGGGATCAAACTCGGGTCTCCTGCATTGCAGGCAGATCCTTTATTGTTAGTCTACTCAGTTGTGTTGACTCTTTGTGACCCTGTGAACTGTAGCCACGCCCCGCCCCTGGCTCCTCTATCCATGGGATTCTCCAGGCCAGAATACTGGAGTGGGTAGCCACTTCCTTCTCCAGGGGTCTTCCCAATCCAGGGATCGAACCCATGTCTCCTGCATTGCAGGCAGATTCTTTACCATCTGAGCCACCAGGAAGCCCCTCTGTACAGCAAGTTGGATCCTGATCCTGATAGAACTGCCACGCTGCCCATCCTCACCTGCCCGCAGCTTTGGTGGGGTCACGTGGCCGCCGCAGAGCGGACCCTTGTTCCCCCCACGGAAGGCTCCGTGTAGACCATGCGTTTGCCTACGTGACTGTGAGAGAGCAGGTGTGGTCAGTCTCGAGAGCCCCTCAGTACCTCCACTCACGTGCAGATAGATGACGGGAGCAAAGAAGACTCACAGACAGACAGGAGCAGATGGAGGGCGCTCCACGGTGTTGGTCACCAGGGAGACGCAAGTCCAAGTGAGACAGCACTTCACACCCCCTGGGACAGCAAGAATCAGGAAGCCAGATGGCAGCATGGGGTGGGGAGGAGGTGGAGAAATCGGACCTCCAGCGCTGCTGCTCCGTGAGCAGTTTTATTGACATGATGTACATGCAGCTCTGTATCACGAGGTGTGATTGACATGTGTCAGCTTTAGGGGTACAGCACGAGGATGTGACTCCCATACATCACAAAATGGTTATCACAGTCAGTTCAGTGAACATCCATTTAGCTCTCAGGAACTAAAGAGCCTCTTGATGAAAGTGAAAGAGGAGAGTGAAAAAGCATCCGGTCTCACCACTTCATGGTAAATAGATGGGGAAAAGTGGAAACAGTGACAGACTTTATTTTCTTGTGCTCCAAGATCACTGCAGATGGTGACCGCAGCCACAAAATTAAAAGATGCTTGCTCCTTGGAAGAAAAGCTATGACCAACCTAGACAGCATATTAAAAAGCAGAGACATCACTTTGATGACAAAGGTCCCTAAACTGTGGTTTTTCCAGTAGTCATGTACGGATGTACATGAGTTTGACCATAAAGAGTTTGACCATAAAGAAGACTGAGCACCGAAGAATTGATGCTTTCCAACTGTGGTGTTGGAGAAGACTTTTGAGAGTCCCTTGGACTACAAGGAAATCAATCCAGTCCATCCTAAAGGAAATCAACCCTGAATATTCATTGGAAGGACTGATGTTGAAGCTGAAGGTCTAAAACTTTGGTCACCTGATGCAAAGAGTCAACTCACTGGAAAAGCCCCTGATTCTGGGAAAGACTGAGGACAAGAAGAGAAAGGGCCAATAGAGGATGAGATGGTTGAATGGCATCATCGACTCAATGGACATGAGTTTGAGCAAATTCTGGGAGATGGTGATGGACAGGGAGGCCTGGCGTGCTGCAGTCCATGGGGTTGCAAAGAGTCAGACATGACTGAGCAACTAACAAGTGTGTGTTTATCATGTTGTACATCACATCTCTAGTGCTTCTTTTTCTTACAGTGAGAAGCTTGTATCTTGTGACCACCTTCATCCAGTCCCCCCTCTGCCATCCCTATTTCTGATAACACAAGTCTTATCTCTTTTTCTGTGCGTGTGTTTGTTTTAAAGCATATACACTGGAAGCCTTTTTTTTTTTTTTAATGCATTTATTTGGCCGTGCTTGGTCTTAGGTGGCGGTCTGTGAACTCTTCATTGCGGCAGGTGAGTTCTAGTTCCCTGACAGTGGATCAAACCTGAGCCCCCTGCTTTGGCAGCACAGAATTCCAGCCCCTGGATCACTAGGGAAGTCCCCCTCTGTCTCTTTGTTTCTGAAGTACAATTGGTCTTCAACACTATTTCAGTTCCTGTTACACAACATGGTGATTTGACATTTCAGAAGGATCACCAGGATGAGTCTAGTAGCGTGGGGCGGGGCGAGGTGGGGTGAGGTGGGTAGACGTGGGCGGGTGTGTCCCCGTATAAAGATACGACACAGTTACTATTCCCCATGCTGTGCATTTCATACCCGCGGCTGGTTAATCTTCTGCTGAAACTTGTCCCTCCGTGTTGCCCCTGCTATTTCTCTCCTCTCCTCACCCCTCTTCCCTCTGGAAACCACCTGTTTTCTGTAATCTATACCTCTGTTTCTGTTTTGTTATGTTCGTTCATTTGTTATGTTTTTTAGATTCCACGTTTAAATGAAATCATGCAGTATTTGTCTCTTCTCCGTCTGACTTAACCTCATGAAGCATAACACCCTCTAGGCCCATTCATATCGTCACAGATGGCAAGATGTCATCCTTTTGATGGCCGAGTGCATGCTGTTGTGCATGCCTGCAACATCTTCATCGCTCATCTGTGCATCGGCACTTAGGTTGGCGCCATTATCTTGGCTGTTGTAAACAGTGCTGTGATGAACGTGGAGGTGCAGATATCCCTTTCGATTAGTGTTTCCACGTTCTCCAGACAAACTCCCAGAGGTGGGATAACTGCATCAGGTGGCAGTTTCATTCTTAGCTTTTTGAGGAACCTCCATACTGTTCTCTATCGTGTCTGCACCGATTTACATTTCCATGAAAACACACGAGGGTTCCCTTTTCTCCACACTCTTGCTAACATTTGTTATGTGTATTCTTTTTTTTAAAAAATATTTGTTTATTTGGCTGTGCCATATCTTAGTTGCAGCATGTGGGTTCTAGTTCCCTGACCAGGGATCAAACCCAGGCCCCCAGCATTGGGAGTACTGAGTCTTAGTCACTGGACCATCAGGGAAGTCCCCATGTGTATTCTTTTTGATGATAACCATTCTGACAGGTGTGAGGTGGTATCTCACTGATGTTATGATTTGCATTTCCTTCATAGTTCCTGATGTTGAGCATCTTTTCATGTGCCTGTTGGCTGCCTGCATTTCCTTTTTGGAAAAATGTCTATTCAGATCCTCTGTCCATTTTTCACTTGTTTTTTTATGTTGAGTTGTATGAGTCCTTGGTATATTTTGGATACTCTCCCCTTATCAGATTATCACTTGCAAATATCTTCTCTCATTCTGTAAGTGGCCTTTTCATTTTATCGATAAGTTTCTTCATTGTACAGATGCATTTTAGTTTGATGCTGTCTCATCTGTTTATACTTACTTTTCTTTCCCTTGCTCGAGGGGACAAATAAAAAATATATATATCTAAGACCAGTGTCAAAAAGCATCCTGCCAATGTTTTCTTTTAGAAGTTTCATGGGTTCAGGTCTTACATTTAAGTCTTTACTCCATTTTGAATTATTTCTGTAGATGGTATAAGAGCATAGTGCAGTTCTTTTGCATGCAGCTATCGAGTTCTCCCAACACCATTTACTGAAGAGGCTGACTTGCCTCCCTTATCATAGATCAATTGCCCATATAAGTATGGGTTCATTTCTGGGTTCTCTAGTATGTTCCATTGATCTGTGTGCCTGTTTTTGTGCCAGGACAATGCTATTTTGATTAGTATAACTTTGCAGTATAGTTTGAAATTAGGATGCATGAGACCTCTAATTTTTTTTCTTCTTTCTCAAGATGGTTTTGCTATTCAGGGTCTTTGTGTTTCTATACAAATTTTAGAATCATTTGTTGTAGTTCTGTGAAAAATACTGTTGATACTTTGATAGGGATTGTATTGAATCTGTAGATTGCCTTGGGTAGTATGGTCATTTTTACAGTATTAATTCTTTCAATCTATGAACATGGATTTCCATCTGTTTGTGTTACCTTCAGTTTCTTACTTTAGTGTCTGATAGATTTCTGAGTACAGGTCTTTTACCTCCTTAGTTAAATTTATGCCTAGGTATTTTATTCTTTTTGCTGCTGCTGCTGCTAAGTCATGTCAGTCGTGTCCGACTCTGTGCGACCCCATAGATGGCAGCCCACCAGGCTCCCGTCCCTGGGATTCTCCAGGCAAGAATACTGGAGTGGGTTGCCATTTCCTTCTCCAGTGCATGAAAGTGAGAAGTGAAAGTGAAGTCGCTCAGTCGTGTCTGACTCTTCACGACCCCATGGACTGTAGCCTACCATCCATGGGATTTCCCAGGCAAGATTACCGGAGCGGGTTGCCATTGCCTTCTCCGTATTCCTTTTGATGCGATTGTAAAAGGGATTGTTTTCTTAGTTTCTTTCTGGTAGTTCCTGGTTAGTGTATAGCAATGCAATAGGCTTCTGTATGTTAACTTTATATGGCAACTTTGCTCTTACATCTTGTTAAATCGTACAACCAGTCTGGAAGATAATCAGATTTTCAAAAAATTTAACATAGTCACTGTATGACTGGCACTGTATGGAATTCTACTTTGGTTTATTCCAAAAAGAGCTGAAAACACATCCACATAAAAACCTGTTTGTAGTAGCACTATTCATAATGGCCAAAGGAGAAACAAGCCAGACGTCCATCAACTGATGAATGGACTCACAAAATGTGGTCCATCCACATGGTGGAATATTCAGTTCAGTTCAGTCGCTCAGTCGTGTCCAACTCTTTGAGACCCCATGGACTGCAGCACGCCAAGCCTCCCTGGCCATCACAAACTCCCGGAGTTTACTCAGACTCACGTCCATTGAGACCGTGATGCCATCCAATCATCTCATCTTCTGTCATCCCCTTCCCCTCCCGCCTTCAATCTTTCCCAGCATCAGGGTCTTTTCCAATGAGTCAGCTCTTAGCATCAGGTGGCCAAAGTATTAGAGCTTCAGCTTCAACATCAGTCCTTCCAATGAACATTCAGGGTTGATTTCCTTTAGGATGGACTGGTTGGAGCTCCTTGCAGTCCAAGGGACTCTCAAGAGTCTTCTCCAACACCACAGTTCAAAAGCATCAATTCTTTGGTGCTCAGCTTTCTTTATGGTCCAACTCTCACATCCATACATGACTACTGGAAAAACCATAGCCTTGACTAGACAGACCTTTGTTAGCAAAGTAATGTCTCTGCTTTTTAATATACTGTCTAGGCTGGTCATAACTTTCCTTCCAAGGAGTAAGCGTCTTTTAATTTCATGGCTGCAGTCACTATCTGCAGTAATTTTTGAGCCCCCCAAAATAAAGTCAGCCACTGTTTCCACTGTTTACCCATCTATTTGCCATGAAGTGATGGGACCGGATGCCGTGATCTTCGTTTTCTGAATGTCGAGCTTTAAGCCAACTTTTTTACTCTCCTCTTTCACTTTCATCAAGAGGCTCTTTAGTTCCTCTTCGCTTTCTGCCATAAGGGTGGTGTCATCTGCATAGCTAAGGTTATTGATATTTCTCCCAGCAATCTTAATTCCAGCTTGTGCTTCTTCCAGCCCAGCGTTTCTCATGATGTACTCTGCATATAAATTAAATAAGCAAGGTGACAATATACTGCCTTGACGTACTCCTTTCCTGATTTGGAACTAGTCTGTTGTTCCATATCCAATTCTAACTATTGCTTCTTGACCTGCATACAGGTTTCTCAAGGGCAGATCAGGTGGTCTGGTATCCCCATCTCTTTCAGAATTTTCCACAGTTTATTGTCATCCACACAGTCAAAGGCTTTGGCATAGTCAATAAAGCAGAAATAGATGTTTTTCTGGAACTCTCTTGCCTTTTCGATGATCCAGTGGATGTTGGCAATTTGATCTCTGGTTCCTCTGCCTTTTTTAAAACCAGCTTGAACATCTGGAAGTTGACAGTTCATGTATTATTGAAGCCTGGCTTGGAGAATTTTGAGCATTACTTTACTAGTATGTGAGATGAGTGCAATTGTGCAATAGTTTGAGTACTCTTTGGCGTTGCCTTTCTTAGGGATTGGAATGAAAACTGACCTTTTCCAGTTCAGCCACAAAAAGGAATGAAGTGCTGACACATGCTACTACATAGAGTAACCTTGCACACATGCTAAGTGAAAAGAAGCCAGACGTGAAAGACCACAGCTTATGATTGCCTTTAGTTAAATACCCAGAACAGGCACATCCATAGACATGGTGGATTAAGAGGGACCACTAGGAATGGGGGTGAAGCTTCTTTGGGGGCGATGAAAAGATTCTAACTTTAGTTCCTGGTGATGGTAGATGCTCTGTGAATATGCTAAACCCTGATATTGCATACTTTAAATCAGGTGGATGTTATGGGAGGTGAGTCATGTCTCAGTAAAACTGTTTCTAGAAGCTAAGTTCATGCTCTCTGGAGAAGGGGTGGCGGGGCTTGTCCGAGCAGCCCCGGGTGAGGCGGGGTCAGAGGGTCTGTGCTGGGACACGGCAGCTACCCTGGGTTCCCAAGTCCTTCAGTCCTTCAGGGGGTGGTCTGGAGCGGTGCGCTCCCCCTTCTGGTTCACCAGGGGCCCCCTCAGTGCTGGCTCCTGCTGACATCCTGTCTCTTAGGTGCTCCCATGGGGACCTCCCCGGGGATTCCTCCCCAACCAGCGTGTTCCTGGGACCCAGGCAGGAAGGGCCTCTCCCAGTTCACTTCACCCCAGCCCGGGGGCCGGGGACGTGCTCAGGACAGTAGGATGTGCGTGGGGAGGGCTCCGGCCTGGGCCAGCAAGGCCGAGATCTGGGTGAGCACCTGCAGTAATCCACATGACCCAGCACCCGGGATCCCTGCTCCAGACCTCTGATTGCTCCTCTGACTAAACAAATAGGTTCAATTCACGTGCGTTATAATTAACTCATCTCAAGTCGTTTTTGAAGGAGAGAAATAATTCATAATAAGCAGTTTAAATTCCCATGTCCCATGAGTGGATTTCCGTCCGTGCTAGAAGCTGAGAAGACCGCAGCCTCTCCACGGCTGTTTCCCGGGTTGCTATCAACCAGGCAGGAGTTTTCTCGGCAGCAGGGCGTGGCCCCGTGTCACCCCGCAGGCCCGAGACTTCTGGGACAGTGTCCCGTGGCTGTTAGCAGAGCGGGAACAGAATTGATTGGCATGCTGAAAAGTTCAGTAGGTAATAAGTCTTAAAAATAAAATGCTTTTTAAAGAACCTGAAACCTATTGGAATTCAAAGACGAGCTCTCCTGCAGTTTGAAAGCCCAGCTGTCAGTCACCGTTTGTTCCGATTGGTGCCGCGGTGACCCCCCTCCTCCGCCCCCCAGGGCGGTTGCCACCCTGGGCTCCTTTTCTCTGCGGTTATGGAAGAGCTTCTTTATGACCCACTGCAGCTGCTATGGTTAAATTTCCTGCAACCAGTGTTCTCGGCGTGTCATCTGTATATATATACAACACTCAGTTTTATCTGAGAATGCCTTCTCCTGAAAACCCTTCTCAAGATGCTCAGCTATCTCCAGGCATCGTGTCTGCACATGCCACGGCCAAGGCCTGTGTGGTCACCTGGGGTGTCGCAGGGCCCCAAGCCCAGCGTTCCCCTGGAAGGAGGGTGTCCAGCCCAACGGGGCCACCTCACCCTCGCGGGACCAGACCAGCCTTCTCTGGGGCAGGGGCCTGCTTCTCTGGAGCGGGTCCTCCCGTGGTGGGGGTCGGCGTTATCCAGGGGCCTTCGCTGTGCCGCAGGGGCAGGGACCCTCCTCGGGGGTTCTCCTGAGGTGGGCTGCCCTCCGGAGTGACCCACGGCGGGGCCGCTGCCCCCCGAGCTGGCTGTGGATTTCGCGGTAGCTGAGACCAGCTCGGTGGGGGGACCACTGCCTGGAGAGCCAGCAGGGGCGGGGAAGCGGCTCACTGGTTGTCTAAACTGGTCCTGGAATCGAAAGCTTCCAGGGCACACGTTCAGCAGACCACCTAGGAGGCCGCACAGGCCTGGGCTTGCCGCAGGGTGGTTCACAGTCAGCTCTGCATAGGAAGGTCCTCTTGCTGTTCAGTCGCTCGGTCGTGTCTGTCTCTGTGACCCCGGGGACTGCAGCAGGCCGGGCTGCACTGGTGGTGACCTTACCCCAGGTCCCTGGGTCCCGAGAGTGAGCAGTGGCCGGAGGGGCAGCCTCGAAGCCCTGGTGGAGGAGCCTGGATGGGAAGGCAGGCAGCTGGGTGCGGGTGGGTGCAGGGCATCCAGCGCCTGCTGGCTGGCTGGCAAGGCAAGGCTGCCACCTTGGAACGACAGCAGCGTGTGCCCGTCTGGGGCTCCGATCCACTGAAGGGCGACGGGTGATGCGGCCAGGTCAGCGCTGGGGCCCTGACGCGCTGGGGTGGACCAGGCCAGCCTTGAGGACCGGGGTCATGGCTGCCCGGCACCCCCAGGCCCCGGGGACGGAAGGATGTGGTGGAGACCCGCAGGAGGGCCTGGCTCGGTGTTTGTTTGGAGGCAGTGAAGGGTTTCCAGTCCTGGTGGCCCGTGGTCAGTGGGTTTCCCTGACAGTCTCGTGTGGCCTGGGCCGCTTCCCCGAGCCCAGGGCCCGAGGGCCAGCGGGCTGCGGGAGGCCCCGCTCGGGGAGCAGCCAGACTCTGTGCACGACCCAGGGTCTTCTTTGGTTTCTCGGCTATGCTGTGTTCAGGCTTGGCAGAGTGGGGTCTGAGACTTTGCTGGGGGGCTTGTCCAGGAGAGGCCCAGGCCTGGGCTGGCCCCCCCAGCCTTCACCCCTGAGCTGCCTGCCACCTGTCCACCACCTGGGGAGCCACCGAGATCTGGAAGGCTCTCCTCTGCCCAGTGGGAGGGTGGTGGGGGTCCCATGGGGTGTAGTCTTGGGAACGAGGGTTCGGAGCCCAGCTCCTATCCTGGGGCAGCTGCTGGGGGGCCAGCAGGGGGCGGGGGCTGGCTGCTCTCCATCGCCGGGCTTGCACTGGGGGCGCGAGGGCGCTGGTCCTTTCCGTCCTGGCCACGCTGCCTGTCCTGCCATCTGTCCTGCCCACCTGTCCTGCCATCTGCCTCCTCTCCTCCCCTTCCTGGAGTTTGGCTGAGACCGCGCTGCGGTGACCAGGCATCCTTCTAAGAGTTTTCCTGCTGCCGCATTTGCTTCCTACTTGGGAAGCAAGAGTCATGGATCCTGTCCTGGTTACTCTTAACCTCCTCCTCTTTCCCAGGCGGACCCCCTGGGAAAGTGAGAGTGAGACCTTAGAGTGAGACCTGGGCTGACCGCCGGCTCTGCCGTGCCCACTGATGTGACCTTGGCTGTGAGTTTTCTTCATCTGGGTCAGTATCGGGCCACCTCAGTGAGGGGCCTGGTGGTACCTACTGGGACAAAACCGGTGCCCTGCCCAGGGCTGGGGGCACTCATGGTTCCCGTCACATTCTGCCCCAACCCAGCTGGCCAGCCTCACGAAGCTTAGGTCCCTCCAGCATCGTCACATGCCTGGCTCAGATGGGCACTTGAGGGCAGGGCCTCAGATCACACACACCCAGGCATCCACGTCCGCATCCCACACCCCTAGCCTGCATCACAGAGCAGGTGTTTGCGTGATGGATAATTCCATCAGCTTCACAGAATCGGTTCTGAATTGTCAGCTTCGGCGCTTCGGACTTACTCAGTCACTGCTGTGTTTTTGTGTGTTTTCTCTTGCCTTCTTGGAGGCTGCTTATTCACTACTCATCTAACCGCCTAAGTGCTATCTTCGTGAATTTTATTTTTGTCCTGTAACAGTGAAAACTGTCACTGCTATGGATTTATTTTGAGAAAATATTGACATCGTGTGCCAAAAAGACATCCTTACTGGGCTCTATTTTATTCTCTCATGGTTTTTATTTCAAGGTAGGGTGAGTACTTCTTCCTGACCGTATCAATTGATTCTCTTTGCCGTGGACATTTTACTCAGGGACATTTGAAAGTCTCATTTAAAATTTAATGTTAAACGTTGTTGAATGAGGCCGGCTGATCCAAGTCGCAGAGAGCAGCACGTCTGTCCTCTTCTCTCTGTCTCCCTGCAGTCCGCGGTCCCGCCTCCAAGCTGGCCTGAGGGTGACCCTGCCCTGCTGGACCGATTTAGGTCTGAGTGATGAGCCAGGCTAGAGATTGCTGTGTTCGCTTTGTTCTCTGCATACTTAGAAATGGAAACGTGGCACCAAAATGTTCTTTTGGATCCTGTTGATCAGCACAAATTGAATCGCTGAAGTTGTGTTCATTCATTTCCTGGACCCTTGCCTGGAAGTTTCATCTTCACAGCGTCTGGGTCTCCCGGTGGGGATCTGACACCATTGGCAAGATTCTCCCGCCGCACCTTGGCACCCTGAGCCCCCCGGGAACTCTTTCCGTCTTTTCAGTTCTGGCTGTGTGTCACGGCCTGCGGGATCTCAGTTCCCTGACCAGGGATCGAACCCGTGCCCCTGTGCTGGAAGCATGGAGTCCTAACCACTGGGCCGCCAGAGAAGTCCACAGAGGAGAATTTTGATTCTTTGTTGGAAATCATTCCTTCCGAGGGGGCTGGAAAGCTATCTCGGAATATAACTAAAATTTTAAAATCACACAGGCCTTCTGTATTTCAACAAAATAAAGATAGTTGCCAGCTTAAAAAAATTTTTTTTCTGAATTCTCTAATTTCTTCAATGCATGCACGTGTGCACATGTGTGTGTGTTGTACACATCTCTCTATTTTTGGTGACGGTCAACACACTCGTAGCTCTGGTCTTAAGCTCTTGGCTGTACTGGAAGCAAAGCGCCGTGAGCCCAAAGGGTCCGTCTTGGTCCTTCCACTCCCAGGCGACAGGTTCCGCTCCACCCGGGCCGTGTCCCCAGGGAGGGGGAGGCCGGTTTGGAGGATGTTTGTTGCTCATGGTCACGGAGGTGTGTGGCCCACCCAGTCTGGGGGGTGCTGGGTGGGGTCCCCCGATACTGTGCTATCGTTTTCTTCCCTGCCTTTCCCTGGGGGGGCGGCCCTCTTCTGCTCCCTTCTGCCTTCTCCCTCATGTGGGTGTCGGCCACGCCCTGGAGGTGCCAGGTTAAATCCTGGCAGGGGTGTCTCTCCCTGCCCCCCAGCTTCTGAAACCAGGAGGAGGCCCCGGGGTAGGAAGTGGGTCCAGATGGGCCGTAATGGAGGGATGGGCCCCGGGGGCCTTGAGGCCAGGGTGGTGAGGGCACCGTCCAGGCAGCTGCCCGCCTTCCAGTCCCTCTCCTTCCGGTCAGCACAAGGAAGGGGGCAGAAATGTACTGCCAGCCGCTGACCCGACCCTGGTTCCCCTCTCATCACAGAGGGGTCACTGGTGGGCATCCTGGGGGAGTCAGCCGAGCCCATGGAGGGGACCTGGGAGTCATGGATGCTGGGGGCCTGCAGGGTGGGGTCTGGCCTGCCCTGGTTCTGCATTCTCAGCAGTGGGTGCTCAGGTGCCTTTGCCGGGTAGGGATTGGGGGGGGTGGTGAATCTCCGATCTCCTGTGAAAAGTCCCCGGGGGGGTTCTCCCCATGATCCAAGACCCCTGCTCGGAGGACGATCCATCCGGGAACAGGTGACCCTGGGGGAGGGGCGAAACTCAGGCTCCATGAGCTAAGCTGTGAGCTGACAAATCACAAAAATAAGTTACCTTGTGTTCGGCAGACTGCTGGGCGTAGTCACAGGTGGGCTGCCTCCCAGGCAGGAGGAGGAGGGAGCAGGGGCTGACCTGTTATCACCTTCGCTCCGGTCTCTCTGCGATCACGGAGGGCCCTCGTGTAAAGACACGCTCGAGGGTGCTGTCCCCCCTCCCATGGGCGTGTCCTCACCCTGCATTCAGATCGAGGGGACACGGCCTTGGCCCCAGGGCCGGAGGGAGACCACGTGGAGGCCTGCGGTGGCCGGAAGTGTGTGGACAGGACACGCGGTGTGACCACTGGGCTAGAGCTGGGGGCGGGCAGGGGACCTGCAGGCCGGACGGAGGCGCATTGAGACCCAGGGTCGGAAGGGCCCCCTGGGGGTTCCGTGGGAGCTGAGCCTCTGAGAGGAGGGTGTGCGGCGCCAAAGCCCCTTTCCTCCTGGCATGGTGGAAGCTGGACTGCCGGCTGGGGGGCCTGGGCAGCAGAGCCGGCCCTCTCTTCAGCCGCTGCCTTTATGGCCTTGGCTTAGTCTCCGGAATAAAGCTCCTTCCTAAGAGTGAGTCCACTGTCCTCGGCCCCCAGCACGCCCCAGCCCCTGTCTGTGGTCACCCGCCCCCACGCATGCAGGGACGCGGGGGCCCATCAGGGTGAGGGGGCCACACCCGGGGTGCCCGCTTACTCCGCTCTCCCCACAGCGGTCGGACCCACAGCTGCTGGCGCAGTTCTACCATGCGGACGAGGAGCTGAGCCAGGTGGCCGCCGAGCTGGACAGCCTGGACGGGCGGAAGGACCCCCAGCGCTGCACGCTGCTCGTCAGCCAGTTCCGCTCCTGCCAGGTGAGGGGCGGGGCGGGCGGAGGGGCTGCGGGGAGCCCAGCTGGGGGGTGCAGAGCTGGTGAGAAGGGGCGGGCTCACGGGCCCCCTCCAGGGGAATGGGGGGGACGGAGGGCCAGCGGAGAAGGGGGTGGGCCTGCGGGGGGCTGCCCCAGAGCTGGAGGGTGGCGACCTCCCCGCTGCACGGTCCAGACCTCCCTGTTGGGAATTCCTGCGGCCCAGCAATCACGGCTTCACCAGCCGGACAACTTCTGTAGAGCGACAGGGGGGTGGGTCATTCGCCGAGTCCCAGAGCCTTCTCAGCCCACCAGCCTGCACCTCTCCGATCGGTGAGGTGGGGGCTTGGGTGTGCATCCGAGATCACAGGGTGGGTAGGGTCCCGCCAAGGGTTTCAAGCACCCTCCTCTGTCATCTCTCAGGAGGGGCCAGGGCCCAGGGGGCCACGAGGGTCTCCTACCTGCCTGGTCCCTGCAGCTCACTGAGCCCTGCTGGGGAGGAGGCCACTCTCTGCCCCTCCCCTCCTGGCAGGGGGGACTTGCTCCCTGGGACTCTTTGATCCCAAGCCCTCCTGGGCCTGCTCACTGCATGATACACAGACGGACCGAGTGGCTGAAACTTATCTGGTGCCTCGCAGAGCCTCGGCAGGAAAAGCAGAGAGGGAGATCTGCCCTGGGACTGGATGCAGGCAAAGCAGCTTTAAAAAGGTGGAGAAAAGTCATAAAAATCAGCTAAAGTACCTCACACTCACATGGCAACACCAGAACCTTTCACGTCTCATGCTCCCGGAGGACCTCTGTGTCGGGGTCCCCAAGGCCACCCCAGGTTCCAGCAGGAGAATGCGTAGGACTCGGCACATTCGTCCTATCGGCTCTGATCCATCACAGTGAGAAGCTGCAAGGCAGAACCAGCAATGGGAGAAGGTCCAGTGGGGGAGGGGGGTGGGGTCCAGGGGAGACGGGTGCCAGCTTCCAGAACCCCGTCCCGAGGACACACACGGACCCACAGAGACACGTGTCCCCAGGGAAGCCCGTCACAGACTCAGCTGGGGTTCTTACTGGGGGCCGGCCCTGGGGGCCCCTCTGCGGGGCAGGCACTCAATCCAGCCCCAGGGAGAAGGGTGTGAGCGCAGACACAGCAGGGAGGCACGGGGAGCCCCCATCGGTGGGGGTGCTGGGGGCCCTGCCGACACCCCAGCTCCTGGACGCCAGCCCAGGGCCAGCCCCGCTCGTGGGCCTCTCGGAGGACGGCAGTCAGGCCCGCTGGGAGGACCGCTCTCTGCACAACTGCATGGCCCCAAGTGTGGCTGAGGCCCCCCGGGTCCTGGCTCCATACTCAGGCGCCTGCTCAGGAAAAAGGACTTGGAAGAGCCGCCGAAGTGAGCCTCCCTATGCGAGCCGTTCCTTCAGAGAGGCTCGGCGGGGTCACATGTAACTGGCCTGTTACTGGGGCGCCTGCGGTTGTCAGGGGCTCCTGCGGCGGTGAATTCCTATGAGGCTCAGCTGGTCACAGTGGGAAGTGATTTTCATCTCTAAAGTCTCTCCCGAAACAGGCATTTTGCCTTTTCTAGTTTTCATCGAGGTCTCACGTTCTGTCTGTCACAATGCCGCTGGTTCATTCCCTCCTTTGTTCCGTGGCGCTTACCCGCAGATGTGCCCCTCTGCAGAAGGTGGATGATGCCACGGGGGGCAGGCAGGCTTGGGGGGGACAGGGTGGGCGTCTCACAGGCCGCTGCAGTCAGGGAGGGGTTTGGACAGAGGCTGTGCGCCGGGGGGGTGCCGTGAGTGACCACGACACACATGAGATAAAATGTGCTGGTCTGGCGGAGGGGCTGGCTGCAGCACGCCCTGCTGGGCCCCTGGGTGGCCTTGATTTTAGAGCTCCGTCACCCTGGGGGGGTCACCCGGATTTAGCTGGTCTCCAGTCCAGGGGGCTCAGTGGTGAGGAATCCGTATGCCAATGCAGGAGACGCGGGTTTGATCCCTGGGTCAGGAAGGTCCCCTGCAGGAGGGGATGGCAACCCACTGCAGTCTTCTTGCCTGGAGAAACCCGCGGACAGTGGAGCCTGGCGGGCTGCAGCCCAGGGGGCCGCAGAGTCGGACAGGACTGAGCAGGCACGCACTTGCTCTTCCCCGCCCCTGATGTTCCCAGCATCTGTGCGTCAGTTCCCGGAGCATGTGGACGCCCCCCACCAAGTGCCCAGAGGTCGACTTTCTCAGCCGTGGGCAAGGGCTCGGCCCCTTGCCTGGGGCGCCTCAGGCTTCCCAGGTGCCATCACACCAGGTGCCCTCCACTCAGCGGGGACATCTGTGCGGAGCCCGCAGGACAGCACCAGCCCAGCCTGGTTCTGCTTTCCGGGGAGGGCCTGGGGGGGGTCCCATTTTCCTAATTCTTTACAAGCCTGGTCATTGTTTTTATTGGCTGCCTGGCATTAGGACTTCTACCTTGCTGGTAGCCGAATATTTTTGTTTTCCTGTTAAGCTTTTGGAGCTTTATTTTGTAATACAGGTTGGTTGCTTGTAAATGGTTGGATCCTTTTTTTTTTGTTTTAAGATGTCTCGCAGGATCAGAGCTCTGTTTAGTTTGGGGCTAAGAAGCATTGCTACTGAGTACCCCGGCTATGGACTCAGTGCCCTGTGATCTGTGAGCATTTCTTCGCTGTGGGCCCTGTACCCAGCTAGACACTCAGGGGCCTCTCCACGGCTGTCTCCCCGAGCAGCTGGCTCATCTCCACCACTCTATCCTCTGGATTCGGGTGGCCTTGGCCTCCCCAGACTCTTGGTTCTGTCTCTTCAGCCAGGGCGTTTGCTGGGTCCCGCCTGGTCCCCTCTGTCTGTGCCAGGACCCGAGAATTCCCTCCAGGCGGTGGGCTGGGCGGTCACAGCTCCCGCCTCATCTGTTTTTCTTCTCACTGGGGTCATGCGTTGCCTGAGGTCCAGTGTCTGGAGAATCCTTGCCTTGTTTCCATATTTATCATTTGAGGAGGTAGTTTTCATTCCTGTCACTCCATCTTGGCTGGAATCGGACGTTCCAGTAAAGATCCCATGAGGGACACTGTTCAGCACTGCTCCAGCTCTGGGGACCGGTCAGCGTCCCTGGGTCCCTCGGCGGATATTTACTGGGGCGTCCTCAGGCAGCTCCGGGCCTGGGCTGGGCGGTGGGGAGCATCACCACCAAAAGGCCACATGACTTTGGGCAAGGGCTTGGCTCCCTGGCCCTCAGTAGCCTCCGCTGTTTTCTGGGCACTTGCTGTTGGTTTTGACATTAGTTTTTCGTTAGTTTGTTGAATCGTGAGAAAGGGACCTGCCCACCCAGAAAATCTTTTAAAAAGAACTGACGGTGAGACTGCTCAGTGATGGTTGGATTTTATTTTCATGTTTTGTGCAGTTCTTCTTATGGTGCAGAATTTCCTTCAGAGTTTAGGGCATCACCTGTTTGCATTAGAAAGTCGCGCTTCCTGCTCACATCTGCTGCCTGAGAAAAACGAAGCTCAAGCCTCAGAGGAGGGGAGGGCTGTTGAGACAAAATTGCCCAGGGTGAGAGTGTCAATGAGTGCTGTCTCTCTGGAAAGCAGTTTGGCAGAATGGGATCAGAGCCTTTAACCGCAGTTCATGCTTGGCTTTGTCATGCTGCCTCTAGGCATATGGCTTCTGAGGGGCCAGCCGAAGTTCAGCATCAGGCACCACGTGGTGACTGCATTATTCGAGGAAAATTAGAAGTGTCGTAGCGTCCAGCAGAGGTGGAAGCAGGGAGTTGAAAGGATGGTGTGCGCCCTGGGATCTTACGTGGCTCCCCATCACAAGCTGGACTTCTGGGAAGTCATAGTAGCGTGTCCCAACAGTAAGCAACAGCAGCAGCATGCAGAGTGACATACGCGGACGATCCCAGCTGACGGGAGGAAGCCCATGGGGACCAGAACAGGGAGGGGGCGTGTCACCTGCAGTCTCTGTTCCAAGGACACTCCCCGCCCCTCCACATTCCCGGTTCCCAGTTCCCGCGATGGATGTGCATTCATCTCAGCCTTAACAAACCACAAAGGAACGAAATTTTCAACATTATTGTAATTCTACTGAATGAATGGTACATGTTTCCAGAACAGGACATTTTGAGAAAAGAGTGGGGTGGCATCTAAGGTTCGGTGAAGCAGCTTTGAGGAGGCCGGGCTTACAGGTCAGCCCTTAGTGACGTCCGTCCGACAGCAGGTCTTGCCTGACCATGTTGCCATCAAGCCCAGGATGACACAGGCTGAGAATGTCAGTCAAAGCAGCACAGAGAGTGGGTGTTGAAGATCCGCTTCTAGAGCGTCTGTCCACCCAGTTCAGTTCAGTTGCTCAATTGTGTCCGACTCTTTGCAACCCCGTGGACTGCAGCACGCCAGGCCTCCCTGTCCATCACCAACTTCCAGAGCTTGCTCAAACTCATGTCCATCGAGTCAGTGATGCCATCCAACCATCTCACCCTCTGTCATCCCCTTCCCCTCCCACCTTCAATCTTACCCAGCATTAAGGTCTTTTCCAAGGAGTCCGTTCTTCGCATCAGGTGGCCAAAGTATTGGAGTATCAGCTTCAACATCTGTCCTTCCAATGAACATTCAGGACTGATTTCCTTTAGGATGGACTGGTTGGATCTCCTTGCAGTCCAAGGGACTCTCAAGAGTCTTCTCCAACACCACAGTTCAAAAGCATCAATTCTTTGGCGCTCAGCTTTCTTTATAGGCCAACTCTCACATTCATACATGACTACTGGAAAAACCATAGCTTGGACTAGATGGGCCTTTGTTGGCAAAGTAGTGTCTCTGCTTTTTAATATGCTGTCTAGGTTGGTCATAGCTTTTCTTCCAAGGAGCAAGTGTCGTTTAATTTCATGGCAGCAGTCACCATCTACAGTGATTTTGGAGCCCAAGAAAATGAAGTCTGTCAGTGCTTCCATTGTTTCTCCATCTGTTTGCCATGAAGTGATGAGACCAGATGCCATGATCTTCGTTTTTTGAATGTTGAGCTTTAAGCCAACTTTTTCACTCTCCTCTTTCACTTTCATCAAGAGGCTCTTTAGTTCCTCTTCCCTTTCTGCCGTAAGGGTGGTGTCATCTGTGTATCTGAGGTTATTGATAATTCTCCCGGCAGTCTTGATTCCAGCTTGTGCTTCATCCAGCCCAGCGTTTCTCATGATATACTCTGCATTTAAGCTAAATAAGCAGGGTGACAATACACAGCCTTGACGTACTCCTTTCCCAATTTTGAACCAGTCTGTTGTTCCATGTCTGATTCTAACTATTGCTTCTTGACCTGCATAGAGATTCTTCTCGGGAGGCAGGTCAGGTGGTCTGGTATTCCCATCACTTTTAAGAATTTTCCAGTTTGTTGTGATCTACACAGTCAAAGGCTTTGGCGTAATCAATGAAGCAGAAGTAGATGTTTTTCTGGAATTTTCTTGCTTTTTCTATAATCAAATGAATGTTGGCAATGTGATCTTTGGTTCCTCTGACGTTTCTAAATCCAGCTTGAACATCTGAAAGTTCATGGTTCATGTACCATTGAAGTCTCACTTGGAGAATTTTGAGCAGATGAGTCCAATTGTGCGGTGGTTTGAACATTCTTTGGCATTGCCTTTCTTTGGGATTGGAATGAAAGCTGAGATTTTCCAGTCCTGTTGCTGCAGCTGAATTTTCCAAATTTGCTGGCATATTGAGTGCAGCACTTTCACAGCATCATCTTTTAGGACTTGAAATAGCTCAGCTGGAATTCCATCACCTCCACTAGCTTTGTTCATAGTGATGCTTCCTAAGGCTCACTTGGCTCCGCATTCCAGGATGTTTGGCTCGAGGTGAATGATCACACCATCGTGGTTACCTGGGTCATTAAGATCTTTTTTTATATAGTATTTCTGTGTATTCTTCCCACCTCTTCTTAAGATTTGTTGCTTCTGTTATGTCTATACCGTTTCTGTCCTTTATTGTGCCCATATGCTTCCCTGATAGCTCAGTTGATAAAGAAGCTGCCTGCAATGCAGGAGACCCCGGTTTGATTCCTGGGTCAGGAAGATCCACTGGAGAAGAGATAGGCTACCCGCTCCAGTATTCTTGGACTTCCCTTGTGGCTCAGCTGGTATAAAATCCGCCTGCAGTGAGGGAAACCTGGGTTCGATCCCTGGGTTGTGAAGATCCCCTGGAGAAACGAAAGGCTACCCACTCCAGTATTCTGGCCTGGAGAATTCCGTGGACTGTACAGTTCATGCAGTCACAAAGAGTCAGACACAACTGAGTGACTTTCACTTTCACTTTTGCATGAAATGTTCCCTTGGTATCTCTAATTTTCTTGAAGAGAAAATTCAAGTCCTTCCCATCTCTAGTCTTTCCCATTCTATTGTTTCCCTTTATTTCTTTGCATTGATCACTGAGGAAGGCTTTCTTATCTCTCCTTGCTATTCTTTGAAACTCTGCATTCAGATGGGAATATCTTTCCTTTTCTCCTTTGCCTTTCGCTTCTCTTCTTTTCACAGCTAGTTGTAAGGTTTCCTCAGACAGCCATTTTGTATTTTTGCATTTCTTTTTCTTGGGGATGGTTTTGATCACTGCCTCCTATACAATGTCACAAATCTCCATCCGTAGTTCTTCAGGCACTCTATCAGATCTAATCCCTTGAATCTATTTGTCACTTCCACTGCATAATTCTAAGGGATTTGATTTAGGTCATACCTGAACGGTCTAGTGGTTTTCCCAACTTTCTTCAATTTAAGTCTGAATTTGGCAATAAGGAGTTCATGGTCTGAGCCACCGTCAGCTCCCGGTCTTGTTTTTGCTGACTGTATAGACCTTCTCCATCTTCGCCTGCAAAGAATATAATCAATCTGATTTCGGTGTTGACCATCTGGTGATGTCCATGTGTAGAGTCTTCTCTTGTGTTGTTGGAGGAGGGTGTTTGCTATGACCAGCGTGTTCTCTTGGTAAAACTCTGTTAGCCTTTGTCCTGCTTCATTTTATACTCCAAGGCCAAACTTGCCTGTTACTCCAGGTATCTCTTGACTTCCTACTTTTGCATTCCAATCCCCTGTGATGACAAGGACACTTTTTTTTTGGTGTTAGTTCTAGAAGATCTTGTAGGGCCTCATAGACATGTTCAGCTTCAGCTTCTTTGGCATTAGTGGTTGGGCCACAGACATGGATTACTGTGATATTGAATGGTTTGCCTTGAAAACTAACAGAGATCACTCTTTTGTTTTTGAGATTGCATCCAAGTAATGTATTTTGGACTCTTCTGTTGACTGTGAGGGCTACTCCATTTCTTCTAAGGGATTCCTGCCCACAGTAGTAGATATAATAGTCATCTGAGTTAAACACACCCATTCCAGTCCATTTTAGTTCACTGATTCCTAAAATGTCTATGTTCACTCTCTCCATCTCCTGCTTGATTATTTCTAATTTGCCTTGATTCATGGACCTAACATTCCAGGTTCCTATGCCATATTGCTCTTTACAGCATCGGACTTTACTTCCATCACCAGTCACACCCCCAACTGGGCGTTGTTTTCTCTTTGGCTCCATCCCTTCATTCTTTCTGGAGTTATTTCTCCACTCTTCTTCACGAGCATATTGGGCACCTACCCACCATCTGTCCACCCAGGAATTCCGTTTCTCTAGCTCTGTCCTCAGAAATGTGTGCACAGGTGTTCAGAGAGATGTTTGGGACGGTCACCGTGGCCGAGCCTGCAGGGAGCCGAGGGTGGGTCCGCAGGGGGAGGTTCGGCCGTCGCAGAGGGCGCCGCACTGTGCCTGCGGGGACTGATGTGGGAAGTGCCCCAGTGCTCGTGGCGGGCGCCCTAGACACCTGGCCGTGGGGAAGGGCAGGCAGGCGGGTGGTCCTCCCTGGGTGCTTCTGGGAGGGTTGGGCTCCTCACAGCGCGAGCCAAACAGGCCCCCAGGCACTGCCACATGGCCACGACACCTCCCGGCACACCAGGGCTTGTTTCTCGGATTTGCCCAGCGGTCCTGCCAAGCCGCCCGCTGGAGCTGCGTCCTAGTGCCCTCCCCGCTTCTGTTTCAGGACAACGTGCTGAACATCATTAACCAGATCATGGACGCATGCATCCCCCAGGACCGAGCCCCGCGGGACTTCTGTGTCAAGTTCCCCGAGGAGATCCGCCACGACAACCTGGCCGGCCAGCTGTGGTTCGGCGCCGAGGTAGCCCAGCTGGTCCTCCGTGACTGTCCCCCGTGGGCGCCTGCAGATGCAGGGCGTCTCCTCTCCTCCGGGTGGCAGACGGTGCTGAGCCTGCTCCCCTGAAACTACACAAGCAAATACAGACAGGAGGTTTCACGTGTGATTTCTATGAGGTTCTTCAGCCCCCAGACATGTGAACATGGTCCTCTGCTGCAGTAACCCCGACACTCAGACGGCCCTGACCCCCCACGGGGCTGTTCACTCCTGCCCGGGCCGGGGGGCTGCACCCCAGCCTGCAGTCCCACCAGCACTCACACGGCCCTCAGATCGCCGTCTTCCGCTCCCAAGGAGGCGCCTGAGGCTCTGGAGGGAGGTGACCCTCCCAGGCAGGACCAGCCTCACTCTGGGCAGCGGTGTCCATGGGGAGCCCCCTCCCTGGCCCCTCTCTCAGGACGCTAGCACACGCGGTCCCCCCCCACCCAGCTCTCCAGGACTCCTCGCCTGCCCCCGCCTCCCTGCACCCTGCCGGCCCTGGGCCCGCCTGCTCCCCCATCTCCGTCTGTCCCACCTTGCTCCTCCGAGCCACCTGGCTCGGGTGTCCCCGCTGGGGACTGCTCCGGACGGTGGGGGTGGCCCCAGGCAGGCTGTCTCTTCCCCCAGCCTCAGGTTTCACCTCTGCAGTGTGGGTCTCAAGGGAAGGGGCAGCTGTAGGGGCCGTGAGGCGAGGCAGGGAGGCTTTGTGGACAGGAGGTGTCTGCATCTTAGAAAAGTCGGGGGTCTCGGAAAAGCCCGGGGCAGCTGTGGGCTGTGTGCCTGGGCGAGAGCCGGAAGGTGGTGTAGGCGGGGTGTCTGCGGGGTTTCTGCGGGGCCAGGGGGCAGGAGACAGGGGTCACATGCCCAGGAGGGCCCCTCGTGGAGCCCTAAACCCAAGGGCATTTGTTATCACGGCGGTGATTGCTCTGCATCTAAGAGAAACCAGCAGGGAGCCGGTGCCCAGAGAGGCGGGCGGATGGCGAGAGCAGCGGGGAGGGGTCTCAGGGATGGGAGCCGGGGGAGGGCCTCGGGGAGGCCACGCCTCCCACCCCCGCCCCGGCCCACGTGTGGCCGCCCTGACCCCGCCACTGCCCGCAGTGCCTGGCCGCCGGCTCCATCATCATGAACCGCGAGCTGGAGAGCATGGCCATGCGGCCGCTGGCCAAGGAACTGACCCGCAGCTTGGAGGACGTGCGCGGGGCCCTGCGCGACCAGGCGCTGCGGGACCTCAACACCTACACGGAGAAGATGCGGGAGGCGCTCCGGCACTTCGACGTGCTGTTCGCGGAGTTCGAGCTGAGGTGACCGGAGGCCGCGGCCGGCTGGTGGGGGCTCGGCCGTCTGCGGCTGAAGCCTCCGCGAAGGGAGGCCCCTCCCCACTGGTTCCGGGCGTCAGGGTGGAGCGGACCCCTGGGGTGGGAGGGGGTGGGCACTGCGAGGGGAGGGGCCAGGGCAGGCGGAAGGACCAGGGATGAGGGGGCCCAGGTCCCGCCCCCACCTCTGCCCCTGGCGCCGCCCCCAGCGGTGACGCACCCCGGCAGTCCTGTGGGTGCAGGTCGTCCACCGCCCCCTCCCAGCCCACATCTCTGGGCTCCCACCCGGGACACCGCCTGAGCCGGTCTGAGGTGGTCACTAGGGTCCTGCTGGGCCCCCAGCTCCAGCGTGTGGGGGGCCCCCTGCCGCTCAGCGGGCCTGCCCTGCCCTTCCACCAGCGGCAGACGACAGGACAGGGCCCTTCCCCACCCCGCCAGCCCCCAAGGGCTCTGGAGGGCCCGGGACTGTGGGGACTGGGCTGCAGGATGTCCACAGACACGGACACGCTTGGGGTGCAGGAGACGCAGGAGGCCCAAGGCCGTCCACGGCGGTGCGGGTTAGCGGAAACTGCCTGACTTGTGACGCGTGGGAGGAGGAGGAAGTCACAAGGTTCCAGATGGTTCTCTAGGGGGCGGGGCCCACACATGAGCTTTCTACCTTTCCATCTGCTTGTCTGCTCCAGATTTCCCCAAGTGAGCTTTTATTACAAGAGAGGCTAGTTAGTCACTTAGGAGGAACGAGAAACGTCCTCACCTGGGGAAGGGGTGAGTCCTGCTCCGCAGGGGCCAGGGCCCCTCGCCGCCCTGGATGCACGTGGTCTCCCCCTCCTTCCGGCGAGGCGGGGGCCTCTCAGAATGAGCAGTGGTGGCTCCCGGCCGGTCTGTGGGCCCGAGGAGGTAGGAGCTTCGGCTCAAAATAGGGGCAGTGATGCTGGGTTTGCGAGCTTGTGAGCTCCTGAGAGGCGCCAGGGGGCTGCAGTCAGGGGGACCCCATTTGGTCGTCCGTTAAGACCTTCTGGGCTCGGGGACACGGCCAGGCGCCCCGGGTGTGGCCCTCACCCCCACCCCTGTGCCTGCAGCTACGTGTCGGCCATGGTGCCCGTGAAGTCCCCCCGGGAGTACTACGTGCAGCAGGAGGTCATCGTGTTGTTCTGCGAGACGGTGGAGAGGTGAGGCCCTGTGACCTGGGGGCCGCTCCCCCTGCCACCCCGACCTGGGGGAGGGCTGCACCCGGGAAGGGCGCCGTGCCAGTGCGCCGCGTCCATGAGCCCTGGCTGCCCCCCCCCCCCCAGCCCCACAGTCCCGTTTCTCTGGGCCCGGAGGGTGGGTCCTGCAGGTGAAGCTCGCTGGGTCCAGGGGGGCTCCAGACTCAGCCCCAGGAGCCAGGCTCCTCACCTCCTCACCCGTCTCCTCCCTCGCCTCCTCCCGCTCCTCACTTCCTGTCCTCCACTCCTCTCCCCGCCAGGCCAGGATGGAGCCCTCATGGGCTGGGTTTCAGGGGTGATTCATTGGTAATCTAAGCATACCTTGTTCGGGGAGGCGGGTCAGATCTGAAGTCAGATTTTATGACTAGACTAAGATTGAACCTGGAATAGTCCTCGTATATGACAAGTGATTCGGTGGCAGGTGAGTTTTGAACTTGCCTAATATCACATCATTGGAGAAGGAAATGGCAACCCACTCCAGTACTCTTGCCTGGAGAATCCCATGGACAGAGGAGCCTGGTGGGCTGCGGTCCATGGGGTACCAAAGTGTTGGACACGACTGAGCGACTAAACAGCAAGAGTGTCACGTCGTTAAGTTTGTTAATTTTTTGAGACCAATTGCTCACTCTTAGGCGTTGATAGATATTCCAAATCAGCAAACGGTCAGACAGCAGGAAACCTTTGGTTTTGAACACGCCGGGGCGCACCTGCCCACGCGTCAGGGACGCCATCTCCCTGGAAGTGGGTGAATGCAGGAGAGCAGCTGCTGGCCTCTCAGGGACTGTTGACGGTTCAGGGCGGCGTTCCTGCAGCACGTTTACTCTCGGGTGTTGGATGGCAAGCTGTGCCCACCAGCCCCCCTCGGCGGGCACCTCTCTCCTGCTCCCCACTTCCGTCCAGCAGTGGGTCAGGAGGTGGGAAGGTGGGGGAGGCCGAGGGGGAGCCGCCCATGCTGGGCCTCTTGGAGCGGGCTTGTCCAGCCTCCGTCCTCCGCGTGTCCACTCGTGAGACCTGCACAGCCGCCCTCCCGGCTCCCGTCTGGCCGTGGTCATGCCTGCTCCCTGTTTCCTCCCCGCCAGGGCCCTGGACTTCGGGTACCTGACCCAGGACATGATTGACGACTACGAGCCGGCCCTCATGTTCACCATCCCCCGGCTGGCCATCGTGTGGTGAGTGTCCCTCACGGTGCCCCAGACGGTCGTTTTGCAGAAACCCAGGGGTGCCAGGCCCCTCTGGGTGGTGGTGAGCGGTGCTCGTATCCTGAAGGTGGCCGTCCCCCTGCCACGGAGCAGTCCCCGGGTGGGCCTGCCCTTGTCCCAGCAGACAAGGAGCCAGGCGTTCCAGGTGCCCCCCACCCTGGTGCGGGAGGGACCCCCCAGCCTCGATGAGGGGGACAGGTGAGCGTGACAGCCACGGGCATGCCCAGCGCGGGGGGAGGACCCCGCGGTCAGGCACAGGGGACCAGCAGGGGCTGTGGGAGCCCGCTTTGCAGGGATGAGAGGCGAGGTGCCCCTGGTTCCTGGGGAGGATGTGACGAGCTTGTCTGGACGATTCGCGGGCTGGCTGGGAGGTGGGGCCTGTGGGCTGAAGAGCAGGGGGGCCTGGTGATGGGGTGGGAGCACAGCGGTGAGGGCTGGGGAGCTCTAGGTCAGGCCTGCGGGCTCGTGGCCTCGGAGATGGCAGGCACCACGTGGGCTCAGGCCTAAGAAGTTGGAGGCGGGAAGCGCTCAGTCACATGCTGGGCGTCTCGGAGACTCTTGGAGCCAAGGTCAGAGCCCAGATGTTCTGGGCTTGGTCCACGGCTGCTCACCCGCACCTGGACTCCCAGATGGCGACCGCCTGCCCTCCCGCCAGGTGAGGGATGGGGCACCTGGGGTGCCGGGAGCGGAGGCCGCTGGTAGGTGTGGCCATCAGTGGACTGGCCCGGGGAGCGTGGGGTGGACACGTGGGCCAGGACCGGTCCACGCACAGGCCGCGGGGAGAACCCTCGGGGGGGTAAGCAGTTCCCGTGGCCCAGCCTCTGGGACATAGGGGTGTCCGTAGCCTGGACCACAGGGGCCTAGATGGGTCGTGTGCCACGTGCAGGACCAGTGGGGAGCAAGCTGGGCAGATGCCACTGCCCGGGACTCTGGAGCAGAGTCTCATCTGCCCTGGAGTGCAAAGAGGACCTAGGCGATGAAGACCCGGGAAGATGGGCAGGGGGGCAGACAGCTGGGGCCCAGTGCTTCAGGGAAGCCTGAGCAGCCACCTTGGGACATGTGGCGTCCGCCCCCGCCACACCTGCAGCTTCCCTTAGGCTCGGGGTGTGGCCCACACCTCGCTTTTTCTGGCCCCACTGGGCCCCTGAGTTGCCTTCCCTCTGCGAGGTCTCGACGGTGGTCTTGGGAGAAACCAGATCCTCTCGGGAAACTCTCATCAGCTTCCGCCGTCTGAGAGGGAACCTGTTCTAAACCACGAAGGAGGCCCTTAGATAGCCTGCCTGTCTAAGATGAAAGCGAGGGTGTTGGACAGAAGCACGTGCTTCTGGGTCGTACAACCGTCACCACTGATTTCAGTGACCGTTGTCCCTGAAAGGAGATCACCAACCGCTCGGCCGCCACCCCCACCCCTGTCCTCCCACCTCTCCGTAGGTGTTCCGATTCGGGAGGTTTCGTGTGAGTGAGTCTGGCTCACCTTTGTGTCCCCCCACTGGCCTGTGTCACGGAGCACTGTCCTCCCCCCAGTCACCCAATGTCCTTGGTGCCTGGCAGGAGGTAGCACAGTGAATTCCTGCAGAATTTCGTTGTGTTGACCTAGCAGGACACAAAACACGTATTTATGAAGCTTTTTCACTGAAATTTTATTTTTAATCATAAAAATTTGGTAGGGAGGTATGTATCCAGAATTAAAGTGTGAAAGTATTAAATCAGTCGTGTCCGACTCTTTGTGATCCCATGGATCGTAGCCCGCCAGGCTCCTCTGTCCATGGGATTCTCGAGGCAAGAGTACTGGAGTGAGTTGTCATTGCTTTCCAGGGGATCTTCTCAACCCCAGGGATCAAACCTGGGTCTCGTGCACTGCAGGCGGATTCTTTACCAACTAAGCCACCAGGGAAGCCCTATCCAGAATTTAAGGATTGGTTAAAAAAAATACTCTTGGGACTTCCGTGGTGGTCTGGAGGTTAAGAATCCCCCTTTCAGTGCAGGGGAATTAAGACCCCACCTGCCGCAGAGAAACTAACCCTGGATTCCCCAAACCCGCCTTTTTTTTCTGCCTGTTTTCATTCTGCCTTTGTGCTGCGACCAGCACATTTACCCGCGAAGTCAAGGTTCTGTCTTGGGAAATTGTTCCCCAAACACCATTAATTGAACCACCACCATCTGGAAAGTCTTGCCCCATCTATGCAGTGCCCCCGAAGGACCCCTCCCCACCGCCGAGGGGCCAGCCCTGGGGTCAGGGCTCCCGGGCTGGTGGGAGGGCCGGCTGGGCCTCAGTCCCAACTCCTGTTTCTCTTTGCAGTGGGTGTTTTCAGAGCCAGTTCTCACAAACCCTGTGTCTGTGTTATATTTAAACACAAATCCGGTGTTTCTGGGCTTCCCTGGTGGCTCAGCGGTAAAGAATTTGCCTGCAAGGCAGGAGACTCAGGTTCGATCCCTGGGTCAGGAAGATCCCCTGGAGGAGGGCCTGGCAACCCACTCCAGTACTCCTGCCTGGAGAATCCTATGGACAGAGGAACCCGGTGGGCTACGGTCCTTAGGGTCTCAAAGAGTCTGAACATGACTGAAGCGATTTAGCACGCCAGTGTTTCCACTTTCAAGGAGGTAGATTTAGCAACAAATCTCGATGCTGATTTATCTGATGGCAGCAGAGAAATGTGCAGACATATTTTATGATTATTTTATGATCCCTCAAACGAACACAGGCTGACCAGTTTTGAAAAGGGATGAATCTGGGTAACCTTCATGCTTTCTCCTAACTTACTTACAACTCGAGCGCAGAGGGGAGCGTGTGCAGGAGTGGTCTGGGCCTGCCCCGTGGCCACAGGGCTGAGGCCGGGCTGGCTTTTTTTTGTGTCTTGGATGCAGCGGCCTCGTGGTCTACGCGGACGGACCCCTGAACCTGGACCGCAAGGTGGAGGACATGTCCGAGCTGTTCCGGCCCTTCCACACGCTGCTGCGGAAAATCAGGTGAGGGGAGGGCGGTGTGTGCCTCTGAGCCCCTCGGGGCTGCAACTGGTCCAGGGCTGGCAGGGACCTCTCTGGACAAGTTTGGTCTTGCTTTGCCTTCCGATAGCTCCAGGGTATGTGTTTCCTCGGGGCACAGCTTCAGAGCGTGGTTGCCTTTGCACGTCTCTATGAAGCTGATTCTTTGCCTTCTGTTCACCGAAAGCCCTGGCGCCGACCTCCGTTCACATCGGCAGTGCTGGCGCCTTTACCGTTGGCTCCACTGTTCGGAGCTCCCTCTCACCCCCACCCCTTTCTCTCCCACAGAACAGGTTCTCGTTCTTGGCCTTAACCGCACACAAGCGTCCTGCCCCAAGACGCCAGCCGCCCTGGCTGCCGGCGTGGACGCCAGGCCCCCTTCTGGTTTCTCACGGAAACATCTCTGTGACGGAGCGACTGTGAAACCAGGTGGTGCAGGGTGGACAGGGCCACACACGGCGTCCACCTGGGCCAGGCCCCCCACATGTGTTGGACTGGGGCCCAGGCACGGGCCTTCTACTAGTTCTTTGACTGGTTTAGGGGTGTTGACTAGTTTAGGGATATTGACTAGTTTAGGAGTGCTGACTAGTTTAGGGTGTTGACTAGTTTAGGGGTACTGACTAGTTTAGGATGTTGACGAGTTTAGGAGGTGTTGACTAGTTTAGGGGTATTGACTGATTTAGGGGTGTTGACTGGTTTAGTGGTATTAACTAAGGGGTGTTGACTAGTCTAGGGGTATTGACCAGTTTAGGGATATTGACTAATTTAAGGAGTGTTGACTAGTTTAGGGGGTGTTGACTGGTTTAGGGGTGTTGATTGGTTTATGGGGTGTTGACTAGTTTAGGGGTGTTGACTAGTTTAGGGGTGGTGACTAGGGTGTGGACTAGTTTGGGGGTGTTGACTAGGGTGTGGACTAGTTTAGGGGGTGTTGACTAGGGGTGTTGACTAGTTTAGGGTGTTCACTAGTTTAGGGATAATGAATGGTTTAGGGTGTTGACTAGTTTTGGGATACTGACTAGTTTAGGGATACTGACTAGGGGTGTAGACTGGTTTAGGGTGTTGACTAGTTTCAGGATACTGACTGGTTTAGGGTGTTCCCTAGTTTAGGGGTGAAGTGCTCAGTTCTCAGTGAACAGTGCCTCCCCTGCCCTGAGGCTCATTCTGCCCCCTCTAGCCGCCCCCCACCCTCCCAGCGGTGGCCTCTGTGAGCGACAGGGCCCAGCAGAGGCTCCTGTCGGGATGGGTCAGCAGGGGCTGTCCTCTGAGGCTGCGTCCCCTGGGCGCCTCTCTGGTCCCATCTTGGCGGACCCTGAGGTCTTTCCTCCCACCATCCCTGGTCCCCGAGAAGCCCCCCATCCCTAGTTGTTGGTCCAGGACCCCGGGGCCCCCTGCCATGCTCTCCCTGGGCCTGGCAGGACTTCCTGGCCCAGGGCAGCTCTCCTCCACTGGCCTTCTTGCCCTTTGCCCCGTCAGGAGCCAAGCGCGCTATGAATCCTGACAGGGAGGAGCGACCTGGGAAGCCTCAGGAGGGTCAGTGGGCGTCCTGAGCAGGACGTGATGCTGGACCCAGAGGCTGAGTCCCTTGCCCTCTCTGGGCGCTCAGCTGGGAGAGGAGACAAGGAGCAAGGGAAGAGGGTGGACGATCCTAGGCCGGGAAGGGAAGAGCAGGCCCTGGGTGGGCAGTGGCCGTGGGGGAGGGTGGGCGCATGGGGTTGGGGAGGGGCCAGGTGCTGGGGACTCTGGAGGGGCAGAGTCCAGAGCCTCGGAGATGGGCGACACACTCAGGAGTCTTAACATGCATAATTAGGACCAGAAGGAAGAAATGGAGAAAACGGGCAGTTTGCTGAAGCTGTATTCAGAGAAAGAATGGCCAAGAAGTTTTCAAAACTGAAGAGAAATCTCTGCCCACAGATTCAGGAGACTCAGGAAAACTACACGCAAGATGAACATAAAATACACCTGGGTATGTCACAGGAAAATGGCTGAAATGGAGAAAGCCCTTAAACACAGCCAGAGGAAAAGGACATATTACTTTGAAATGAATATAAATTGACAGCTGTCTTCTTAAAAACAATGGAAGCAGGCAATGAAATGGCGTATATTTAAAGTGCTGAAAGGAAAAAGCTGCCAATCAGAATTTTATAACCAGGAAAAATACTCTACAAAAATTAAGATGAAATAGTGGGCTATTCAGAAATAGAAAACTAAAGATATGGTATCACCAGACTGCACATAAAGAAAAGCTAATTGCAGTTCTTTCGACAAAGGAAAAAATCCCAGATGGAAATGTGGGTGCACAGGAGAGACTTAAGACCCTGATGTGAATTAGTATAAATGAATAAGGGCTGTACAAAACAATGACTATAATGTCTGAGGAAGTTTAACTTATGCATAGCATAGTTTAACATTTGAAAATAAAGTCAATGTTTTTCTGTATTAATTTTTAAAAAGGAAGAAAAACCAAATCATTTTGAAAGTTACAGAAAAAGAATTGGAAAAAAATGACACCTATGATCAAAACATCTCTTAGCAAATTAGGAAAAGAGAGGAATTTCCTTAATCTAATAAAAGATATACACACATATGTACACATCGCACCGAAGATCAAAGTTAGCCTCAACTAAGACCCAGCATAGCCAAATAAATAAATACAAATAAATTTTTCTTAAAGCCACTCCTTCTTTTAAAGAGAAAGTATTTGTTGTTTGCCTGAAGTTCCAATTTAACTGGGTGTCCAGTGTCTCTTCCGGCGCCTCCTCACACATCCAGCACGGGCTGACAGCCTGCCGCGGAGCAGTGCAGGCCTAGAAGCCGTCCAGAAACTGGATGCTTACCTAACACCTTATATAAAAATTAACTCAAAGTGGATCAAAGATCTAAATGTAAGAGCTAGAACTACAAAATTACTGTGAGAAAGCATAGGACATAAGCTCATGACGTTACACCTGGCAGTGGTTTCCCGGATGTGACGCCAGAGGCACAGGTAACAAGAAAAAGTAGACACACTGGACTGTGTGAAAACTTCAAAATTTTGTGCCTCAACAGACACTACAATAGAGTAAAAAGGCAACCCACGGAATGGAGAAAATATTTGCATATCATATATCTGATAAGGGATTAATACCTAAAATATGTGGAAAACTCCTAAAACTCAACACCAAGAACAACAACAAATAAACCACACAACTAAAAATGGGCAAAGGATGTGAATAGACATTTCTCCAGAGAAGATGACCAGTAAGCACATGAACCAACCTGACGATTGTTAGGGAGATGCAAATCCAAACCTCACACCCAGGAGGAAGGCTACTATCAAACAACAAAACCAAAACTAGAAAGCAACAAGCGCTGGTGAGGATGTGGAGAAATTGGAACTCTTGTGAACCACTGGTGGGAATGTAAAATGGTGCAGCTGCTCTGGAGGTTCCTCAAAATATTAAAAGAGAACTACCATGATTTCTGGCAATTCCTCTTCTGGCTTTTTACCCAAGAGAATTGAAAGGAGCATCTTGAAGAGACATTTGTACACTTGTGTTCACTGCAGCATCATTCACAGCAGCTAAGACTTGGAGGCAGCTGTTGACAGATGAATGGATAAGCACAATGCAGTCCAGCCTTACACTAGGATGTTATTTGGCCTTAAACACATGCTACAACAACAGCCCTACAACATATGCGACAACATGGATGAACTATGTGGTCATGCTCAATGAAGTAAGCCAATCACAAAGAGATAGTGTGTGATTCCAATGACAGAAGTTCCTAGAATCATCTAAATGATAGAGACAGAAAGCATAAATGGTGGTTGTCAGGGGCTGGAGGGAGTGGATGACGTTTCATGGGGACTGAGTTTTAGTTTTATAAGATGAAGCGCTAGGGGATGGATGCACAGCAATATGAATATATTTAATATATATATAAATATATTTAATATATTTAATAATATATTTAATACCGCTGAAAATGAAAGTCCTGTCCAACTTTGAGACCCCGTGGACTATACAGTCCATGGAATTCTCCAGGCCAGAATACTGGAGTGAGTAGCCTTCCCCTTCTCCAGCGGGTCTTCCCAACCCAGGATTGAACCCAGGTCTCCCACACTGCAGGCAGATTCTTTACCAGCTGAGCCACCAGGGAAGCCCTGGTGAATACCACTGAACTGTCACTTAAAATGGTTAAGGTGGGAAGTTTTATGTTCCTTGTATTTTATCACAATAAAAAAAATTAAGTATTATTTATAATAGTGTCAATAAATATTAATTACTTAAGCATCAATCTGAAGATATCTGAGACCTCTACTGAAAGTTACAAAATGTTTTTGACCCAAAATTTTAAAGACCTAAGTAAATAGCTGTGGGAGTGGGAAACTCAATACCAAGAGGATATCAGTGATTCTCAAATTAATCTCTGAGTTCAATGCAACCTCAAACAAAATCCCAAGAGGCTTTTTCTTTTGTGGAAATCGACAAACTAATTCTAAAATTCGCATAGAAAGGCACAGGGCCTGGAATAGCCAAGAAACAAAACAATTGCTGGAGGAAAAGGGCAAAGAAGAATATCATTTCTCTGTTCTGCTCTGAGTTGCCTTTGGGTAGTTTCCACAGACGGTGCTGGTGTGACCAAGTTTGTGAACATAACGTGTGCATTTCTGCTGAGTGTGCTTCAGAAAAAACGGGCAGAGTTGGAGACACTTCCTGTCATAAATCGTAGTCACGCTGGCAGAGGTGTAGTGCACAGGGCTTTCGACAGAACAGAGGGTCCGGAGCGGCCAACATGTGATTCACGACAAGGGTGACGGCAGAACAGTGGAGGATGGCTGGCTTTTTCCATGAACAGCTGAACCAGTAAATATCCACAGGAGGAAAAAGATCCTTAATACACTCAAACGTGCTCACTTGCTCGGTTGTGTCCGACTCTTTGTGACCCCCGTCATGCTCCTCTGTCCATGGAATTTTCCGCATCTCTTGGGTTTCCTGAATTGGCAGGGGGATTCTTTACCACTTGCGCCATCGGGGAAGTTACTGCACTCAGGAACATGTCAATTCTAGGTTGACTGCAAGTACAAAGGTGAAAAGTAAAACAGCACTTTCAGAGGAAAAAATTGAGTACATCTTTGTGCTTTTCGAGTAGGCAGAGATTCCTTCAACAGGGCAGAGAAACACCAACCACAGGGAGAAGCATGACATATTCAACTTGACTGAAATTAGAAACTTGAGTTTGTTCAAAGACACCATTAAGAGTGAGAAGGCTGCGAGCTGGAAACGACGCCCAGTGAAGAACTCGGATCCAAAATTACGTAAAGAACTCCTGTCAATCTGTAAGAAGAGTTGGCCCAACAAAAATGGGCGGAAGTCCTGAACAGGCACTTCAGAGAGGATCTCTAGGGGTCGGTTGGCATGTGAACGGGTGCACAGCCTCCTGAGTGAGCAGGCTAGACTGTTTAAAACCTCAGTGAGGAACCACTGCACACTCACCAGAGAGGAGGAAATGGGGAAGGCCGAGTGCTCTTGGGCTCTGGGCGGGGACCTGCTCCTCACCAGCTCAGCGCCCTCACTTGCAGAAACTCACCCCCGCGCTCCCGAGGACAGGGGCTCAGAGACGTGTATCTGGCAGCCAGGGCCCCTGGGGTGTAGAACAGCTTCAGAGGTGACCTTCGGGGCGTTTCCACCGGGAGAGACGAAAGGATTTACAACCGCACGTCTCACCAGAGGGGGTTGCCAGGACTGGAACCGCGAAACAGCAGAAAGTCGGATTAAATTTGAATTTCAGATACACGGTAATACTTTGTTAGAGTAAATATGTCCCCAGTGGGGGCCATTTGGGACATACTCTAAAAAATATTCATACACTTTTTAAGTGCTTGTTGGGACTTCCCTGGCGGTCCAGGGGCTAAGACTCCTGGCTTCCAATGCAGGGGGCCTGGATTTGGCCCCTGGTCAGGGAACTAGATCCCACAGGTCTCAACTAAAGATCCCACATGCTGCACCGAAGATCAAAGTTAGCCTCAACTAAGACCCAGCATAGCCAAATAAATACAAATAATTTTTCTTAAAGCCACTCCTCCTTTTAAAGAAACAGTATTTGTTGTTTGCCTGAAGTTCCAATTTAACTGGGTGTCCAGTGTCTCTTCCGGCGCCTCCTCACACATGCAGCGCGGGCTGACAGCCTGCCGCGGGGCAGTGCAGCCGTCCAGAATGTAGAGCTGATGGGCCGGGGAGCAGGGCGGGCCACGGAGTCCATCTACCTGGAGAAGAACAGGTGTGATCACTGCAGGGAACGTGGGGTGGTCCTGGCAGGGAGTGACGGTGGGGGTGGGGGGTGTGTGGGGGCTCCTGGGAGCGCCGTGAGCGCTGTATTTCTTGATCTGAGTGCTGCTTGCAGAGTGTGTTCGGCTTATGAAAAGCCACAGCTGAGCCGTTCTGAGAGATGGGACCTGTAGGACCCACGCTGGGCTCGTCCCAGTCGTCGTCATTAAATCCACTCCACCTCGAGTTCAGTGCCGCTTCCTCCAGGGAGTCTCCAGGGTGTCCGGTGCCTCCTTCTGGCGGGCACGTTCCTCTGCTGCCGCCGCCACGATTGTATGTCCATTTCCGCTCATAAGCATTTGTTATCTGCATCCTTCTTGCAGAACCCACACGGGCAGGGACCATGCCAGTCTTCCTGTGTGTCACCCGGGGCCTGGCATGTAGTGCTCAGGTGTATTTGTTGAACCAAAGGATGAAAACCTATGTGTTAAACCAACGTGTATCTTTTCACTCACAGAAGATTTTACTAATGCAGTCATCACTGATAATCAGGGCTTTCTTGTTTTTCAGCAAGAAGCTTCAGAATCTCATTTTTAAGGAAGAGTGCGTTCTAGAATCAGTCGGCCACCCCAAAGGACTGTTGTCCCGACCCGAGGCCCTGGGGACCCTGGCGGCATCGACGCCTTGCGGGGACCACTGCAGGCCCCACCGGTGCCCAGGCCCGTCGGCCTGGGGCTGGCGGGGTGGTCGTCTCAGGGGCCCTTACTCTTCCTTTCTGCCTGGGCCCTCGTAGGGATTTGCTGCAGACGCTGACGGACGAGGAGCTGCACACCCTGGAGCGGAACCTCTGCATCTCGCAGGACGTGGAGCTGCCCGTCCGGGCGGACGTCCCGGCGCCCCCGGCCCTGGCCCCGGCCGCGCCCGGGCGCGCGGACGCGGAGCTGGCCTGCTCGGTGCAGAGCGACGATCAGGAGCTGGAGCAGCTCAGCCGCCTGGTGCACAGCGCGGGGGACGCCATGGCCTCCCTGCTGTCCCCGCCCAGCGCCGGCCCTTCCCCCGCCCACAGGCCGGGCGCCGCGGCCAGCCCCCGCGGGCGGGCGTCCCCGGGCCGCGCGCAGCTGCCCCCCGCCGGCGACGAGGAGGAGGGGAGCGTGTTCTTCATGGAGGACGTGGACGGGGCGCCCGAGGCCCCGGGCGGCCGGTCCGGGCGGGCGGGCAGCCCCGGCGGCGGCGTCGACGACCCCCAGGAGACGGGGGAGGGCCGGGAGGCGGGGGTCGGCTCGCCGGCTTCGGCCAAGCGGGAGGACTCGAGCAACAACAACTGCATCGAGGGCGCCGCGCTGCGGGCGGCGGCCCCCACCTCCTGCAGCTGCCTGGATTCGCGGCCGCACCTGGACGGCTGGGAGGCGGGCGCGGAGCACGCCGAGACGGCCGAGCTGATCGCCCACCGGACCGGGGGCATGAAGCTGTCGGCCACGGTCATCTTCAACCCCAAGTCGCCCGCCTCCCTGGACTCCGCCCTCGCCCACCCGGGAGTCCCGGGAAACGGCGTCCCCGCGGCGGCCGAGGGGACGGCTGGCGGCCCACACAGACTCGGCGCCACGGCCACCAACTGCCTCCTCAACTCCTGCGTCTGCTGCGCGGGCTGCGCGGGCGCCGGGGAGGACGCGGCCGCCCAGAGTCTGCGGAGCAAGTGCGGCTCGGGCGGCGTCATCCGCTCCGCCAAGGTGGGCGCCAAGAGCTCCGCCGCGGGGCCGCTGGAAGCCCTGCCCGCGGGCGCCCCGAACCCCGCGCCCTCCGAAGACGCCCCGGGCAGGCCGGAGCCCGAAGCCCCTGCTTCCGACAAGTGCCTGGCACACAGCTCAGGACCCCCGGGGGATGCGGCGGACAGGCTGTGCGGAGGGGTTGACGGCTCCCGTCAGCAGGAGGAGGCCCCGGAGGAGCAGCCCCCGCCCCCGGCGGGCTCCAGGTAAGGGCCGCTCAGGCCGCGGGACTCGTCCTGCGCTCCGTTTAGCGGCCTTGGGCCCTGCTGCGCGCACGTGCCCACTGAGTCCCACCTAGAAGTGTCCGCAGGGGCCTAGACCGCCTTGTTTCTGGTCTTACGGGTGCCTCCTGGCGAGCAGGCGCGGCGCCGGGCCCTAGTCAGCCCCTCCGCACCGCTGTGCTGTGGGCGCACTGCCAGGGGCCTGGCACCCCCCTGACTGCCGCGGCTGCTCCCCTGGCCACGGTTAGCTGCACAAGTTCGCAGCCTGGGCGTGCGGCCCTGGGGGCCGCGGTGGGATCCCGAGACATTTCTGCCCCCCCCCTCCCCCCGGGCAGATCCTCCGCAGGGTTCCCGGGGTCCCCTTGTCTCCCCCAGCGGCTCCCGAGCAGGCGAGGCGGGCTGGCTGGGCGGGAGGGGCCCTGGCACCAACGTGCCTTCCGTCCCTGCGCCGCAGCCTGGGCTTTGACTGAGGGGAGTAGATCCAGCCAGCACGGCCTGCGCCCTCCATTCGCCCGCCCCCATCCCGGGCCTCAAGGAAGGAGGTGCCGGGGGCCCAGCCTGGGGTCCACACGTGGCTGTGGCTCTGGCCTCTCGCGGGATCCGGCCCGAGCCCCCCATCCTGGCTGCACTGTGTCAGCCGGGAATTGGGGGGTGGCGAGGTCCCCACCCGTGGCCGTGGGAGCTGTGCAGGGAAGGAGGCTGGACACCAGGGGAGGGGCCTCCCGGCGCAGAGGCAGACGCCCGGTAGGCACCCCTCCTTAGAGCCGCAGGTCCTCCCAGCAGCGGGCAGGGGGCTGGCGGGACCCCTGGGGGTCAGGGCTGCTCTCCTCTCCTCCCGTGCGGAACTCTGCTGCTCCCTACCAGCCTTTCCTGTGTGGGCATCACCCCCCAGCCCCTGGCAACCAGGAATCTACTCTCTGGCTCCCATGAATTCGCCTGTTCTGGACGCTCCACAGGAGCAGAGTCACTCGTGTGACCTTTTGTGCCCGGCTTCCTTTGCTCAGCATCCTGCCGTCAAGGTCCACCCTTGTGAAGGGCTGTCCCCGTGTCAGCACTTCCTTCCCGTGGCCGCCTCGTCCTCCCGGGGGGCCACGCTGGGCTCGTCTGTCCGGGGCGTGTGCTGTGGTCACTGTCTGGGTGTCATGAGTGCTGTCGCTGTGACCACGTTTGTGTGCGGTCGTGCGAGTCTGTTCTCTGGGTGTCCTCCAGGAGTAGAATTAATGCCTCACACGGACCCTCTGCGCTCTGGGGTGCTGTCCCCGGCATCTTTCATCACCTGGGCGTGTGCGAGGCTCCTGTTTCTCCACACCCTCACCGACATGTGTCGTCTAAGATGTTTTTTATCATTCTTTTGACCTTCGGGCACATCCCTCTAGAAGATATAGCCGAGTGACCACTTTCAAGTCACTTGAAATCATTCTCTCTGTAAAGTCATGCCCCAAATCTTACCCACAATAGGTTAATTTGTTCCGTTTGGCATGAGATGTAGAGATATTCCCACTTGCATTTAACTTTATAATTATGTGAAATATTTGCATGGTTCCCAGACAAATCTATAAAATAAGTTATACCCAGAGAAATCTGTTTCTTCTTATTCTCCCCCTGCTCTAAAGTTAATGGTTTTCAAATTTTTTACAGCTTATAAAAAACAGAAGCAAGGATGTACACACACAGAGACGCAGATACACACACACACGCGCACAGACACACAAAGACATAAACATACACATACACACACACAGAGACACAGATACACGCACACACATGCAGAGACACAGACACACACACAGTGTTTTCCCCTCCCGTTCTTCGGCAGAGGACCTCGCCCTTCCCGCTGTGCTTTCCTGACCCTCTAGTCTGCAGGCCCATCTGTGGCAGTTTCTAGAGATGGCCCTGTGGTCACTTTTGGCCACATGGGACCCCACCATGTGGCTTGATCACCGTGTAGTTGGGCCTTGCCGTTGCTAGTGTCACTTCTGCAGACGGCACTGCAATGAACAGCTGTTTCTGATGAGGCCCTTGTTTAGGGCCAAGCCCGGCCCATCGCGTCCAGTGGGACAAATTACTGTCCATGACCCTGGGACAGTGTCCTCCCTTGGGGCCTCGGACTCAGTGGCGCAGAGCTGACTGGTGAGTGAATCGTTTTTTGCAAGGGTGATGTGAGCCCATCGCAGACTCTTTGAGAAGGCACACGCACCTTTTGGTTTCTGACCCCGCTTTGCTTGCTCTGTGTCCAGGCCTGGAATCCCCTCCTGTTTTCCTGGCGTGTCCCATCCCCGACACTGCTCGTTCACGCCTCCTGGCAGCTCCCAGGCCTCCCCTGGCTTGGTGCAAATGCGGAATTCCGCCAAGCTGAGAAGAGGAAGCGCCTCCAGGGAGGCACTGCCGTCTTCCAGGGAAGTGTTTCCTGCAGATGCAGGAGCTTGCGGGCAGCGGAGATCAGGGCCGGTGGGCAGGACCGTGGACAGCGGCGCCCGGGGCCCTGCGCTGCACCGGGAACCAGGTCAGCAGGTGGCGCCCTTCCCTGCCGCGGGCAGCGCCGACCTTGGGTGCATCATTCATTCACATCGCAGGTGGGCGGCTGGATGACTGAGCCAGGTGCGGGAGAGGTGGTCTGACCTTGCGGAGCGTGATCTGACTCAAGTGGAGGGGAACAGAGCAGTGTGGCTGGGACAGACAGACAGACACGGGCGATCACCCTCTCAGCAGAATCACTAGACCTCAGACGCCAAGGTGGTGTCAGCGTGGTCTGCGTGCAGCTCCTTGTGGACGGGCTTGCAGACGTCTGCCGCGGGTGACCCCCTCCACCCGGCAGAGGGAGAGGAGGCTGGCACCCCGCTTGGCCCCAGGGCGCCCGCCGGGGTCCCCCCGACCTGCCTGAGCGAGAGCCCGTCAGCCCAGTGGCATCCTCCTCCCTGGTCGTCCCTCGGCTGGGACGAGCCGCCGTCTCAGGTTGACCGTGAGGCCAGCCGGTCCACCAGGTGCCCCTGTGGCTCTGCCATGAGCGGCAGGAGTGACCATGGGTGCGGCCCCGTGTGAGGAGACGGCTGCAGCCACAGGCCACTGTGCCGCCTTCAAGCAGGGTGCGCTGAGCCATGGCCACCACTCTGCTTTCAGGGCCACGTGCCCAGGGGCCACCCGGGGCGTCGTCTGCCTCTCGAGCAGCCCCCGGCCTCTGGGTGGAAGGGCATGGCTGCCGGGGGGCAGACACAGGCCCGCAGGTGGGTCCTGGAGCTAGGCCCAGGCCGGGAGGACCCCACGCACGTCCCCCCAGCCCGCACACAGGCCAGTTCCCCTGCTGCCCCTGGCACAGTTCTGGGCAGAGTGTTCTAGCACCGAGTGTCCTTCAGCTCTTCTATTCCTACGCCTTTTTCTTACCCTTTCGGTGCTCGAAGATTAACCTTAAAACTTAGCACGTTTAAAAGCTTGCTGTTGTCCATCTCGACTCACTTCCTCATCCGGAACCTTCCACATCCTCAAGCCAGCGGGAGAACTCATCGTCTAGAGGACGGAAACTCACCCTGGCTCAGGTCTGCTCTCTTTTCTGTGGACACTTTACTGAAGTGAGCTTACAGCCTTCCGCTTCCTTGAAGGGGCTTCCCAAGTGGCTAAGGGGGCCAAGAATCTGCCTGCAATGCAGAAGGCACAGGAGACTCGGACTGGATCCCTGCGAGGGCAAGACCTCCTGGAGGACGACGTGGTGACCCACTCCAGTGTTCTTGCCTGGAGAATCTCATGGACAGAAGAACCCAGTGGGCTGCAGTCCATGGGGTGGCAAAGAGTCAGACAGGACTGGAGCAACTGAACACACAAGCCTTCTTGAAAAAATGACACCGACTCTCTTATTTCTGATTATAATTGCGGCCCGTTGTGGTTCATTATAGAAGCTTATGAAAACAGAAGAGTAAGAGAAGGAAATAAAAACCTTTGCAAATCTGATGGTGAGCAGTTTTATTTTGTTCACTGAATATTTTCTTGTGATCATTTACCTGAAAAGTTCATTAAAACACAATATTCATAGAATCGTACTCTGTCGTAAGGACTTATGCTAATTGTTTCCGTGTTCTATCCGTGTGCAGTCAGCCTGTGGTCCCTCTCCCTAAGATCCTGCCTCTGCCTCTTGGAACCGGCCCTTAGGAGTAGAGTCACCCCAGCGAAGTCAGGACTGCGGTCACACCGCCTCCCTCGGCAGCGACCGCACCCCCAGCGCAGCCGGGACCCCCAGGCTGCCTGACTCACTTGGGAGGCAGACATTCTGGTGTCCTTCTCTCTGGTGATCATGTCCCTGGGCACTTCCTCCTGTCTCTTCCGCAGAGTGACTTCCTGCCTTTTACCCGTTTTGCAGTTGGGTTTCCTTCTGGCTGGTGTCTTTGCTGCAGGAGCTTTTCCCAATTTGTTACTTGCCCTTTGGCCTTATTTGTTGATGTCATTAAAACAATTTAATTTGATTTATTTATCATTTATTTTGGCTGTGCTGGGTATTTGTCGCTGCGTGGGCTTTTCTCTAGTTGCGGCGAGGAGGGGGGCTGCTCTCCAGCTGCGGTGTGAGAGCTTCTCATGGCAGTCGCTTCTCTCGTTGCGGACCACGGGCTCTAGGTCTCACGGGCTTTAGTAGCTCTGGCTCCCAGGCTCCGGAGCTCAGGCTCAATATCTGTGGCTCACTGGCTTAGTTGCTCTGTGGCACGTGGGATCTTCCCGGATCAGTGATCAAACCTGAGTTTCCTGCATTGGCAAGCTGATTCTTTACTCCTGAGCTGCCAGGGAAGCCCTGTTGATGTCTTCTGATTTATACATCCTTTAGTTTTATTTTGTGGAATTAAATTTATGAGCATTCTAGAGCCTCATGTTCCCTGCCTCTCTTTTCCTCTCCACCCCAAGGCTGGGGGGCATTCCCCTCACGCCTCCTGGTGTTCTGGGGATGACTCTGAGAGGCCCAGGCTGGTGTGTCTTCTGAGGCTGTCTCCACCCCCCGGAGAGGGTGAGGCGATCGGGGCCACCGCCATCATGCGGGCGAGAGGAAGGCCGGCCCGGGCGCGGGTCGAGGGCCTTGGCGCCCCCGGAAGGCCGGGTCTGCTCTGCAGCGCTGAGGTCCATGGCTGGTGGTGTCCCTGCCTCCCGGTGTGGGGGCCTCCGTGGCGGCCCTTTGGGGTGAAAGGACGGAACTCCGGCAGGCAGTCTTCTGACCCTGCGCTCCCTCCTCGCTGTGCGTGGTGGCAGCTGAGAGTGGACACTGGGGATGTCTCCCCCGGGGGCCTGTCGGCACTCGCTGCTTCCCTGCCTGTTTGGGAAGGGTCCGCTCCTGTTGGAGGGTCCGTTCCCGCCCCTGCAGACAGTGGTCCAGTGAGGGAGGCGCCCACGGGCCACTGGTCACCCATCTCTCTGAGCCTCAGTTTTGCCATCTGCAGACTGGGCCCACAACGGTCCCCAGCGCGCGGCACCATGAGGAGGTTCCAGAAGTGAGCCACCCCTCCCGGTCCCTCCCCGTCTCGGCGGCCTGGTTGCGTGTCTGCGTTGCTCTCCGCTGTCCTGCGTCCTCCCCCCTGGGCTCCGCGGGCTCGGTCCCTGGCTGCCAGCCGTCCTGACTGCCCTTCCTGCCCTCCCCCGGCCTTACCGCTCCCTGGCCTCGCCTCCACTTCCTCTTGCCGCCCCGGGCGCGGTGACAGTGGGACAGAATGACCGCACGTCGCCCCAGTGCTTCTCCCGTGCGGATGGCTTAGCACCTCCCCCAGCAGCCACCCTGTCTTCCTCTTTCCTGCTGCCCTGGGTCCGGGTGGGGACCCCAGGGGCCTGGGGCTGTCCTGGACCCAACCCTGAGCAGCGGTGACTGCAGAGAGGAGGCCACACGCTGTGTCCCCCAGAGCCACTGGCCGCTTCCCCACGCAGAGGGGGCTGCCAGTGGTCCCCCCAGGGGAATGCCGTGTGTCCGTCCCGGGGAGCCCTCCCTGAGGCCCAGGGCTGCCTTTCTGACCTGCTGGGTCCACGCATCGCCGAAGCCCCTTTGCCTCCGGCAGATGGAGTCATAGCCTCACGTCAGGGCCGCCGCTGTCCACTGGCCCCCGCGGCCTGGAATGATGCGCTTCCTTCTCCAGCTTCCGGTGCTGGCCGTCGGGGCTGTGGGGCGCGTGCTGCACCCAGGGTATGGGGCGGTGAGCCCAGGCTTGGCATGGTGGGCACAGGGCCGCTCCATGAGATGGGGTTCGGGGACCGCAGCCTGGTCCTGCCCACCGCTTTGCTGGGGGTGCTGGGGGCCCAGAGGGGACCACCTCTAGGGTGTGGTCTAACTCCAGCCAGTCCTGGAGGCTGTGTGACTGCAGGTCCCCCTCCCCACCACCCGGTTCCCTCCCTCCCGGCCTGCACATCGCTGCCGCCCGGGTCACAGAGCCGCTCTGGGGCTGGGTGGCGGGCACGAGCCTTGAGTCCCTGGCAAGTGTCCCCACCGCCACACGGAGCCCCGGAGTCTCCCACCCACGTCCTGCCTCTGGAAGCAGAAGCAAGAATGATTGAGCAGTTTAAAAATAGAGGAGAACCTGGAATTAATTAGCCTCTTGAAAACCAGATTAGGCCACATGACAGTGATCAAATCAACTGTTCACAAATATAGGGACCCCGAGGAGGGGAGATGGGGGGAGCTGGGAGATCGGGGCTCACGTGCATACACCCGATGCTGTGGATACAGTGGGTAACTGGTGATAGCTAACATGCAGCACAGCGGACTCCAGCTCACGTACCGTGGTGACCCTTCCTGAAGGGGTAGGAAGCCCGAGGGGGAGTGGACATGTGTGGACATGTGACTGAGTCCCTTTGCTGTGATGCGGAAACCGACTGAAGACTGTGAGGCAGCTGTTCTCCAAAAGGAAGCGTTTAAAAATCCCTGGTTCCCAAGTGACAGGGCCACGCCGGCCCACGGCGGGTGAGCGGGAGAAGCAAGGCTGAGTGGGCGGGGGTCCGAGGGGCAGGGCTGGGTGCTGGGGGTCCCCGGGAGGGGGGCTGCCCTTCTCCTAGACAGGGCCTCCCCAGTGTCTGGTTTTCTAACTAACTTGCAGCCAATGGTGAGCAGCCATGCTCTGGGCCCGGAGGCCCACCTGGCCGGGGCTGCGGCCACCATGGGGCCAGGACTGAATCCAGGCCCCCAGGACGGCTCCTGCCAGCGCTGGCCTGGAAGACCCCTGGGTCCACACGAGGCTTCTCCCACCGGCCTGGCCACCTCCTGGCGCCCCAGACCCTGATGGAGGGGCCCCAGGCAGAGCAGAGGGCAGACGTGGGGGCGGGGGTGGGGGTTCCCAGGGGGCTTTGTAGGGCAGGGGTGGGGGGACAGGTCATGTTTTTCCGAGAGGAAGGCTCGGTGTCAGAGGCACTCGCACGGAAGCACAGGGGGGACACAGCCTGGTACTTTGCATGGTTTTCAGCAGCTTTACTGAAATGTAACCGTCTTTCGATGAACTGCGGCGTGTGCGTGCCAGCTCCTCCAGTTTCGCCAGCGCTCGGCGTGGCCAGGCCCCTCGACCTGAGCTGTTACGTGGGCGTGAGTGCTGTCTCGTGGCACTGTGCGTTTCCTTGAGGACATGTGACACCTCTTCCTTTCGTGAGCTCACCAGCAATGGGCTGTGGTCTTTTGTGTTCTTTGGTGAACATCGACGTGTGTTCTTTTGCTGTTCCTCCTAATTTGTTGTGTCCTTACTAACTTTTGTGAGATTTCCTTCCGTTCAGTTCAGTTCAGTCGCTCAGTCGTGTCCGACTTTTGCAACCCTGTGGACTGCAGCACGCCAGGCTTCCCTGTCCATCACCAATTCCCAGAGTTTACTCAAACTCATGTCCATTGAGTCAGTGATGCCATCCAACCATCTCATCCTCTGTTGTCCCCTTCTCCTCCTGCCTTCAATCTTTCCCAACATCAGGGTCTTTTCCAGTGAGTCAGTTCTTTGCATCAGGTGGCCAAAGTATTGGAGTTTCAGCTTCAACATCAGTCCTTCCAGTGAATATTCAGGACTGATCTCCTTTAGGATTGTTGACTGGTTGGATCTCCTTGCAGTCCAAGGGACTCTCAAGAGTCTTCTCCAACACCACAGTTCAAAAGCATCAATTCTTCGGTGCTCAGCTTTCTTTATTGTCCAACTCTCACATCCATATGACTACTGGAAAAACTATAGCTTTCACTAGACAGACCTTTGTTAGCAAAACAATGTCTCAGCTTTTTAATAAGCTTAGAGTGTATACGAGTCCTTTATCAGATATATAATTTGCAAATCTTTCCTCCCAGTCCGTGGCTTGTCTTTTCATTGTCAGAGTATCCTTTGAAGAGCAGAATTTCTTAATTTTGAGAAAGTCCAGGGTATCAGTATTTTTCATGGATTTTGATGTCATAACATTATCTTCATAACCTAAAGTCACAAAGATTTTTCTTCTATTTCTTTAAAAGTTTTATACTTTTCAGTTTTTCATTTAGAACTATAACCCATTGTGGGTTAATTTTGTATATGGTGTGAGGTATGGATCAAGGTTTTATTTTGTTTTTGCATAAAGGTAGCCAATCATTCCAGCATCATTTTTTGAAGACTATCCTTTCTCCACTGAATTGCCTTTGCACCTTTGTCAAAAATCAGTTGACCATATATTTCTGGATTCTGTAGTCTGTTGCATTGAACTATTTGTCTATATCGACACCAATATTACACTGTTTTGATTATGGTAGCTTTACAATAAGCCTTAAAATTGGTAGTATAAGTCTAAAACTTTGTTCTTTTTCAGAGTTGTTTTGGCTCTTCTGGGTCCTTTGTATTTGTATGAATTTTAGAAACAAGTTGTCACTTTTAACCAAAAAAAAAAAAAGGCTGCTAGGACTTTGCTTGGAATTTTGTTTAATCTATATATCAACTTGGGAAGCATTAACACCTTAATACTGAGTTTTCAGATTTATAAACACAGCATATATTTCTCCATTTGTTTAGGTCTTAAGTTTCACTCAGCCAAGTTTTATAGTTGTATTGTTGAGGTCTTACACATTTTTTGCCGTATTTATCCCTAAGTATTTTATATTGTTGATGCTACTGTAAATGGTATCGTTTTATAATTTTAATTTCCAATTATTCATTGCTAAAATAGAGAGATATACTTGACTTTTGTATACTGATCTTGTCTTATGCAACTTGCCAAATTCAATTCATTATTAGATATGGTAGTTTTTATGAAGATTTCTTCAGATTTTCTACACAGATGATGTCATCTGTGAATAAAGCCAGTTTTGCATCTCCTTTCTAATTAGATGTCTTTTACCTCTTTGTCTTGCATTTTCGCACTGGGGAGGACCTCCAGTACAATGTTGAATGGAAGAGTTGCCACAGGGTATTTTTGCCTTGTTCCTGATCTCAGAGGGAAAGCATTCAGTATTCACCACTAAGTGTGATGTTGGGTTTTCAAGTTCATAGATGCCCTTTCCCCAGGTTCAGGAAGTTCCCTTCTATTCCGAGGTTGCTGGACTTTTCTCAGATACTTTTCCTGCATCTTTTGGGAGGATCATATAGTTTCAGTTTTTTAGTCTGTTAATGTGATAAACTACATCCGTTGACATTCAGATGTTAAGCCGTCTTGCGGTGAGCCTTACTTGGTCACTCACTATTATCCTTTGTATTCTTGCCTTCGATTTGCTAAAGTTTTGTTTAGGACTTCGCACTGATCATGAGGAATGCCAGGCAGCACTTGTCTTTTCTTGTAATGCTCCTTTAAGGTTTGGGTATCAGAGAAATGCCGAGCTCATCGAGCAGGTTGGGGAGCAGTCCCACTCATTGAATTCTCCACAAGACTTTTTATAGAAGTGGTGTTTTTTCTGCCTTGAATATTAGGTAGAATTCACAGTGACGCCTTCTGGGGCCCCTGGGAGGTCCTGCCGACCTTGTGAATGGGGGTGGCAGCCACGAGGGCCCCAGGAAGGAGGCCGTGGGGAGGGGGGGGGGTGGAGGGCCCTGGGACCCCAGCGCATGGATCTCTGTTGGTGTTTGGCGGAGGACTGGCTTAGTCTCCGGTCTCGTGGGACTCCAGCGGGAAGGATTGCAGCTTGTCACCCGTCTGTCATAGGCCAGGCACGGTCCCTTTGAGGGCACTGTCCCTGGTCCTTGCCAGGGGCTAACAGTCATCTCCATCTGAAAGAAGAAAGCGATGAAGCCCGAAACCATCCACGTCCCACCCGCACCCTTCCTGCCCCCACGGCAGGTGTGAACTGCTGGGCGCCAGGCGGCCTCTCGGCTCTGTCTTTAATGCATTTGGCTCTAGATTGGACTCTTGGGGCCCACACACAGGGTCTGATTCTTCCCTGGGGCCCTCTTCTGTGTCCCCAGCCTGTCTGTCCAGCAGCTGTCCATGGAGGACCCGTGTCCCTCCAAGAGAGTGACCACCCTGGGCCATGTTCCTGGTGCTCCTGGTGCTCAAATAATGCCCATCCACTGGCCCCTGGGGAGCAGGCTGACCCAGCCAGGCCCCAAGCTCAGCCCCCAGGTGCGGTCCCGGGCCCAACCTCCAGTGTTCTGTTCGTTTGCTCTCCGTGGCCCTTGCAAGCCTCACTGGGCTCCCCGTGGGCAGCACTTTATTGATTTTTCTGCCTCGGACCAGTCTTTTTATGGGGTCTTTGACTCTCTTTCCATCCACATGCACACACTCACTCACGCCCCACCCTGCAGAGCAGCTGAAGTGGGCGTGGGTCGGAGGCTGCAGTTGCGTCTGCCCAGCCGTGGTGGCCGTCTTCGGGGAGAGTTCACTGGTCTCTCTGTGCTATGTATCTGGGGTCTGCGTGGGGTCTTACGTGCAGCATGTGGCTCTAGTTCCCTGGCCAGGGATCGAACCGGGGCCCTCCACCTTGGAGGAGCATGGAGTCTTAGCCATGCCCCACCGGGGGAGTCCCAGAGTTCATTGCTCTCTCAAGACATAACATGAGCCCCAGGCTTCGCGGCTCTCAGAGCTCTGCCCACAGTCAGGGCCCCCCCGGGTTTCCTGCAGGTGAGCTGTGCGCTGCCGCGGCATCTGGTTTGGAAAGGCGTCTCCGCCTCCAGGGCTTTATCTCCACTAAGAAACAGACTCTGTGCCTCGGGAGGGCTGCAGTGGCACCTGCTATGGGCGCTTCCTTCTCAGCCTAGGCTATTCCTCTGGTCCCAGAAGTTGTACTTGATCTTAGAAGACACTTTGGAAAAATACCAACTTATTCATAGTCATGCTATTCAGATAAATGTAACGTTAATGCTCTGCATTGACTATATTTCACAATACCTCATTTATGCACATATGATAGCTCTAATTTTTAAAATGCTACCTTTTTATTTAATAGTTCAGCATTTCCAGCATCATTAACTATCCTTCCTGGAAACCTATGACCTAATTTACTGAATCAACCCACTGTTGATGGGCATTTAGCTTGAGCTATTTCTTGAATATGCCTCTGCTAAAATGATTACAAGAAAAACATCCTTTTATTCTTTTTAAAGTGCACAATTTAGTGGCTTTTAGCTCATTCACAGAGTTGTGCAAATGCCACCACTGTCCAATCTCAGAACGTTTTCATCACCCCATAAAGAAACCCCAAATATTTCCCCAGTAAAACCTCTTCAGTCGCTGGCAACCATTAATCTACTTTCTGTCTCCATGAATTTGCCTAGACTTTTCTAGACTTTTCAAAAAATGAAATCATACAACAAGTCACCTTTGTAACTGGCTTCTGTCAGAGCCAGGGGCTTGCCCTGGTGGCTCAGTGGGTAAAGCGTCTGCCTGCCATGTGGTAGACCTGGGTTCAATCCCTGGGTCGGGAAGATCCCCTGGAGAAGGAAATGGCAACCCACTCCTGTATTCTTGCCTGGGGAATCCCATGGATGGAGGAGCCTGGTGTACGTTACAGGCCATGGGGTCGCAGAGAGTCGGACACAACTGAGCGACTTCACCCTTCACCTTCTTCTGTCAGAGCGTAAAGTTTTCAAGGTTCATCTACATTGTAGCACCTAACAGTATTTCATTCCTTTCTGTGGCCAAAGATTAATTCCATTGCATGACTGGACTACATTTTGTTGATCTGTTTATCAGCTGACCAACATTTGAGTTAGGCTAGTATGGCATCTGGTCCCATCGCCTCATGGGAAATAGATGGGGAGACAGTGGAAACAGTGTCAGACTTTATTTTTGGGGGCCCCAAATTCACTGCAGATGGTGACTGCAGCCATGAAATTAAAAGACACTTACTCCTTGGAAGGAAAGTGATGACCAACCTAGGTAGCATATTAAAAAGCAGATACATTACTTTGCCAACAAAGGTCCGTCTGGTCAAGGCTATGGTTTTTCCAGTGGTCATGTATGGATGTGAGAGTTGGACTGTGAAGAAAGCCGAGTGCTGAAAAATTGATGCTTTTGAACTGTGGTGTTGGAGAAGACTCTTGAGAGTCTCTTGGACTGCAAGGAGATCCAACCAGTCCATCCTAAAAGAGATCAGTCCTGGGTGTTTATTGGAAGGACTGATGCTGAAGCTGAAACTCCAATACTTTGGCCACCTCATGCGAAGAGCTGACTAATTGGAAAAGACCCTGATGGTGAGAGGGATCAGGGGCAGGAGGAGAAGGGGACGACAGAGAATGAGATGGCTGGATGGCATCACCGACTCAATGGGCATGAGTTTGAGTAAACTCCGGGAGTTGGTGATGGACAGGCAGGCCTGGCGTGCTGCAATTCACGGGGTCGCAAAGAGTCAGACACAACTGAGCGACTGAACTGAACTGAACTGAGTATGTGTGAGGAGAAGGCAGTGGCACCCCACTCCAGTACTCTTGCCTGGAAAATCCCATGGATGGAGGAGCCTGGTAGGCTGTGGTCCACGGGGTTGCTAAGAGTCGGACACGACTGAGCGACTTCACTTTCACTTTTCACTTTCATGCATTGGAGAAGGAGATGGCAACCCACTCCAGTGTTCTTGCCTGGAGAATCCCAGGGAAGGGGGAGCCTGGTGGGCTGCCGTCTATGGGGTCACACAGAGTCGGACACGACTGAAGTGATTTAGCAGCAGCAGCAGTATGTGTGAACATCCATTCACACAAATGCTTGTGTGAATCTATGTTTCATTTCTCCTGGGTAGCCACCTTGAAGTGAAATTGCTGGGTCATATGGCAGGGGAACTGCTGGCCTGTTTTCCAGAGTGCCCGCAGCATTTTAGGTTGTCGCCAGGAATGCACGAGGGTTCCAATTTCTCCAGATCTTCACCCACACTTGGTTTTTCCTGTTTTCTTTTAAAATCATTATAGTCATCATGATGGGTATAAAATGGCACAGTATTGTTTTAATTTGCATTTCCCAAATGACTAATGATGTTGAGCATCTTTTCACGTGTTTGCTGGCTGTTTATATAGTTTCTTTGGAAAAATGTCTTTTCAGATCCATAGCCCATTCTTTAGTTGAATGATTTATTTTTTTCCTGTTGAGTTGTAAGAGTCGTTTCTATATTTCAGAAACTATACACCCTTGACAGACACATGCTTTGAAAAAATGTTCTTGCATTCTGTAGCGTTTTCCACTATCTTGATGCTATCTTTTGAAGCACAAAAACTTTTAGTTTTAATTTTTGGGTGAATCTGTGTTTCGGTTCTCTCAGGTTGATGCTCAGAGGGGAATTGCTGGGTCATACTGCATGAGGAACTGTTGATATTTGTCTTTGGTTGCTATGTTTTTCATGTCACACCTAAGACATGATTGCCTAATCCAAGACCACAAAGATTCATGTTTTGTTGTAAAAGTTTTAGCTTTTACATATAGTCTTTGATCTGTTTGAGCCAATTTTTGTATGTGGTGTAACATAAGACTTCATTATTTTGCATGTGGAAATGCAGTTTTCCCAGCACCATTAAATTTTTTTATTGAAGTACATGAATATTGATTTTTATTGAAGTACATTGAATATTGATTTACAATATTATATTGGTTTCAGGTGTATAACATAGCATTTCAATATCTGTATAGATTATACTCCACTTAAACTTATTATAAGATACTGGCTGTATTCCCTGTGCTATACAGTATATCCTTGTGGCCCATTTATTTTGCATTTAGTAGTTTGTACTTCTTAATCCCCTACCCCTGTCTGACCCCTTCCCATTTCCCTCTCCCCACTGGTGACCACTAGTTTGCTCTCTGTATCCGTGAATCTGTTTCTGTTTTGTTATATTCATACGTCTGTTGAATTCTTTGGATTCTGCATATTCACTGCATATTCACTCATTCACTTAGCGTAATACCTGCCATGTCATCCATGCTGTTGGAATTGACAAATTTTTATTCTTTTTTGTGGCTGAGTAATATTTCATTTTATATCTATTTCACATCTTCTTTATCCATTCATCTGTTGATGGGCACTTATGTTGCTTCCATATCTTGGCTGTGGTAAATAATGCTGCTGTGAACGTTGGATTGCATGTATCTTTTCTGATAAGTGTTTTCATTTTCTTTAGGTATATACCCAGGAGTAGAATTGATGGATCACATGGTTGTTCTAGTTTTAGTTTTGTGAGGAACCTCCATACTGTTTTCCACAGTGGTGTACCAAGTTACATTCCCACCAACAGGTTAGGAGGGTTGCTTTTCTTCACATCCTTGGCAACACTTGTTATTTTTGGTCTTTTTTGTGATGGCCATTCTGACGGGTGGGAGGTGATATCTTGTGGTTTTGATTTACATTTCTCTGATGATTAGCAATATTGAGCATCTTTTCATGTGCTTTTCATTTGTATGTCTTCGGAAAAACATCTGTTAAAATCTTCAGTCCATTTCCTAGGGTTTCCTTGTTGGCTCAGTGCTAAAGAATCCACCTGCCAATGCAGGAGACATGGGTCTGATCCCTGGGTCAGAAAGGTCCCCTGGAGAAGGAAATAGCAACTCACTCCAGTATTCTTACCTGGAAATCCCATGGACAAAGGAGCCTGGCAGGCTACAATCCGTGGGGTTGCAAAATAGTCAGACACAATTTAACAACTAAACAACAGCAATTTCTAATCCATTTTCTAATCCAGTTGTTTATTTTTTTACATTGCATTGTATGAGCTGTTTATATATTTTGGATATTAACCCCTTATCAGTTGTATCATTTGCAAATATTTTCACCCATTCAGTAGGTTATCTTTTCATTTTGTCAGTGGTTTCATTTGCTCTGCAAAAGTTTTTAGGTTAATTTGGTCCTGTTTGTTTATTTTTGCTTTTGTCTTCCTTGCCTTGGGTTTTTGGTGGTCGTTCAGTCGCTCAGTCATGCCTGACTCTCTGCAATCCCCTGGATTGCAGCATACCAGGATCCTCTATCTTCCACCATCTCCTGGAGTTCGCTCAAATTCACGTCCATTGAGTCAGTGATGCTATCTAACCATCAACAGATCCGAAAACTGTCGCTACAGCTTATGTCAAAAAGTGTTCTGCCAGTGTTTTCTTCTAGAAGTTTTTTAGTTTCCAGTCTTACATTTAGGTCTTTAATTGATTTTGAGTTTATTTTTATGTGTAGTGTGAAAAAAGAGTTCTATTAATAATTTCACTTCTTTATATGTAGCTTCCAGTTTTCCCAGCACCACTGATTATAGAGACAGTCTTTTCTCCATCTCAGAACCATCTTTTGAAAAGACCATTCTTTCCTTATTGGGTGACCTTGACACCCTTTAGGAAGATCAGTCGACCACAAACTCCTGGGTTCATTTCTGGACTTGCAGTTTCATTGCCTCCTCATGGCTCCTACGCCAGTGCTGGTCTTGTTCATGTTGTTAAATTCTACGTCGTGTGAGTCCTCCCACTTTGCTTTTTTTCTTTTTCAAGACTGTTTCAGCTGTTCTGAGTCATTGCATTTCTGTATGAATTTTAGGATCAGCTTTGTCAACTTCTGCATGGAAAATGAAATTTTTTAATATTTCGATATGGATTCCATTGAATCTATAGACCAGTATTGTGAGTATTGCCATGTTAATGATATTAAGTCCTCAACCATGAACATATGCTGTCTTTCCATTTATTTAGGTCTAATTTATTTCAATGATGTTTTATAGTTTTCCATAACTGTCATGGAAAAATGCATCAATAACCTCAGATATGCAGGTGACACCACCCTTGCGTCAGAAAGTGAAGAGGAACTGAAGAGCCCCTTGATGAAGGTGAAAGAGGAAAGTGAAAAAGCTAGCTTAAAACTCAACATTCAAAAAACAAAGATCATGGCATCCGGTCCCATTACTTCATGGCAAATAGATGGGGAACAAATGGAAACAGTGGCAGACTTTATTTTCTTGGGCTTAAAAATCACTGCAGATAGTGACTGCTGCCATGAAATTAAAAGACGCTTGTTTCTTGAAAGAAAAACTATGACCAACCTAGACAGCATATTAAAAAGCAGAGAAATCACTTTGCCAATAAATATCCATATAGTCGAAGCTATGGTTTTTCTAGTAGTCATGTATGGATGTGAGAGTTGGACTATAAAGAAAGCTGGGCACCACAGAATTGATGCTTTTGAACTGTGGTGTTGGAGAAGACTCTTGAGAGTCCCTTGGACTGCAAGGAGATCAAACCAGTCCATCCTAAAGGAAATCAGTCCTGAATATTCATTGGAAGGACTGATACTGAAGCTCTAATACTTTGGCCACCTGATATGAAGGGACAACTATTGGAAAAGACCCTGATGCTGGGAGAGACTGAAGGCAGGAGGAGAAGGGGACAACAGAGGATGAGATGGTTGGATGGCATCACCGACTCGATGGACATGAGTCTGAGGAAACTCTGGAAGACAGTGAAGGTCAGGGAAGCCAGGCGTGCTGCCATCCATGGGGTCACAAAAAGTCAGACACAATTTAGTGACTGAACAGCAAAGGGTGAACTGAATGGTGTTGATACATGATACATACAGCGTGTATGTGTCCATGTGTACTCAGTCGTGTCCGACTCTTTGTGACCCCATGGACTATAGCACTCCAGGCTTCCCTGTCCATCACCAACTTCCAGAGCTTGCTCAAACTCACATCCATCGAGGCTTCAATGCCATCCAACCATCTCATCCTCTGTCGTCCCCTTCTGCTACTGCCTTCAATCTTTCCCACCATCAGGGTCTTTTCTAAGTCAGTTCTTCCCATCAAGTGGCCAAAGTCTTGGAGTTTCAGCTTCAGCATCAGTCCTTTCAGTGAATATTCAGGACTGATCTCCTTTAGGATTGTTGACTGGTTGGGTCTCCTTGCAGTCCAAGGGACTCTCAAGTCTTCTCTAACACCACAGTTCAGAAGCATCAATTCTTCTGTGCTCAGCTTTCTTTATAGGCCAACTCTCACATCCATACATGACTACTGGAAAAACCATAGCTTTGACTAGACGGAACTTTGTTGGCAAAGTAGTGTCTCTGCTTTTTAATATGCTGTCTAGGTTGGTCATAGCTTTTCTTCCAAGGAGCAAGTGTCGTTTAATTTCATGGCAGCAGTCAACATCTGCAGTGATTTTGGAGCCCAAGAAAATAAAATCTGACACTGTTTCCATTGTTTCTCCATCTATTTGCCATGAAGTGATGTGACCGGATGCCATGATCTTCCTTTTTTGAATGTTGAGTTTTAAGCCAACTTTTTCACTCTCCTCTTTCACTTTCATCAAGAGGCTCTTTAGTTCTTCTTCGCTTTCTGCCATAAGGGTGGTGTCATCTGCACATCTGAGGTTATTGATATTTCTCCCAGCAACCTTGATTCCAGCTTTTGCTTCATCCAGCCCAGCATTTCACATGATGTATTTTGCAAATAAGTTAAATAAGCAGGGTGACAATATATAGCCTTGACGTACTCCTTTCCCATTTTGGAACCAGTCTGTTGTTCCATGTCCGGTTCTAACTGTTGCTTCTTGAGCTGCATACAGGTTTCACAGCAGACAGGTAAGGTGGTCTCTATTCCCATCTCTTGAAGAATTTTCCACAGTTTTGATCCACACAGTTAAAGGCTTTAGCATAGTCCATGAAGCAGAAGTAGATGTTTTTCTGGCATTCCCTTGCCTTTTCTATGATCCAACAGATGTTGGCAATTTGATCTCTGGTTCCTCTGCGTTTTCTAAATCCAGTTTGAACATCTGGAAGTTCTCAGTTCACGTACTGCTGAAGCCTAGCTTGAAGGATTTTGAGCATTACCTTGCTAGCGTGTGAAATGAGTTCATAACTCTTGCTGTACATCTGAAACTAACACAACATTGTAAATCAACTGTGCTTCATTTTTTAATTATTAAAAATACACACTCTAAAAGTGTACAATTGAATGTAATTCTTAACCTGTTGCGTTGATGCCAAATCCATCCACGCTATTTGCCATTTAGACTTTTTGGTTCCTTTTCCTTCACTTTCCCCGTCCTAAGCCTTTTATCCTCTACTTTTTAATTTTGGCAAAATACATATAACACAAAATTTACCATTTTAGCAGTATTTAAGAGTACAATTCAGTGACATTATGCACATTCACAATATTGTATGACTATCACCACTTTTTCCAGAACTGTTTCATCAGCCCAAACTGAAACTCTGTCCCCAGTACACCCCCCCTTCTCCGACCCCTGGCACCCGCCCTTCCGTCTCTGTGAATTTGACTCCTCTAGGAACCTCATGTAAGTGGCGTCATACAGTGTTTGTCCTTTTGTGACCGGCTTATTTCACTTAGCGTAATGTCCTAAAGGTTCATCCATATCGTAGCTGGTGTCAGAATTTTATTCCTTTTGAAAGCTGAATAGTATTTCCCTGAGTGGATGGACCACATTTTGTGTTTACCCATCATCTGTTGACGGGCGCTCGGGTTGTTACACCTTTCGGCTCCTGTGAGTAATGCTGCTGTGAACGTTCGTGTGTAAGCATTTGTTTGGGTTCCTGCTTTCAGATCTTCTGGGTGAGGCTGTGAGCTGAGCCCGGGAGTGTTGATGGACATGGACCCTGGACAGTGACGCTCACCCCGTTTCGTTACTCAGCTCCTAGGGAGGGCACAGACAGGCTCACACCCCCAAGTGGAAAGTCAGGGGCCTCGTCTCGGGGATGCAGCAGGCAGTCTGGGCAGGGAGGGCTCTCGGTCATCACGAGGGTCTCAGCGGAGCAGGGCGCCAGCCTCTCCAGCACCTCCCATCACTCCTCCATGCTCTGGAGAAGCATTACACACTCAGAGACAGATGTTCCCATTGCCCGAGTGTGCCAGTCAAACGCACCCCCACTTGACTGGGGAGGGGACCCCGAGGAGCCAGTCTGGGCCCCTTCCCCCCTGGCCCCCTGCAGTGAACTCCCAGGCGCATCCTGTCTCTGAGCTTCCTGGTGGTTGGATGCTAAGGGAGGTGCCCCTTGGTAAGACAGCGTGTGGCTGTGCACCCATCTCTGCCATTGGGGGGGGGGCGCCCACGTCCACGAGGGGCCAGGGCCGCTCTCCCCACGGTCACCAGCCCGTTCACTCCCAGCAGCCACGCGGGGGGCCCCTGTCTCACCCGCCAGGGCCTCTCTCTGACACCGGGATCCCGGGCATTTGAGGCCGGCCTCCAGCCTGAAAAACCCCAACTTCCCCACAGAAAAGCGAAAGCAGAGATAGTGCAGGCCCCCGAAGGCAACTTTTTAAAAAATTATAGTGAATATTTCTAGATAGATAAAAGATTTCGCATCCGTGAAACAGAGGGCAGGAATTGAATTCTGTAGCAGCATGCGTACCCGATCAAACTTTTTGGCCAACCCAATAACAACTTAGTAGCAAAAATGTCAAGGGGAAAACTAGGATTGGGGAGGGGGTGGAGGAGGAAATTTCCCAGAAAGTAGGAAAAACTGACAGGTGAAGATGAGAGAGACATTATTTTAAGGACTGAAAGGCCAGCGCACGTACCCCCTGAAGCTGGGCGAGTGGACACCCGGACAGTCCAGCCTCAGCTGCAGCCGCTACTTGGGGCCTTGGGGTGACCCCTGGACAGCAGAATAACAGCGCCTGCAGCAGGGCCCTGGGCCGGGGTCAGGGGCGTGTGGGGGGCCGGAGGGCTTGTCTCAGTAGAGAGCACCGTGACCAGTGGCTGGAAGCGACAGAAATCTCTCCTCTCACAGGTTGGAGACCCGAAATCTGAACCCTGGCGGGGCCACGCTCCCTCCGGAAGCTCTGGGCGGGGGTCCTTCCTGCGTCTTCCAGCTCCTGCTGACCCTGGGAGCCCCCTGGCTTGTGACCTCGTTACCGCGATCTCTGTGTCGTGGTCACTGGTCCTCCCCCTCCCCTCCTAAAACTCCTGGCCTCGGGTTAGGGCCACCAGATAAGCCGGGACGTCTCCTCTCCAGGTCCTTAGCTTGGGGCTTCCCTCGTGGGCCAGTGGTTAAGAATCCGCCTGGCAGTACAAGGGACACTGATTGGACCCCTGATCCGGGAAGGCCCCCCACGCTGAGGAACAAGTGAGCCCATGACCCCCAACTCCTGAGTCTGTGCTCCGGAGCCCAGGAGCCACGACTGCTGAAGCCCGAGGTCCCAGAGCTCACATTTCACAAAGGACGCCCGCACCCAGCGACTAGAGAGAGTGTAGCCCCTCTCAGCACAGCCAGAGAAAAGCCTGTCCTGCACCCAAGATCCAGCACAGCCAAAATAAATAAAAATAAAAATCCTTACCTCGATTGCAAAGACCTTTTTCCACCTAAGGTCCTGCCAGGTTCCAGGTTCGGGCGTGGACACATCATTTGGGGCCCGCCAGCCCCTGCAGAAGGTGTGAGTGGGGCGAGGGTACTTCCACGGGACGAACTCAGCCCCCGGTGTTGGACCCGGGGTGCACCCGCGTGGAGTGGGGGGCCCTCCGGGCAGAAGTCTTATCCCCCCTCGCTGCCCACAGCCAAGCCCCTGTGTTTCCTTCTCCGTGCAGTGGCTCCACGGCTGGTCCCTGCTCCCCAGACATGAGCGGCTCTGAGTCGGCGCCCGTGGCGGTCAGAGAGAAGATGCGCTCCCGGTTCCACGGCAGCCACGACCTGATCCACCGCCTGTTTGTCTGCATCTCAGGTGCCCCGTCGGCCCCGGGTGGGGCATGGGCTCGGGGACACACGGCGGGGTGGGCAGGCTTCAGGGCAGTGGCTGGCGCCCTGCAGGAGTCTCCCCAGGACGGTTGGGGTGCAGGCCCTGCCCGGGGGCTCCCTCACCACGTCACTTCCTTGCCCCAAGCCCCGAAATGAGCCCAGCCAAGAGGTGGGTGTCATGCATCTGCAGGCCCTCCTCGGTCGGAGGGGAGCCCAGGCTGGGCCCCGGGGCCCTCACCACCCACCTGCGAGGTCCTGTTCAATCTGATGTCCTGACTGATCCTGTTTCCTTCCGTCCCCTGGGTGAGGGGGACGATGACTGCTTCGTCTCCTGGGATTCAGAGAGGGGTGTGAGCACGGCGGCTTTTTCACCTTCTCCCTTAGTTTTGTGTGTTTGGAGTAGCTGGTGCAGGCCCGTGGTTTAGAAGCGTGACTGTGTGGTGGGTCCCCCTCCCCGCCTCCTGCCTGCCGTCCACCCCCACCTCCGGGCGAAGTTCAGGCAGCGCCTGTCCTGCAGCCTTGTCCCTCCCCCCCCCCCCCCCCGCCCGTCCTCTGACCCCAGGCCGTGGGGTGGAGCCGTGGGGGGCGCAGCCTGTGGACTGGTAGACCCTGCAGAGTCAGGGTCGTGGTCTCAGGGTGTCACTCTGCACTGCCCCGAGTCCCACGGGCAGAGCCGCCATCCAGGCCAGGCTCGGGGGTGACTCTGAGCTTCCGTTCAAACATCTGGCAGAACCCACCGCAAACGCACGGGTCTGTCTGGCGGTCTGGGGAACAGCAGGCCCAGCGGGTGCCCGGCAGGGCTGCTGACACACCAGGAACCCTCGGGAACTGCTGACCACAGTGTCGGCGCGGTGACGGGCCCCAGGGCATTGGGGAACGGGGGGCGGGGGGCAGGTGCGGTCACCCCCTGGCCTTGCCGTGAGCTTCTCACTGAGGAGGGCTGAGCCCACCCGACTGAGGGATGAGGAAACTTCGGCCGGTGAGGGTGGGGGGAGCCCCAAGGGCCCCCCTGTCTGGGCAGGTCCCCAGAAGGGCGGCCCCACAGTGGAGGTGGCTGTGATGGGGAAGGAGCTGCCATGGGGGTGGGCACACTTGGGGGCTCGGGGTCATCCCTTAGTGAGGAGCCAGGGCCCTTTGGTGGCCGTGGCTGAGACTCCGCAGATAAAAGCATGAAGGAGACTAACTGCCGCCTGGGGGTGGGAAGCGCTGCTGGGTCGCGGGCCCGTCCCCCTCCTTCCCTTGAATCCTGAACTTTGCTTCTGCCAGAGGGACCCTTGGGGCGGGGGGGCTGGGTGGCCGCTTCCTGCCCCCGCTCATCCAAGGACCCGCTGGTCTCTGACCCTGAGCCGCAGTGGGCTCACCAGCCAGCAGCGCCTCCCCTCACCCCTCCCCCGGGCGTCCCCTGCAGGCGTGGCTGACCAGTTGCAGACCAACTATGCCAGCGATCTGAGGAGCATTCTCAAGACCCTCTTCCAGGTCATGGCCACCAAGCCAGAGACAGATGACAAAGAAAAGCTAAAGAAGGGTGAGTGGCGGCCTGGGACAGGCTCGGAGGCGCACCACCCCTGCCCTGGGAAACCTCTCCCGGGCCACCCAGCTTTTTACATGACCATGTCATCCACGGTGGAAGCCCCCAGCCGAGCCAGGCTGTCCGCTGGGGGCCTGAGGGCACACCTCGCAGGCCCCGGGCACCCCAAGGTCACTGCCAGGACCAGCAGCACCAATCATGTAGTTCCTAGGCTAGGCCGCCTGTCTTCTGACCATGAGGACGGACCAGGAGGCGCGGTGCCTGTCCTCGCACAGATGGGACCCAGTGGTCCCCGGTCGCTTCTGCAGAATTCCCTCTGTCAGAGCAGCCAGAGGTCAGCCCAGAGTCCGGGAGGGGACATGGGTCCTGCTGCTCCAGGAGGAAGTGGCCCTCTGTGACCTGCCTCACACCCCCTCACCCCAGGGGCTTCTGCTCAAGAGTGACTGGGCACCCGGCCCAGGCCCTGGGGAGAAGTCTGTCCCGTGTGCCAAGCCAGCTCTGCCTCCCGAGGACCACTCCACTGGGCCGCGCTGCCCCTGTGTGCCTGGGGATTCTGGGTGGGGCTGCCTCTGGATCAGTGCTGCTCAGGAAGGGCGGTGACGTGGGTGGCCTCTGCAAGCAAGGAGTGTGGCCCCAGGGCCGGGGCCAGGCCTGGTCCCCTGCCCGCCTCGGGGCCACGGTCCAGGGGGACCAGTGGACGGGTTCGGGGCTGGGGGCTGCAGGCAGGGCCAGCTGCCCACGTAGGGGCACTCAGATGGACAGACTCCCAGGGTCGGGTCAGCATCCTGCGTGCGGGCAGTGGGTGAGGGCCCCGGTGACGCCCTCCGCGGGCGGGACCGTGGACTGTTTGGGGGCTGCCCTCCGCTGGCTGCACCCAGGCATACCTCCAGGGCACGGGTGGTGGCCCGTTGAGCCCAGTGGCCACACTTTCTTCCAGTCACCCAGACGCTGCGGAGTGCGGCCCTGGAGGACTGCGCCCTTTGCCAGGAGACCCTGTCGTCCTCCGAGCTGGCTGCCAAGACCCGAGACGGAGACTTAGAAGGTGCGTGAGGGGCCGGGGCCAGTGCGCTGAGCAGAGGGCGGGGACCCTGTCCGGACGTTTCCCCTCTGTCCTGGCCTGCAGGCTCCGGGCGGCAGCCCTCCTCCACTGGGGGCCCCTCACCAAGGTCTTCCAGACATGCGGCTCTCAGGGCAGGGCCTGGGAGTTCCCAGGACCCTCACTGTCCTCCTTGGGTGGGAGTCTGGATTTGCCTGTTGGAACTGGCCTCGTGGCCGGCCTGGAATGACCCCAGGAGCTGACTGGTGATGTCCAGGCATCACTGGGACGGTCAGGGTTTTTCCACGGAGAGGGTGGACAGCGTGAGAGGAGGTCTCACTGCGGTGGGGTGGGGGATGAGCCTGGAGGGCAGGGTGGGAGGGGCGGGGGATCTGCAGGCAGCAGGCGGGGGAGCGCATGTCCTCGGGCGCAGCTTGGGGGGGAGGGGCCGGAGAGGGGTCCGGAGACCAGGGTGAGTGGCCTCGCTGGGGCCGCGTTCACGCGGCTGGTGCAGGGTGGGCACCTCATGTCTGGGGTGTCTCCCTGGACAAGGTGGCTTCTCCCAGCGCCTTCAGTCCCCGCCCCCCGAATTCCAGAGCAGATCCCCAGGGGCTCCCTCCAGTGAACTCCTAGAGAAGGGAAAGGGGGTGAGACCAGTCATGGGGGGGACCCCCGCTGCGCTGCACATGTGTGGGGCGGGGCCATTCCCGGGGCGGAGCCAGCTTCGGGGCGGGGCCAGTTTCGGGGCGGAGCCAGTCTCTTCTCCGGGAGACGCCCTCCCGCGCATCCCCTCCCCCACCTCCCTTGACCTGCCCTGGAGCCGGGTTGGGCGGGGTTGCGGGGGCGCCTGAGGCTCCAGCAGAGCCTTGTTTGAGAGGTTGACAAAGGGGGTTGATTTCTTCCATCTGTCAGCCCCCGTGTTTGCCCAAGAACCCTGCCAGACTGGATGCCGGCCGGGAGAGGCTTGGGAGAGGGTGGCCTGGGTGGACCTCGCCCTGAGTCTTGGGGCGACGTGCAGGCTGCTGCCGCTGGGGTCCGATCCACGCGCCTGGCCAGCAGTCCTGAAACCTAGCCAGTAAGGAGCCTCGCGAGGACCGGAGGCTCCTGCACACCACCAGCCTCCGACCCCCGCCCCAGCCCATCGGCCCTCACTGCCGCCCCCCGCACCGCTGCCGCGGGCTGACCTGTCCCCACTGTCTTTGCCACAGACCCGCCCGAGTGGGTCCCGGACGAGGCCTGCGGCTTCTGCACCGCCTGCAAAGCGCCTTTCACAGTCATCCGCAGGAAGCACCACTGCCGCAGCTGCGGGAAGGTAGGTGGGTGGGCGGCCGGGGCCGTCCCGCAGCCCCCGGTGCTGCCGCCTCAGACATCCCAGGGACCGTCTGCAGGCCCCGCGCCCAGGTCCAGGGGTCAGGACCAATGCTCCGGGGCTGGCGAGGACTTAGGAGTCCTGTGCAGAGAGACACCCGTGAGCCCTGGGCGCTGCTCTGACCTGGCACAGGGTGTGGCCTCGGGTTTCCCAGGTGGCGCTGGAGGTAAAGAACCCGCCTCCCAGTGCAGGAGACATGGAGACCTGGGTTCTATCCCTGGGTCGGGAAGATCCCCTGGAGGAGGGCATGGCAACCCACTCCAGTATTCTTGCCTGGAGAATCCCATGGACAGAGGAGCCAAGCGGGCTACAGTCCATGGCGTCAGCAAAGAGTCGGACACGACTGAGCGACTTAGCACGCACGAACGTGGCCTCGGGCACGCAGCCGCTAAGTGCAATGGAGCAGTGCCCAGTCCTGGCCCCTTCAGACCTGGGGACCTGATGGGGGTGGGGTGGGGTGGAGGGTCCGAATCAGGTGGAACCTGCCGCAGCCTGGGTGTGAGGCTGGCCCCCTCCCTCAGCATGGCCTCTTGGTCAAGGCCTGCCCCAGGTTTTCCTGAAGGTCTAGCCCCGCGTTGGGGAGGGGAGAGCCCCGCCGGTGACTGCCCGCCTGGCCCTGGTGGGAGGGACGTGCAGCTCGGCCGGCCAGGGGCGCTCAGGGCTCTGCTCCCGCCCCTGCTGGCCGTCGCTCCGAGGCCACGGTAGGGGAGAGGGGAGGCGCAGGGCTGCGGAGGGCCCCGGGCCCGCTCACTCGGCCGCGCGCTCCTGCCTTCCAGATCTTCTGCTCGCGCTGCTCCTCGCACTCGGCGCCGCTGCCGCGCTACGGGCAGGTGAAGCCGGTCCGCGTGTGCACGCACTGCTACATGTTCCACGTCACGCCCTTCTACAGCGACAAGGCGGGCATCTGACACGGCGCGCGAGCCCGCGGGCCCCGCAGGACTCCGGGGAGGGGGCTCCGACGGCCGCGCTCGCCTCCGCCACCCGGGCGGGCCGTCTGCTGGCCGGAGGGGCTTCGCCGCATCTCGTCCACCTGCTGGCCCCGCCGCTGCGGGGGCTGCGGGCGCCCGGACTCCAGAACTCCAGTGCCTCCGCCACCCGCCCGCAGGGCCCTCGGGCTCGGTGCAGGGGCCCACGGAGGTCAGCTGCAGACAGCGCGGGGACCTGGGGTGCCAGGCCTGGGCCGGGGTGGGTCCCCTGCCCTGCTAAGATGCTGTATGAGGTTCAGCTATAGCGGAAGGTCTGCTTTTCCTGGGCGGGTGATGCTCACCTACCGGGGAAGGGGGGCCTCAGAGCAGCCGCAGGGCTGCCCCCATGAGCTGGCGGAACAGGGAAAGACCAGGCTGGCCTTTCTCTCTCCAGGGCCCTGCGCCCACAGCCCCCCACCCCCTGCTCCCCTCAGGACCTTGTCTAAACCACATGTCTCATTTCTCGCTGGAGAGGGGACGTGCAGAGCAGACCCTGTTGTCCTCTGAGCAAGCGGGCCGGCCCCTGCTGTGGTCTGCCCACCCTGGTCCTCCAGCTGATGGGGGCTGAGGGTGGCCAAGCAGCAGGCGGAGGTATCCCAGCTTCAGAGGCCAGGGCGCTCCCCGGGGCTGAGGACCCGGTGATGACCTCTTGGCTGCCATTACTCCCATCCCTCTGACCCCCTGGGACCCTGGCCCCAGAGCGGCCCCAGGCCCCAGCACGGACACCTCCTCAGGCTTAAATCTCAGGCTTCACATTGCAATGATGATTGCAGTTTTATTTTTAGAGAGATGACACACGTACTGCTTCTTTTATAGCATAAAATCCAATTACTGTTTGACAGTGGAATATACACGCACAAAAAAAAAAAAAAAACAGCTTGTGTGGGAGAAGAAAAGTATATAATGGAGGGTATATTATGTATTGAGATTATTTTTATTTTCTAAATGCTGTAATTCAAAACCATTTCCATAAATCTATTTAAGGATTGCAGACACTCTTATTTCTCCTGTGAGCACGGATGGACTCCTTTTTCTCTGTCTGGGACGTGATGGGGTTCTTCCTCAAGTGCACTCTCCTCCAAGAAACGGGGAGGTCTTCTGGACTCCTGGGACAGTGGGAAGGCAGGACGTGGCTTCCCACCAGCCCTCAGGAGAAGGGTGACCACCTATTCCCCCACCTCATCCCACTCCCTGCAATGGGTTCCAGCCTCCTCGCTGGGCGCCCACCCTGCCCAGCACCCCAGGCAGGCCAGCAGACAGGTGGACACCCACATGGGGCGGGGACACCAGAGAGGAGAAAGACCGTTCATTTCCTGGAGGCTGGCCGTGGCGGAAGGATCACCAGCAGCGTCTGGGAGGGGCAGGGCTGGGGGACACCCCCTTCCCCCACGGGTCTGGGCTCCTCCAAGGCCCCTGCTGCAGCCTCTAGCGGCCACCAGGGGGCACCCCGCCCACTGCCTCCTCTCCCACCGGGGCCTGGCGGCCAGGGCATAGGGGCTTAGAGCTCTGCCTACAAGGGCTGTCCCACTGTGGTGGGCACTCCAGGTCAGAACAGGGCCCCCATCACACAGGCACGCAGCGGCCAGGCACTCGTCCTCCAGGTCCTGCAGGCGGGTGGAGAAGCCAGAGAGGGTCCTGAAAGGATCACAGGCAGGGCCACACCCCTAACGGCAGCTCGGAGTGGGCAAGAGGGCTCCTGGTCAAGCTGGGCACTTCAGACCACCAGGGCTGGGGGTGGGGGCTGACACACGGAGGGAAAACTTCCTGGTCATTCCCAGCTCTCCTGTCCTCTGGACTCGGTAGAAGAAGTTGGGGGGAGGTGTAGTTCAGTCGCTCAGTGGTGTCCAACTCTTTGTGAGCCCATGGACTGCAGCACGCCAGGCCTCCCTGTCCATCACCAACTCCCGGAGCTTGCTCAAACTCATATCTATCCAGTCAGTGATGCCATCCAACCATCTCATCCTCTGTCGTCCCCTTCTCCTCCTGCCTTCAGTCTTTCCAGGCATCAGGGTCTTTTCCAATGAGTCAGCTCTTCACATCAGGTGGCCGAAGCAGTGGAGCTTCAGCTTCAGCATCAGTCCTTCCAGGGGGTGTCATTGAGCAGAACCCAAAGTTCTGCCCTAAGCCACCTCCATAACCCAGAGTCCTGGAGGCTCTTGTCTATTCTTAGGTCCACCCAGAGCCACCTCCTCCAGGCAGCCTTCCCAGGCAGGGCACTCTCCCACCCTTCTCAGCCCCCATCCTCACATACGTTTTCAGAGCAGAGTCTCGGACTTGTTGCAGGAGTCAGCGAACCTGTCAGAACCTCTCCTGCCTGTGAGACTGGGGAGGGGTGGATTCCAGGCTGGCACAAGCTCAAACCTCAGCCCAAAGGCTTAAAAACATGTGGCCTGGGTTCCGCTGATGTGTTCATTTCCAGGAGTTCAGGACAGGTCAGGCGCTGGGTCCTGCACCTGAACTGGGCAAAGATGAGCACCCCCACATTCCAGACCTGGCCTGCCCTGGGAGGTCTGCAGGTCTGGGGGCCGAGCAAGCTGGCTGCGCTGCCGGGGCCTTGCGGGCTGGGCAGGATGCCGCTGGAGAGTGGGATGCCAGAGCTACAGAGACACAGAACAGCCCAGTTCCAAATGGCGAGGGTCCTGGTGAGGGTGGAGTACAGATGGCGAACGGGGGGGTCACCCCAGGCACCAAACACTGGGCTTTGAGCAGGGGAGGACACAGTCAGATCTGTGGTCTGGTCACCCCGGGGGGAGGATGAGTTGGGGGGTCAGACCCCAGGGCCCCCACTGCTCCATCACAGGCAGTAACGCAGCGTAGCTGCGGTCACTGCTCTGACCTGGCTGTCTCCCCACCTCGTCACTCAGGACCGCCTCGAGCCCTACGGGCTGTGAGCTGAGCACCCTCTGCTCGAGGCGGCTCAGGGCACGCTTGCCCGAGCCTGCCCTGCTGCCTCTGGGTCTAGAAGCCACTGGACGCCTGGGGGCCTGGGATAAGGGCTCGGGCCCTCGGGGCTTCCCGTTGGAGACTGCAAGGCCTTATGATGGTGTGTAGCAGCCAGGGCCAAGTGAAGGCCACCTGGGCATGTCCTGGAAAGCCCAGAAGGCTTCCTGGAAGAGGTGGGGACACAGGCCAGGAAGGCGTAGGCCAGAGAACGCAGACAGTAGGACTGGGAGAGGGATGATGGGGTGAGCCCCGAAGGCCCCACTGTCTGAGGGAGGAGACTTGCCATCTGCTCCAGGCTCATGCTCCTCAGGGCTATGGGAAGAGAGGGCCCTGGAGACAGCTGGTAGGGGCCGAGGGGTGGCAGCAGCGCTGAACTGGGCACTGGTCCTGCCCCCCAGCCTGGGCCCAGGCCCTGGGAGAGGAGCAGGCTGGTGGCCCCGAGGCACCCGCGGCCACACCCGACCCCACAGCGGGCACCTCAGTCTGCACCACCTCCCCCCTTCATAGGTTTTTCCCCCTGAGAAGAAGTTTAAAAGAAAATCTTATTGTTTTGCTTTTGGACATTTTTGGCTGCTTAAGACAATGGTCTATACATTGTCCAGGGGTTATTGAGTATAGTTGGAAAACCCTGTAAAGAGAGAAAAAAAATACACCCCACACATTGTTCACAAGTATAATGAACTTTTCTTTTATTTTACATTTAAAGATGACATGGACATTATGTTGGCTAGGCAGACATTTGTTACATCCTCACGCATCTTGATTTTGCTGTCTTCTGGTATTCTGGGGACAACGCTTTCCCGAGTGTTAAACTCTTTTGAAGGCCCTCCGGGCGGCTTGTGCGTCCTTTGACGGAACTCTGATGCTGACTGTGACTGCCCAGGCCCTGCCCCGTCTCCCTACGCGCAGAGCACAGACTGAGAGGCACTTGTGGGCTTCCATGGTGGCTCAGTGGTAAAGAATTGCCCTCCAGTGCGGGAGACACGGGTTTGATCCCTGGCCCAGGAAGATCCCACGTGCCAGAGAGCAGCTAAGCCCGTGCGCCGCAACTGCTGAGCCTGTGCTCCATGACAAGCGAGACCACCACCACGAGAAGCCCGCCCATGGCACCTGGGGAGCGGCCCCCACTCGCCACAACTGGAGGAAAGCCCATGCAGCAACGAGGACGGAGCACAGCCAAAGAGAAATACAGAGATTTTTAGACAAAGAAGTGCTTACTGATTTGGGTCTGATGTTAATATCTCTGCCATTCCTGCCCCTGCCCCGCGCCTGGCCTACTGCCCTCCAGAGCTTCCCATGCAGCCTTCACGGCACCTCACAACACCCTGAGGCCGCTACTGCCAACTCCGGTTTATCGCTGGGGAGACCGAGGCTCAGAGGCGTTTAGGGACTTGGCCAAGTTCTTGTGGTCAGACAAGAATCTGGGGTGGCTTTGGGGGAGGAGTCAGTGACAGAAGCCCCTGGGGCTCGCCCCTGGTCCTGGCACACAGCGGGCGGCTTGCAGGCTGACCGCCGTGCTGGGCTGGGCATGGCCCTCCAGCCCCTGATAGATGACGCCAGAGCTCATCTCTGTCCCTGAGCCTCGGTCCCTGTCGGAACTTGCCACCGTCCGGGGTCCGCACTGGGCTGGGGGAGGGCTCCAGCCCTGACTGCTCACTCCCAGCCTCCTCCCCAGAGCTCTGGGCCTGGGACACTGGTAGCAGCAGGACTCCAACCCGGTGACCGAGGGGGCAAGAGAGGAGGCAGGACAGGGCCTGGTCACCCTGGCGGGGTGAGAGGGGGTTCTGGAGGGGGAAGGGCCGCACACACCATCTCCCCCTGGGGTGGGGCGCTTCGTGACGCTCTTCTGAGAGCCACAGGCATGTCCCCAGTGTGTGTGCTGTCTGAGGGCTGGGTGAGATGCGCCCTTAGGTACTGGGTCCAGGGCAAGGGAGCGCAGGCCAGTCAGCATGGGAGAGGTTAGTAAACGGTCTTCCTGAGGGGTCCTTCCCTTGCAGGATCCTGGGGGTGGTGAGTTCGCCAGCCTTTCACAAACTTCCCCCCAGGACTCCTCCTACAGTCTTCCGGTGCCCAGAGAGGGGCGTGCAGTTCTCATTTAAGAGCCAGGGAAGTTGAGGCTGGGGTGGGGTGGCAGACGAAACCCACCAGACCCCTAAGGCCTCCTGGTTTCAGGCCTCATGACTTCTCCCTGAGTCCCCTGGGCTGGGAGCCCTGGGGTGAACTGGGCTTCTCCTAAGAGCAGCGGGGCAAAGAGTTCGGAGGAAGGGGCAGAGAGGGGAATGTGGGCTGGGGGGCCCGCTGGGGGCCTGGGAGAGGGGAGGGGAGTCGGGTGGGTGGGAATGGTCCAGGGCCTGTCTTGGGACACCAAGCGAAGGAAAGGGGTGGGAGCCTGGACTCCCAGAGGGAGGAGCCTCCGAAGCCCACCTCCTGCCTTCCAGCATGGCCTGGGTGGGTTCGCACTCTGACAGGACAGGTCTTTGCACAGAAGGGGGAGGGAGAGCTGGGCAGGTGTGGGAGACTGGGTAGGCCAGGAGGCTGCTGGCCCAGCCTGGGCTCAGAGAAGGCTGCCTGGAGGAGGTGACTGGGCCCTGCTGGAGACCTGCTCTAGGGAACAGTCCCAGGGGGGCACCCTGCCATCCTTGGACCTGGACCAGCCAGCACCAACCCAGGGTAGCCCCCAGTGCCTACACTGCCCCATCCACGGGGGGGTGGGAGGGGCACATTGAGGCTCTGCGTGTAGACACCTGACAGGTCCCGGGCAAGGCCACCCCATTCATCCTTTCCGTCACCCCAGCACCCTCAGTTGGTGGCCTCGGACTCTCCCCGGGGAGCTCTGGATTTGCTCACGGCTGCAGGTTGGGCCGGGCGGGACCACCACCCCCGCTGGCTCTCTCCATCCCCCCATCCACCGCTGGGCCCACATGGCACCGCGGGGCTGCTCCCCCCCCACGAAAGGGACCCCAACGCCTCTGCCCACACTGGCCCGGCCCACGTACCCACCCGCCCCTCACTGTGCGGGGGCACCCAGGCAGTGTGGACCCCGCGGGCAGTGTGGATCCTGCGGGCATGGCGAAGTGGGCCGTCTTGGGTGTGGCTGGAGCAGGGGGTCCCCCAAAGGCCTAGACGTAGTCAGTGGCGCAAGATGGGGACCACCCGCACTCCAGCAGTCACGTCTCCGCACCCGTGCCCCTCAGCAGGAGGGAGGGTGGGTGTCCAGCAGGCGCCCTCACAGCGGCACAGGTGCAGCTTTACGACTGCAGTCAGCAGCGCATCCCTCACATCACTAGGGGTGGCCTGACCTTGCAAACACCTAGCGGTAAGCCAGGGATCCTGCCTCCGACACCCAGAGCCCACGATGCAGCCCGGCCCTCCTTTACCCTGCGCAGCCCTGGCTGCCCCCCAAACTACGCGGAGGGCCCAGCACTCAGCGCTTGCTAGGGATCCGCCCTGACCCTGGGGTGATGGTGGAGCAGGGGCAGAAAGGGCCCGAGTTAACATCCAGGTAGTGTCTTGTGTTTTTGTTTTCGCATTGCCTGCAGCTTGGAGGATCTCCTTTCTCAGCTCAGGGACTGCACCCAGGCCCTAGGCAATGAAAGCCAGGAGTCCTAACCTCTGGAATGCCAGGGAATTCCCGGGAAGTGTTGTTTTAATGTCCACAGAGAGCTGTGTGTAATGCCAGTTTCTAAGTCTCTCACTGGGTTCTGCCACCCTTGGCGGGGGTTGGGGGGGGGGGTGGGCACATTCCTAACCCCCTTTCTCAGATCAAGCTGTGCTGGGCCTGAAGGTGGTTTGGTCTCCATGCCCCTGTGTCACCAGCCTGGGTCACATGTCTGGCAGTGCTGATCTCCATTCTTCTGGGAATGCTGGGAGACCCTGGCAAGTCCCCAAACCTCAGGATCCCCGGTCTTTCTGCCTGTAACTGGACGATGTGGAAACCCAAGAAAATGCATATATACAGTCAAGAAGTCCTGAGACTGCACGTGCTTGATTTTTAGTGTTTGTTCTGTTTTGTTGGCAGCAGCACTGGGGAGTCCAGTCATTTATACCCCACAATCTCAATAACCTCTGAGAGGGAAAAATCAAGTGGGACTGAGGCCCATCTGGGGCTGCCCCCACCCCCAGGCAGCCTGTCCTGCTTCTGTGGGCCAGCTTAGGGTCAGGGGTCACTAGGGCCACCCGCCAGCCAGCTGGGAGCTCATGAGAGCTCCCCTCCCTGGCAAAGCAATTTTCTTCCCTAGAAAGCGCTTCCGTGGCCAAAGGGGACAAGTGCTAGCCTCTTGGAATGTCCCCACCCTTTGGGCCAGACGTGATCACGCAGTCCTCTACTCATGGGAGCCAGTCTAGACTGTGGCGGCAGAGCGTTGTCCCCCTTCTTTTCTCAGATTCTTCCTTCCGCCCTAGGGTCCACTGGGCGGCTCTGAGGGACCCCTCCAGCTGTGGGCCTCAGTTTCCCTACTGAGATCCTCAGGAAGCCCTGACCGTTAGGCTCAGACCGTCTACGCCCCTCCTCCAAGCCCGAGCCTTTCCCGGGGTCTCGCTGTGTCCGGCGGGGAGGGTTGCCGTTTTTTGCAGCCTCACAACAGACCCCCCAAGGAAACCGCGAGGACCCGAACTTCCGCGACGCCAGTGCGGCAGCAGGCTCGGGGCGACAGGTTCCTGCGCAGAGAACGCGGACCGGCGGGCCGGCGAGGTGTCCCAATCGCTCCCCGAGCCCCAGCGGGCCCTCGCGCGGGGGCCGGGCGGAGGATGGCCCCGCCGCGCTCGGCTTCCTCTCGGCAACGCGTCCGGCCGCGGCGCCCTCATTGGCCGCGCGCCCCGCGGCCAACCATTGGCTCCGCCGGCCCTACTTTACATGGCCCGCTCTGGGCCAATAGGCGCGAGGTACCTACTTAACATGCACGCCGGCCGCCAATCAGCGGGCGTGGGGGCCGGGCCCCCACGTGCTGTTGCTAAGCTTGGGCTTCTAAATTGTTACTACCGCGGCGGGCCTATCGGAGCGGAGGCTCGCAGCTGTCAACATTCTCGGCCCCGCCCGAGGCGTGCGGCCGGCTCCCATTGGCCCCGGCAGGGCCCAGGGCCCGCCCCCGCCGCACGAGCGCCGGCTCTCATTTGCTGCGCCGGCCGCCGCTCGCCCTTATGTGTCAATTTGAGGGCCTCGAGGCGGAGGGGTGGCGGCCGAGCGCTCGGGGAGTCCGCGGGCGTCTGGGGAAGTGGGGCCGCCGGGCGCGCGGGGCGGGCGGCGAGCGGAGCCGGCCGGGCAGCGGCCGCCGCCGTCCCGGAGCGCGCACGCGGGGGGCGGGCAGGCGGGAGGATGGAGCTGAACTCCCTGCTGATCCTGCTGGAGGCGGCCGAGTACCTGGAGCGCAGGGACCGAGGTAGAGCCCCGCGCCCCTTTGTGCGGCCGGACCGCGGGCGGGCGGGCGGGGCCGGGGCCGGGGGCCCGCTGACCGCGCCGTCTGTCCGCAGAGGCCGAGCACGGCTACGCGTCGGTGCTGCCCTTCGACGGCGACTTCGCCAGGAAGAAAACAAAGGCGGCCGGCCTGGTGCGCAAGGCCCCGAACAACAGGTACCGCCCCCCGCGCGCGCGCGCGGCGTCCCCTGCCCCGGCCCGGGCCGCGGGGCTTTACGCCCCCCGCCCACCCCGGAGCGCGCTCCCCACGCTGGGCCCGACCCTGGCCCGCGCGGCCCGGCGGCCCGCCTGGAGGAGGAGGCGCCCGGGCCGCCGCAGCCCCGCCCGGCCGGCCGCGCCCGCCCCGTCGCCATCTTCCCCGCGGGCCGCGCCTCCTCGGCCTCTCGCGTAAACAGTGCCACGCGTACAGCGCCCGTTGCCCGGGGTCTCTTCCCGGGGCGGCTCTCCGCCCCAGGCTTGTTCTGGACTTTTCCGCGCGGGAAGAAAGTTGTCAGGGGCGCTGGCCGGTGCCCCCTGGGTCTGGGGAAACTGAGGTTCGGCGCGGAAGCAGCGTGGGCCCGCTGGCCCTGACCTCTGCCCGCCGCGGGCCGGTGGGTTGCATTTCCGCTAAGAGCCGAGCCCTGCTGCTGGGCCGAGTGCCCCCAGGCCCCCGGGATCTGCAGGCTGGAGGCCCTGCCCCGGGTCCCCGGGCCCTCACACGGTGCCCGCCGCTCCCACCCAGCTTCCTGACCCAAGTGAAACTCCAGCAATCACTGCCGGGGTCCCTGTCTTTTGGGTCAGAGGCCCTTTTCCTAAGGGGCCGGGAGGGGCTGCAGGCTGGTGTGCTGCAGGCTGGCCTGGGACCTGGGCTGAGGAAGCCCGAAAGCCCGGGTGCACGTGTCTGGGTGGGAGAGGGAACCCTCAGCGAGGGCCCCCGCGGGGATTCCACTCTCTGGCTGCCCTGGGGACCACAGCACACCTGGTGGTGCCCAGCGGCCCATGTTGGTTCTGGCCCATGTTGCCAGGCCGGGAGCTGCACTTCCAGGGGGCTTGGGGGCCTCTTGGCAGAGGGTGCGGCTCATTCCTGTGGCCTGCTCGTTCTTGGGAAATAGAAAGGCTGGCACAGGGACCCATCTCCTGTGACGTCTTGGCGCCCTGGGCCTGGCAAGAAAGCGGTGGAGTCTCCATCTGCTCTGGCTGGACATGCCTCTGAGTCCCAGCCCCGGGTCCCCTGCTGGAGACCGTTTGGGGCAGGGGGTGTGCTGGTGGGGGGACAGCAGGGCCTCAGGCCTCCTTGGTGAGCCAGCTAGGCTCCTGCTGTTGGTTCCCACTGTCCCAAGCGCCCTGCCACCCGTGGAAAACTTTGGACGGTGACTTTTCAGTCCTATGGCTCAGGTACCCAAAGCTGGTAACCAAGAACACGGCTAGGGCTCTCTCGCATGTGCTAGTTAATGGCCACCCAGCCCCATGAAGGAGATGTTATTTTTATCTCTGAGCTGAGGAAAGGGAGGCACAGGAGACTGAACCATTTGCTAGGGCCGCCCTCCCGTCTCCAGGGCTCCTGTTCCGAGGTGGGCCCTCTGCCCCCAGCGCTCTGCTGGGGTGGAGACCTCGAGGGCACTCGGGAGGGACCCAGAGGGTCTTCCGAGCCAGGGTGCACCTCCCTGCTGCTCCTCTGGGGGGAGCCCAGTGCTTTAGTCACCCCAGGGCTCCCAGGGCACCCCACGTGGCTGTCCTGGCCCAGCCGGGCGTCGGGCGGCCCAGACCAGGGGCCAGGGTTCAGGGCACAGGATGTAAAGGCCTGACTTGGCGAGGCAGCTGCATGCCTGCAAGGTCTGTGTCCCCCTTAGGTGGGGGAGGGGGTGGGCACAGAGGGGACCAGGACAAGGCCTGGGAGGTGGGGCAGAAGGGTAGTACGTGCTGGGGGAGACGGTGACCCCCACCACTGCCGGGGCTACAGGAAGGGGCATTGGTTCAGGAGGGGACTGGAGCTGGCCCTTGGTCAGGGATCAGGTCCTACAGGGAAGTGGGCACAAGAGTGCCTCCTTCGAGGGGTTAAAGGGGGGAACCAGTGGTGATATCAGGGACCCACCTAGCAGGGCCCTAGACAGGCAGTCTCTGCCTTCCCCAGGCTGCTGTGATCCTGGGACCCAAGTGACAGTCTCCCCACAGGGCTCCACAAGTGTTGGGGACGAGGGGAGAGCTTCAGGAGGGCTCTGGCCCCTGTGTGTCCCCAGGCTGCCCAAGCAGTACTGCCTCCATCTGTGAGGGTCAGGCTGCCAGGCCCCTCGCCAAAGGACACTGGCCGCCCCTCACGCCCCTTATGAGCGAGCAGACCCACAGATCCACGGCGCCGGGCTGCCGTCCAGGCCAGCAAGGAGCCTGACGGCTGTGCCCCCGCCCCGCCAGCCCTGGCAGAGTTTCGGAGGCGCCCTGCCCAGCCCATGTGACCAGCGAAGCCCTCGAGGCCCTGGAACGTGGAGGTTCTGAGGCTCTACAGGGCCGCCCGGGAGCCAGCTGCCCGGGTGGGAGGAGAGGAGGCCTTGGGCCCGTGGGGCTGTGCTGGGACGCCGAGCCATGGCAGATGGCAGAGGCAGGCTGGACAGGCGAGCCCACGAGGTCGGGATGGGAGACACCTGACCCCGGGATCCCCAGAGCAGGAGGGCGAGGGTGGGCGGGCGGAGGTGGCAGGGCTCCGGGAGGGAGTGGGGTGCGGGCCTGGGGCCCGTCTGGGTGCGTTCCGAGGTGGCCTGGGTCCTCTGCCACAGCCCTGCCCTCTCTGGTGCTCAGACTCTGCTTCCATCCAAAGGTGGCAGGGTTTGGGCAGCAGTGGGGGCTGCCGGCCCCAGAGAGGCCGGTCCTCCCAGGCCTCAGCCCCGCAGGGAAGCAGTGAAGCAGAGGGCTGGCCCAGAAGCACCCGTGTCTCAGAGGCTGCCTTCTGGGCTGATGCCCCCTGGCCTGGGACCACTCTGCTCGCCAGGCGTCCCCGTGGGAATGGCGAGCTGCAGCCCTGCGGCTGTGTGAGCCGGATGGGGTGGGGCGGTGCCCTGGCTGGTGACACTGGGCTGGGGTGCTCGGGCACCGGGAGCACAGAGGCCAAGCCTGGGGACCTGAGGGGCTTGGCCTCTGTGCTCCCGGTGCCCTGCTGGCCTCGGGAAGTGGACAGCTGAAGATGCAGATGGCTCGGTGCCCAGCCGCCTTGGGAGCGGAGGGTGGTCAGTCCCAGGGCCGGCTCCTGCTGCTCCGGCGGGCCTGGCCCACCGCTCTGGAAGGGGCCCAGGCCCTCCTGCTGGCTGGGCATCCTGGACATGGTGGCACCCCTCTGTCTCTTGGTCACCGGCGAGGTGCCCCAGCTTCCGGTCAGCCGTTGCTCACCACCCGTGCCATCTGCAAGGTCTCCGGACCCCCGGGCGGCCTGAGCCACTGTGCCCTGGCGGTGGGCGGCGTAGTGAGCTCTGTCTTTGTTTCTCCACACAGGTCCTCACACAATGAACTAGAAAAGCACAGGTAAGCGGTCTTTCCCCTCACCACCCCGTGTGAGCCTCCTGGCTCGTCACACCTGCCCTTCTGCCCAGGGGTGTTGCAGCCAGCCCTCACCCCCTCTCCCCGCCTTTGCCTCCCGGCCTGGCTTAGCACGCTGCCGGGTGGGCCCTTGTCCGGGGGGTGCAGGCGGCTGGGCTCCTGGGTTCTGCTAAGCCAGACAGCGGGGCTGGAGCTCCAGGCCCTCCCTGCCCTTGGGAGCTCTGCCTGGGGGTGCAGAAGCAGGGGTCTGTGTGCAGGGTCAGGGACTTCGGGCGGGGCCCCATGTGTCAGTCAGGGCCGGCTCCCTGGAGGAGGAGCCCATCTGTTTCGGGGTAACTGAACCCTTTTGGGAGCAGCTCCTTTAGCCTTTAGGATGCTGGCCTCCTACCGGGAAGGTTCAGCCCTCTCGGTCTGGAGGCCCCAGCCCTGGGGCCCTGACTTCCAAGGAGTTCTGAGCGGTCTTGTCCACAGGCGGTGGGGTGGGCATCCAGGGCTTGGCCACGTGGGCCTGGTGGGAAGCTCTGCTTCGGGCAGGATCCGGTGGAGGCCTGCTTCATGCCCACCTGCTGACCACCGAACCGGGCCCTCTCTGGTCCTCCTCTGAGGAGCGTCGGGCCTGTGGTGAGAAGGGTGGCCCGGAGGGGCTGCTCCCCCGAGCCCCGATGCACCCCAGGGCCCTATGCCCTCCGCTGGCCCTCCGTCCCCTGGCTGGCCCCAGCCTGCAGACCGCCCTCTGCAGGGGGAGCAGGCCTGGCCAGGCTCGGCCTCTGGGACACGTGTCCTTGTGACCGACCCCGGCAGTACCGACGGGGAGCTGTGGGTGCGTCCAGGAGCCCCAAGGCCGGGACCAGGGGTGACTCCCCCGGGATGTGAGCGGTAGTTTTCTCCTGACCTTGGCTCCCGTCTTCGGGTGGGCTGGTTCTTCCCTGCTCTCTTGGCCTGGAGTGGGGTGGGGACTGGGGGTCTGCACGCGAGATGGACGGTTGCAGCTTGCCCCAGAGCTTGGCCGGCTCTGTGTGTTCCCACCCCACGCCTACACCCACGGCAGCGCCAGCTTCCGCCCCCCTGGGATCGGGGCCTCTGCTGGGCGGGCGCTGAGCGGGGACAGGACGCCGTGTTCTCTGGAGGAGCCACGCTTCCTGGACCGCTCCTGTGCGTTTGTGGGGTTCCTGAGAGAGCCATCCTGGCCCTGGGTTGCTCCCTGGCCAGGGGAGTTGGCCAGGCTCAACCGGGGTCCTGGAGCCTGGGCCGGCAGGTGGGGGTGCCCTGGGGAAGGCTCCCCGGGGTGGTACCTGGGGAACGGCCCCCCAGCGCAGACGGGGGGGTGATGATGCAGGAGGGCAAGTGTCGAGGACACTACAGCAGGGGGAGGAGGAGGCGGGGGATGAGGGCTGGCCTTTGACCCTTGCAGCCGCCCCTTGACCCTGGCCTTGGGCTCAGCCTCCTTCTCCCAGAGCCAGTCCTGAGGCTGGGCCTTGGGGGGCCCTTTTGAGACGGGGTGGGGGTGGTGGGCGGCCTGGGGTCTCCATGTACCCACCCCCCACCCCAGCCCAGTGCAGGGGCCTCTGTTCCTGGCTGGCCCGGAGGCAGGCATGGTCAGCTCTGAGGAGCCCAGGGTCCTGGAGCTGGGGACCCTGTCGGGGACCTCAGCCGTGGCTCGGCCCGTGGCTGCCTGGGGCTGGTGCCGGATGCGCCTGGCTGCTGGCCACAGGAAGGGCCGCCTGCTGTCCCGGGGAAGGCAGGAAGCATCTGGGGGTCACCCTCCCTGGATGCTGGCTTCCCTGGAGGTGTGTCACCTTGGGCTGCTGGGCTTCCCCTTCCCATGCCTCTGAGCGGGCGGCCCCCCAGCCCACCCAGCCTGCCCTGCTCCTCCTCCGTCCTCCCCACAGAGACGGCCACTCCAGCCATTCCTCCCGGGCCAGTGCTCAGCTCCTGACCCCGGTGACGGTGGGCCGTGGCGGCTGTGTTCCCTGGCACCTGTGGCTCAGCTCCAGGCTTTCGCTTTTGTAGGGGAGAGGCTGTCCTCGGCACCCCACGGTGGGGCAGTCCCCACCACAAAGGCCAGCCCAGGGCCCTCGGTGGAGCCCTGCCCGCCTCTGTCTCCCCAGCATGGACGTGGTCATTCGGCTCCTACGTGTGGGTCCCTGCACGGGAGGTGTGCAGGGCAGCTGCCCCGTCCGCCTGGTGCAGCCCCGCCAGGCCTTGCCCCCTCACAGCAGTCAGTACAGGGAGGCGGGGTGGAAGCGGGCTGCCTCGCCCCCCGTCTCAGCCGCCAGGGGTCTATGGGTCACTGTCGGCGTCACCCCTTCCCTGGAGCCAGGTCTGGGGCTCTTCAGAGCGCGGCCGCCCTGCCCTTTGGGCCTGGGGCGCCTGGCACGGCAGCTCATCGCCGAGGAGCGGGGCTTCTGGAGACAAGGAGGGCCCTCATTGGGGGCCAGGCTGTAGCCAGTCGCCCGGGCAGGAGCTGCCATTAGCAGTCGTGCGGGTCTGCCCTCCGGTCCACACGGGGCTCCTGCAGGAAGTGGCGGGTGTTCAGAGCTCCCAGGAATGCCAGGTGTAGCCGCGGGGCGCTGGCGGAGGGCCTGGTGCTGTAGCAGCTCAGGAGGAGGGCCGGGCAGAGCCCATTGCCACCCAGCTCCTTGGCACACCCCTCCGGCTCTGAGAGGTCGGGGGAGGCCTGCTGCCCACTGCCGGCCCTGTGGCCCAGCCGGACCTCCCCACCTGGGGGCTGGCTGGGCAGCTCATCCTGAGCTGAGCATGGCACGGCTGTAGCCAGCAGCTTCTCCTTGTCTCTTGAGAAGCTGCTTCTTTCTGACTTCTCAGGAACGCTGTTCACGGATGTCGTGGGCAAGCATGGACTCCCCAGCCCCCACGCCCCACCCCAGGGGCAGCGTCCTGGGCAGCTGGGCGCGGAGCCTGCCATCCTCTTCCGCGTGGTCCTCAGGGATGGGAGCAGAACCTTGCCACCCGCTATTTCCTAACTTGACTTTTCCCCCAACGCCCGCGCGCGCTGTCCGCCTGAGTCCGTGCGGTGTCTCGGCCGGGTGCGCACGGGGTTCTTAGTGACGGCTCTCCAGGAAGCGCAGACAGTACTCTTGTAGGGTTGGGTCGGGTCTTGTGGGTCTGGAGGTGGAGATGGATTCACGGGGCCAAGATGCTAGACTTAGAAATGCCAGTTGAGGGTTGAGCCGCCTTGGTGGCCCTTCAGAACTGCCATCCCACCAAGGAGGGTGTGAGTGCCCTCTGGGCAGCCCAACAGCGAGTCACACCTTTTCTGTTTCAGCCCAAATCAGCATCTCCTGGGCGAGTTCTCCTTTCCTAGGTCACGGTGAGATGGTGTCGGTTTTGTGTTAGGTTAGCCGTTCGTGTTCTGCAACTTGCCTGTTTGTGTCCTTTGCCTATTTTCCCATGAAGGTACTCCTTTTTTTTAATCTTTGATGTGTGTGAGCTGAAAATGTCACGAATACTCACTGTTTGTCTTTTATGTGTATTGCAGATATTTTCCTGTTGTTGTTTGTCTTTTACCTGTGTTTATTCTTCCTTGTACAAATGTGTCTTTTCCTGAATGTAAAAGTAATATGTGGGTTTTTAGCATAGAGAACCTGGAAAATAGAAAAGAACGCACAAAGCCAAAGCAATAAATGTTGCCAACCACGTCACGTGGAGACGCGTGTTTCCTGCTCTTCATTGTGTCCTGTGCAGTCTCTCTTGTGTGCTCACTGCTTTATTTTTTGACTGTTCCTTGGGTCACCTGTCACTGCTCTGTCTGCTGACACGTACACTCTGGTCATGGTGTGGAAACGTGGAGTACTCTGAGATGATGAGGTGGTGGAACACGGGGGGTCCTTTTTACTCATTTGTTTTCCTTTTGATTTGCATCTTCTGATTTTCCACAAAAGATCACGTACCGCGTGTGTACCCAGATGGTGGATTATGAGCATTGCCATTTGCCTGAGTAGACGGGGAGCCCCATTCGTGAGCTGGCTGCAGGTGGCAGGTCAGGGGGCCCCAGGGGTCTCTGACTGCGAGCCGTGCTCGCGCACGAAGCTGTTCACCGGGGCCCTGAGGCTGTCGGGCTGTGAGCCCACTGCGGGCCCCTCTCACGGCTCTGGTGCCCATGGCCCTGCTCCGGGCGGCCTGGGGTCTGACTGCAGCCTCAGTCTCGTGTTCTGGACGTTCTAAGGTCAAACTCAAGGTCACTTGTAGAACTCTGGGCCCCGCTGCCCGGGGCTGGGGTGCCAGCTGGCAAGGGGCCGGTCTGCAGGACGGTGCGGCGTGGACGTGGGTGGCTGGCCCTGGCAGCTGGGTCAGCCCTGCCCCCCATCGGATGGGGCTGTTATCACAGCGGGGGGGGGGGGTTGGCTCCTGCGCCCTCCGTCTCTGCACTTTGGGAGCCCCCTCTGCCCAAGGGACGTGGCCATCGCGGCCTGCTTTCCTTCCAGACACTGAGGGAGGCTGGCTTTGGAACGAGGGGGATGGAAGGTGGAGCTGCCAGGGTTGGCGCCTGAGGTGGGGGGTGTGCGCGCTGGCTCTGCTGATGGCGGGGCAGCGGGGTGGCAGAGCCTGGCCGGGGGTGGGGGTGCCTGCCCTCGTCCCTCTCCTGAGAGTGTCAGCTGAACAGACAGCTTGGTTTAGAAACCACTTGGGCGGCCTGCATGGGCTCTGGTGGGCATGTGGACGTAGCAGAGGCCCCTGGCCATCAGCATGCTTTGAGGGTGAGCCTGGCCGCCCATCCCCGATGAGCGGAGCTGGGGAAGAAGGGCACTTCCAGGTCACAGCTCCTCGCCCGAGGCCCTGACCTGAGCAGATGCTGTTGGGTCTTAGGGTTTCGTGGGGAGACTGCGTTCACCTGCGTGGACACGGGGACAGGATCTAGAGCGAGGCAGTTTCTGAGGGGGTCCCAGACGCGGGTGGGGGGCTTGTCTGCGGCCTTCCCTGACTCGGATGGACTCACATTTCCACGGTGACAATAGTGCCCAGAGAGCACCCTGCGCTTGGCGAGGCGGGGGGTGGAAAGCTCGTTGGGGGTGTCTTGGACCTCTGCGCCCCGGGAAGCCTGACCGGCGGCCTTGCTTCTCCTCCTCCAAGTTGTCCCCCCAAGGCTTCTGGACCCCGTTGTGGAGGGAGGGGACGGCAGGGGAGCCAGGGCTCTCGGAGCCTGGCGGCATCACTCGCAGCCCCAGAAGCTGTGTTGGCCACACAGGCCTAACCTCAGGGCCTGTTCCTCTCCTGGGGCTTCTGGCAGGCTGTGGGGGGCTGGGGGCGCTGCCATTCGGGCTGGGAGGGGCACCTGGGAGCGGCCCTGGGCAGGCAGGTCTGTGCGGGAGTCTGCTGGCCCCGCGCCCCCCATGCCCCCCAAGCCCCCCGAGCTTTCCTTCTGCTCCGCTGACCTGCCCCAGGGGCCAAGCTGCCTCGGCCTGACTGTCGTGTTTTTGGCTCTTTCAGACGAGCCAAACTCCGGCTCTACCTGGAGCAGCTCAAGCAGCTAGTGCCCCTGGGCCCGGACAGCACCCGCCATACCACACTGAGCCTCCTGAAGCGCGCCAAGATGCACATCAAGGTGAGCAGGTGCCCGTCGCAGCCCCACCGCCCTGGGGGGACCCCGAGGCCCGAGGACGGGCTGCGGGCCGCCCAGCAGGGGCTCCGCGGGGGCCCGCGGTCTCTGGTGGGTGGGGTGCTCGGCCGCAGCAGGGGCAGGTTGGATTCTGTGGGCCGTTGGGGGGTGGGTGGGCTGGAGATCGCCCCCCAAGGTCCTGGCGTGGGGGGAGGCTCTGGGCGGGCATAGGGGTTGGTCTCCAGGAGCTAGCAGTGGGGTGTGGGCTGAGTGAGATGTTGCCAGGGGCTGGCTCTAGAGGCCTTAGGACTGAGGGATGGGTTTGGGGACCCACCAGGGTGGGTTCAGTCCTCCCGCAGGGCCCCCCGATGGCGTGGGTGTGGGCTCCCCCGGGCAGGGTCTTGACGGGACTCAGCTGGTGCCCTGGGGCCCTCATGGAGAGGCCGTGGCTCTGTGCCCTGGGAGGCGTGCAGAGGGCGGGCAGGGAGGCGGCCGCCGGATTGTGCAGGCAGAGTGTTGTCTGAGTTGGAGTGCCAGGCCGGGGCTGGGTGGCGCTGTCCCGGGCTCCAGGACCACTCGTGACTTGGTTTGGTCAAGCTGGCTAGTGGCTGTGGGCCTTCTGGGGGCGGTCAGCAGATGGTCAGCACAGGGCAGGGGGAGCGCGGAGAGGAGGGGTGCATCAATCAGGCCTCTGGGTCCCGCCCAGTGTGGGGGCCCTGGGGTCCTGGTGTGTGTGTGGGGGGCACACCCCCCTGGGCTCATAAAGCGCACCCCCCCCCACTACTCCCCAGAAACTGAAGGTGGTCAGCAGAGGCAGAGCACAGGGCTGGGGGGCGGGGGTAGGGCGCACCCCCCACCCCCCCGCTCACAGCTCCGTGCCCCCCACCCCCCAGAAACTGGAGGAGCAGGACCGGCGGGCGCTGAGCATCAAGGAACAGCTGCAGCGGGAGCATCGCTTCCTGAAGCGGCGCCTGGAGCAGCTGTCGGCGCAGAGCCTGGAGCGCGTGCGCACCGACAGCACGGGCTCCGCAGTCTCCACCGATGACTCGGAGCAAGGTGGGCCTCGGGGTTGGGGGCTGGCCTGCTGGCAGCCGCGGGGTGGGGCAGCGCTTGCTCGAGGTGTGGCCCCAGGGACGGGATGAGGAAGCTAGGCCGGGTGCCCCGAGGGCCAGGGGCAGTGGGGGGCCCTTCGGGGGCCCGGCGCTGACTCGCCCCGTCCATTCTCCGCAGAAGTGGACGTCGAGGGCATGGAGTTTGGCCCCGGCGAGCTGGACAGTGTGGGCAGCAGCAGTGACGTGGACGACCACTACAGCCTGCGGGGCAGCGGCTGCAGCCACGTCAGCTTCGGGCCCCCGTGCCGGCGGCCTGGCCGCCCCGGCCTCTCGTAGGCGCTGCCCTCTCCGCTCCTCGGCCCGCCCGCCCGCCTGCCCGGCCGAGCGCGTCGACCCTCCGGTCCTTGAAGCCTCTCCACGGGCCCACTGCTGTGCCATTCTGGAAGCTCCGCCGCCGCCCGGGCTGCCCGCCTGCCGGTCAGGGCCCACCGCGCCGCCCGCTCCTCCCACCCGGGCAGGGACCCCTTCGGGAGGCGGGGCCCAGCTCCCACATGCGGGAGCCCAGCATAGCCGCGCACCGCGTGTTCTCAGATACCCAATCATTCCAGAAGTATTAAATGTCATTGCTGCAAACCTCGGCGGGCGCCGTGTGAGGGGCTTAATGACCACCACGGGGAGCTCAGACCCTAACCCTGGATCCCAGGAGAAAGGAGTGGACCGAGGAAGGAAGGCGTGGCTCTCCGTCCATCCGTCCATCTGTTGGTCCACGTAGGATCCTGAGGCGTGGACGGAGGGATCCGTGAAGGGCGGGACTCGGGTGAGCACCCTGGGACCGGTGGGTGGACGGCAGCCTTTGCACCTGCAGGTGTCAGGAGCCAGGGCTGGGCTTCCGGGGGGGCTGCCAGGCTACCCCACCCTGACTTCGGCGGCTTCTGCTCTGTTCTTAGGTCCCTCAGATGTGCACACGCACGCACCTAGGCACACACGCCTGCTCGCACACACATGCACACATGCAGACAGGTGGTCACTGGACCCAGAGGGCACACGTCCCGGGGCCTTCAGGGGTCAGTTGGGCACATGCTGGCCCCTGGCCTGTGCCTGGTCCCCCCTCCCACCCCCAGCCCACCTGCCCAGACTGCACAGGGCAGGCACCCCTCCCAGCGGGGGCTGGGGGTTGAAACCACGGGGTCCTCAGAGGCTCTCTCACCTCCCTGTAAAACAACACCAAGCAAAAAGTTGCTGCGCATCCCAGCAGTCCAGAACAGGACTCCCGGGAGAGCAGCTGTCCCCCCAAAACACAGGAGAAACATTTTTAAAGATAAAGCGCTCTGCCGACTCGGACTCGGCCGCTGTCGCTGTGTGCCGCCTATTTCCTGTATGAGATTTTTTCTACTCTATTTTCCTAGCCGTTTTCGCGTCCTTGTTTGCTGAGGGGTGGGAGCGACCCAGCGTCTCAGGGACTCGTCTGTCACTCGTCTGTCGGCGTCGTCCGCGTGTGCCTTGTGTCCCGTGTCTGGCCCCACCCCGACCGCCACCACCAGCATCTCCCGCGTGGCTCACGGGACGCCCCCAGGTGCCCTCCTGGCCCTCTCCCCACAGCCAAGCCCCCTGGGAGCGAGTCGGCCAGGCCAGGTCGGCCTGGGGGGGCTGTGCGGCGGCAGGGTTCTGCTCTGTCCCCCGGTGGGAGGGGCCGTGACCTGTGGTCCTCCTGACCCCCCCCGCTGCACAGTCTGACCCCCTAGGGTGGGGGGGGGGGGGCGCTAACCCGAAAAGTAGGTTCCTTCCTGCACTCAGCTTGAAGCCTCCCTTCTCCCCGCCCTGAGCAAGGACTCCGGATGTCAGACACTGGCAGCTTCTGAAGACAAACGTTCACCCTGGGTGAACAGGCCTGGGCATTAGGAGCCTTCTCCTGGCCTTTTGTCCCCAAGGCATTGTCCCCGGGGACCACACAGCAATATTTTGGTGGGGGGGCTGTGGGCCGACTCAGAGTAGCGTCTGCCCCTCTGTCTGGTGCATTGTAGCCAATTTCCAGATTGCGACGGGGAAGGGGTGGGGAACTTGCGTCTACCTTCGGTCGCGCCAATGGACACCCCAGGAGGGTGGCTTGCTGAGGCACAAAGGGGTCCCAGGAGATGACTCTGGCGCAGAACCTGCCCTCCAGGGGCCTGGGAGGGCGGTGGGGAGCAGGCTTGAGGCAGGGATGGTGCAGGCGGCTGGGGAGACTGCTGCATGTTGTGGCGGCTGCAAGGCAAACTGCGCTGTTGGTACCTCCTTCCAGCTCCTCTCGGGCCCAGCATGGCCAGAGGGGCTTCTCCCATCTGCCTGAGCTTGTTCACTGCGCGTTCCTTGCAAGGACCCCACAGCCTTGGAGCAGGGCAGGATCACCCACAGTTAAGAGCCTTCCTTAGGACATGCAACTGCAGGCCCTTGGGGAGCTCTGTGTTCTGAATTCTAGAGCATCAATTCTCCAGCCACCCCCATCCTCACCCCCAACCCCTGGGAGAGGTTCTCCTCTGGCCTGCAGAGTTCTCCCCAGCTGACCTTCCTGGCTGGGAGATGCTCAGCCTGTGACTTTGCAGGCCATGGTTCCCCTGTGGACTGGGGGGGGGGGGGGGGGGGGGCGGGCAGGTTGGTCTCACTCGCCACCCAGGGATGCTGGGCCCCAAATTTCTCTCCTCACCACCGGCAGTGAGGTCTGTGCCCAAGACATGGCTGGAGCTGATCACGTGCCCACCCCCTCCCCCAGCCACCTGCACTGGTGGCCAGGGGGACCAGAGGGTCGTTAAGAGCAAACCTGAGTGTCATGGGGTCTGTAGAAAGCAACCAGGACCAGAACAGGGCCCGGGGGGCGGGGGGGGTTGGGCTGCACCTTCCCTCATGTGCCCTCATGCCCACGTGGCTCTTGGTGGCCGAGATCCTGGAAGCCCGAGCTTGGGTTTGGGTCCACACCCTCACGGTGTGAGGCAGCCCCCAGGCCTCAGCACAGGCCCCGCTGGCTGGGGAGGCCAGAGGAAGGCACCCCGCTCCGTGCAGCCCTGGCCCTCCCCACGCAGGGCGGGCCTCCGAAGCACAGCGCCCGAGCTCACTTTCCTGGTGATGGGGCCGTGCGCCCGGCCACGGTCCTAAAGGCCCCCACCTCCTGTGGGGCTCTGGGTGACCCCATGTGCTGGGTGAGGCAGGTTTCCCCCACTCTCCCACCCCCGTCTCTCGCAGGGCCAGCTCACCTGGGCCATCCCCACTGCATGCACGCAGGACTCTGACCCCACACCTCTCCAGCCATGTCTTGGACACAGGGCAGGTTCCGCACCAGAGTCAGGGGTCGGGGGGTGCCGCCCAGGGGGCCTGGTGCTGGCCGGGTGGGCATGTAACAAGATCCTCGCTGGAAAGAGAGGGCCGCCCCCCCCCCCCCCCAGCCTGTTCACCGGGAGGGACTGTGCTGTACCGTTCTGTCTTTGTAATATAAATACAGATTTTTATACCTCACCTTTCTGTCTTCCCGTTCTTTCCATCCCTGTGTTGGGCTTCCCTCCCCTCAGCTCATTGGGCGGCCTCGGTGGTCCTCACCACTGTATTGGGAGCCTTGGCTTTCTGGGAGACCCTGCAGACCACGGGCCTCCCCTTCCTAGGAGCCGGCTGCCAGCACCCCAGTATCAGAGCTGCCTGCCTGGACATCCCCTGGAGATGAAGGTGGGGTAGAGGTGGAAGCCATCCCCCTGCCATCCTGGGTCTCTTTGCCAGGCGGGAGGTCTTGCTGCCAGCCTGACTTGGCCCCTGGGGCTGGGTCACGACCCCGAGGACAGCGGGGCCCTCAGGGTGTCCCGGGCCGGCCCACTGAGCTTTGCCGGAGCCTCAGCCACCTCCATGTCAAGCGCCCCTCGTGCACAGCGGCCACTGGCTCTCAGGGCGGCCCTGGGAGAAGCCCTGGAACCCAGCCTCGGTGTCCCTGGAACGCCCTGCTGTGCAGGTGGGGGTGTGAGGCCAGCGAGGCGGCTCCCTGAGGTCTGTGGGCAGGTGCCCCCCACCTGCGGAAGAGGATCTGGAGGGACCCCTGGGGACTCGAGTTCCTCCTCCCTTCCCCGACTAGAGACTGAACCTGCACCCCCGGCATGGGAAATGTGGTCCTAACCACAGGACCACTGGGAAGGCGTTCCACCTTTTACTGGCACGAACGCTTAGGGGATTATCACCGTGGTCCTCCCCCGGCCTGTCTCACAGACAGGAAGCCGGGTCTCAGGAAGGGAGCCTGCCTTCCTCAGGTCACCTGCTGGAAGGTGCTGCCCTGTGACCCGACCCTAGCCCTCTGGGAAGCCTCCACCGCCGCATGCCTTGAGCCTACTCCAGGCCCGGTTTACAGCCAGCCCCCCACACCCCCCACCCAGGCGGGCCACCTGCCCCTGCTCTCCTCGGAGGCCAGAACAGCCTCAGGAGGTCTTGCTGCCCCCATCACCTCCAGGATTAAACCCGGCTGCCTGCACTCTCCCCATCCACTCCTGTGCCTTCGGCTCAGCCCGAGCCCACCCCGGCCCCGCTCCGTCCCTCTGCGCTCCCCTGTTCACAGCTTGGTCGTGACTCTGGAAAGTCGGTCTTCCTGTCACGTTTTTATGGCTGCGATTTGGCCACCCAGATCGGTGCTTGTCTAAGCTGGTTACTCAGGCTGGTCACTTCTCCCCTTTCCCAGCTCCTCGCCAGGCCAGGCCTGCGGGCCACACCAGCCCTGGCGGGATCTCTGCAGAACATCAGTGGGGTTATGCCTCTCGCCCTTGTAGTCCGCAGTGGCTCTCACCCACTCTTTCCTCGTTGCCTCCTGCCTCCTCAGCCTGTCCTGATGCCCTTTACGGGACCCCAACCCGCGCCCCAGGCCCCTGGTGCCCCACCCCCACCGCTACCAGCTCCTGCCCGGGGTCATCTTGGTCAGCACCTCACCCCACCCACTGGGAAGTTTGAGGACTGAGTTCCCCCCTTTGTCACGTGATTGTCAGAGTGGTGGAGGACAAGCTGGTTCTCCTCCCACCCGCCCCAGCCCCACAGTGTAGGGCACACAGATGGTGTTCTGGCCAGGACGGGGCAGCTGGATGCGGTCACTCATCCAGACCCGCGCTCTGGCTGCCAGGCTCTCTCTCCACATGGGACATCCCCTGCCTCTGTCTCTTGCCACCTGTGTCACTTTTGTGACTGCAGGACGGAGCTTCTCACACTGTGTCACTTCCCACTCAGAGGGTGGAGTCCCGCCACCATCACCGAAAACTACATCTGAGAAGAGACGACCTTCAACATCAGACTGCAGTCTGACGCCTCTCAGAAGTTGTCCGAAACCTAAAACACATTTTAATATCAACAGGAGGAAAAAAGATTTTCATCGGAAGGAAGGAAACAACAAACACAGCTGTGTTTTGGTCTGTTTAGTCCAGCTGGGTCTCAGACTTTCTCAGGGAAGAGTCATTCCCGGTTCCCTTCACCTTCTGACCCCCTGTGCTGTCTGCTTAAGTCACTCAGTCGTGTCTGACTCTCTGCTACCCCATGGACTGTATGTAGCCCACCAGCCTCTGCTGTCCACGCCGATTCTTCAGGCAAGAATACTGGAGTGGGTTGCCATGCCCTCCTCTTTGACTCCCTGCTGCTGCTAAGTCACTTCAGTTGTGTCTGACTCCGTGTGACCCCACAGATGTCAGCCCACCAGGCTACCCTGTCCCTGGGATTCTCCAGGCAAGAACACTGGAGTGGGTTGCCATTTCCTTCTCCACTTTGACTCCCTAAGTCCCCCTTAAAACCCCAAATGTTTTGATTGGAGGAAAGAAAGCTTGTCCTGGAAGTTAAGTGTAACACACTTGCTTTCGTAAATTCCAAATGCAACCTCAAGTACAGAAATGCCCTAATAAGTCAAGTTTCCAAGGGAAACTCTTGAGTCTGAATAGTTAAACCTATAGTATTTTCATTTGTACTCAGTGGGCTAATACCATTGTGATTTTTACTTTATAGTTTAATGTTTTTTGGCACCAGGAACATCTTTCAAACAAATGACTAAGGTCAGCAGTTCCAAGTCATGTGGGGGATTTGTGGGCCCAGGGAAGGACTCAGGAGTCACTCAGAAAAGCAAGGTTCTAGTTCAGATCAGCGAGCTGGGGTCTCACCCTCCAGTTTCCCAGGGATCTTTCTAGAGAGCAGCCCTTTTCTTTCTGCGTCTCTGCTTCGGTCTCCTCTTGAGTTCCTCCTCCCAGTCTATAAATATCCCCAAGTTCCTCCCATCTTAAAACCCAAACCCTCCCCCAGCGTTGCATCCCCACCCCCCTAGTCTCCTGTTCTGCTGCTTTCTCTTGCTCTCCCTCAATCTCTGCCTCTTCAGCAGAATTTCTTGAAGGCACTGCCTCCAAAGCCTCCACTTCCTCCGGGTAAGGCGGCCCAACGCCTCTCCCCGCCCCATCCCCACGGCTGGGTGGGGTCTTCCCGGTCTCCCCCCGCCGATGGGGGGTGTGTGTGTCTAACCCCGCCTCCCAGTTTGTCAACCGGACCCTCTCTTGCCGGGTCCAGGCCCCTGCGTTCAGGCCGGGCACCGCTCTGCGAGTTTTTTTCTCCTGTAATGCTTTTCCCAACCATTTTGGGTTCTATTGTCTTTTTAGAAGAGGAGGATCAAAAAGTAGAACAAACGAAGAATTAATAAGTAGGTTCAAGTCCAGATTAAAATTCATGGTATCTGCCCTGGAACATTATTCTTTCTCTTCTTAAACAATATTAAGAAAAGTTATCTGAAGAGATTTCTGCCCTGCCAATGTCACATTAGACTAGGACGTTATCGAACAAGCCACCTTAGGGTCAGAGTAGTGATGGCGTAGTAATGACCAGGGCCCCAGCCTTGCTCATTGATATGTTAATTTGCAGAAGATTGGTAAGTAAAACAAAATTATTTGTGTCTGGTAGAGATGCAAACACATTCTGTCCGATACAAGTGGTAACCTCAAAGTTTTGCTTCACTGGACTGTGTGGTGTCCACCAGATTTCCTCCAACGTGGAGGTCTCATTTGAGCCCTGCTCCTCTCGCCGACCACACACCCTCCGTTTCTGGCATCCTGCTTTAAAACCCGTGCTCCATCTTGACACACACCCACTCCACGAGTCAAACAGTTTCGACTTTTTAAATAGTCCTATGTTGAAGATGGGATTGTCCGCTGAAGAGAAGGCTTGGGAACGAAGTGCTCCTGGAAAACAGCGTTCGTCACAAGAGACTCAGAGGCGAGAAGTCTCCTCGGCGACTTCGTCCACGCTCACTCCTGCGGCAGCGGATGGCAGCGCGGCCCCGGGGCCCGCGGAGGACCGGTCGCCCGGGCCACCAGGCGGGCGGGCGACGGGGCGGAGCTGGCTCTACTGCGCGCTCCCGCCCTGACGAGGCTGCGACGGAACACCGGCTCCTCAGAGGAGGCGGACGGAGCTCTGCGGGCACTGATTCACGGCGGCGTTCCGCTGGGAGACCGCTTGAGGCAGGGAGCCAATCAGCTCTCTCCCTGCTGGTATACGCCGGGCTCGGGGCCCCGCCTCTTCTGATATTGCGCCTGCGCAGGCGGTCGCCAGCGGCCGGGTCTTGGTCTTTTGCGCGCGCGCGCGCGGGAGCGGCCCTCCCGTGAGGCCTTGCAAGGCTGGGCGGCGGCGGCGGGCTTCTGAGGGGTGCCAGCCGAGCTTCCTGAGGTGAGCGGCGCTGGACTCGCAGTTCTCTCAGGCGGGCGTTGGGACGGTGGGAGCGGCGCGGGTCAGCGGCTGCGTCGTCCTTCCGGGTGCCCCTGCGGACGTTTTTCGGGCGCGCGAGTAGTTTCCCGCGCAGCGCAGTCGCGGTCGTCAGGGGGAGGGGACGGGGGGAGTGACCGGAGAGTCTGGGGACTCCAGTGCGGTCGGGGGGCGGCCGGAGGGACGAGGGGCGCAGCGGCGGGAGACTGAGGGCTCCAGTGCGGTCGAGGGGGGCGGCAGGAGGGGCCAGGGGCTCGGTGCCGGGAGAGGCGAGGGAGCGCAGCGGAAGACTGGGGACTCCAGTGCTGGCGGGGGGCCGGGCTCTAGTGGGGTCGTCGAGGCGAGGGGCACGGCCGGAAACGGGGTCTCCAGTGAGGCTGGGCTGTGGCGGGGGGCGCGGCTCCCGGGGCCCCAGGCCGCTGGGCCCTGGAGGCTCTGCTGGGACGCGGGGGGCACACTCCAGCCCCGCCGGCCGGCCGGCACCCACTTAGTTCAGTTTAGTCACTCAGTCGTGTCCGACTCTTTGCGACCCCATGGACTGCAGCACGCCAGTATTCCCTGTCCTTCAACCAACTCCCGGAGTTTACTCAGACTCGTGTCCATCGAGTTGGTGATGCCGTCCAACCATCTCATTCTCTGTCTCCCGTTCTCCTCCTGCCCCCAGTCCCTCCCAGCATCAGGGTCTTTTCCAGTGAGTCAACTCTTCGCATCAGGTGGCCAAAGTGTTGGGGTTTCAGCTTCAACATCAGTCCTCCCAGTGACTATTCAGCACTGATTTCCTTTAGGAATTGACCCGCTTAAGGTTTGTGCAGTTTGTTGTCGCGCCGACTGGGTCGCCTCTGTGGACGAATATTTTATTGACGCGCACCGATCGTTCATCGCTGAATGACACAGAATCACAGAGTGCCGCAGATTACTGGGTCCCTCCTCTGAACCTCTTGTTCCCTTCGCTGGAGTTCGCAGCGTGGATTTTTCAGTTGTCCCTTTGCTGAAAATAACCAACGCCTGACATACCTTTATTTAAGGACTGCTCAGTCCTTTGGTTCTTTTCAGGTCGGGGGTGGTTCTTAAACCTGGTTTTCTCTGCACTAGGTTGGTCGTGTCTGACTTTGCTTCCCTGCGTGAATGCGGCTGCTGACTGAGTCGTTCAGGTAAATATTCAGTTGACTCTTCCTCAAACTCTGACCATATTTATTTCTGTCTTCTCGGAAAGGACAGGGAAAAGAGATTGCTTAGTCACGTGATGGCGTGGATATATTTAGATCCATCTATTTTTGAATTAAAAACTGAATTGCTGATGTATAAAATGTATCTTAAACCATGTTACCTTTGGAAAAAATAAGATTTTCTTGTTAATTAGCCTTTCATTACAGTTTCAGTGTTCTGAGTAATACTCTAATTATTTCTCTTTGTCAGACTTTTCAGCTACAACTATCTCTGGGTTAGATAGTTCCCAAATATCTTGTGACATTTATCTGTATAATACTTTAAAAGATAGAATCGCCTTATTTGTGGTCTAATACTTGGTCTTTTTTTCCCCTCTAGGATAAATTATTATAGATTCTAAAAATATTTTTCCCCCTTCTCTATGGATTTAACATAAAATTAGTTTTGTATGTAGTTGGACTTACTTTTTAAATATCAACACCATTAAAGCCTTATCAGTTACAAAATATCGGGTAGTTAAACCATGAGCTGTGGAAAAGATTTTGTGGAAACATTAAAAAAAATCGGTTATCCCAAAGCTGATAGTCTTAATGGGGAAGATTTTGACTGGTTGTTTGTTGAAAATGAACAATTTTTGAAGTGGTTTTGTGAGAATGTGAATGAACAGAACGTATTGTCTGAAGAGGAATTGGAAGCTTTTAGCATTCTTCAAAAATCAGGCAAGCCCATCCTAGAAGGAGCAGCATTGGATGAAGTTCTTAAAACTTGTAAAGCTTCTGATTTGAAGACACCCACCTTGAATGACAAAGAGCTAGAGAAACTAGAGGATGAGGTTCAAACTCTGCAGAAATTAAAGAACCTAAAAATTCAGCGACGTAATAAATGCCAGTTGATGGCTTCAGTAACTAGTCACAAATCTCTGAGGTTAAAGGCTAAAGAAGAAGAAACCAATAAAAAGCTGAAACAGAGTCAAGGAATTCTAAATGCTACAAATACTAAGATCAGTAATGAACTTCACACTCTTACTGATGGAGTTGCCAAGTTAATGACGTTTTTCAGACGGTCTAATTTGGGTCAAGGAACAAATCCACTGGTGTTTTTATCTCAGCTTTCATTGCAAAACTATCTAAGCCAAGAAGAGCAAAGTACGGCAGCATTAACCTTATATACCAAAAAACAGTTCTTTCAGGGTATACATGAAGTAGTCGAAAGTTCAAATGAAGAAAATTTTCAACTTTTAGATATGCAGGCACCATCTGTTTGTGATAATCAAGAAGTTCTTGAGGAGAGCCGGCTAGAAATGGCTAGGCTGCAGCTGGCATACATTTGTGCTCAACATCAGTTAATTCACTTGAAAGCAAATAATTTGAGCCTGAAGTCAAGTATAAAGTGGGCAGAGGAGAATCTTCATAGCCTCACTAGCAAGGTAAGTATGAGAAATGAGACTGGATTCATATTTAAGTTGTTGTTAATTATGAAATAATATTGGGAGATCCCCTGGAGAAGGGAATGGCAACCCACTCCAGTGTTCTTGCCTGGAGAATTCCATAGGAGGAGCTGGTGGGCTATAGTCTATGGGGTTGCAAAGAGTCGGACAGGACTGAGTGACTAACACACGCTGATAGTAAAGTATTTTAGAAAGGGGGATGTAATAAGTAATTACATTTTCTTTTTCTTACTTTCTGTTCAGTGTTTAGTTATGGTATGTGTTATTGTTTCACACAAATAGATCTTAGTGGAGGGCAGAAATAGTAGTTATAACCCAACCACCTTATCTAGCTCACTTTCAAAAGTACTTTTGCATTCTTTGTTGGTTCATACACAGATAAGGCTGACATTGCCTTTTTTATGATAAATGAGTAAAGAGCCTTATTGCTGTTATGCCTTATTTGCTCTGACCAGAGGATGGTGCTAACGAAATTAGAAATCCAGTTCAGTGGATTGAAACTCTTGATTATTTTTTAAGAATGTACAGATGTATTAAAGATATCTACCTGCACTCCTGGGTAGCTTGCTTTCCTGGTCATGTAACCAGTAGATAGTTGAGTAAAAAGAACAGTTTTTCTGAAGCTAAATACCTATAATTGTCACAAACTTCAGAATGTTGTATGAAGTCCTGTCATTCTGTAGAGGTTCTAAAGTCAAGAAGGAAGGTGGGAGAAGAGCTCCTCAGATTATTTTAAGAAAAGCATAAATAGCATATATTAGGGTTTGGTAAGCAGTGTCATAATGGGTGATTTTTTTTTTTTAAAACAAATCTGACAAGATCTCTGTTTTGGTAGCCATTTATGTGTATAGTATTTTACATAGTAGTAATAACATTAAAATTTAGCAATTCATAATGGCTTTACCCTTGGTTTCATCTTCACTGTGCCATTTTAAACTGTGATTTTGGCTTTTGTTAATTTGAAACCAGTTTCTATTAGTGTGTTATCTCATAAACTAAGATGGAAAGTGAAAATAATTTTAAAACTATTCCTACTTTGTATTTACAGTTTGAAATGTAATTGTTTTGTTTGTGTAGGCTCTTGGCAAAGATAATTTGGATGCTAAAATTTCTAGCTTGAACAGTGAAATTCTGAAACTTGAAGAACAAATCACTCATATAAAAGACAAAATTTTGCCTGCTGTGGTAAAAGAGAATGCCCAGTTATTGAATATGCCAGTTGTAAAGGGAGATTTTGATCGACAGATTGCTAAACAAGACTATTACACAGCAAGACAAGAGTTCGTTTTAAATCAGTTGATAAAGCAAAAGGCATCATTTGATCTTCTTCATTTATCATATGAAATTGAATTGAGAAAGCATTGGGACGTATATCGTCAGCTGGAAAACTTGGTTCACCTACTTAATCAAAGTAATTTGATGTTCCACCAACGATTAGAAATGCTAACAGACCCATCAGTATCTCAGCAGATAAATCCAAGGAATACCATTGATACCAAGGATTCTTCTACTCATAGGTAGGTTTCTTTGTTTCTTTAGTGAGTAATTATTTTTCTATTTGTTTTTGTAAAGTACTAGAATTTGAACTAAGGTTTGTGAAAGTTTAAAAGTTCTTTGCACTTCATTTTTGGCTTTTGGATTCTTCCGCCTTTCTGTTACATGGGTCTATGTTTCTTTTAGTTTTTTTTTCCAATTCCTCAGTTAATTTTATTTTTTTTTTAAATTTTTTAAAATTGAGGGCTAACCTTTTCCATTTATGTTAGATCTAGAAGTAGCTGGTTTAGAGGTGAGGTGGATGGTTTGGAGAATTGAAAATATACAATACAAGACCTTTATTCATGTTTGGATGCTATTATTTAGATGCTTTTAGATTTGGGGCAGGAGGTTAACTCCAGCAGGAAGTTTGAATACAGCTTGGTGTATAGCAAGTATTGCTGAGCAGAGAATTGATTACATTTGGAGAAGGCAGCGGTAGAGAGGAGAGAAGACTTCATTTTTGCATCTAGTCAGGTGAATCAGTAAGAATGACTGCTAGCTTCTGGTCTCTTCTGGATGTCTGAGCAGTTAATGGTGTGGAGATACTGAAATTGAGTGGCTAAAGTAGTAAAAGGACTCAAAAATCTGGATTCTACTGCTGCTTTTTCTCTAGACTAGAAGAAAATCATCTGATACTTTTTATTCTTATTAATGAAATGAAGGGCATGGATAGAGCTACGTCATTGCACAGTTTTAGAAGGTGGCATTGACATCATGATTCTGTGTGAATGGTGCCCCCTGAAATTGTGTAGTCACATTCCACAAGAACAGAATTAGCCTTGGACTTGAATTGGTTTGAGGCTTCCTTGGGGCTGAGATGGTAAAGAATCTGCCTGCGGTGCAGGAGACCCGGGTTCGATCCCTGGGTCCAGAAAATCCCATGGAGATGGGAATGGCTTCCCACTCCCATATTCTTGCCTGGTGAATTCCATGGACAGAGGAACTTGGCAGGCTACAGTTCATGGAGTCACGAAGAGTTGGACACAACTGAGTGACTTAACACTCTAACTACTTTTCACTTTGAACCAGTTTTAGGAAGACTTAAGAAAAAGAGCAGATACTTTTTGTCATATATGTGTAGAAGGTGCTGCCTCACATTTTCCTTTTGTACTGTAGGATTTTTCTGCCATTAATGTTTGAAGTATTAAAATAGCCTCATTAGAAATTTAATTTGTCAAGAAAATGTGGACATGACTGGAGTAGCAAGTTTACTATTAATATTTATGTAGCTTGTATTTTCAATTTTTCTCTTTTAAGTCTACCACAGTCCTTTAAAATTAGGTAGATGTTAAGATGTGAAAATTAAATCTCAAAGATTGATTTGACTTAGGTCTTACATGACAGCCAGAACTCAGACCTAAGTCTTCTGTTTCAAGTTCTTTGCGGTTTCTGCTACATCATAGTTGTGTGCTGTGAAAGAAGTGTTTTTTAGGGCGGTCTCTCTGAAATGTTACTTTAATTGAAGTAGGTTAATGGCAGTTAAAGTCAAAAAGAATTTTATGTCTAAAACTTGGAAGAGAGGAAAACTGGGGATTCAGATACAATAATTAGAATATGTATTTCTGTAATGAGATAGTATTGTAGTTGGAAAGTTTTTAATTGTTTGATTTATATATACAAATTGTTAGCTTTCCCCAAAGATGTCCCAATATAGTGGGTTATAATTTTGAAAACTATACTGACTTAAGAATTTTTTCTAATTTTTATTTCCACATTTGAGGCTTTATCAACTTTTAGAAGGAGAGAATAAGAAAAAAGAATTATTTATAACCCATGGAAACCTGGAAGAAGTAGCTGAGAAGTTAAAACAGGATGTTTCTTTGGTACAAGAGCAGTTGGCAGTATCTGCTCAGGAACATTCTTCCTTTCTGTCCAAACTAAACAATGATGTGAACATGCTTTGTGAAGCTTTGTATCAAGGAGGAAATCAGCTTTTGCTTAGTGATCAGGTAGGTGCTTACGATGGTAATTAAAAATGCTTAAAAAAAATAATGTTCATTGTAAAAGATACTAAAGAAAATGTTAACATGAAGAAAATATCACCCCGTTTCTCTGATAGTAGCATTTTTATATCTCATATTTATTCACATATAAATGTATTTTTCAAATAGTTTTGGTCAAAGTTTTTAAAATTTATTATATATTTCAGATATGAAAGGATAGTAATGTTTATGGTGAGAATGAAGAAAAAAAACCATGCCTGTAGTTTTTTCACCTATTTTAACACACGGAGGATTGCTCTTATATCTTTCAAATTCTGTGTACCCTTAGCAATATCATGATCCTTCTAATAGCATTTCCCTCTCGTTTTTTAGGGAGGAACTACAATGCTAAGTTTTGTCATTTGCTTTCTTATACTTGTAATACAGACCGTGTGTTATTTAGTTTTGTATGTTTCTGAACTTTATATAGATTTTATTATGTATATTTTTCAGTAACTTGCTTGTTTCTTAATATGATTTTGGGTTTCATCCATGTGGATATTTGTAAAACTTAGCTCATTTATAGTAGTTCATTTATAGTTTTCTCTTTTGTATAGTTGGTATTCCCTTATGTGAAATTCCACAATTTAATTACCTGTTCTGTTGACAAGACATTTAGATTATTTCCAGTTTTTGCTGTTGTAGATCATACAGCTATGGATAGCCTTGTTGCATGTCTTATAGATGCATCTCTCTCTCTCTCTCTCTCTGTCACCTCACATAGGAGTGGAATTGCTGAATAACAGGTTCTGTTTTACATTATACAGCAAACTGATTTTAGAACTGGTTGTACCATATTGTACCAGCAGTGTTTTAAGAGATGCTCTTTTACCGTATTTTTTTCATCACAGAGTGCTATTTGCATTTATAATTTTTTCTCACTCTGCATAGATATAAAATAGCATCCTGTTGAGGTTATAATTTGCATTTCTCTGATGATCATGGAGGTTGAGTCCCTTTTGGGTAGGAGCTCTTTTACATATTTCCAATGCCAGTCATTTGTCAGTGGTGTGTGTTGCATATGTTCGCTCCCTATGTGTGTCTTATTTTTTTCTTTTTTATTGTTACCTGTTAGTTTGTTTTTGGCTTTTTTTTTTTAAAGATTTCAATTTTGATGTAATTTATCACTCTTACGGTTTGCTGTTTTTTATATCTTGTGAAAGTTTGCCCTTAACATAGTAATGACAGTCTCTTTTACTTTATCTGAAACGTTTATGATGTTCTAGTTCAGTTCTTTAATCCACCAGGAGTTTATGACATGAGAAGTAGAATTCTAACTTTATTCTTATTTTTTCCCCATGAATAACCAAATTGTCCCATTACCACTTATTGAGGCATCCAAATTTAAAATCAGTATCTTTCTGGTGAAAGGACCCTCATACATTAAAATACATAAAAGACCCTCCTTAAATGTCTTTTGCCTTCATGTATATTCGCTTAGATATTAACAGCACTACCAGTTCTGAACCATAAGCTGGGTTCAAAGTCTGTTTTGGAGGATGAGATGGTTGAATGGCATCACCGACACAATGGACATGAGTTTGAGTAAGCTCTGGGAGATGGTGAAGGACAGGGAAGCCTGGCATGCTTTAGTCGTTTGGGTTGTAAGGAATTTGACATGACTGAGTGACTGAACAACAACAGATGATTCCTGTCTGGACTGTGATTCTAACCAAGGGCTCTTCCTGCTCTGGCCATCCTGATCTTATGATTTTTGGTGTCCTTAGTTTATTACAAAGACAGTCTGCTGTTTGACTTCCTTTCTTCTATGGACCTTGCACTTTACCACTCATCTTGTCAGTCTCAGGAATCATGGATTCTGTTTTTTCAAGATTAGTGATTGAGTAAAGCAGCTTCTGGGCGCTCTTACCAGTCTGCATTGTTTTATGGATTTGTAGTCTTTTGAAGTCTTATTATCTCTTTGTTGCTTTTAGGAAGCCTTGGGGTTTTGTTTGTTGTTGTGGTTGGCTGGGTCTTCTGTGGTGCGTGGGCTTTCCCTAGTTGCGGTGAGCAGAGGCTCTTTAGTTGTGGCATGGACTTTCTAGTTGCCCCATGGCGTGTGGGATCTTAGTTCCCTGACCAGGCAACATAGAATCTGCGTCCCCTGCATTGTAAGGCAGTTTTTTTAATCACTGGACCACCAGCAAAGTCCTAGGAAGATTTTGTTTTGTTTGACTCTTTAGAATACTTCATTTCACTTCTTACATTTTTTCCTGTGGGAGAATTGATCTGAATAACTAGCTTATCTTTTCTTGAAATAAGCCAGCTTATGATTAGTTTTTTTAATAATTTTTTATTATAAAATATTCAAAATGTAAAATTTACAATTTTAACCATTTTAATGTGTGCAATTATGATGACGTTAAGAACATTTGCAGTGTCATGCAGCCATGTCACCATTTACTTCCAGAACTTTTTTCTCATCCCACATGGGCTAAACTCTGTGCCTGTTAAATATTAATTCTCCATTCCTTCTTTTCCCCACCCCTGGTAATCTCTATTCCATTTCCTGTCTCTATGAATTTGCCTACTATAGGTATCTTATAAGAGTAGAATCATATAATAATATTTGTCCTTTTGTCTTTGGCTTATCTCAGCATAATATCCTTAAGTATCATCCATATTGCATCAGGTGTGAAAATTTTATTCCTTTTTGGTGCTGAATATTCTATTGTGTGTATATATCACATTTTATCTGTTCATCTGTATTTTATCATCACATTTTATCTGTTTATCTGTTCATCTGTTCATAGACACTTGAGTTGTTTACACCTTTTATCTGTTGTATATAATGCTGCTATGAATGGTGGTGTACAAGTATATGAGTCCCTGTTTTCATTCCTTTTGGGTATATGCCTATGAGTGAATGCTGAATCATGGTAAGCCTGTGTTTAACTTTTGGAGAATCTGACGTTACCCAGCAACTGTACCAGGGTTCTAGTTTCTACATGTCCTCACCTATACTTGTTATTTTCTCTTTTAAAAAAGTATGTAGTAGTCATCCTCATGGATATGAAGTGATATTTGTGATTAGTTTTTTAAAGTCTATTACTGATTCTGTCTTCTTGATCTTTTAAATAATTATGTAAAAATCCTATGATGGTGGATTTGAAAATTTCTCATTATAGTTCTGTCAGTGTTTTATTTATATTTGAGTCTATTTTATAAGTTACATCCAAGTTTAAAATTGCAGTGAATTATTATTCTGGTAGATTTAAATTGCAGTGATTTAACTGTTTAGCCATTATCTAATGACCCTGTATTGTGCTTTTTGTTTTAATTTTCTTTTGTCCGATATTAATATTCCTATGCTATTTTTCTTTTGGTTAGTATTTGCAAAGTAGATGCTTTTTTCCTTTACTTCTGTATCTTTTATATTGTCCTTTTATTTAGCATTATGAAATAGAACATTTCCATGCTACAATAATTTTAATTTTTAATGTTTATAATACTCTATTGATTTAATTACTGTGTCATAATTTCTGTAACTAGTCCACCATTTGGATGAACTCTTAGAGGTATTAGAGAATTACGAGGTTTCTTGGGTTATACACATTATTTTTTAGCTTTTGATACTGCTATATTGCTTTTCAAAGGAGTTTACCTACTTCAGATGTCACCAGCTATTTGAATATCTACTAGACACCATTTATCATACAATATACCATAATTTCAGGAGTTTCTAAGAAAGAAAAGGCTTTTTCATTTATACTGACACAGTGCTTTCTTATTTAGAATTTTTATTTCATACCTATTAGGTATCTTTTAGGTATGGTAGACATAGGTTTTTATCATATCCCTTAGGAATATACATTAAAAGGAAAAAAGCCAGTTAAAATGATTAAGGTATTCCTGAAACTCCACATTCAGTGTCCCTTTCTATGTTATTTCTTGACTCAAAATATGTTTTGTGTTTTTCCACACTGTACATAAACAGTGTTGGTGATAGCAAAAAACTTACTATTCAGCTGGTAAGTCGTTTCTGACTCTGCAACCCCGTGGACTACAGCATACCAGGCTCCTCTGGCCCTTAGCTGTCTCCTGGAATTTGCTCAAATTTATGTCCATTGAGTCAGTGATGCTATCCAACCATCTCATTCTCTGTCTCCCACTTCTCCTGCCCTCAGTCTTTCCAGCATCAGGGTCTTTTCCAGTGAGTCGGCTCTTCACATCAGGTGGCCAGAGTATAGGAGCTATAGTTTGAGCATCAATCCTTCCAATGAATATTCACAGTTGATTTCCTTTAGGATTGACTGGTTCAATCTCCTTGCTGTCCAAGGACTCTCAAGAGTCTTCTCCAGCACCTCAATTTGAAAGCATCAATTCTTCGACACTCAGCATTCTTTATGGTCCAACTCTCACATCTGTGCATGACTACTGGAAAAACCATAGCTTTGACTATGTGGACTTTGATCGGCCACGTGATGTCTCTGCTTTTTAATATGCTCTCTAGGTTTGTCATAGCTTTCCTTCCAAGGAGCAAGAGTCTTTCCATTTCTTGGCTGCGGTCACCATCTGCAGTGTTTTTGGAACCCAAGAAAATAAAATCTGTCAATTTCCATTTTTTCCTCTTCTATTTGCCATGAAGTGATGGGGGCTTATGCCCTTATCTTAGTTTTTTGAATATTGAGTTTTAAGCCAGCTTTTTCACTCTCCTCTTTCACCCTTATCAAGAGGCTCTTTGGTTCCTCTTTACTTTGACTGACAAAATGTGGCCCACTGGAAATGGGAATGACAAACCACTCCAGTATTCTTGCCCCATGAACAGTAGGAAAAGGCAACTAAATGACCTAATTTTAAAATGGGCTAAGGACTTGAATAGACTTTTCTCTAAAGAAGATATACAAATGGCCAACAGGTTTATGAGTAGTTGCTCGACATCACTAATTATCAGAGAAATGCAAAGCAAAGCCACAGTTGAGACATCGCCTTACACCTGTTATGACTATTATCAAAAAACCAAAAGAGTAGTGTTGGTGAGGATGTGGGGACATTGGAACCCTGTAAAGATGTACGTTTTTGGTGGGAATGCAAAATGGTGAAGCTACTGTGGAAAACAGTATGGAATTTCCTTGAAGAATTTAAAAATAGAACTACTATATGATCCTGTAATCCTCCTCCTGGGTATGCATCCAGAGGAAATAAAAATAGGATATTAAAGAGATATCTCTGCTCACATATTCATTGCAGCCCTACTTGTAATAGCTAAGCTGTAGAAAAAAACAAAAGTCCATCTGTGGCAGAATAAAAAAAGAAAATATAGTAGTTTATACATACAGTGAAATATTATTCAGCTGTAAAAAACAACTGCAAAATACCACAACATGAATGAACCTTGGGGAGATTATGCTAAGGGAAAATAAGCTAGTCCCAAGAAACAGTGCATGATTCCACTTACTGTGGGCTATCTAAAATTGACTCATTGGAAGCACAGAGTACATTGGTGGTTGCCAGTGAGGGAGAGTTGTTAATCAGTAGGTATCAGGTTCACTTAAGGCAACATGGACACGTTCTAGCAGTCTGCTACGCAACGCTGTGCTAATAGGTAACAGTGCAGTTTTGTGCCCTTGAGTTTGTTAAGAGGAGAGATCTCATGTCATGTGTTCTTAACCACAGTAAGGATTGGAAAAAAAACTGGTGCTGGGATCCCCTGGTGTCCAGTGGTTAGGACTCCGTGCTTCCAGTGCAGGGGCATGGCTCTGATCCCTGGTTAGGGAACTAAGACCCTGCAAGTCTTGCAGTGTGGGGTATTATATGTGTGATAAAGTGCTGCTTACGAATGTCTGGTCAATGACAGTTACAGGATGCTCTTAATTACACAGTGCATATTGATTTCCGTTATATTGAAGTGTGAAAGAATCCATTCTAGAATCCCTAAAATATGCTGATTTTACTGTAATGTCATTGGGTATCATTATTTTATGTTTTTTCCTAGCCCAGTAAGATATAAAATGTCATCCATATGAATTTTAACTTGCATTTTTGTTAATGAAGTTGAATATTTTTCCATATTTGTAGTAGTATTTTAGTAACTATTAAGATCTTTAGTATTGAAATTAAAGGTGAGATGTTTCTCATTGTTTTCCAGTTTACAGGGTTTTTCCTCAGAGGCCACTTACTGTAGCTACTACTTGATTTTTTTTTTCTTAATGTAGTTTAAGAAGTACTGCTCTTTGGAGCTGGCATTTATGACATGTGTAAAGCTAGTACTCTTGAACTTGTGCATTAGAATCACCAGGGAGCCTGTTGAAATGTGGCTTCTGACTTTGTTGCAGTGATTTAGTGTGGAGTGAGGTAGCTATTCATAGCAAGCACCAGGTGATTACCATACTGGGGATCATTCTGAGAAGTGGTTGAAGTTGAGGGGTAGTTATAGCTACAGATTGTCTGAGAACCTCTTTGATAATACTGGCTGAGAAATTTTAGGAGTAGAAAGCATGGTTAGAAAACCTAAGCTGCTTTTAATGTTAAGAAGTGAGGAATTTCAATTATTAAATGTGAGGGGTCCAGAATGTCTAGGTTTTTGAGAAGAATTACATGGTAAATCAGGATTGTTAAATGTTACATGTAATTCCATCTTCTATAACAGTGTGAAAAAAGAAAAATCCAGATTAAGACAATTATTTTTATTGGTAATTGCTTCATTTCAAGGTTTTCTCAGTACCTCTGGTGTCAAGTAAACAGGTTAGGCTAAAACAAGGTTTGATTACTTTGGCAGAATGATAAGTTCCAAGGAGGAAATGGTGTTCTTTTCTTTTTTTTTTGGTGTTCATTTTTATAGCTGTAGACTCTAAAACAGTGCATGGTATAGGTAGGCATTTAGGATACTTGTTGAATGTATAAATATGCACAACAGTTTACATATCAAATACCCTTCAGGGAGTATGAATTTGCTTTGAGTCACTTAAACTTGCCTACAGAAGTTGTTTCAATGGATCTTACATAGACTTTTTATTAATCCTGCTATGGATTTTTAATTGAGGTTCATTTATTGTTGAGGTTGTGGGAATAATCATTATATCATTTAGATTCTTCCTATGTAAATTACACTTAAGATTTATGATTGGTGTTATGAATAGAGATATTGAATTAAAAAGCATTATGTTTTCCTTTTAGGAGCTAACGGAGCAGTTTCATCAAGTTGAATCTCAGCTAAATAAACTAAATCATCATCTTACTGATATTTTTGCTGACGTGAAGACAAAAAGAAAACTTTTGGCATCTAATAAGCTGCATCAAGTGGAAAGAGAATTATATGTATATTTTTTAAAAGATGAAGATTATCTCAAAAATATTGTGGAGAATTTAGAAAACCAATCAAAGATTAAGACCACTGGTCTTGAAGACTGAAAATTGCCAAAAATGAAATCTTCACTGTATGTGCTTTGCATATTAGGAGAATACAGATAATAAACACCATGAAAATGTTAAGTTCGAGGTCAATGAACCATTTCATTTAATGAATTTTGAGTATTATATCAATTTGGTTTATTTCTTATGTGTTTGTTCAGAGTACCAGTGCTTTTTATAACTTGAGAATTTGCTTTGTGGCACTTATTCCTGGTAACCTTTTTTTAAAAAAAATTCATTTACTTTCTAATAATTGCTTTACAGAATTTTGTTTTCTGTCAAACCTCAACATGAATCAGCTATAGGTTTACAGATACCCCTCTGTTTTGAACCTCCCTCCCATCTCCCTCCCCATCCCACCCTTCTTGGTTGATACTGAGCCCCTGTTTGAGTTTCCTGAGACACGCAGCAAATTCCCGTTGGCCATCTGTGTTACACACGGTAGTGTGAGTTTCCATGTTACTCGCGCCATACGTCTCACCCTCTCCTCCCCTCCGCCCACGTCCATGAGTCTGTTCTCTATGTCTGTTTCTCCATTGCTGCCCTGCAAATAAATTCTTCAGTACCATTTTTCTAGATTCTGTATATATGCATTAGTATATGATATTTATCTTTCTCTTTCTGACTGACTTCACTCTGTATAATAGGCTCTAGGTTCATCCACCTCATTAGAACTGACTCAAATGTGTTCCTTTTTATGGCTGAGTACTACTGCATTGGGTATATCTACTGCAGCTTCTTTATCCATTCATCTGTCAGTGGGTATCTAGGTTGCTTCCATGTTCTAGTTATTGTATATAGTGCTGCAGTGAACAACGGAATACATGTGTCTTTTTCAGTTTTACTTTCCTAGGGTATATGCCCAGGAGTGGGATTGCTGGGTCATATGGTGGTTTTATTTCTAGTTTTTTAAGGAATCTCCATATCGTCTTCCATAGTGGCTGTATCAATTTCCATTCCCACCAGCAACACAAGAGTGTTCCTTTTCTCCGCACCCTCTCCAGCATATATTGTTTGTAGACTTTTTGATGATGGCCATTCTGACTGGTGTGAGGTGATATTTCATTGTGGTTTTGATTTGCATTACTTTAATAATGAGTGATGTTGAGCTCTTTTCATGTGTTTGTTAGCCATCTGTATGTCTTCTTTGGAGAAATGTGTTTTTAGGTCTTTTCCTACTTTTTTGATTGGGTTGTTTGTTTTTCTGGTATTGAGTTGTATGAGCCTCTTGTATATTTTGGAAATTAATCCCTTGTCAGTTGTTTCATTTGCTGTTTTCTCCCATTCTGAGGGTTGTCTTTTCTTTCACCTTGCTTATAGTTTCATTTGCTGTGCAAAAGCTTTTAAGTTTAATCAGGTCCCACTTGTTTGCTTTAGTTTTTATTTCCATTACTCTAGGAGGTGGGTCATAGAGGATCTTGATTTGATTTATGTCATCGAGTGTTCTGCATATGTTTTCCTCTAAGAGTTTTATAGTTTCTGGTCTTATATTTAGATCTTTAATCCATTTTGAGTTGATCTTTGTGTATGGTGTTAGGAAGTGTTCTCATTTCATTCTTTTACATGTAGCTGTCCAGTTTTCCCAGCACCATTTATTGAAGAGGCTGTCTTTGCCCCATTGTATATTCTTGCCTCCTTTGTCAAAGATAAGGTACCCGTAGGTGTGTGGGTTTATTTCTGGGCTTTCTGTCTTGTTCCATTGGTCTATATTTCTGTTTTTGTCCCAGTACCACACTATCGTGATGCCTGCAACTTTATAGGATAACCTGAAGTCAGGAAGGTTGCTTCCTCCAGCTCCAGTCTTCTTTCTCAAGACTGCTTTGGCTGTTCAAGGTCTTTTGTGTTTCCATGTGAATTGTGAAGTGTTTTGTTCTAGGTCTGTGAAAAATGCCATTGGTAATTTGATAGGGATCACATTGACTCTGTAGATGGTGTTTAGTAGTATAGTCATTTTCACAATATTGATTCTTCCTACCCAGGAACATGGAATATCTCTCCCTCTGTTTATGTCGTCTTTGATTTCTTTCATCAGTGTCATAATTTTCTGTGTACAGTTCTTTTGTCTTTTTTTTTTTTTTTAAAGCCCTCATAGAAGAACTTTATTGGAAAGCAGGGAAAACTACCAAGATACAAATGAAGACAAAAATAAAAAAAAGCTCAGACATAACATGCATGAGCTTGGTTTAAGTGGAAGTGGAGCCCTTTGGGGGTTGGTAGTTAGTGACCTCTGTTTTCACTTTGTGGCGCTGCTGCTGCTGCTAAGTCGCTTCAGTCATCCGACTCTGTGCAACCCCACAGACGGCAGCCCACCAGGCTCCTCCGTCCCTGGGATTCTCCAGGCAAGAACACTGGAGTGGGTTGCCATTTCCTTCTCCGACGCATGCATGCATGCTAGGTCGCTTCAGTCATGTCTGACTCTATGCGACCCTATGGACAGCAGCCCACCAGGCTCCTCTGTCCACAGGATTCTCTAGGCAAGAATACTGGAGTGGGTTGCCACTTCCTTCTCCACTTTTGTCTTCTTAGGTAAGTTTATTCCTAGATGTTTTATTCTTTCTGTTGTAATGGTGAATGGGATTGATTCCTTAATTTCTTTTTCTGATTTTTCATTGTTAGTATATAGAAATGCAAATGATACCTGTGTATTGATTTTGTATCCTGTGACTCTGCTAAATTCACTGATTAGCTCTAGGACATTTCTGATAGGGTCTTTAGGGTTTTCTACGTACAGTATCATGTCATCTGCAAACAGAGCTTTACTTCTTTTCTGATCTGGATTCCTTTTATTTCTTTTTCTTCTCTGCTGTAGCTAGGACTTCCAGAACTATGTTGAATAATAGTGGTGAAAATCGGATACCCTAGTCTTCCTCCCGATCTTAGGGGGAATGCTTTCAGTTTTTCACCATTGAGAATACTGTTTGCTGTAGGCTTATGATATATGGCCTTTACTGTGTTGAGGTAGGTTCCTTCTGTGCCCATTTTTTTAAGAGTTTTAATCATAAATGGGTACTGAATTTTGTTAAAGGCTTTTTGTACATCTATTGAGATTATTGTATGGTTTTTATTTTTCAGTTTGTTAATATGGTGTATCACATTGATTGATTTGCACATATTGAAGAATCCTTGCATCCCTGGAATAAACCCAACTTGAATATGGTGTATGAGCTTTTTAATTGCTAAAATTTTGTTGAGGATTTTTGCATGTATGTTCATCAGTGATATTGGCCTGTAGTTTTCTTTTTTGTGTGTGTTGTCTTTGTCTGATTTTGGTATCAAGGTGATGGCGGTCTTGTAGAATGAGTTTGGAAGTATTCCTTCTGCTGCAATTTTTTGGAAGAGTTTTAGAAGGATAGGCATTAGCTCTTCTCTACATGTTGATAGAATTCTCCTGTGAAGCCATCTGCTGGGCTTTTGATTTTGGGGGAGATTTTTGATCACAGCTTCAATTTCAGTGCTTGTCATTGGGTGGTTCATAATTTCTATTTCTTCTTGGTTCAGTCTTGGAAGATTGAACTTTTCTAAGAATCTGTCCATTTTGTCCATTTTATTGCCATATAGTTGTTCATAATAGTCTCTTATAATCCTTTGTATTTTTCCATTGTCTATTGTAGCCTATCCTTTTTCATTTCTAATTTTGTTGATTTGATTCTTCTCTTTTTTCCTGGACAAGTCTGGCTAAAGGTTTGTCAGTTTTGTTTATCTTCTCAAAGAACCAGCTTTTAGTTTTATTAATATTTACTGCTGTTTCTTTCATTTCTCTTTCATTTATTTCTGCTCTGATCTTCATGATTTCTCTCTTTCTGCTAACTTGGGGTTTTTTTTTTTTTTTCTTTTTCCAATTGTTTTAGGTGTTAATTTAGGTTGTCTATTCAAGATTTTTCTTGTTTCTTGAGGGAGGATTGTATTGCTATAAACTTCCTTCTTAGAACTGGTTTTGCTGCATCCCAAAGGTTTTGATTTGTCATGTTTTCATTGTCATTTCTTTCTAGAAATTTTTTGATTTCCCTTTTGATTCCTTCAGTAACCTGTTGGTTATTTACAAGTGTATTGTTTCATCTGCATGTGTTTGTGTTTTATACAGTTTTTTTCTTGTAATTGATATCTAGTCTCATGGCGTTGTGGCCGGAAAAGATGCTTGATACAATTTCAGTTTTCTTAAATTTACTGAGGTTTGATTTGTGACCCAAGATGTGGTCTATCCTGGAGAATGTTCCATGTGCACTTGAGAAGAAGGTGTATTCTCCTGCATTTGGATGGAATGACCTGAAGATTTCAGTGAGATCCATCTCATCTAATATATCATTTAGGATTTGTGTTTCCTTATTAATTTTCTGTTTTGATGATCTGTGCATTGGTGTGAGTGGGGTGTTAAAAAGTCTCCTACCATTATTGGGTTACTGTCAGTTTCTCCCTTTATGTCTGTTAGTGTTTTTCTTATGTATTGAGGTGCTCCTATGTTGGGTACATAGATATTTACAATTGTTATGTCTTCCTCTTGGATTGATCCCTTGATCATTATGTAGTATCTTTCCTTATCTCTTGTAATATTTTTTATTTTCAGGTCTGTTTTGTCTGATATGAGGATTGCTTCTCCAGCTTTCTTTTGCTTTCCATTTGCATGGAATGTATTTTTCCTTCCTCTCACTTTCAGTCTGTATGTGTCTAGGTCTGAAGTGGGTGTCTTGTAGACAGCATATATATATTTGTATGCATTCAGCCAGTCTGTGTCTTTTGGTTGGAGCATTTAATCTGTTTACATTTAAAGTAGTTATTGATTTATATGTTCCTATTGCCATTTTCTTAATTGTTTGGGGTTTGATTTTGTAGATTTTTTCTTATATTTTCTTATATTTCTTGACTCTATAAGTCCCATTAACATTTGTTGTAAAGCTGGTTTGGTAGTACTGAATTCTCTTAACTTTTGCTTTTCTGAAAAGCTTTTGATTTCTCCATCAATTTTGAATGAGATCCTTGCCGGGTACAGCAATCTTGGTTGTAGATTTTTCCCTTTCAGTCCTTTAAATATATCCTGCCATTCCCTTCTGGCCTGCAGAGTTTCTGCTGAAACAGCTGTTAATCCTATGGGGTTTCCATTGTATGTTGCTTGTTGCTTTTTCCTTGCTGCTTTTAATATTGTTTCTTTGTGTGTTTAATCTTAGTTTGATTAGTATGTGTCTTGGCATGTTTCTCCTTGGGTTTAGCCTGTATGGGATTCTTTGTGCCTCTTGGACTTGATTGACTATTTCCTTTTCCATGTTGGGGAAATTTTCAACTATAATCTCTTCAAAAATTTTCTCATACCATTTCTTTTTCTCTTCTTCTGGGATCCCTATATTTCAAATGTTGGTGCATTTGATACTGTCCCAGAGATCTCTGAGACTGTCCTCAGTTCTTTTCATTCTTTTTACTTTATTCTTCTCTTCAGAAGTTATTTCCATCGTTTTGTATTCCAGCTCCCTGATTCGTTCTGCTTCATGTGTTCTGCTGTTGATTCCTTCTAGAGTATTTTTAATTTCAGTAATTGTGGTGATTGTATGTTTATTCTTTAATTCTTCTAGGTCTTTGTTAATTGATTCTTGCATTTTCTCCATTCTGTTTTCAAGGTTTTTGATCATCTTTACTATCATTCTGAACTCTTTTTCAGGTGGTTTGCCGATTTCCTCTTCATTTATTTGGACTTAGGTGTTTCTAGCTTGTTCCTTCATTTGTGCAGTGTTTCTCTGCCCTTTCATTATTTTTTTTTTTTAAACTTACTGTGTATGAGGTCTCCTTTTCCCAGGCTTCAAGGTTGAATTCTTTGTTCCTTTTGGTTTCTGCCCTGCCAAGGTTGGTATAGTGGTTTGTGTAAGCTCCAGATAGGGTGAGATTTGTGCTGAGATTTTTAAATTTTTCCTGTGATGGCCGAGGTCGAGTGAGGTGGTAATCCTGTCTGCTGGTGATTAGGTTTGTATTTTTGTTTTCTTTGTTGTTTGGATGAGGCATCCTTCAGGGTGCTACTCGTGGTTGGGTAATGTTGGGTCTTGTATTCAAGTGGTTTCCTTTGTAGGAGTTCTCACTATTTGATATTCCCTAGGGTTAGTTCTCTGGTAGTCTAGGGTCTTGGAGTCAGTACTTCCACTCCAAAGGCTCAGGGCTTGATCTTTGGGCAGGAATGAAGATTCCACAAGTGGTTTGTTATGGTATGAAGTGAGATTAAAACAAGTACCCAAAAACTAGAAACCAGAGATGAACCCCAGACAAAGATGGCAGTTACAAAATCAGGCCAATAATAATATAAAATAACGGAATACACACATACACACTTATAAGCAAAATCAAAACATCCAACAAAGATAAAGTACAATAGATTGACCTGGCGAACAAAGGAAACCTAAAGTTAATCTACTAGTTAAGAACTAACTAAAACACAGACTGGAAAACAAAACTAAAGCAAGGTGCCAAGTAGGGAATAAAGCAATGAAAACAAAACTCACAAATATGTTGAGAGGAAAGGAAAGAAAAAAAAGAATAGATACGCAAAGTTAAATAGAGGTAGATAAGATTTATATACATTAATGATTAACTGCAAGGGGAAAAGAACAGTAGGAAGAGCTAACAAAGGAATAAATGTAGAAAAAGTAATAGGTTTTAAAAAATCGAAAAAAAGGAAAGAAAAAACTACAGAACCGCAAAAGCCCAATGTAGAGGCAGAGGTTTATAGCAACAATAAAAAGTTGATTAAAAAAAAAAAACTAAAAAAGCTTATTAGACTTCACAGTGCCAATAACAACTACATTGGGGGCAGGGCGAAGGGAGGAAGGAAAAAAAATTGAAACTACAGAACAAGTCAAAACATCATAAAAACTGTTTTTCTCAAGTCACAGCTGTCAGGGTCCTTTCCCTCGCTGGGAGTCACGGCCCACCTCCCCTCACTAGGGTGCCCTCCAGCACTGCTCATCTCTCGACCTGCTGAGGGAGCAGCTCAGATTCCAGTCTGGTCCTGCTTCTGTGTGTGCTTGCCTCTGTGTCCACAGCTCTCATAACCAGCGTGTTTTCTTTTGTGGGAGCTCTCAGTGCCCTTTTGTATATTCCATAGACAGTCTGCCTAGTGGATCGTGTGGATTTAATCTGCAGCTTGAAATAGCTGGTGGGAACGTTTTGGATCTTCTTCCTTAGCTACACTGTCCCTGGATTTCAATTGTGGTTTTATTTCCACCTCTGCAGGAGGGTCATCCACTGGGGTTTGCTCCTGAGGCTGCCCTGGAGGACTTGGGTCTGCCCCAGCAAGGGCCAAGTGTGGAGGTGGTGCGGCTGCTTGGGTTGCAGGGGTTCTAGCAGCACCAGGTACCCGGGAGTTGGCAGCTAGGGCAACAGGAAATACAGTGCTCTAGGAGGGTATGGCAGCCAGTATTGGCCGATACACTCCGGTATTCTTACCTGGAGAACTCCCCTGACAGGCTTGGTAGGCCACAGTCCACAGGGTGACAAAGAGTTGGATACGACAAGTGATCCCACATGCATAGACGCAAGACCTTTTTTTGCCTTTGGCAGCTCTGCCCCAGTGAGGGTTGATTGTGAAGGTGGTGCAGGGGACCCTGGCAGCACCAAGTGTGCAGGGACACGGACTGCCTCAGCCACAGGGGTTGTGGCCATTTCAGTCTTTTTTTCAATCCTCTGGTCGCTGGCAATCAGAAGTCCTCTCTGGGTAGTCTTTCTCCATAGCTCCGCCTGTTCAGGCACTTAGAGGGCTCCCTTACCTAAGGTAAAGGCAGAGGAACCAGAGATCAAATTGCCAACATCTGCTGGATCATTGAAAAAGCAACAGAATTCCAGAAAAACATCTGCTTTATTGTTTATGTCAAAGCCTTTGTGTAGATCACAGTAAACTGTGGAAAATTCTTTTAAGAGATGGGAATACCAGACCACCTTACCTGCCTCCTGAGAAATCTGTATGCAGGTCAAGAAGCAACAGTTAGAACTGGATATGGAACAACAGACTGGTTCCAAATTGGGAAAGGAGTACGTCAAGGCTGTATGTATTGTCACCCTGCTTAACATATGCAGAATACATCATGCAAAATGCCGGGTTGGATGAAGCACAAGCCGGAATCAAGATTGCCGGGAGAAATATCAATAACCTCAGATATGCAGATGACACCACCCTTATGGCAGAAAGTAAAGAACTAAAGGGCCACTTAATGAGGGTGAAAGAGGAGAGTGAAAAAGTTAGCTTAAAGCTCAACGTTCAGAAAACTTAAGATCATGGCATCTGGTTCCATCGCTTCATGGCAAATAGATGGGGAAACAATGGAAAGAGTGACTTAATTTTCTTGGGCTCCAAAGTCACTGCTGATGATGACTTCAGCCATCTGAAGTCTAAAAGATGCTTGCTCCTTGGAAGCAAAGCTATGATCAACCTAGACAGCATATTAAAAAGCAGAGACATCACTTTTGCCAACAAAGTTCCATCTAGTCAAGGCTATGGTTGTTCCGGTAGTCATGTATGGATGTGAAAGTCGGACTATAAAGAAAGCTGAGCGCCGAAGAATTGATGCTTTTGAACTGTGCTGTTTGAGAAGACTCTTGAGAGTCCCTTGGACTTCAAGGAGATCCAACCAGTCCATCCTGAAGGAAATCAGTCCTGAATATTCATTGGAAGGACTGATGCTGAAGCTCCAATACTTTGGCCACTTGATGGAAAGAACTGACTCCTTAGAAAAGACCCTGATGGTGGGGAAGATTGAAGGCAGTAGGAGAAGGGGACGACAGAGGATGAGATGGGTGGATCGCATCAGCGACTCAATGGGTGTGAGTTTGATCAAGCTCTGGGAGTTGGTGATGGACAGTAAAGCCTGGTGTGCTGCAGTCCATGGGAATGCAAGGAGTTGGACATGACTGAGCGACTGAACTGAACTGAGGGATTCAGCGTTTCTGCAGGACAAATCTCAGCAGTGCTTTGACGTCAGTGTGACTAAATATATCATGACTGACTTTCAAATGAAATTTCAAAATTCTGTGAAAATGATTGCTCAGATGATGTATAACACTTTTAATTTCTTAGGTATGCAAATACTTAAATGTTGGATTGTATTGGTTGGGATATAAGCGTGGTATTTGGACAAATAGAAATTATTTTAGGAGTTGAGGTAAAATAATTTGAAGTAACCTATTTATCAGTTATTACATCAAATGCTTCTTGATGGCCTGCTTTATAAGTGGCCTGTATTACATACTAAGTAAGCTTTATGGAGGCAAGAGAAGATTGAGACACTACTTTCAAGAAATATTACTGCTCCAAGAATGTGTTACCTGCTTGTTATTGTGGAATGCCTATCTAACAACTATACATTTTAAGTGGTCCTATAGAGGTTTTTTTTAGGTATAACTGTCAGAAAATGGGTATGTTTAGGTGACAGATGGGCCTTGACAGTTAATTCGTCGAACAAGTATGTTTTGCCTGTTACTATATTTGTATGTCATTTAGCATTTTGTGTTTATTAAGTATATCTTAATATGCCTGAAAAATCTGTCGCAATAAATTTCCTGTAAGACTTTGCTATTCACTCCTCACAAGTGACCTTTTTTTGTTCCCTTTTTTCCCCTCTGCCCTACCTTGGAATCAAGAATTTACTTGAAATTTTTCTTATCTTCAGTAATGCAGAAAAATGTCACCTGCTTTTCCAATTCATGGAACAGCAAAGTCTGTTTAGATTAGTGCCAGATACATTAGAGGTATGACCAGCCACTTGATGATGTGGACTGCCCCTTCTAGACCTTCACCCACTGAGCCCAGAGGGCCAGTGAAGTTGAGCAGTGCGAGTGAAAGGGTGTCAGGTTATGTGTCTGTCTTAATAACTTAAGTCAATAAAAAGCAATTTTTATGTTGCTAGATTTGTATGTTTGAAGACTATAACAGCGGTTTGTTTCAAACCTCAGGAGGTAGGAAATATGTGAGTAGGTTGCTTGCTTCAAATTTGGTTAACTAGGAAATACCGATACATTCCTACTATATGGTATTAGCATAATACCCAATGGAGCCTTTGAATGTTTTGTTTTCTTCTTAACTATCCTATCTGTATTATGAGGACAGTTGATACCTATTTGTTATAGTGGTGAATATAGTAATTTTTATGAATGTCTCTACATAAAAATTTTTACATGACTTATTTTGAAGTCTCAAAATTAATATATGGGTATTATGTTTATCTTATGCTTAGGATCTTATGAAAATGGAAAATTATGAGGCATTTGTAGGCTTTGACCTTTGTAAGATACCACTCTCCAGTGTTGCACAGAAGATTATGTCTGCTATGCATTCAGGTGATTTAGTGGAATCTGAGAATTGGAGAGAGAGTGAAAAGAGTGAGTAATTTTTATGAACTTTCATGTTTTTTGTTACCTTGAATTATTCTTAAGACTAAGTTTTGAAAATCATTGACCTTAAAAATAAAACTTATTCTACTAGCAAAAATGAGTTTGTTCGGGAATAGCAGTTTTGGACAAATACGCTATACAGAGGCCAAAGGCAGGTCTAACAGAGGAGAGACACCTTATTTTATGGAGAGAAAAGTGGGTGTTGGGAGGGGTTGTCCTGAACCAAAGTCCACTGGAGCAAAGGGAGAGTTCAGAGTGGGGATGGTTCCTGTCTGAGTTCCTGGGGTGTGGATTCCTTGTAGCAGATGCCAGGCACATGTTTTCCTGTGGGGACCTGTGATTGATTCTTCCTGCGACTCATTTTTAGTGGTACTGCGCGAGAGCTCCCCCTTCTGGCCTCCCGACTCCATTTTAGTGAAAGTGAAAGTTGCTCAGTTGTGTTGGACTCTTTGCAACCCCATGGACTACACAGTCCATGGAATTCTCAGGCCAGAATACTGGAGTGGGTAGCCTTCCCCTTCTCCAGGGGATCTTCCCACCCCAGGGATTGAACCCAGGTCTCCCGTATTGCAGGCAGATTCTTTACCAACTCAGCTATGAGGGGAGCCCCCATTTTAGTTCCTCCTTATGAATTTTCAGAATTTGAAATGTAGCAGTGTTGTGTAGAACTTCATGTTGTGCAGGGAAGTTTCTGCTACAAATGAAGGGAGCCTGGCTCCACCTTGCTTTACGCTCATTCCATGATGAGCTTCTGCTTACTGAATTCTACATTTTCTTAGCCCTTACTGCTTTGAAAATGTAACACACTCTCCCTTGTTTCAGGCATTTCTGCCAGACATTCCCTTAAAATCTGGACCAGATGTTCAAGTCACCTTGAAAGAGAGGGGCTCTTTCATAGTGCCCATCTAAGTGTTGCTTTGCCCGTAGCTCTTGGGTCATTGAACCTGTATGTGCTTGTAGTTCGTGGTAGAGAAGAGAAGTGTTCTTGACAGTATGTATATTATACCACTGAATAGATAGGACTGGGTGTTCATTGGAAGGACTGATGTTGAAGCTGAAACTCCAGTACTTTGGCCACCTGATGCAAAGAGCTGACTCATTTGAAAAGACCCTGAGGGTGGGAGGAGAAAGGGACGACAGAGGATGAGATGGTTGGATGGCATCACTGACTCGATGGACATGGGTTTGAGTAAACTCCCGGAGTTGGTGATGGACAGGGAGGCCTGGCAAGCTGCGGTTCATGGGGTCGCAAAGAGTGGGACACGACTGAGCGACTGAACTGAACTGATAGATGTATATACACTCCTAACTCAGCAAAGATCAGTGGATCTGTGTATACGTGTTTATGACGTGATACAAAAGGGAAAGCAGTGGCACATCCTCACAAGTGTGACTGAAATGGTTGAAATACCAGGGCTTTTGGTTTCGTTTTTAATAACAAAGCAGTTTCTATTTAAAATCGTAAGTATGGGCCAATAATTTGTTTTTTCATTCTACGGAGTAGGTAATAAGTGAGTGAGATATAGTTAATTTCATGGAGATGAAATAATTGAGAAATATTGACAAACAGTGCAAAAGCTGTTATAAGTGTAGTTTGTTGATTAAGATGTAGTAATGCTTAACATTTCCACCTGTTGATAGCCATCTGTCTGTTGCCCCTCTTACAGAAGTCACTAGTGAGCTGGTAAGAATTTGGGGGTGTGGACTACATTCCTGGCAACTGATAGTGTTTTAGGGGGAATGTTGGTGCTCGGGAAGTAACAAAAGTTAACATCAAACATCAGAGAGACAGCTTTCTCCTTTACTCTGTATACGTGCTTTCCAAAATGAAAGAGCAGTGTGCACGTGACGGAACTTGAAATACACCTTCCTTCAAAAACTGGTAAGAATAATAAAATGCCTCTGGAAGCTATAATGTGAGTCTCTATTGAGAAAAATTTATCACAGTCAGCCCATCTCATGAACTGTCTTGTCAATGCTCTTAAAATACCTTGCTAAATCCTAGTTTTCATAAATTTACTGAGACGATAAGGTATTACTTTTCTGTCAAGTATTCTTGGATTTGGAAAAAGAGTTGAATTTTTACAAAGACTCTGTATCTGTTGCTGTGTGACACTTCCTGTGAACTCAGCGACTTAACACGCACTTGTTATCTCATAGGTTCTGTGGGTCGGGAGCCTGAGCGCAGCTTAGCTGGGTCCTCTGCGGGGCTCCTGTGCAGGTGTCAGTCAGGGCTGGAGGCTCGTCTGAGGCTTGAAATGGGCAGGTATTTGCTTGTAAGTTCACACAGTTGTAGGCTCTTGGACTGAGGGTCTGTCTCGGTTTCTTGGTGACTGTTGGCTAGAAGCCACCCTCGGTTCATTCCCACATGGTTCTCTCCTCAGGCAGCTTTACGTTATGGCAGCTTACTAGTTCAAAGCCTGCAAGAGAGTGGCCTTGCAGTCTTATGTTCGGTAATCACAGACATTCTGTCACTGCTGCTACGTTCTTTTGGTTAGAAGTAGGTCCACCCACACTCAAGGGGTTACACAGGGGCGTGAATACTGGACGACAGGAGTCACGGGACCACCTTAGAGTCTGTCTGCCCGAGTCCCGCCAGTTTTATTCTTATTTGATGTAAATCTGAAAGCTGGATTGCTAATGGGTTATTGATGATTGAAGCTGAACCTGAGTTGATTCCTGGAATCTTGCCACATGCTGAGCTGTTATGTCAAATCTTTCTCCTTTATAAGTAAAATATTGTAAATCAGCATTTCATTTCTGAATGCCCATCTCATACCAAGTAAATATCACAATTGAACTCAGAAATCAATGGAGATAAACTATTAATACTTGCTTTTACAAAATTATGTTAAGTAAAACCAAACAGTGTTATATGTCACTTTGGGATCTAATTTTCTGATCTGCTAGACCAACTAAGGTATACACGTCCAATAAAGATTGGACTGTGTATATCCTCTTGCAGCAAAGTTAGTCTTTCTTTTAAAACCCTTTGTGGTGAAAATTTGTTTAACAAAAGATGCAAAAACTTAAAATACAGCTTAATGAATTAATATAAAGAGAACATCATATAACTACTACTTACTTTGCCAATGTCTCAAAATTTCCTTCTGAATTAAAATTCTCTTCCTGCTCAAAGGTAACCATTCTCATGGTAACCATTACTCATCCACCACACCAGAGTCCGTCCTTCTTTTCGGAAGCACGCCATCAGATGACGTGTCTCGGTGTCCTTGCAGTCAGGTGTGGCCAAGTAGCAGCTTCCTGTCTGTAGGGTGCGCCGTTGCCAGGGTAGGCCTGAAGACATCTGACTTGCTTCCCAGCTGGCCTCTTTCCTTTCCTCCAGTTGGAACCTGAAACGACTCCATTCCATCCTGCAAGTGACAAGCGTCCTAGAGGACTATGGACCAGCGTGCAGGAGGGACCCCAAGTCCAGAGTGTCTTCATGAGACAACTGCTCCACCAACTGAGACCACTGACCTCAGAACAGGAGAGAGAAATAAACTTGTTAGGCCATTGTATTGGTGGGTCTTCTGTGACTGTGACTGAGCTTCTCACTGCAACTCATACCTTAACTAGATGCAAAACCGACTTCGCCTGACTTAAACTCAGCTTCCCCGGTGGCTCGGACAGTAAAGAGCCTGCCTGCAATGAGGGAGTCCTCGGTTCAGTCCCTGGGTCGGGAAAATCCCCTGGGGAAGGAAATAGCAATCCTTTCCAGTATCCTTGCCTAGAGAGTTCTATGGACAGAGAGGAGCCTGGTGGGATACAGATCACAAAGAACCAGACACGACTGAGCAAGACTTAAATTTACATTGTCATTTCAGTGTTCAGTAATGCCACTGAAAGTATTTGAGAAACACTGGAGGATATAGATTTTTCGGGGTGATTTCAAGGTTTGTCGGCTGGCCTGGTGCTATGGATAATACTGTGCATCTGATTAAACATGTATTTATTAGAGTACGTCTCTATTTTGTCTAAGTACCTATAGAAATCAAATAATGTTTTCTAATAAATATTTATCCAAAATCTTTTTTAACCTAATAGAGCTTAGAGGTGAATATGATTTTTTTCTAGTAAAATAAGAATAGTTTCATAGACATTATAATTTGATACTGACTATGCCAAAGCCTTTGACTGTGTGGATCACAACAAACTGTGGAAAACTCTGGAAGAGATGGGAATACCAGACCACCTTACCTGCCTCCTGATAAATCTGTATGCAGGTCAAGAAGCAACAGTTAGAACCGGACATGGAACAATGGACTAGTTCCAAATTGGGAAAGGAGTACGTCAAGGCTGTATATTGTTACCCTGCTTATTTAACTTATATGCAGAGTACATCATGCGAAATGCCAGTCTGGATGAAGCACAAGCTGGAATCAAGATTGTGGGAGAAATATCAATAACCTCAGATATGCAGATGATACCACCCTTATGGCAGAAAGTGAAGAGGAACTAAAGAGCCTCTTGATGAAAGTGAAAGAGAAGAGTGAAAAAGTTGGCTTAAAACTCAACATTCAAAAAACTAAGGTCATGGCATCCAGTCCCATCACTTCATGGCAAATAGATGGGGAAACAATGGAAACAGTGACAGACTTTATTTTCTTGGGCTCCAAAATCACTGCAGATGGTGACTGCAGCCATGAAATTAAAAGACGCATGCTCCTTGGAAGAAAAGCTATGACCAACCTAGACAGCATATTAAAAAGCAGAGACATTACTTTGCCAACAAAGGCTTGTCTAGTCAAAGCTATGGTTTTTCCAATAGTCATGTATGGATGTGAGAGTTGGCCTATAAAGAAAGCTGAGTGCTGAAGAATTGATGCTTTTGAACTGTGGTGTTGGAGAAGATTCTTGAGAGTCCCTTGGACTACAGCGAGATCCAGCCAGTCAATCCTAAAGGTAATCAGTCCTGAATATTCATTGGAAGGACTGTTGCTGATGCTGAAGCTCCAATACTTGGGCCACCTGATGAAAAGAATTGACTCATTGGAAAGACCCTGATGGTGGGAAAGATTGAAGGCAGGAGGAGAAGGGGATGACAGAGGATGAGATGATTGGATGGCCTCACCAACTCAATGGACATGAGTTTGAGCAAGCTCTGGGAGTTGGTGATGGACAGGGAAGCCTGGCGTGCTGCGGTCCATGGGGTCACAAAGAGTCAGACATGACTGAGTGACTGAACTCAACTGAACAAATTAATACAAGTTTAAGACTCTGCAAGGCAAATATTTGTCAAAATCCAATTCATTAATGTGAAGTGTGTCTTTATTTCCACCAACTAGTGGAAATCTTTGCAGTTTCAAGGACAGATAACATAAGCTAAATGACAAAATAGATATTTTTATTATTATTTCATTCTGGTCAAGAATATGGATAAACATTATTTTTATTTCTATTAAATAAATATAAAATCCTTATGTCCAGTCACTTAGTATACCTGCTAGGTATTGGGTTCCCATTCCCACTGCCCTAATTCAAGCCTTCACTCCTTCTTGCTTGAAAATTTGCAGTACTTCCCTAATTGATGTTAGCTGTCAATTTATTGCCACTGTTGACCTGCCTTTGTGCTGTTGCTGGGATTAGCTCAGATCTTGTCCTTGTTCTTTCCAGAATTTGTCTGTAGAAACATACCCCTGCAGGACAGCCTGGCCCTTGCCAGCCCTTTAAGTCTTAAGTCTCATCACTTTCCCTCTCTTTATACCCCATTCAGATTTTTTAATTAATTTATTTTATAGTAGGTTCTTGTTGATTATCTGTTTTAAGTATAGCAGTATGTACATGTCATTCCCAAACTCCCAGTCTATCCCTCCACCCCCCGACCTTTCTCCCACCCCTATACCCAAGGCAGTCTACAGACTCAATACAATCCATATCAATTACCATTTTTCTCAGAACTAGATGAAAAAATCTTAAAAGTTTATATGGAGACACAAAAGACCCTGAATAGCCAAAGCAATCTTGAGAAAGAAAAATAACTGGAGGAATCAGGCTCCCTGACTTCAGACTATACTATAAAGCTACAGTAATCAAAACAGGATGGTACTGGCTCAAGAAGAGAAATACTGATCAAAGGAACATGATAGAAACTAGCCAAGAAATAAACCCATGCACCTGTGGTTCCTTAATCTGTGATAAAGGAGACAATGCTATGCAATAGAGGAAGGACAGTGTCTTCAATAAATGGGAAAACTGGGCAACTACAAGTTAAAGAAACTAGAACATTTTTTAATACCATACACAAAAATAAACTCAAATGGAAGTAAAGACCTAAATGTATGCCTGGATCCTATAAAACTTAGAGGAAAACAGGCAGGACACTGACATAAATTGCAGCAATATCTTTATGAATCCATCTGCTGAAGTTATGGAAGTAAAAACCAAAATAAACAAATGGGACCCAATTAAATGCAAAAGCTTTTGCACAGCAAAGGAACCATAAACAAAGACAGCTAGGACTTCCCTGTTGGTCCAGTGGTTAAGACACTGCACCGCCAATACAGGGGTGCAGTTTCAATCCCTGGTTGGGTTGGGGAACTAAGAGCCCACAAGTTGTAAGGCGTGGCCAAAAGACGAAACACACATAAAAAGACATCCCACAAAATGGGAGAAAATATTTCACAAGTGACGCGACTGACAAGGGATTAGTCTGCACTCAGATTTAACTCCAGTTTCCAAAAACTGTTTCCGGGCTTCATCCTCTACTTAACCTTTTCTTTCACTCCTTCATATACATCTCTTGAGTAGTGTGATGATTGCATTTTACAAGGTTCTGCTCAAATGAGTGCCTTATTCATTAAACTGCATTGATTCATCTGCAACTGAGAGAATTTTCTGTGCTGTAGTTTTTGGTTATTTGCATAATGCTTTTAACTCTTGATATATTTTGTGCTGTTTCAGGTTAATTCAGTCACTCAGTCGTGTACGACTCTTTGCGACCCCATGAACCTCGGTATGCCAGGCCTCCCTGTCCATCACCAACTCCTGGAGTTGACCCAAACTCATATCCATTGAGTCGGTGATGCCATCCAACCATCTCATCCTCTGTTGTCCCCTTCTTCTCCTGACCTCAATCTTTCCCAGCATCAGGGTCTTTTCCAATGAGTCAGCTGTTCACATCAGGTGGCCAAAGTATTGGAGTTTCAGCTTCAACATCAGTCCTTCCAATGAATATTCAGGGCTGATCTCCTTTAGGATGAACTGGTTGGATCTCCTTGTAGTCCAAGGGACTCTCAAGAGTCTTCTCCAACACCAGAGTTTGAAAGCATCAGTTCTTCGGCACTCAGCTTTCTTTATAGTCCAACTCTCACATCCATACATGACTACTGGAAAATTACGCTCTTTGGAGGCAGGCAAGTGTAGTCTCATCTTTGAGGCTATGACAGGTGGTCTGATCTGTAAATTCAACTCTTACTGATTTTTAAGAGCTTTCAAAAAACATAATACATGTATGAAAGACTTAACTATTTCTGTTACGTTGTATTTTCCTCAGTGTTTTGGGGGGGTCTTTTTTGTTGTTGTTTGTAATAGTTTAGAAAAAGTTGTTTGTTTTTTAACAGAAAAACCGAAAACAAAGCCCATAATCCCACATTAAAAAATTTTTTTTTACATATTTACACACATTCATAGTGAAAGGGTTTATAGGTACATTGTTTTCTTAATTCAGGCTTTTTCTTTGTTTGATAAACCAATCTCCCCTTATCACTACCCCATGTTAATAACTTAGCTTATGCCTTTTATGTTTTTGTTCATCCGTTTCTATGACTCTGAACTCCCAATGCAGGGGCCTGGCCCTGAGCCCTGGTCAGAGAAGTGTATCTCACATGCCACAACCAAGAGTTCACTTGCTCCAGCTAAAGATTCCGCAGGCTGCAGTGAAGATCAGAGACCCTGAGTGCGGCAACTAAGGCCCGACGCAGCGAAATAAGTGACCCACTGCACACACACAAGAAGCTGTAGGTGAAATACGGATGGCAGCGGTGCAGTGAAGCTTTTACTCGGGTGGCTGGTTGGGTATATCAGTGGAAGCAGCTGTCCAGGCTGCTGGGCAGTCTGTGTATTTGAGAAGTATAGGGCAGTGGAAGCGAATGGCCTAGGGGCCGTGGCTGTGTGCCTTGGGAAGAGACAGAGGCTGAGGGTGATGCCTCAGCAACTAAAGGTGAAACATGATAGAGGGCTCACCTGCCAGCCTGTAAAGAGGCTCCCTGCAGTCCCAGGCCCGTGCCTAGTCGTGCTGGTAGAGCTCCAGAGCAGGCTGGACTCTCAGCCCAGGCAGGTGTTCTGCCTCAAGGTCAGGGCCTTGATCAGGAAGAGGGACCTGACGCTAGGGGCACGGTGGGGACATCTGGATTTAAATCTTGAGTCCCAGGTGCCTCTGGGACCTGCTGAAGAAGCTACTCCTCTGTCAAAGGCCAGCCCCCTCCTCTCTACCCCCACAGGAAGATGCAAGAGGGTTCTGCTTTGGGAAGTAATACATTCCCCCTCAGCAACTGCCACCTCCTTGTCTTTTGGCCATAGAGTCATGACATAACCTGGCCAAAGAGGTACCAGGGCCTGTCAAGGGAGTGGACGAGACTTGGGCTGGCCAGGGGACAGAAACCGTGTAACCATTGGAACAGGAAAAGTTTAAAGCATCACTGACTAGTAATGGGATTAGTTGCCGAGAAGTAAAGAACTCTGAAGATTACAGTGACAGCAGACTGGGGAGCAGCCACCTGAGAGAGTGTCGAAGGAAGGAACATACCTGGAATGACTTGCCAGGTGATGTCCACCATCGGGCCATCTGCTGTCCCGGAGCAGGCCACCTGGACTTCTAATGGAGTGACCATGGGGCACAGCACTCACACGCACCAGGGCCAGCCTTGCTGTTGCCTCTGTTGAGCTTTCCAATCTCAGCCCGAACAGTGGGTCCCCAGTAGCACCAGGCTTTGAGAGCAGTCGCTTGGGGGCAGCTGGCAACACTGATCCCCTTGTGCCCCCAGGGGTGCTGAGCTTTATTTTGACTGGAATCCACACATACTCCAGGCACGGGTTTGCCTTTCCCGCACGCAGCGCCTCCGTGAGCGCCGTTCTCCAGGGCTCACAGAGCATGTGATCCGCTGACCCACAATCCTGCATTGCACTGCCCTGGACGTAGGACCCACTCTACAGCACAGGAGCTGCAGCTGGTGTGTGATCCGGGACCCACGGGCTCTGTCCCAGCTGCACGGGCAGTGATGGAGTGGTGGGCAGCAGGTCAGCTCCAGTGACCTCCAGGCCGCAGTATTCCCTGGACATCAGTGACCATTGCAGGATGCAGGGTCCCCATTGGAGATAGTTAGGGACACTGGGAACCAAAAGGTGGCAGTGGGAGCAACCCTGCCCACCATCACTCCCAGAACCCCCTCAATAAATGTGTTTTTCTCTTCCTATGTGTCTGGGTTCTGCAGGTTTAGTCTTGACTCCCCAGGAAATCAGTCAGGGGCACAGGAAGAATCCCTTTCTTCAAGCTATAGTTGCTGCCCAGTCGTTTCGAGTTTCTTATACCAAGGGACTGGCAGGCCAAAGACATACTCTCCATCCTACTAGGGGTGACTTCCTGTTACCAGAAGTCAGGGCTGCTGTCATGTAATGGGGGCAGGAAAGCATCTGCTTGACACCCAGGTGACGTGATTGGACACCCCTCAGTCCACTGTCCACATTTGACGGTAAATGCAGTGGTCAAACCTGAGAAGGGCATTACGACCAGGGACTTCAACTCCCAGGGATGAGGGTTTGGGTCATGATCGGACAAGCTACCAAAACCAGCAGAGGTGCCCAGCCAGGGTGAGGGGCCCTCAGGATGGGTGGTAGAGGGGAGCGAAGATCTTCTGCAGCCTTGAGACCAGCTTCAGGACAAGGACAGGCTAACCTTGCCCTGAAGTTCCCCCAGGAGGAGGCCCAGCGGAGTCCCGAAGGAGCTGCTCCCGAACACGTCTGAGTTGCATGTGTGGTGATCATAGTGAGGACTGTAGTGAACAGGGGCACCCAGAGCCCCCTACTTGTCATCCCAGCTGTGATTGGCAGCACAGCCCCTCCTGATGGTTGCCTCAGCTGCGAAGAGCTTATTTTCCCAGGGCACACCCCTTTCCCAGGAGCAACTGGGTAGTGACTGGTGGGTGCGGAGGTTGACCCCACCGGGGACAATTCTGTAGGACCATGCCAGGTCCAGAGCAGGCATTCATAGCAATTTCATCAGTCCTTTACTCCCCTACAGACGTTGGTCCTGAGAGTGCCCCCCAATAACCTTTCTGAATGTAAGCCTTCATCTCAAGGTCAGCCTCCCAGGGACCAGACCTCTGCCAGTGTATGGGTACTCACGTACATAAAAGTCATTTTTTAGAAAATGAAATCACACTTTCACAGATCTCTGCATCTTCAGGCCGACTGACGCAGCTTGTTATTTCTGCTGGCTCTGTGCTTCATGGTGTGGATGCTGCACAATTTATCCCTCCACGGCCCTCTTAATTGGCATTTGCTTTGTTTTCAGTCCTTTGCCATAATGCAGTACTGTCATAAATGTTTTGGCTTAAACCTATTTACTGTTGCATCTATTTCTATGAAATAGATAGCCATAAACCACATTTAATGTGGTTTCATTAAATGATTTATTTATTTTATACCTCTTTGTTTTTATTGAGGTTACAACACACATGCAGTACATCTATCTTAAGATTATAGCTCGGAATTTCACAAACTGAACACCCCTATAACCTCCACCTAGGTCGGGAAACACAACATTGCTGGCATCCCCCAGGCCCATCTTTGCTCCCTTTGGGTCTGTCCTTTTCTTTCCAACTCCTGAGACTTATGTGTGTGTTTTTTATGTGTTGACACTTTGCTTTTCAAAAAGATCCTAGGTCGCACTCGCCCTCTGCGATGGCCCACACTCTGTGGAGTGTGCTTCTGTCGGAGTCTGAATAAATCCACTTCTTACCTATCACTTTGTCCCTCACTGAATTCTTTGTGATGAGACATCGAGAACCTGAGCTTCATTAGGTCCTAAAACCAGAAACCTGCTCTACGAACTGTCAGAAGGTATCAGCTCAGAGATCTTAAAGAGCATGATCTTCCTTCTGAGGGAGCCAATTCCAGAAGTCCAGATGACCTCTAGAAGTTTCCTGGAATATAAACTAAAATACATGAAGATAATGTGACTTTACTGGAGGATCTCTGCCAAAAAATTGTGCCAAACCTTATGGAAGAGATAGATAAATATAAAAGAGAGAAATGGAATTTAAAAACAGATGTCTCAGGCTGCTTTTGTGCTACGTGAAAAAACAGTATTCCTTGTACCACAGGAAGAACTGTGACCGTGGAAGAGAGTTTTGATCGGCTCTTAGACTTGAAAGACCCTTTGGTCATTGCTTCCAGCCTCCCACCCATCATAGAAATCAGTGGCAGTTCATCCCAGTAATGAGCTTTTTTATGACACACACATGCACAGATCCTAACCATTTGCATTTTTACCAGCAATGAGTGAGACTACCTCTTCTTCATCTCCAGTTATATTTGGTTTGCATTTCCCTGACTACTACTGAGTTTGAGTGTTATATCATATTTGTTTGCTTTTTGGATTTGCTATTTTGTGTGTTGCCTCTCCGTATCTTTTGCTCATTTTCCACTGAAGTTTTCATTTTTGATCAGTGTAATTTGTTGTATAATATAAATATTAACTCTTTGTCTTTTTTGTCCCATTACTTTTTCCAATGTATTATTTTCTTTCAGAAGTGGTGCTAATTGTCCTTTCCCTATTTATTAATTTATCCTTCTCTACTGAACTGAAATACCATTTTCACTGTATATTAAATTCTCATAAGTCTTGGGGTCAGCTTCTGGATCTTCTGCTTTGTTCTAGAGAGCTTTTTGTCTGCCCCTATTCAAATGCCTTGAATATTTGATCATGGTGGCTTTATAGTATGTTCTGATAATCTGGCAAAGCAAGTCTTCTTTAATTTTTTTTTTAAACTTACCCAATCAAACTGATCACACGGACCACAGCCTTGTCTAACTCAATAAAAGTATGAGCTGTGCTGTGTAGAGTCACCCAAAACAGGCGAGTCATGGTGGAGAGTTCTGACAAAATGTGGTCCACTGGAGAAGGGAATGGCAAACCCCTTCAGTACATTTACCTTGAGAACCCAATAACCAGTATGAAAAAGCAAAAAGATAGGACACTGAAAGATGAACTCCCCAGGTTGGTAGGTGCCCAATGTGCTACTGGAGATCAGTGGAGAAGTAACTCCACAAAGAGTGAAGAGACAGAGCCAAAGTGAAAACAGCGCTCAGCTGTGGATGTGACTGGTGACGGAAGTAAAGTCCGATGCTGTAAGGAGCAGTATTTCATAGGAACCTGGAAAGTTAGGTCCCTGAATCAAGGTAAACTGGAAGTGGTCAAACAGGAGACGGCGAGAGTGAACATCGACATTTTAGGAATCAGTAAACTAAAATGGACTGGAGTGGGCAAATTTAACTCAGATAACCATTATATCTACTACTGTGGGCAAGAATCCCTTAGAAGAAATGGAGTAACCATCATAGTCAACAAAAGAGTCCGAAATGCAGTACTTGGATGCAATCTCAAAAACAACAGAATGAGCTCTGTTCATTTCCAAGGCAAAGCATTCAATATCACAGTAATCCACGTCTATGCTCCAACCTCTAATGCCAAAGAAGCTGAAGTTGAATGGTTCTATGAAGACCTACAAGACATTTTAGAACTGACACCCAAAAAAGATGTCCTTTTCATCATAGGGGACTGGAATGCAGAAGTTGGAAGTCAAGAGATACCTGGAGTAACGGGCAAGTTTGGCCTTGGAATACAAAATGAAACAGGGCAGTGCTCACTTCGGCAGCACATATACTAAAATTGGAACGATACAGAGAAGATTAGCATGGCCCCTCTGCAAGGATGACATGCAAATTTGTGAAGCGTTCCATATTCTTAGGCCAAGTCCCTGTCACCTTAGGCTTCTCAATCCCCTCAGCCTTCTTCCTCAATGACCCCTTTCCTCTCCCTCAGAATTTGCATTTTCTGCCTCTATCTTGTTTTTTCTTTTTGGGGGGGTGGGATTCTAGAACAGTGCCTGGCACATAATGGGCACTCAATAAATATTTGTTGTTTGTTGAAAAAAAAAGAAATGAAACAGGGCAAAGCCTAACAGAGTTTTGCCAAGAGAACACACTGGTCCTAGCAAACACCCTCTTCCAACAACATAAGAGACAACTCTACACATGGACATCACCAAATGGTCAACACTGAAATCAGATTGATTATATTCTCTGCAGCGAGAGTTGGAGAAGCTCTATACAGTCAGCAAAAACAAGACCAGGAGCTGACTGTTCCCGGAGTTCAAGATCATGAACTCCTTATTGCCAAATTCAGACTTAAACTGAAGAAAGTAGGGAAAACCACCAGACCATTCAGGTATTACCTAACTCAAATTCCTTACAATTATACAGTGGAAGTGACAAATAGATTCAAGGGATTAGATCTGATAGACAGAGTGCCTGAAGAACTATGGACGGAGGTTCATGATATTGTACAGGAGGCAGTGATCAAGACCACCTCCAAGAAAAAGAAATGCAAAAAGGCAAAATGGTTGTCTGACGAGGCCTTACAAATAGCTGAGAAAAAAAGAGAAACTAAAGGTATAAGAGAAAACAAAAGATATACCCATGTGAATGTGGAGTTCCAAGGAATAGCAAGGAGATATAAGAAAGTCTTCCTCTGTGATCAATGCAAAGAAATAGAGGAAAACAATAGAATGGGAAGGACTAGAGATCTCTTCAAGAACAGTAGAGATACCAAGGGAATATTTCATGCAAAGATGGGCACAATTAAGGACAGAAATGGTGTAGATCTAACAGAAGCAGAAAATATTAAGAGCAGGTGACAACAATACACAGAAGTATTATACAAAAAAATCTTCATGACTCAGATCATCATGATGGTGTGATCAGTCACCTAGAGCCAGACATCCTGGAGTGAGAAGTCAAGTGGTCCTTCAGAAGCATCACTACGAGCAAAGCTAGTGGAGGTGATGGAATTCCAGTTGAGCTATTTTAAATCCTGAAAGATGATGCTGTTAGAGAGCTACACTCAATGTGCCACCAAATTAGAAACCTCAGCAGAAGCCACAGGACTGGGAAAGGTCAGTTTTCATTCAATCCCAAAGAAAGGCTCAAACTAATGCACTATTGCACTCATTTCACACTCTAGCAAAATGATGCTCAAAATTCTCCAAGCAAGGCTTCACCAGTACATGAACCGAGAATTTCCAGATGTTCAAACTGGATGTAGAAAAGGCAGAGGAACCAGAGATCAAATTGCCAACATCTGTTGGCTCATCAAAAAAGCAAGAGAGCTTATTTTGAACTCTGGTGTTGGAGAAGACTCTTGAGAGTCCCTTGGACTGCAAGGAGATCCAACCTGTCAATCCTAAAAGAAATCAGTCCTGAATATTCATTGGAAGGACTGATGCTGAAGCTCCAATACTTTGGCCACCTGATAGGAAGAACTGACTCCTTAGAAAAGACCCTGATGCTGGGAAAGATTGAAGGCAGGAGGAGAAGGGGATGACAGAGGATGAGATGGTTGGATGGCATCACTGACTTGATGGACATGAGTTTGAGCAAGCTCCGGGAGTTGGTGATGGACCGGGAAGCCTGACATGGTGCAGTCCATGGGGGTTGCAAAGAGTCAGACATGACTGAGCGACTCAGCTGAACTTCTGGGACTTCCCTGATGATCCAGTGATTAAGTCTCTGCCTTCCAGTGCCGGGGGCATGGGTTCAGTCCCTGGTCAGAGAAGTAAGATCTCATATGCTGCATGGCATGGCCAACCCCTCCTCAGAAACAAACAAGAAAAGCAACTTACCTTTCTTCTCTATTTTCAGACACTTAAATTTCCTATGTACTTTGAAGTTTTTTTTTCAATTAAAAGAGCCCTGTATGGGAATTGCATTAAATTTCATTAAATTGCATTAAATTCCTGATGGGAATTGCATTAAATTTATATTTGGGAGAATTAAATATTTTGTCCCTGTCTCAATGCTGTGTTTTTCCATTTGTATGGAGCAGGCTTTATGCCATTTTATAAGATATTAAGTTTTCATCATTGAGTGCCTTGCGCCTCTTATTAAATTAATCCTAAGTATAACTTTTCTCTATTGTAAATGAAAGATTTCCCTCATTTGCATTTCTTGGTTATTATCATTGTTATAGATACTTGAGTTATGTTGTTTGGGATGGAACCCGGTTCCATCACTTCCTGTCCGGTCCAAGCTTGGTAAAATTAAAATCTAAATGAGAAGTTTATATGTTTTACTGAATCTCTAATGTTCCGTTACAAAATTATTCCATCTAAGAATTTCTTCAAACTTTTAATACTTGCAAGCTTTCTGTAAAATACTTAACTTGGATTTTCAAAATCAAGTATTCAAATGCTAATATCAAGTAATACTTTTTAGTAAACATTTCATGATTACATAGATCTGTCTCCAGTTAACTTGAAGATATTTTGCATAAATGTTTATTACAATGGTAGTATGCATTTTGGTTGCAAATTTTATTACGTTGTTTTAATTAACTAAATGAGTAAATGATTATAGAGGCTATTTTCAATGTTTAGTTAATTATATGACTTAGATTTTAACGTTTCCTTATTCCATGTTTCCTTTCTGTGTCTTTTAAAGCTGCAGATGTGGTAGACAAATCCAGTGTTAAATATTCAGTACTACTTGAAGATGGAAAGAACCAATCACTGGGAAAAAAGGTGAATCTTTGCAAATACAATCTGTTTAGATTAAAACAGATAGCTTTCACTTTTTCAACAAATACCTATCAAGTGTCAACCATATGATGGGCACTGTGGATACAGTGGTTAAAAAACAAAAGAAGTTCTTCTCCAGGAGCTTATAGTTTATTTGTATGAGGGAACAAGGAAGATAGAGAAGCATAGTATTTCTCTATGACTTGGCGAATTAGGGTCACAATAGGAGTCAGTGCTGAGTGCTCTGGGATCCATAGCGGAGACGGCTAACCCAGTTTTTGTACTGGCTCATCCTGCTTTTCTCTGGTGGTGGGAGAGGAATCTGGGACACCTTTCTGAAGTGTGAATACTCTTAAGTTGAGGTCTAGGAAATGGTCTGTCTCAATATCCTCACCTTTAGAGAGTAGAGAAGGACTCTGGGAAAAATTTTTAGGTTAAGGGAAGAAGAGGTGGAACTTTGGGGTAGTAAAAATAAAGAGAAGTTCAGAAAAGAAGGGTATAAAATTTACAGTGGGGCTTCTCAGGTGTCTCAGTGGTAAAGCATCCACCTGCCAAGCAGGAGACGCAGGTTTGATCCTTGCGTTGGCAAGATCCCCTGGAGGAAGAAATGGCAACCCACTCCGATATTCTTGCCTGGGAAACCCCACAGACTGGGGAGCCTGGCGGGCTACAGTCCATGGAGTCAAAAAGAGTTGGACACGACTTAGCGACTGAACAACAACGAAAATTTACAGTGGGTGAGGTATGTGGTTGAACTTGGAGGAGATATGAGAAGAGGTCATGTTACCAAAGACCTTAACTGTGAATCAGTGGAGGGGGTGGCATAACAGTTAAGACTGTAGTGGTTGTTATTGTCTGGTCCCTAAGTTGAGTTCAGCTCTTTGCCATCCCATGGACTGCAGCGAGCCAGACTTCCCTGTCCCTCACTGTCTCCTGGACTTTGCTCACATTCATGTCCATTGAGTCTGTGAATCGACAAATGAGTATTCCATATCACTAGATTGAAACAGGCAGAAGATTGCTGCTGAGCTGTATTTTTTTAAAAAGTTGAGTAGGTAGAGCTGTGGTGATCTCATTTTCTCTATAAATGGCCTTTGCTTGGAAACTGTCAGTGGTTCATCCTCAGTCTTGTACACATGTGCAGCACACCCCCCTCCACAGCCTCTCCTGTTACACGTGGCCCCAGCGGAGGGTTGAGTTGCGAGGCTTTCTCAACTAGCTCCTGTCTTTTCCAGCCCAGGGTGCAGCCAGGCACTCCTGCCTGGGTTGAGATAAACCACTGCTCAGGAAGACTCTCCACAGTTCATTAGGAAGTTGGATCACAGTTGATGGGAAGCCATGTCCCTGCTTTACCTTAGATGGGTTTTATCAGGTTTTACTTTGGTTTATAGACCTGTCTTTATGAATCCATAGTCTATGAAATATTTTCCATTTTTCTGTAGAATCTTAATTTTCTTACGAGCCAGCCATCAGGAGTTTCCATCAAGTTCTGTCCTCAGTCCTCTAGTATCAGAGTCACAGATCAACTGTCTGCTGAGCAAAACCAGAAGGGTATCAGCTCATCGGCTCCTTCAAGGTGTTCAGTTCCACAGTGTGACCAACAGACTTCAGTTCTGCAGCAAATGGAACGTAAAAGAAAACACCTACCAAAGGAACACATAACTAATGAAAACAACAGAGAAAGCATGAATCTTACAGGAAAACACATCTCATGTAATCATTCATCTGCAAAAACAAGTAAACTGGTGATATTGGAAGAAGATGCTGGTGAGGTTGAAACCTACCTCAATTTCAGGAACTCACAGGCATTCAAAACTGATTTTTGTGACATTAGACATTTGGATGCTTTGGAGAAAAGCCAGCTGATTGAAATGCTCAAACAGGCAGCCACCGTGGTGGTAACTCTGATGTATAAGGATGGCTCCACCCAGCTGAGAGCTGACCAGGTTAGTAAATGGTGTTGGTTCATGTTTGTTTCTGTTTTGTGGGCACCATAAAAGAAACCTATTTTCTTACTGTCTGATTTTGATGGGAGAGCTAGAAATAAGATTTTAAACCTTCCCCCTCCCCCAGTGGTGAGTGACAATGCATAGCTCTCATTAGGTTTTTAAGAGACTGCCCAGTGTTTTCCAGATTTCTTACACCATTTTCATCCTACCAGCAGTGTCTGAGGGTTCCAGATTCTCCACCTCCTTGTCAGTACTTGTCTGTCTTTTCTTTTTTTAGCCATTTTTCTGTGTGTGAAGCGGTGTTTCACTGTGTTTTTAAAATATTCATTTACTTATTTATTTACTCAGCTGCACTGAGTATTAGTTGTGGCCTGTGGAATCTTTTTGTGTTGCATCATTCGGGATCTTTTGTTGCAATGCATGGGCTCTCGAGTTGTGGCGTGTGGGCTCGGTAGTTGTGGAGTGCAGGCTTAGTTGCTCTGTGGCATGTGGGTTCTTAGTTCTGGGACCAAGGACTGAACCCAAGTCTCTTGCATTGCAAGACAGATTCTCAACCACTGGCCCCCCAGGGAAGTGCCTCACTGTGGTTTTAAATTGCATTTCCCTGATAACTGGTGACATTAAGCATCTTCTCATATGCTGATTGTTCATTTGCATATCTTCTTTGGTGAAATGTCAGTTCAGGTCTTTTGCTCATTTTTTAAATTGGGTTATTTGTGTTTTATTTTGGATCTGTAAGATTTCTTTATATATTCTGATACAAGTCTCTTGTCAGATATATGATTTGTAATTCTCCAAATCTGTGGCTTGTTTTTATCAATTTCTTGATGACTTTTTTGTGTTTTTTTTTAAACTTTGTTTATTATTTTTGGCTGTGTTGGCTCTTCATTGCTGCACTAGACTTTCCCTCGCTGTGGTGATCAGGGGCTCCTCTCCTTTGAGGTGTGAGGGCTCCTCGTTGTGGTGGCCCCTCTTGTTGCGGAGCACAGGCTCTAGACTCACGGCTTCAGTAGCTGTGCCTCACGGACTTAGTTGCTCCTCGGAATGTGGCATCTTCCTAGACCAGGGATCAAACCCGTGTCCCCTGCATTGGCCAGCAGATTCTTAACCACTGGGCCCCCAAGGAGGTCCCTTGATGGTGTTTTTAAAACACAAAAGGTTTTTTAATTTGATGGAGTCCAGTTTATCAAGTACTTCTTATATTGCATGTGCTTTTGTTGGTATATTTAAGAATGCTTTGCCTATCCCAGGTCATGAATGCTTTGCCCTATTTTCTTCTGAGAATTTAATTTGAGCTCTTGTATTTAAACCTGTGATCCAGTTTGAGTTAATTTTTGTGCGTACTGTGAGATAAGGGCATAAATCCACCCTCTTGCATGTTGATGCCTAGTTTTCCCAGCACTATTTGCTGAAAAGACTGTTTTCCCACTGAATTTCTGGGGCACTTTAATAGAAACTCAATAGATTGTAAATGTTAAGGTTTATTTCTGGACATTCAGTTCTTTAAAAGTTGATCTATATGTCTATTTGTATGCCAGTCCAACACTGTCTTCATAATTTTAGATTTATAATAAGTTTTGAAATTAGGAAGTGTGTCTTCCTACTTTATCTTTTTCAAGATTGTTTTGAGTATTCTGGGTCCTTTGCATTTCCATGTAAGTTTTAGGGTTAACTTGTTAATTCATTCAAACATCCAGCTGGGATTGTGATATACACTGTTTTGAATCTATAGATTAATTCTGACAGTTTTGCTGCCAACCCAGGCCCCTGGACTCTTCATCAATAGATGTCGATGAGGTCAGACAAGAATTTCAGGAAGGCTGTGCTGGGGCTTGTGCTGCAGCACACGGGAGCAAGAAGAAGAAGCAGGTCCCCTCACTCACCCTCCAAGAGAAGCTGCCTGGCTCCTTAAATGGGGTAACAACAGGGCAGATCCTATGGGTTGGGCAGGAGACATTGCTTAGGGGGTCTGTCCACCCCCTTGCTGGGGCCATGTGCAGGGATCACACGCAGTACCCTGCTTTTGCTCCCAGCACCTCAGAAATGGCAGTTTGTTTCTGGCCCGTTTGTATCCGATCGCTCATAATCGTCCCAACTTGACCACGTGCGCAGGTATTTTTAGCCGCTTATAGTTTCTTCATGTCCTGTTGCTCGAGGAGACTTTGTCCAGGGACAGCACTCTGTCTCTTTCCCCTCTGCGGGATTCTGCACCCCTTCTTCTTAAGGCTTAAAGGGCCAAAGGTCTCTTCTTCTGGGGGTACTTCCTGCTGAACTGGGGCCGTAGACCCTGCCCCTCTCGAGAGGTGTGGAAGTCTCTCGCTGCGTGTTCCAAGGACCAGTAGGGACCTGGGTCACCCTCCTTGGGAATGGATTGAAGTCCTTGAGCCATCAGGAGCCTTACCTGAAGATGTAAGAGCCTGGAAGACACAAACTGTTGGTGGTACTTGTCTTTGAGAAAGTGTCTGAGGTCCTCCACTGGCTTACTGGTGTATTGTTCCTCCCTTACGACCTGCGGGGTTTGGGGAGGTAAGAGCTTCGGTCTGGACACATGTACCCGACTAGATACCCTTTGCCGTTTGACAGCAGTGGGGGCTAGTGTTACTCTGCTGGGGCCCATCCCTGCAGCAAGGGTTAGTTCTGGGGGGATGCCTCCTTAGAGGTTGGGGTATTTTTTTTTGGTCAGTATCTTTTTAAAAAATATTTATTAAAAAGTTATTTATTGGCTGTGCCGAGTCTTAGTTGCGGCCCACAGGATCTTTGATCTTGTTGTGGTGTGTGAAAGCTCCTAGCTGCAGCATGTGGGATCTAGTTCCCTGACCAGGGATTGAACCCAGGCCGCCTGCACTGTGAGCGCAGAGCCTTGGTCACCAAGGTTAATTTGTAGAGGGGCTGCCCCTTCTGCTGTGTTTTCAGTGGGAGCTTTCACTGTCCTGTTGGCATAGTCCTGGAGTGCCTTCTGAGCTTGGCCTAGGCTGAAAACGTATCACAGTCTGGCTCACTTTCTTATCTGGTAGAATGTCAGTAGTAAGAAAAGGCCTTCCCTGGGTCATTTCACATGGGCTAAGTCTCAGATTACTCCTGGGGGCTACATGGACCCTGAGGAGTGTAGTAGGAAGCAAACTGGTCCAGGGTTCCCCCTTCAGAGCTTCATATAGGGGGTTGCTATAAGGTCATAATTTGGAGTCCAGATGCAACAGAACCCAGCCATCCTGAGAAAGCCTTGGAGTCGCCTCTTCGTGGCTGGAGACGGTAATGCACCAATTGCTGTCTTTCAATCCACACGCCGGGCTCACGTTCCTGCTGAACCCATTGCTGTGAAATCTGAGCCTTCATTGGGGAAACTTTGTCTCCCTTTTCTGGTAGACGATTAGGACTTTAACAGTATTCTGATCTGAATCTTGCTTTATCTCACTGCTTACATATTTATCTTCAATATATTGTGATGGAGTTCCATTTTTCAGACTTAGTTCCCTCAGTTCTTTTGCTAACTCATTTCTTTAAAAAATGGAGGCCATTCTGAAAACCCTGCGGGTATATTGATTAGCCTCCAGGGGGTCAGGCCCCTCTGTTTAAAAGCAAAAGGTTATTGAAAGCCTGGATGTAGCGGATACAGAAGAATGCGTCTTTGGAGTCCGGAACAGAGAAATACTGAGCAGTCCCTGGCACTTGGGTGAGGAGGGTGTGTGGGTTTGGTACCACTGGATAAACAGGGATGACTGTCTTGTCCACTGCTGTTAAGTCTTTCACAAAGCAATGCTCCCTGTTAGGCCTCTGAATGGTGAGTATCAGGGTATTGCAAAGAGATTGGCAGGGCCTAATGAGTCCGTGTGTTAGGAATTTGGTGAGCAGCTGTTTTATCACCCTCAGGGGCTTAGGCTTTAAAGGATATTGTCTCTTCCTGGTATCTCTCCCCAGGCTTTAATTTTATTTCTATCAGGGCTTACCCTTCCTGGCACTGAAGTATCCCATACCACAGAGTTCTCCTGTTCCTTAATTTCCTGGGGAATATTTTGATGACCAGCAGGCAAGTCATCTGGGGCTACCAAGAGATGCATTCTGTTTGAATTCTCTATCTTCTTGGACTTCACTCTGTCCTAAGAATATACTAGTTCCTAGTTTATTTAGTAACTCTCTTCCAAGGCGGGAGACAGGACTTTCCTGCCTGTACAAAAAGGAGTGAGTAATAATAGACCTGACTCTGACTCCAGGGCAAGGGGAGACCTAAGCCACCTCACCTTTGGCCATCCGTCAGCTCCCGTCACAGTTCAGTCACAGCTGGAGCTCGGCCAGCTGGCCACGTCAGAGCAGAGCAACCAGCTCCCGTGTCTGCCAGACATTTAGTTCTCCTACATGCCGCATCCCAGATGACCCGAGGCCCCACTGGAGGAATGAGGATGGATTGAACAGGATCCTGAGACAGCTGGCACCCGGCCCCCACCAGTAGGTGTGTGTGAATCTCTCATCCAGGAGACCCCAATTCACCGGGAACTGGGGCCAGCAGGGGTTGTCCTCCTGGCTTTCCCAGGAGGGCGCCCAGGACATTCCCTTCTCCAGTGCCCCATCCCGGGGCTGGGGAGGGGTGTACACTGATTCCTGCCCAGGTGATTCCTGGGCTGCTGGTCTGGGCTTCACGTCTCTCTAGCGTCCTCTTAAGATGGTAGGTGGATCGAAGCAGCTAAGTGCTGTGTTATCTCTTTAATCTCCTATCTTTGTTGGCCTCCTCTGCAATGTCCCAGTTGTTACAGACCTTGAAGGCCTCCTCTGCCAAGGTTGACGATGGGGTTTGGGGCCCGGCCTCAAGCTTTTGTAACTTCCTCCTGACATCGGGAGCACACTGAGTGATGGCCAATAGTGACCTCCCTTCTGTAGACTCAGGGTCGGAATTAGTGTACTTCCTGAATGCCTCTGTCACCTGACTCAGGAAGACTGCTGGGTTTTTATCTTCTTCCTGTGTAGCCTCTCGGACCTTATCGTAATTTGCAGGCTTCACCATACACCTTTTCATTCCTTCTAATGAACAACTAGTGTAATGTCTTACCCTGGCCTGGCCTGCATGATCCTCACAGTCTCAGCGGGAGTCCTGCTCTGGGGCTGTGGCACTGGTGGCCACGAGGCTGTTGGTGTGCTCCCTGGCCTTGCTCAGTATGCGGTCCTCGTCTGGGGTGCAACAGTGGGCCAGAATAGCTACGATTTCTGCCAGGTCGCGGAGAATGTTAACCCCAACGTGGCAAATTCATCCCTAAACTCGTCAGGGTTCTCTGAGAACCTGCCAAACCTCTCCTTACAGATTCCTACATCTCCCATCAGTAGGAGACACTCTAGTAATCGTCCCTTCCGTCAGCTACTTCCTGGAAGAGGTAGAAGCCTTATGATGTGAAAGTGGGGGCAACTTTGAATCTGATCAGAGCCCCACTGGGGACAGCACTGGGCTCTGGTTTCAGGATCCCTGGATCAAAGGGGTAAGGTAGAGGCCAGGGGCTGAAGGTGGTCTTGAAGGGGAAGAAGTGGGGACATGAGGAAGGACCCTTGTGCCAGTGACGAGTTGGCAGTTGAAAGAGGGGATCTGTGAGAAAGTCTGTCTCTCAGTCTTTTGGGGGCAAAACAGAAATAGAGGCTGAGCACACAGCAGGGATCCCTCCAACCATGATCTGGATAAAGTTTCACAAAGCCCTGCATGTAAGGGACTGCTCCCCTTTTTGGGCACTCCTTACAGTATTTTCGTCCAATTGTAAAATGGTGTTAAAGTTAAGGGGTCCACTCTGTGGTGGTTTCTTCTTCTGATCAGCCAAGAAAGTAACCCAGAGAAGAATCTTTGGGGGGCATTTCCCATGTTCACATATATATCTGGTGGTTAATGCCTAGAGATGCTGAGGCTGGATGAAGTCCTCGAGACCTGGCATAACAATACCAAAGGTGAGATGACAGAGGAGGTCTCAGAACTGTCTTCTCCACAGTTGGAAACACAGAACAGAGAAACATTGAGAGGTTGTGTAAAGCTCACCCCAACCGATGCCTTGGGGACAGAGGTATGGATGAATGAAGTAAGGAAAACGAAATAGGAGAGCGAGCGAGCCTGCTGTTTCAGCCCGCCCCTCTGTGGGCGTCTGTTCAGGCAGTTCCCGTCGGCTCTGCTCTTCCCCAAGGGCCAGTGGAGGCAGGCACTCTGTCCACCACCCACCAGGGTGATCGTGCCAGTGGGTCTTGGTCCCACAGCTGGGACTGTAACCCAGGATAAAGAAGCTGAGACGTTTGTGACGACTGTGCTTCCAGCCATACATGATGTGAGGATTGAACCTCTATCACTCTCAGAAATCTCCTCTCAAGGAAACCCCACTGGACCAAGATCTCCCTGGTAGGAGGCCAGCCTCTCCCACCTCTTGTCACCTCTCAGGGCAGACCAGGGCCAGCCTGAGGGAGCACGGCCTCACTGGCTGAGAGGAGTTAGGCTGTACTTGCCTGGCGTTCGTCCTCTCAGAAGGATGTGACAGAGCGTAGGAGAGGACAGGGAAGGAAGACGTAGAGAAGGACAGATACCAGAAGAGGGAACAGGGAGGGGAAAGCCATGTGAGTGAGCACAGTGAGACCCCTGGGGCAATGAAGGCAGACTTGCCAAGCTCTGTGACACTGAAGCAGAGATTCAGGTGGCTGCTTCTCAGCTGTGAGGAAGCTGCCTCCAGCTCTGCCAGATGGACCAACATCCTCTCTCAGAGCGGCATGGGTCCCGGCAGAGTCGCCAAAATCATGTTCCCAACCCGGGCTTTTGGGCTGTTTAACCAATAGAAATGATAAGAGGCCAGATGGGAATTTCAGGCAAGGCTTTACTGGGGCTTATTCTTCAGTACAAGAGAACAAGAACAAGAAACAGGTTTCCTTGCCTGCTGCCTAAGAGGACCTTCCCGGGTCCTCACATGGAGCAAAGTGGGAGGCGGGTTTGTGGGTGGGGCAGGAGGCATAGTTTCGGGGTCTGTCCACCCCCTTGGTGGTGCTGTGTACAGGAGTCGTGTGCAGGACCCTGATTTTGCTCCCAGAGCATCAGAAATGGCAGTTTTTTTGTGGTATATTTGTATCCGATTGCTCATAATTGTCCCCACTTGCCCATGCATGCAGTTATTTTAGCCACAGTCCCAACTTTTTGGCACTGGGGACTGGTTTCACAGAAGACAATTTTTCCATGGACTGGAACAGGGTTGCAGGTTCAGGATGATTCAAGTGCATTACATTTACTGTATGCTTTTATTTCTGTTATTATTACATTGTGATACATAATGAAATAGTTATACAACTCAGCGTAATGCAGAATGAGATCATCAGACGTTACATTTTCTTAAGAGCACACAGCCTAGATCCCCCGCACACTGTCCACAGTAGGCTTCATGCTCCTGTGAGAATCTGATGCCACCGCTGGTCTGACAGGAGGTGGAGCTCAGGTGATGTGAGCAGAGGGGAGCAGCTGTAAATACATAAGAAGCTTCGCTTGCCCACCCACTGCTCACCTACTGCCGTGTGGCCCCGTTCCTAACAGGCCATGGACTGGTACTAGCGTGTGTCACGGGGGCCCCTGACTTATAGTTTTTGTTTCCTATTGCTTAAGGAGACATTTCTCCAGGTGCAGGTGTGCTGGTAGAGGCACCCAAGTCCCAGCCTAGCTCAGTTTTGCCATCTTGAAAGCAGCAGTGAATTTTCTCATTCATGAACAGGGGGTGTCTTTTCATTTCTTTAAAAGTTCAATTTCTTTTAGCAGTGTTTTGTAATTTTCAGTGTAGTATATAGATCTTGATTTACTTTTCATTTTTGAAAGACATTTTTATGGGATAAAGAATTATAAGTTGATAGATTTTTTTTTCTTTCAATAGTTTAAAAATGTTATGCCACTGTCTTCTAACTTGCTTTGTTTCTCATAAGAAATCTGCTGTCACCCTTATCTTTGTTTCTGTCAAGGCAATGTGTCCCACCCCTCTCCCTAGCTTCTTTTAAAGTTTTCGTTATATCACTGATTTTAAACAATTTGATTATGGTGTGACTTGCTGTAGTTCTCTTGTACTTGGGGTTTATTGATCTTTTTGATTCTACAAGTTAGCTTGAGAGAATTGACATTGAGTTTTATTGTCATTAAGCATGGTATATGTGTCTTTTATGTAGGTCTTCTCTGATTTCTTTCATCAGTATTTTATAGTTTTTAGTACACAGATCCTATACATGTTATATTGATTTCTAAGTATTTAATTTGGGGGAATAGTTATTATAAATGGTAATTTCTTTTTTAAAATATTTACTTTTATGTGTTCATTGTTAGTGTACGGAAATATAACTGATTTTTGTGTTATGATCTTGTATCCTGCATCCTTGCTTAGCTCACATATTCCTTCCAGGAGGTGCTTTATTTTGTAGATTCCTTTGGGTTTTCTACACAAATACTTATGTTATCTGTAAATAGGGATGGTACAGTTTTTCCTTTCAAATTTATATGTCTTTTATTTCATTTTCCTGCTATATTGCATTAGCTAAGAGTTCCATTATGATGTTGAATAGGGAGGAGACCAGATTTGGAGAGTGAGATGCTTTGGTTTTGGCCTTAATTGTCATTAAAGAAGGTATTCATTTACTAATTTTAATTTTAGGCCTTTTCTTTCTGCTTAATTATAAAACAGGACCTGTCTTTCTTGAATAAATGTATCATTGATGCTTGATCTTGTAACTTTATTTTATTGTGTATTCACAGGCTCTGGTTTCCTCTGTTAAAGGCATTGTGATGTTACTGAGGAGCTATCCAGAGGAAGACAGCAGTCCTCTGGCTGCCCCAGCCTCTGACAGTGTTCCGGAGGACATGCCCAGTGATCAGTGTATCTACATAAAAACTGAGCACTCCTCTATCTGGGGCCAAGAGCAAGAGGCACATCATCAATTTGCCAAGTAAGAAATCTTCACTAATTACCTTAAATCTGATTCACCTGCTTTATCCTAATTTAGAGTTTCCCAAGCTCCAATTTCAGTTATTTAAAGTTTCAGAATTTTTGTAGAGCACGTGAAAGTGAAATAGATCTAAATGACAGAAACCTCTACAAACACTGGCCCTCTCTCCCACAAAGAGCTCTGAAATGGAGGGACCATCCACAGGACCTGCTCCAGGATTTGAGTCAACGTTGCAATGAGAAGTCAGCAAGAAGAGCGTCATGTTAAGGAGCAAAAACCCTAGCTGACCTTCTCAACATGCTCGCTCACTCACTCACTCACGGCACTGGAAAGCGATCTCTGCCTTCATGCAGTAGACAGTGCTCAATGCTACCAACCTATTACTAATTTCAAAGCTTCACTTTGTGAAGATAGAAAAGACACGTCTCACTTGTATCTGCCTTCTTGGAGTCTTAGAATCTCAGAATCGGCAGGGATGCTCTGCTGCCCTTCTCAGCCCAGAAAAGTCTCCTTGTGGGCTGGAGTCTGTGTCCCTCATCCCCGTTCCTTTGCTCATATTGTCAGCCTGACTTACTTCTGGTTTCGGTGGGGGCATCCGCTGCCTGTGCACCTAGCTCTCTGAGTCCGAGTCAGCTAGGTGCCCAGAGGGAGCTCCTTGCAGCCACTGCCCTCAAGGCACTCAAGGAGGCTCCGGGTGAGAAGGTGGAGGCCTGGTCCTGGCCGTTTCTGCCTGAGTCAGTCTCACTGGGCTCTGGGTGAGTTTTAGGTAGCTGTTGTGTGGGCTCCACCTGCCGATGGTGATGCTCTGGGCCTGGAGGACGTCGGAGGCGCTGGTCCAGCCTGTGTTCCTCGCACCGAGCCCCCACAGACACTTCCTCCACAGGGGCCAGTGATGCACAGGGCATACGTCCGCAAAAACTGCTAGGGAATCTGAGGACCAGGACTGATCACTCACAAGTCCTGGAGGGTACACGGCATGCCCAGGGCCACACAGAGGGGTTCTAGGTAAAGAAAGAGAAGGGCATGCATAGACCTGGGGCTCTGCCTTTTTAGAGTTTGAAGATGGGGTGTCCAGGGTTTCGAGGATTTACTCTATTGGCTAATTTAAAGCATCAGAGCAGGAATTAGGACACAGGAAGGTTGAGAAGCCGTGTCACTCACGAAGTCAGTAATCTGGCTTACCCAGGGCTTCCTGGAAATATCTGGTGGCTCAGCTGGTAAAGAATCTGCCTGCAATGCAGGAGACCTGGGTTCAGTCCCTGGATCGGGAAGATCTCCTGGATAAGGGAATGGTGACCCACTCCAGTATTCTGGCCTGGAGACCCTCATGGACAGAGGAGCCCGGCGGGCTATTGTCCATGGGGTCGCAGAGAGTCGGACACGGCTGAGCGACTGACGCTCGCTCACTCTGGAAGAGGGAGCCTCGCCTGGCTCCTTCTCTGGTTGTTTGCCCACAGCCGAGTGGCACAGCGGGCAACATGTCTACTCAGGGTGGACATCTTTTGAGGTGGACGCCTTGGCAATAAAAGCTTAATGTCAGGCACGTACACCACAGTGAGAACCAGACATTTGACAACACAGCGCTCTGCTCCCAAGAACCCATAACCTTCTTTTTACATAACTTTCTTTTGAAAGAGCAATCGGGCAGCCTGTTTCTATGGAAGACCTCTGTGACAGCAGGGCCCTAAAGTTTGGACTTCCTTTTCTGAATTCTGGATTTTATATCCTGTTCCACATTCTCCACTTGAACATCGGATGGTCACTTAAACTCCGATCCTCCGATCCTCCGTCTGCTTTTTGTTTTGCAGATGTGGCAAAACTGACTTAGAAAACACACTATGTTTTAGCCACCTTGTCTCATAAGATACTCTTTTTGTTATGTGTCCTGTTTTAAGCTAGAAATCACAGCTAGGCTGTGTCTCTTAGCCGGAGAGATCATAGTTGTGAGGTGGCCTCACTGAGAACTTCTGAGTTTCCAGCTACAAGAGCACTGAAGTGGGAGGCAACTCCATCAGCCCCAGCTTCTCCCTCACACCCCCTCCAGGTCCCGCAGAGCCAAGGCCCAACGCTCTGCTGTCGGCAGCGGCCCCCTTCAAGGGACGCCTAAGGGAAAGCACATGAGAAAGTGCCAAAAGCCTAGAAATGCCTGCTTGCAGAGTAGGCAGAGCTAACTGGACTCCAGCTTTCCTTCTTCCTCAGCCTCGTCCAAAGACCCTCGCTGACGTATTAACAAACAGTTACCATAAAGGGAGATTAATACCTTGGGCCCTGGCAGCAACAAGATCGAGTCTCAGACCTCAGCTTTGCCACTTCTCGGTTGTGGAAAGCTGGGAAATTATTTCACCCTTCCAAGCCTCAGTTTCCTTATCTGTAAAATGGGTCTATGCTCTGTTGTGCTCAGTCATGTCCGACTTTGCAGCCCCGTGGGCTATAGCCCTCCCTGCTTCTCTGTTCATGGAATTTTCCAGGCAAGAATACCAGAGTAGATAGTCATTCCTACACCAAAATGGATCTAGTCCCTGCCTAATGGGATTATGATGAGGTTTCAACGCAACAATCCCTGTGAGTGTTTAGTGTGGTATTCACACTGGTAAGTACTTGATAAGTGTCAGCTATCATGAATCCCATAGTCAAGGAGCTCATGATTTAATGGTGTCACGACCGTGGTCCTGGCTATGGCAGCTGTGTGGCCAGGAGCACTGAAGGAACAGGGGACCTGGAGTGTGAGAGGACGCGGCACAGGCTGGTGATGGAGGAAGGAGATTCCAGTGTGGGCAGAGGGCAGGCTGGTGGGGGTGTGTGCTGGGAGCACAGGCTGGGACTGGCGGGAGGAGTCCTGGGTGCGTCAGCTCTGCTCAGGGTTCGGGGGCTTTGTCTGCAGGTGGCTGTGCCGCATCCAGAGCTGGCTCTGAAGAGCTGTGTGAACCTGACTTTATGACTAACCTCTTTTTTCTCGGCTTCATCATCCGTAAAATACAGATAATAAGTAACACCTACCTCTGTCAACCAAAAACTAACACAAGAGGCTGCAAATAAGTTTATTTGGGGTCTTAAGAATTGCAATTCAAGAGACAAAGATTCAGGTATCCCCAAAAGAGTGTTCTGGGAAGAGAGTCAGGGGTTTATAAAAACAAAAAGCCGTAAGGCTGTTAAAAGTTGCCTGGCGAGGACTTTCCTGGTAGCACAGTGGTTAGGAGTCTGCCTGCCTGTGCAGGGACACTGGTTTGATCCATGGTCCGGGAAGACCCCACACACCTCGGAGCAGCTAAGCCCGTGGGCCCCAACTACTGAACCCGAGGTCTAGAGCCCACGCATCGCAGCTACTGAGGCCCACGCGCCCAGTCTGTGCTCTGCAACAAGAGAAGCCACCGCAGTGAGAAGCCGGTGCATCACAGCGAAGACCCAGCGCAGCCGAAAATAAATAAGATAAAAATTTTTTTAAAAGTTGCCTGGCAAGAACTGTGATGGCCTCTGATACAACTCAGAAAATATCCTTAAGGAATCATGAATTGTTTCAGGGTAGATGTCCGAAAGATAGATAGGGGTTCTCGGGTTCTGGCAGACATTCTGGATGTTGTCACCAGGTCGAAAGGTCAGATTCCATCCAGGCTGGGTTCGCCCCTGAGTCCCACTTCCTCTGGGGCCTTCTGGCTCCATTCTGGGGACTGAGCAAGACCAACCCATTTCGATTTTCCTTGCACACCTCGTAGGATTTGAGTTAATCTGTGGAAAGCTTGGAGAAGAATGTCTGCCCATAATGCTTGACAAGTGACAGCTGTTAGCAGAGCATCTGTGGTGTTTCTCCAAAAAAGGTGGGAAGTTTCAGCTCACTGTGTCCATCAGTGAACGTCTTTTCATCTTCTAGGAACGTGCTGCTTGAAGTCCTGAAACGTAAACGCCCCATTACTTGTTTTAACGCAAAGGATTTTGTGAGAACAGTGCTGCAGTTTTTTGGTGACGATGGCAGTTGGAAGTGTGGTACGTTTCAGATTTATAATCTCCCACAGATGTGACTGTCCCACAGCGATCCCTCCTGGAGTTGGGAGGGCTGCCGTGTTGCACAGGTCAGAGGCTGAGGGGAGTCCCACAGCTGCTAGGCACCACCCGTGCCCTGAGCGTGAAGAGGTGCTTTCCCTTTGTGTTTTAAATTATTAGAATTTTTTCAAGTATATATTACTCTTGTGTTTAAAATAGGGAAGAAGTAACATGCAGCTTGGTAGATGGATTTATTGTCACTAGAAACAGCTGACGTGTAAACTTTCTAAGAATTAAACTAAAGTCAGAGTGATCAACATCAAAGCAGTATAAAGCACACTTTTATCTTTTATTTAACATTATAAATAAGAATTTTAAAAAACTTTTTTTTTTTACTAGATGGACAGATATGTAATAAAGCAAATATAGAAAGAATGTTCACCTATCCTCTGGGTCTTCCCAGTGCACCAGGCCCGAGCACTTGTCTCATGCATCCCACCTGGGCTGGTGATCTGTTTCACCATAGATAATATACATGCTGTTCTTTCGAAACGTCCCACCCTCACCTTCTCCCACAGAGTTCAAAAGTCTGTTCTGTACTTCTGTGTCTCTTTTTCTGTTTTGCATATAGGGTTATCGTTACCATCTTTCTAAATTCCATATATATGTGTTAGTATGCTGTAATGTTCTTTATCTTTCTGGCTTACTTCACTCTGTATAATGGGCTCCAGTTTCATCCATCTCATTAGAACTGATTCAAATGAATTCTTTTTAACAGCTGAGTAATATTCCATGGTGTATATGTACCACAGCTTCCTTATCCATTCATCTGCTGATGGGCATCTAGGTTGCTTCCATGTCCTGGCTATTATAAACAGTGCTGCGATGAACACTGGGGTGCACGTGTCTCTTTCAGATCTGGTTTCCTCAGTGTGTATGCCCAGAAGTGGGATTGCTGGGTCATATGGCAGTAACTCTATGGCTGAATCATATCAATGTATGACAAAACCCACTGAAATGTTGTGAAGTAATTAGCCTCCAACTAAAAAAAAAAAAAAAAAAAAAGAATGTTCACTGTAGAGTCTGGGTAGGGGACACATGAGTATTCACTGTACAGTTCTTTTCAAACTGTCTGAATGTTTGAAAATATTCATAACAAGATGGCACTAGTGGTAAAGAACCCATCTCCCAATGCAGGAGACGTAAGAAATACAGGTTTGATCCCTGGATTGGGAAGATCCCCTGGAGAAGGGAATGGCAACCCACTCTAGTATTCTTGCCTGGGAAATCCCATGGACAGAGGAGCCTGGCAGGCTACAATCCATGGGGTCGCAAAGAGTTGGAAGTAACTTAGCATGCATGCAAGGCATTGGAAAAAAAAACTTTTTTATTGTACAAAATTCCCAACACAATATAAAGTACCTGTGATACAGTAAGATATATTTGGTCTTTATCCCTGGTTCCTGGCTCCCAGCTCCCAAAACCCAAGCCATCTCCAGGGTGCTGAGTGTCCTCCGTGTGCTAATGAGCACGGGGGGCTGGAGGCAGCCCGGCTTCAGGGTGGGAGTGGTCAGCAGAAAGAGGAGGCTCTACTGAGGACCGGAGCTTTCAGCCCCACCTGCGACCTCCAGGAAGGGGAGAGGGGCTGGCGACCATGACTTAGTCAGCCACACTGAGGTAATGAAGCCTCCATAAAATGCCCTCACGGTGGGGTTCCCAGGTGAGCAGCCCGGCACTAGGAGGGTGGCGCAGATGGCTGTGGAGGTCCTGCACCCGCCTGCGTGCCTTGCCCCATGCACTCTCCCGCCGGGCTGCTCCGGGGTTGTGGGCTTCATGATGAACAGGTGTGAGTAAACAGGGTGCTCACAGCAAAGGGTGGGCCCTGAGGAGGGCGTGGGGGAGCCTCCCCTCGCTTGCAGCTGTGTGGTGGGAGGTGCAGGAGGCCTGGGGCTGGGGGCTGGGGCCTGAAGTGGGGCCGCCCGTGAGCTGAGCCCTGACCGGCAGGCTCTGCACGCACTGCTGGGAGCTCGTGGACACGCGGCTGCATCCGCAGAGAACGGCAGGCGTGTGGGGGGACACACAGACAACACGTCACCCAGTTTCAGCAGTTTCCAGCTCTGTCCAGTCTCTTTCCCCAGTAGTTCCACATCTCCCCTGGGTTATTTTGTAGCACATCCCAAGCAACATATTACTCATCTGTAAATATGTCAATCAGATGGATAAAATATGAGGATTTCATTTTTCAGAGGACATGCTCACCATCTCCACCTAAAACAGCCATAATCTTTTCCTATTATTAGCTATCCGGTCAGGGTTTGTACTTGCCCGGTTGTCTTTAAATAGCTTTGCTTGTTTTTGTTTCTTGCAGTTTGATTGAATTGGGACCCAAACAAGGGTCAGGGTGACCCTGTACTTGGGTTGGGTGTGATGCGTCTCCGGAGTTGTCTTTGTGTCTTCTCTCCCTCTAAGTATTTTCTTGCCATTATTTTGTCATTGTTGACAGACCAGGGTTTCATCCTATAGGACTTCTCTTTCTTGTCTTCTAACATGTTCTCTCTCTTCTGTTTCTCCTGTAATGAGATCCAGGGGCTTGATCAGATTCAGGCTAGAGTTTGGGAGTGCAAGACTGCTTCATAGTCTTGATCCTGGATCTGAGCAATGTTGTGTCCTTCTGTCAGGAAATACATGAGACCTGGTTGTAATGCTTGGTTGTTTACCTTTTTTGTGGTATTTGAATTGTTTTTGTGATTTCATAGGTTGAGTCTTCTCTATCTTTCATATTTGTCATGTTAGAATCCATTTTCAATCTCTTCATTTTTTAATTTAAAAGAATTTCCTTTTTTTCATCATATTTTTAAACAGACTTAAGGCATTATTTATTGCACTTATTTACTTTTGTATATTGCCAGTTTCTTGTTGAATATGAGGAATAGCCCTCATAGTCAACAAAAGAGTCCGAAATACAGTACCTGGGTACAATCCTCAAAAATGACAGAATGATCTCGGTTAGTTTCCAAGGCAAACCACTTAATATCACAGTAATCCAAGTCTGTGCACCAACCCCAAATGCTGATGACGCTGAAGTTGAACAGGTCTATGATGACCTACAAGACCTTCTAGAACTAACACCCAAAAAAGATATCCTGTTCATCATAGGGGACTGGAATGCAAAAGTAGGAAGTCAATAAACACCTGGAGTAACAGGCAAGTTTGGCCTTGGAGTATAAAATGAAGCAGGACTAACAGTTTTGCCAAGAGAACACACTGGTCATAGCAAACACCCTCTTCCAACAACACCAGAGACAACTCTACACACGGACATCACCAGATGGTCAATACTGAAATCAGATTGATTATATTCTTTGCAGTGAAAGTTGGAGAAGCTCTATAGTCAGCAAAAACAAGACTGGGAGCTGACTATGGCTCAGATAATGAATTCCTTACTGCCAAATTCAGGCTTATATTGAAGAAAGTAGGGAATACCACTAGACCACTCAGGTATGACCTAAATCAAATCCCTTATAATTATACAGTGGAAGTGACAAAGAGATTCAAGGATTAGATCTGATAGATTGCCTGAAAAACCATGGATGGAAGTTCGTAACACTGTACAGGAGGCAGTGAACAAAACCAACCCCAAGAAAAAGAAATGCAACAAGGCAAAACGGTTGTCTGAAGAGGCCTTACAAAGAGCTGAGAAAAGAAGTGAAAGGCAAAGGAGAAAAGGAAAGATATATCCATCTGAATGCAGAGTTCCAAAGAACAGCAAGGAGAGATAAGAAAGCCTTCCTCAGCGATCAATGCAAAGAAATAGAGGAAAACAATAGAAGGGAAAGACTAGAGATCTCTTCAAGAAAATTAGAGATACCAAGGGAACATTCCATGCAAAGATGGGCACATTAAAGGACAGAAACAGTATGGACCTAACAGAAGCGGAAGACATTAAGAAGAGGCGGCAAGAATACACAGAACTATTCAAAAAAGATCTTCATGACCCAGATAACCACGCTGGTGTGATCACTCACCTAGAACCAAACATCCTGGAATGCGAAGTCAAGTGGGCCTTAGGAAGCATCACTATGAACAAGGCTAGTGGAGGTGATGAAATTCCAGTTGAGCTATTTCAAATCCTAAAAGATGATTCTGTGAAAGTGCTGCACTCAATATGCCAACAAATTTCGAATATTCAGCAGTGGCCACAAGACTGGAAAAGGTCAGTTTTCATTTCAATCCCAAAGAAAGGCAATGCCAAAGAATGTTCAGACTACTGCACAATTGCATTAATCTCACACATTAGCAAAGTAATGCTCAAAATTCTCCAAGCAAGGTTTCAACAGTGCATGAACCCAGAACTTCCAGATGTTCAAACTGGGTTTAGAAAAGGCAGAGGAACCAGAGGTCAAATTGTCAACATCTGTTGGATCATAGAAAAAGCCAGAAAATTCCAGAAAAACACCTAGTTCTGCTCTGTTGACTTTGCCAAAGCCTTTGACTGTGTGGATCACAACAAACTGTGGGAAATTCTTCAAGAGATGGGACTACCACACCACCGTACCTGCCTCCTGATAAACCTGTGTGCAGGTCAAGAAGCAACAGTTAGAACTGGACATGGAACAACAGACTGGTTCCAGATTGGGAAAGGAGTATGTCAAGGCTGTATATTGTCACCCTGTTTATTTAATTTATATGCAGAGTACATCATCTGAAATGCTGGACTGGATGAAGCTCAAGCTGGAATCAAGATTTCCCAAAGAAATATCAATAGCCTCAGATATGCAGATGACATGACCATTATGGCAGAAAGCAAAGAGGAACTAAAGAGCTTCTTGATGAAGTTGAAAGAGGAAAGTGAAAATGCTGGCTTAAAACTCAACATTCAAAAAACGAAGATCATGGCATCTGGTCCCATCATTTCTTGGGAAATAGATGGGGAAACAATGAAAACAGTGAGAGACTTTATTTTGGGGGGGTTCCAAAATCACTGTAGATGGTGACTACAGCCATGAAATTAAAAGACACTTGCTCCTTGAAGAAAAGCTATGACCAACCTAGACAGCATATTAAAAAGCAGAGACATACTTTACTTTTCTGACAAAAGTCCATCTAGTCAAAGCTATGGTTTTTCCAGTAGTCATGTATGGATGTGAGAGTTGGACCATAAAGAAAGCTAAGCACTGAAGAATTGATGCTTTTGAACTGTGGTGTCTGGAGAAGACTCTTGAGAGTCTCTTGGACAGTAAAATCAAACCAGTCAATCCTGAAGGAAATCAGTCCTGAATATTCATTGAAAGGACTAATGCTGAAGCTGAAGCTCTAATACTTTGGCCACCTGATACGAAGCACTGACTCATTGGAAAAGACCCTGATGCTGGGAAAGATTGAAGGCGGGAAGAGAAGGGGACAACAGAGGATGAGATGTCAAGGTGGCGTCACCAACTCGATGGACATGAGTTTGAGTAAGCTCTGGGAGTTGGTGATGGACAGGGAAGCCTGGCATGCTGCAGTCCATGGGGTCACAAAGAGTCAGACACGAGTGAGGGACTGAACTGAACTGATTGCCAGTTTAGTTTTCATTTCAGAAGTGGTGTTTTGGTTTTACTTTGCTTTCCTGAATTCTTTCATCTATTCATCAAGTTTTTCTAAGTCACCTAATCTCTAAGTATTTCTGAGTTCTTCATTTTCACGCTAAGTCACTTCAGTCGTGTCTGACTCTTTGGACTGTAGCCCTCCAGGCTCCTCTGTCCATGGTGTTCTCCAGGCAAGAATACTGAAGTGGAACGCCATGCCCAGCTCCAGGGGAGCTTCTCAATCCAGGGATCAAACCTGTGTCTCCTATGTCTCCTGCACGAGCAGGCGGGTTCTTTACCACTGTAACTTCTGTCATTTTCTTGGTTTTCTTAGCTCATTCACAGCCTGCTTTGTTGGCACTTCTTTTCCAACACCTGACACTCTCCCCAGTGTGGGGCTTGTCCTGATCGCTTCAGTTTATTAGTTTCAGGAGTTTGTAGGGAACAGTCCCTAGACCATTCCAGGGCTGTCAGACCTTCCCCAAGGTTTTTCAAAAACATTTGCTGATAAGAACCCTTAATTTTGGAACACTAGAGCTTTGAAAACCAAACAATGAAATCGTGTGGCTGGGTCAGTGTTGGCAGACACGGTTATATAAAGTCCTGACAGCTGATGGGCAGCAAGCAGTCAGAGTGCTGGCTGACTCTGTGCTTCCTCTCCCCCAGAGTTCCAAATCTGTCAACACAGGTGACTTCCCGGCTCTCAAAAAAATAGCGATGATACTGGCTGCTTGGGTAAATATAAATCTCTTAGCCTACTGTGATTTAAATATGCCAGAAAATATAATACTTAGTGTGATGGGATCTAAGACTACAGTTTTATTTAAAGACCGACTCTTTGTCTTTGTGAAGCACACTTCAAAATGTTATAGCAACTTCAGAGAGCAATCACTCAGGATTCCCAGACTTGTCTCTTAATTTATCAGTCACCCCATCCTTTTATTACTCCCGCTCCAGGTCTAAAATACTCTGGTACTAAAATATATTAGTACCAAAAATATCACTTTTTTTTTTTTTTTTTAAAGAAGTACCTTTAGGACTTTCCTGGTGGTCTACTGGTTAAGACTCCAAGCTTCCAATGCAGGGGCGTGGGTTTGATCCATAGCCAGGGAAGTAAGATCCCACATGTGGCATGGTGCACCCAAAAAAAAACAAAATAAAAATTTTAAGTGCTTTCATATGTGTCCCACGGCTACTTGCAGTAATCTTTTCTCCCAGTTTTCAGACGAGAAGACTACCAGGCGAGGGGGGATGTGTCCTCCCAGGGTCGAGGGCGGCCTTGTGCCGAGTTTCTCTGCACACACCACATGCAGCACAGTAGCTATTATTAGGGTTCCTCCTGGCAGGGTGCTGCACAGACCACCCCACCCCGCTTCCTTGTCTCTCGAGACTGACACCCCAGTGCCGGGTCGGGGAGGCTGCCCCGCAGGTGGGTGGAGGAAGGAAGACGGGAAGAGTGGAAGTGGGGAGATGCATGGTTGAAAAGAGAGATGCATGGGGCAGAGAGAGGCTCCAGAGCAGGGAGAAAAGTGAGGCGAGATGGCAAGGGTGGGGCTGAGGCTTCCGACATCCATCTCTTTCAGCCTTGAGAGTTAGTTTGGGACGGATTCCCCATGGAGACTGGCTGTGTGGGACCTGGTTGGTGGAGACCACTCTTACCAAGGGCTCAGCATTCTTCAGCATCACTGTTGCTTGGCTCTGTGATGGGGGGATGGCAGGACTGTAATAGTTAATGCGAACCTTGTGATTGTAGTTCAGTTGCTCAGTTGTGTCTGACTCTGCAGGCCCATGGACTGCACACAGGAAGCCAGGCTTCCCTGCTCTTCACCATCTCCTGGAGCTTGTTCAAACTCATGTCCATCGAGTCAGTGATGCTGTCCAACCATCTCATCCTCTGTTATCCCCTTCCCCTCCTGCCTTCAATCTTCTCAGCATCAGAGTCTTTTCCAGTGAGTCGACTCTTTGCATCAGGTGGCCAAAGTATTGGAGTTTCAGCTTCAGCATCATTCCTTCCAATGAATATTCAGGACTGATTTCTTTTAGGATTGACTGGTTTGATCTTCTTGCTGGCCAAGGGTTTCTAAAGAGTCTTCTCCAACACCACAGTTCAAAAGCATCAACTCTTCAGTGCTCAGCCTTCTTTAAGGTCCAACTTTCACATCCATACATGACTACCGGAAAAACTATAGCTTTGACTATGTGGACCTTTGTTGGCAAAGTTATGTCTCTGCTTTTTAATGCACTGTCTAGGTTGGTCATAGCTTTTCTTCCAAGGAGCAACCATCTTTTTTTTAATTTCATGGCTGCAGTCCCATCTGCAGTGATTTTGGAACCCAAGAAAATAAAATCTCTCTCTGTTTCCATTGTTTCCCATAAAGTGATGTGGCTGGAGGCCACGATCTTCATTTTTTTAGTTTTAAGCCAGCTTTTGCATTCTCCTCTTTCACTTTCATCAAGAGGCTCTTTAGTTCCTCTTCGCTGTCTGCCATAAGGGTGGTGTCATCTGCATATCTGAGGTTATTGATATTTCTTCCAGAAATCTTGATTCCAGCTTGAGCTTCAGCTTGCATGCAATCTGTATAGAAGTTAAATAATCAGGGTGACAGTATGCAGCCTTGTCATATTCCTTTCCCAATTTCGAACCAGTCCATTGTTCCATGGCAGGGGAAAGTACTTGTTTTTCATAGAATGACTAACTGACCTTTCTCTCTGCAGTTGCTGACTTTGTAGGGCTAGATCCCAGAATTGCTGCGTGGCTTATAGATCCTAGTGATGTTGCACCCTCTTTTGAAGATTTAGTGGCAAAGTACCTAGGAAACCCCACCACACTTACAGTCAACAGCGTGGATGGAAATTCCTCAAGAAAGACTGTGGTGAGTTGTTTTAAGATAAGGTTTATGGACCTTAATACAACCCTAATTTTCCTCTAAGAACTTTTTCTACTTTATGGACAGCCCAGGAGTGAAAAGAACATTGCCGACATCTACTTTTGCTTGTTTGGCAGAGTTGTATTCTGGTAGAGGATACTGAATAAGGGTACATGACTTCTGTCCCTTTGTGAAATTGTCCCTGGGAGATGCCTTTCATGGCCTGATTCTCTTAAATGGGTCCTTGGTGTCAGAGGGTCACCTGCTCTGTGAGAGGACAGCTGCTTGTTGATAAATCCTTTGTTCTGGAGACTTGGCCCCCGTGGCAGAAGCCGGAGGCGGCTGCTCCTCAGTTACTATGGGGAGAGTCATAGAGGCTGCCCGAGTCTGTCTCTCCAGGCCCCTTTCTCTCGTTGGGAACCATTGTTTGCAGAAGCAAGGGTGTGTGCAGCCCTGGAACCCTGCCTGGAGCCCGGGGTGAGGGAGACCTGATGCGCCACACTGCAGGGCCAGGGAGGCAGCCAAGCCGGAGCAGCGCCCGCACTCTCAGCCACTCTGTCCAGGCTCCCCGGCTGTCGGTTAACAAGCACAGTTCAAAGCACGACTGGAAGGCCAAGCAGGAGCCTGTGCAAGCCTGCCCTGCACGCCGGGCTGAGCTCAGGACTGTCGTTTGGGGCATTTGATCCTACATGCCCGCTCGGTGGGGTGGAGTCAGGGATCTGTGTCAGATAGAGGCTTGGGGTTGGAAACAGAGAACCTCACTCTCCCTTAGTCTAAAAGGAATTTGTCAGAGGAACGTGGGGCAGCTGAGACTCAGAGGAAAGGCAGGGCAAGCTTTGGGAAGACAGCAGCCAGGCGGCTCAGAGGACCCAGGCGGCAGGAGCCCACGGCCCTGGGGCCAGCAGTGAACCATGACCTTGTCCTCCATGCGTCACTTTTGTCCAAGATTCACAGTTTTAGCACTCAGAGTCTCCTTTCCACCGCTGTGTCACATGTTTGCCCCTTGGCAGGGCAGCAGGGCGTGGAGATGAGCAGTCCTCCTAGGTCCGTGCCGTTGGGTGGCACTTCCCCAGACAGAGGCTGGGATACTGTAGCTGGAGGAAGGAGTGGTCCCCCCATGTGTGGTCAGCCCTGGTTCACAGAGGACTCCGGTGCACAGGGCTCACGTCTGCACTTCGCCCAAGGTCAAGTCGAGGCCGTAGATCAGTCTGCATTTCTGACTCTAGAGGGGCGTTTTTCCTGGTACACACATGTACAAGTTAGAGGTGGGAGGGGCTTCAGGAACAAAACACTCAGAGGAGGTGCTTCCTCCCTGACTTCTGTCAGGGAGGCCAGGCCGCGAGTGCCCCGCCTTACGGCTCCCCAACGAGGCTCTGCCCAAGGCCTCGTCCGCACTCGCACTCGGCAGAAAGGAGGCAGCCTGGGAGGGAGTCATGCTTGTCCAGCGACGTGTCCGTCATGGGAGCACGTGGTGAGAGCGGCGCGGGGAGGGGCCCTTTGCTCTGCAGGGTCTGGGGACGCGGCGTGAGACGCAGGAGCAGGAGAGAGTGGAAACTGCGGACTCAGAGTGTGGGTCTCCGAGGGGGCGGCGGCGAGGCCCCGTCGGAGAGAAAGACGATGGCCGCTGGGGGAGAGGAGGTGCAGCCGGGCCGGGCTGGGGGGCCTGAGCCGGTCTTGGGGAGGCCTCGCAGGTCAGCGCTCTGCAGCAGCAGCATGTTCAGGCAGCAGGCCGGCCACATACCGGGCACAGCCCAGACACGGACACACACGTGCCGTGGTTCAGGGAGAGCGGGACCGGGGCTGCACGGCCACTGCAGGGTGCGTCGTGGGGCGGGGCCCCTGACGCTGCGTCTGGGCACCTGGAGTCCTCAGGCCCTGTGGCGGAGTGAGGGGTGCCGTGGGGACGCCAGGCCCCTGGGAGGGCGCGGCTGTTAGACTGTGTGTCGGGGCCGAGGCTCCCCCCACCCTCGTTGCCGACTCTGGTTGGTCCACCTCCCAGCGTCTCTGTGCGTGTCTGGGGCAAGGGTGGGTGGCGAGTGCGGAGGCCGAGACCAGGAGACCAAGTCCACGTCCTGTTGTCCCTCCCACTGCGTGATCTTTGCCCCTGGGCCACTTAACTTCTCTGTGGCTCAGTTCCTGTAAAATGAGGGCAGTGGGGGTGGAGAGAAAGTAAGAAAGCAGTAGGGATCTTGAGTTTGCCCAAGAAGAATATTCCGTGGTGTGGGGCTGCTCTTCTTGGGGTGATGGGTCTCAGCACCAGGGTGCGGTCTCTGTGGAAAAGTTGTGGCTTCCTAAAGTGTGATAAGCATTGCCCCCAAACGTTCCTAACTGTTCATTCTTTTGCTCTTTTGAAGAATCAGGCTGTCCGTGCGAACCTGAGGGTACTCCACAGACTGACGATGCACCTCTGCTCCCAGCTAAAGGCAAGGCGCTTCGTGGTAGCTTCACTGCCCAGGGGCTGGCCTTCGTCCAGACCACAGGAGGCATGTCCCTGAGGGCAGGAGACAGGATCCTGGGCGTCACTCACTGGAGGACCATCCAGATGATGAGACCTGACTTTTTAAATGTCCTCTATAGGTTGACAACAATTGTAACAGTTTTTTAAAAAAGACTCCGATTCAGTTGGAATGTTTCCAATGCTGCAATTAATGTAAAAGCTAAGGGTTCATTTCAGCTCCACTCAGAGTCTCATCGGGAAGCTGAGGTCATTTGAAGGACTAGTCAAAAAGTGTTGAATGAAGGGACCAGGTACCACAGCAAGGTCAGGAGTCGGGGCCAGCAAGGGACAGAGAGGCCTGCGGGGACAGGCACTGGCTCGGAGCTTCTCCACCCCAGCATTGAAGGGCGGGCTCTTACCGGGCCCCTGGGAAGGCAAGTGTCCTGCAGGGGCCGCAGGCCGAGGACGGGGAAGCCACTTCCCTCTCCTCCTGCCCCTACATGGGCAAAGCCAGCTTGAGAGCAGAGAAGGAGCCAGCTGCTGTGGCCGGGAGGCCTTCAGCGCTTCCTCCTGTTCTGAAATTGAAGTGGGCGACGAAAGCCACAAGTACCTGAATCACACTCAAAATGAGAAAGATGGAAGAGAGGTGGGAGTGGAGCCCGTCCTACCAGATATTTCTGAATACTTCCGTTTGGGCTTGGTATGAATATTAATCGTGAGATAGGATACTTGACGGAAATAGGAGTTTTAACCACGTCACCCAGAGGAGCTGCTCAGCAGGATTAAGCCGGCTGTGCAGCAAACGCAGGCAGAAGTAATAGTTTCAAAGTAACACGATGTCATTTCTTCCCCTGAAACAGGCTTGTGGTTTATGGCAGCTCTTCTGGACTTTGGAGCTTCCTCTGATACCGATTTTGGCAGGTAAGCTACCGTGAAGGTGATGCAGTCCTCTTTCCAGCGTTCTCTGTTCTGTCTGGGGTGCCTCTTTTCTTGTGACTTAGTTTGGGGTGGGCGGTGCATCATATGGGCACCAAAGAGGCAGCAAGCCCTTAGCTTCCCCTTCCTGTGACGAGAGGACATGGGGCATGTCACCTCCTGGTCTAGAAGGACTCTGATGTCGGGGTCACGTGGGAGCCCTTCTGAGCTGCCTGTTCTGCAGGTGCCCCGGCCGAGGGGCGAGCGCCCTCCTGACTCCCACCCACTGAGAACAGTGTTGGGGGAGGGGGCCTATCTGGAAGTTTCCCGTGTCAGCAGCTGTCCTGGTCCTGGTGTGCCAGACCCTCACACTTCATGAGAAGCCCCTGGAAGGGCTGTTTCGGGCTCCCTGCTGTCCTTGCTCTTAGCCCCCGACCCACTGTGTCTCTCCTCTGGGAGAGCAGAGCCTTGCACACGGCCGGGGCGCCTCCCCACCCACGGGGTCCCCACACCCACCACCACCACCATCGCTGGGCTCCAGGGCCGACCCTGGGGGACGCCGCTGAGCCTGCGCTGTCCTCGTGGCCCGCGTCGGGGAGGGAGGCTCGCTCCTGGCCCTGCGGTCTTTCTCAGAAGTGATTCGCTGATGCGGTACTAATGGTATCTGCTCTGGTGTTTGAATCACAGTGATGGAAACCCACCGCATTCGGGTGAACAAGGAGGAGATGGAGCGGACGTCAGCGCTTCTCGGGGTGAGCGCGTCCGTCAGGCTGCCTGCGTGTGCTGGCCCTCCCCTGCGGTGGGCGGCTCCCGGCGGGCCCCGCTTGACTGGCCTTTTCTTCCTCACTCGGCCCCACCTGGGGCACTGTCGCCCCATGTCTGACTCCTGCAGGGGATCCCACGCTTGCAAGAGTTGAAGCAAGACCACAGCTGGTGCCTGCCCCATGTGGACGTGTGGTGGTTTAGAGGGCATCGCCCCTTGAATGGGCAGGTCATGGGTTTCTTGGATACTTTGAAAAAGCAAAATCAACTGTAAAAAATACAGAGGGATGCATAAAGATGCCTGAAAAAGATGCATTAAGGGTTCCACTTAAGTTATTTTAAAGTTAATATTTTAAAGGAAACTCCAGGATGACCATCGCCCAGGTCAAAGCTGAGAGCGTCCAGAAGCCCTGCTGGCCCTTCCCTGTCAGAGCCCCCTTCCTGACGTGGCGGTCCTTCCACTGTCGATTTCCTTTAGCTTTCCGTGTAGGAGCCTGATGGTATAGTCGCTTTCGTTCAAAAGGCGCTGTTGGTCAGCCGCTGTGTCTGACTGCTCTCACCTGTGTCTCAGCTTCGAGTCCATGCCCCTTGAGGCTTGGTGCTCTGCCGCATGCTCCACCCCAGTGCCAACGGCAGCAGGGTTGTGCCTGGCATCACAGGCCGTGCTGTGTCCCTGAGCCTGTCTCCTGGGCCCGTGGGCACATGCTCCCCGGGTCCGAGGCGCGGTGAGCTGCTGGCGCAGCTTCGTCAGACAACACTGAACTGCTTTCCAAAGCCGCAGCTGCGTGAAATGCACACAAGGTCCTGTCCTGCGCATCCTCGCCGGCACAGGTCCCCTGTACCCTGAGCAGAGCCCTTCTGGTGAGGACACGGGTGTCTCGTTATGATGTTGGTTCCTGGTGTCCTGATTACTGAGGAGGTTGAATAGCTTTTATTACATTGTTGGCTGTTTGGAGTTTCTCCTTGGTAAGAGATCTGCTCAACATTTTTACCCATTTTTATATTGAGGGTTCTGTCTTCCACTTTCTGATTTATAGAACATCTCGATATATTCTGGTTACAAGGCTGTTATGTATACGTTTGTCCTCTATGTCTTAACGTTTTACTCTCTTAATGCCTTTTGATCAATAGATGTCCTTAATTTTTAATTTTATCAATCTTTTTCTTTATGGTTAGTGCTTTTTGCATCCTGTTTAAGGAACCTTTCCTTTTGTCAAGTTCATGAAGTCTCTCTTCCATTATGTTTAGAGTTATTTTCATTAGCCTTTGCATTTAGGTTTATAAACCTGGAACTGATTTTTTTCTCTTTATGTACTTTTTTAATTGAGAAGGAAATAGCATACAATGAATAATGCACATCTTTTAAAATTTATTGTGATAAAATACACAACGTAAAACTTACCGTCAAAACTATAACTGCAGAAGTCACTCGGTTGTGTCCGACTCTTCGCAACCCCCTCGACTGTAGCCCGCCAGGCTCCTCTGTCCATGGAATTCTCCATGCAAGAGTATTAGAGTGAGTAGCCATTCCCTTCTTCAGGGGATCTTCCCAACCTAAGAACTGAACCCGGATCTCCTGCATTGCAGGCAGATTCTTTACCATCTGAGCCACCAGGGAAGCCCTGTAACCACAGAGTACAGTGGTGTTAAGTATTCATCTTGTTCTGCACCCGGCACCAGCTCGATCTCCATAAGTGTTTTCGTCTTGTAAAACTGAAACCTAAAACCTATAGCTAGTGAACAATTACTTGCCATCTCCCCTCCCCCAGCGTCTGACGCCCTCACTCCTCTTTGTTTCTCTGTGACTTGGAGGACTCTGAGTGCTTCACGTAAGTGGGATCGGACACTGTTTGTCTCTTAGTGACCGGCTCATTTCACTTCGTGCAGTGTCCTCAGGGTTCATCCATGCTGTAGCGTATTGCAGAATTTCCTTCCTTTTTGAGGCTGAATAATACTCCATTGTATGTACATGCCACATTTTGATTATCTATTCATCTGTTGAATGCAACCTGGGTGGTTTCCATATTCTATGTATGTCTGTCTTTATGCCAGTGGAAAATGGAGGCAACCTAGCTATTATTAGCTATTGTAAATATGGGCTATGAAAATGGGTATACAAATACCTCTTTAAGATCCTGCTTTCAGTTCTTTTGAATATATGCCCAGAAGTGAATTGTTAAATCTTACAGTAATTCTGGTTTTAATTTTTTGAGGCACCACCATGTTTTTTCCAAAGCCCCGGTACCATTTTACGTTCCCACAAACAGTGCGTAAGGGTTCCAGTTTTTCTGCATCCTCGCAACAGTTGTTGTTTTCTGTTTTTTTTGACAGTAGCCATCCTAATGGGTGTGAGGTGATATCTCATTGTAGTTTCGGTTTGCATTTCACCAATGATTAGTGATGCTTCAAATCTTCTAATGTGCTTTCTGGCCATTTGTACATCTTCTTTGAAAAATAATGTCTATTCAAGGCCTTTGCCCATTTTTGGATTACATTTTTTTCTTATTGTTTAGTTTTTGGAGTTCTGTGTATGTTTTGGATATTAATCCCTTATCAATATGCTTTTTGTATGTTTTTCTCCCATTCTGTGGATTGCCTTTTTACTCTGTTGATACTAACTTTTTTTAAAAAAGTTATACACTGCTACCTAATAATTATTTTTTAATTTATTTATTTTTAATTGGAGGATCATTGTTTACAGTGTTGTGTTGGTTTCTGCTGTACATCAACGTGAATCAGCCAGGGGTATTCACATGTCCCCTCCCTCGTGAACCTCCTTCCCACCTCCCACCGCAGTACTGCCTTTTGATACACAAAATTTTTAAATTTGATAAAGTCTAATTTAAAATGTCTTTCTTTTGTTACCTCTCCTTTGGTGTCATATCTAAGAGATCCTTGCCAAATCCAACGCTGTTAGACTTTTGTCCTGCTTTCTTCTTAGAGTTTTATTATTTTAGGTCTTATGTTTAGGTCCTTGATCAATTTTGAGTTAATTTTTGTATATGGTGTTAAGTAAGAATCCAGTTTCATTTTTCTGCATGTGGATACCCAGTTTTCCCAGCACCATCTATTGAAAAGACTGTCCTTTCTCCATTGAATGGTCTTAGCACCTTATCAAAATCATTTGACCGCATATGCAAGGGTTTATTTCTGGGCTAACTGTTTAATGAGTATGTTTGGTTTGTACGTCTACCTTTATGCCAGTTGAAAATGGAAAGCATACTCAATTGTGTCTGACTCTGCAACCCCACAGACTGTAGCCTGCCAGACTCCTCTGTCCATGGAGTTTTTCCTGGCAAGAATACTGGAGTGGGTTGCCATTTGCTTCTCCAGGGGATCTTCTTGACCCAAGGATCAAATCTGCGTTTCCTGCATCTTCTACATTGCACGCCGATTCTTTACCACTGAGCCACCACAGAAGCCCTCTTTATGCCAGCACCACATGATTTTATTACTGTAACCTTGTAGTAAGTTTTGCAAGCAGGAAGTGTGGGTCATGCAATTTTGTTCTTCTTTGTCAAGATTATTTTGACTACTTGCTGTTCCTTAAGATTCCATTTGAATTTTAGGGTGGATTTTTCTATTTCTGAAAAAATTGTCTTTAGAATTTTGGTAAGGGTTGCACTGAATCTGTAGATCACTTTGACTAGTATTGACATCTTAATATATCGCCTTCCAACCCAAGAGCATGAAACGTGTTTCCATTTATTTATGTCATTTTGAATTTCTTTCAGCAGTGTTTTGTGGGCTTCCTTGGTGGCTCAGTGGTAAAGAATCTGCCTGCCCGTGCAGGAGACATGGGTTTAATCCCTGGGTTGGGAATATTCCCTGGAGAAGGAAATGACAACCTGCTACAGTACTCTTGCCTGGGAAATCCCATGGACAGAGGAGCCTGGTGGGGCTGCAGTCCATAGGGTCGCAAAGGGTCAGACACAACTTAGCAACTAAACAACAACAACGACCTGTTGTAGCTTCCATTCTATAAGTTTCTCACCTTCTTGCTTAAGTTAATTCCTAAGTATTTCACTCTTTTTGACACTGTCATGAATGGAATTGTTTTTGTAATTTCCATTTCATATTGTGTGTAGAAATGAAATTGATTTTTGTGTGTTGATGTTATATCCTGCTATTTTGCTGCGTTCAGAAAGTTCCAACCATTTCTTTTGTAGAATCTTTAGATTTGGAATCTTTCTTTTGTAGACTCTATATTTTTCTACATATAAAATCATGTCATTTGCAAGTAAGGATAATTTTACTTCTTCCTTTCAAATTTAGATGCCTTTTATTTCTTTTTCTTGCCTAATTACCCTGGCTAGAGTTTCTACACCATGTTGAATAGAAGTGGTAACAGCAAGCATCCTTGCCTTTTTCCTGATCTTAGGGACTCTTTCAGTCTTTCACCACTGAATATGATGCTTGCTTTGAGTTTTTAATATTTGACTTATTATATTGAGATAGTCTTGTTCCATTCCTAGTTTCCTGAATGTTTTTTATCATAAAAAGGTTTTTATCAAAAAAGTTTTTATCATATTGTCAAATGGGTTTTTTTGCATCATTTTAAATGATCATCTAACCCCTCCTTTCCTTCTGTTGATGTGGCATATTATATTGATTAATTTTCATATGTTGAACCATCCTTGCATTCCAGGAATAAATTCCACTTTGTCATGGTGTATAATCCTTCCAATATACTGCTGAATTCTGCTTGCTAGCAATTTGTTGAAGAATTTTGCATCAGTGTTTATATAGGATGTTGATCTGTAGTCTTCTTGTAGCGTGTTTGTCTGGCTTTGGTATCAGGATAATTGCTGGCCTCAAAGTGAGTTGGGAAATGTTGCCTTCTCTTCAATTTTGGGGGGAAAATTTGAAAAAGATTGGATTAGGTCTTCTATAAATGTTTGGTATAATTTACCATTGAAGCCATTGCATCCAGGGCTTTGTTTGTTGGAAGATTTTTGATTTGATTTCCACTCCTTACTAGTTATAGGTCTATTCTGTTTTTCTATGGCTCCGTGATTTAGTCTTGGCAGGTTTTGTGTTTCTACGAATTTGTTTCATCTAGGTTACCCCATCTGCTGTTGTTTCATGGTGCTCTCTGATAACCCTTTTTATTTCTATAAAATCATGGTAATATTTTCACCTAAATTTCTGATTTTTGTAATCTGAGCCTTCTCTGTTTTCTGTCTAGCTATCTGAAGGTTTGTCAGTTTTGTTGATCTTTTTAAAGAACCAAATCTTGGTTTCACTGGGTTTCCTTATTGTTTTTATATTCTATATTTCATTTAACTCTGCTTCATATTTATTGTATCCTTCCTCTGCTGTCTTTGGGTTTGGTCTGCTCCTTTTTCTAGTTCCTTCATTTGTGAAGTGAGGTTGTTGAGTTCAGATCTTTATATAAGCATTTATAGCTACAAATTTCCTCCTTAACACTGCTCCCACTGCATCCCGTAGGCAGGCATGTTATGGCTTTGTTTTCATTCATCTCTAAGTAATTTCTAAATTCGTTTTTTATTTCCTCTTTGATCTTTTGCTTATTTAAAAATGTGTTGTTTAATTTATACAATTTTGTGAATTTTTGTTTTTCCTTTTGTTACTGATTTCTAACTTCAACTTCCTGTGGTCATGTCATATTTTCTATGATATCGATCTTTTAAAATCTCTTAAAACTCAGAGGCTTAAAATATAGTCTGTCTTGGAAAATATCCGATACTCACTTGAAAAGAATATCCCATGTGCATGTTATTGTTGGGTAGAGTTATGTACTGTCTGTTAGATCTAGTTGTTTTTATTGTTGTCTAATTCTCTGTTTCCTTACCTATGGGTTTCCCAGGTGGCTCCGTGGTAGAGTCTGCCTGCAGTGCAGGAGACCTGCGTTCATTCCCTGGGTCAGGAAGATCCCCTGGAGAAGGGAACGGCAAACACTCCAGCGTTCTCGCCTGGAGCATTCCGTGGAGCTGCAGTCCATGGGCTTGTGTTTTGGTTGTTGTAACCATTATTGTGAGTGGGATATTCAAATCTCCAACTATGACTGTAGAATATCCATTTCTCCCTTCAGTTCTGTTAGTTTTTCTTAATATATTTTAATGTTCTACATATATTTTAATGTAAATGCTTATATTGTTAAGTCTTCTTGCTGTATCAAGAATATAATATCACCCTTTGTCTCTTATAACCAGTTTTTGAAATTCTATTTTGTCTGATATTAATATAGCCACCCTTGCTCTGTTTTCATTACTATTTGAATGGAATATCTTTTTCTGTCCTTTCAATTTCAACCTGTTTATATCTTTAAAAGGAGTCTCTTGCAGACAGCATATAGTTGGACCATGCATTTTTATTCATTCTGCCAATCTCTCTGTCTTTCTACTTTTCTTCTGACCATAAAGAGAGGAGGTGAGGGACTCATAAATTCAGCACGTCCTACTGTTACGCTCAGCAGTGTATTTATCAGCTGCTTCATAAGGTACCTTTGTCTTTACCCACCTGGGCCTCCACGCCCCCCTTGCCTGGACTGTGCGCTAGTCTGTGTGCTTGTTCAGAGCCGCCCCCTCTGTTGGGGGAGAGGGTCCTGCATCGCAGTCACAGTGGTCACCGTGCAGTGTGGACCTGAGTCTTCAGCCTCGGGATCCTTGGCGAGTCTCGAGCTTATGGGATGATGCTGGATCCCGCTGCTGGTCATAATGGTGCTGGAGAATTCCTTCTTTCCCTCTTTCTCTTTGGTGAAGTATTTACTATTTTTACTTCTTTCCGTTTGTCTCCTTGGATCCACTTCACTTAGGAGACTGATTCTATGAGCTGAATATTCCATCATGAGTCAACATTTGTATTTTGTAATCTCTCATTTCGGTAAATTATAAATTATTTTTTTGTTCTTACAAGATCTTTTGTTGAGAATTATTTGGTGTGCAAATTAAATCATCTTAAATTGTGAATACTGTTAGTAAGATCATGTTTGTCGCTTTCATAGTCTCGTCTCAAGGAACTGGAGAAAGAAGCCCATTTTGTTGCAGGAGAACGGTTTCTTATCACAAGTAATCATCAGCTTCGAGAGGTAAAGCTAAATTTTGGTTCTTTGGTAGAATATGATTCCTATTCAGGGGTTAAAGGGAGATTTATTCTGAATTTATGAGCATTGTTTTATGTGACTGTCTGAAAAGTATGTAAGTGGCTCATGTTCTCTCACGCTGAGATTCATTGCTTCAAAGCCTCTAAATCCAAGAACAGTACCGAGTCAGGGCCTATGCACTTGGCAGCGCCTGATCAGGACGTCCTGTGTGGCCAGCTGCTGACCCCCGTGATGGTGATGTTCAGGTCCTCTGAGAGCTGGGACCGCTCCCCACGTGACGTTGCCTGTGTTGCAGATCCTGTTTGGCAAGCTGCAGCTGCACCTGCTGTGCCCACAGGACGCGCTCCCCGTGACGGGGCTGCGGAGACTACCGTCCACGTCGGAAGCCGTGGTAAGGTTCGAGGGTGTCCCCTTGCTCTCTGAAAGAGCAGCGCGTCCACACGGCATGCAAGTCCCTCTCAGGCCCCCGGGCTCCTTGTGGCGGATTAGTCTGCCGCAGCCTCCACGGAGCAATTCCATTCAGTCTTTTCCTTTTGCAGCAGGAGAGGGGGCCCTGCCCCAAGGCTGCCCGTCAGGTATGAACGAGGGACACAGGCTTTTACGGTACAGTTTTCCAGAGGCAGTAAATTAGGTCGATTTCCTGCAAAGACAATTTGATGGAATTTTGTCCTGAAAACCAAATTCTTGACCATCTAGTTTCACACCCTCATAAGAGACTGGAAGTGGGGGAAAGTCATCAGTTGTCTTCTTTCCCCAAGTTTATTTTAGAAAATTTAGCTGCCCTTCTCTTGGGAGGAGTGCATTTTTAAAAAGACAGAGAGTAGGGAAGGGGTGTACTCTAATGAGTGGCAGAGAATGAGTAGATGTTCAGAACCCAGTAAGTGGTGCCCGCGGAAGCCTGGAGAAGAGGTTGGCAGCTCAGCGAGATGACCCGCGTTGCTCCTGCGGGCACCGCCGTGCAGGCCACGGTCTCTCTGTGCCTTGTCCCGCTTGGACTCTGCAGCAGCGGAAGGTTTCCTTCCAGACCGCCCTGTGCACGCTGCCCCGCCAGCCCCCACTTTCTGTTCGTCTCAGCCCCAGCAGAGCTTTGTGTTTGCTGACTGTTCCCCGACCCAGCCCTCAGCGGCCGGACAGCAGTTACCAAGGGACCCCTCCTCCCCTCCCTGCCGGAAGGATTGCTCCCTGACCGGACTTGACTCTGCCCTCTGCCCGAGTCGTCCCCACCCTGGTGAGCAGCTCCTTCTGTGCCCTCAGAGGCCCTTGCTGCTGACGCACCACATCCAGGCAGAAGGGTCTTGGAAAGCCAGAGAAGTCACGGTGCTGCTCTGCCTTCAGCTCTCCACGGCACTCAGAAAAGACCCCAGCTCTCAAGTGTGTCCACCGCCCACACCCGCGGGTCGGGGCCCAGTCCTTCCTTCTCCCCCCCGACGCCACACTCCCAGCACCACCAAGCACACTTCCCACAAGCTCCCTCCTCAGGCAGGAGGCTCCCGGCCTCCAAATGTGGGTTTTGCTCAGCTGGCTTCTGACTGTCAGCTTAAGCACTGCTTCCAGAAAGACCTCCTTGTCACAGATGACTCTGAGGCCCCCGATTGCAACCTCTTCCTTCACCTTGATTTGTTTTCTGCCTATAACTTACCAAAATGCTGGAGAAGCTGTGGAGAGAAGGGAACCCTCCTATACTGCTGGTGGGAATGTAAACAGATGCAGCTACAATGGAAAACTGTATGAAGGTTCCTTAAAAACCTAAAAATAGAACTACCATATGATGCAGCAATCCCACTCCTGGGCGTATACCTGGAGCAAAGCGTAATTGGAAAAGATACATGCACTGTGGTATTCACTGTAACACTATTCACAGTAGCCAAGACATGGAGAGAGATACCCTAAATGTCCATCCACAGAGGAATGGGAAAAGATGATGTGGTCCATATACACAGTGGGATATTACTCAACCATAAAAAAGAGCAAATGGGGACTTCCCTGCTAGCCCTTGTGGTTAAGACTCCTGGCTTCCACTGCAGGGGGCATGGGTTTGATCCCTGGTTGGGGTGCTAAGGTCCCACATGCCGTGTGGAGCAGCCAAAAAATAAAAAAATTAAAATATGCAGAAGTCATTAAAAGAATTTTTTTAGAAAAGAATGAATGAAATAATACCATTTGGAGCAACATAGATGGACCTAGAGATTATCATACTAATTGATGACAGTCAGATAGAAAAAGACAAATGTCATATCACTCATATGTGGAACCTAGTTTTTTTTAAATGATACAAATGAACTTATTTACAAAACAGAAACAGACTTACAGATATTGAAAACACATTTATGGTTACCAAAGGGGAAAGGGTCACAAGCGAGGAATAAATCAGGACTTGGGTTGAATATATATGTTCTACTATAAATAACATGGCATCCGGTCCCATCACTTCATGGCAAATAGATGGGGAAACAATGGAAATAGTGAGAGACTATTTTGGGGGACTGCAAAATCACTGCAGATGGTGACTGCAGCCTTGAAATTAAAACATGCTTGCTCTTTGGAAGAAAAGCTATGACCAACCTAGACAGCATATTAAAAAGCAGAGACATTACTTTGCTGACACAGGTCCGTCTAGTCAAAGCTATGGTTTTTCCAATAGTCATGTATGGATGTGAGAGTTGGACCATAAAGAAAGCTGAGCGCCAAAGAATTGATGCTTTTGAACTGTGGTGTTGGAGAAGACTCTTGAGAGTCCCTTGGACTGCAAGGAGATCCAGCCAGTCCATCCTAAAGGAAATTGGTCCTGAATATTCATTGGAAGGACTGATGCTGAAGCTGAAACTCCAGTACTTTGGCCACCTGATGTGAAGAACCAACTCATTGGAAAAGACCCTGATTCTGGGAAAGATTGAAGGCGGGAGGAGAAGGGGACGACAGAGGGTGAGATGGTTGGATGGCATCACTGATGCAGTGGACATGAGTTTGAGTAAACTCCAGGAGTTGGTGATGGACAGGGAAGCCTGGCGTGCTGCGGTCCATGGGGTCGCAAAGAGTCGAACATAACTGAGTGACTGAACTGATATATAACACTGGAGAAGGAAATGGCAACCGACTCCAGTATTCTTGCCTGGAGAATTCCATGGACAGAGAAGTCTGGTGGGCTGCAGCCCATGGGGTCACAGAGAATTGGACATAACTGACTGGACACATATATAACATAGATAACCAACTAGGAACTACTGTATGCAGCACAGTATACAGGGGATACTGTGTATCCTGGGATAACCTATATGAGAAAAGAATCTAAAAAAGAAGAAATATATGTGTGTGAATAACCAAATTACTTTGCTGTACACGTGAATCTAATGCAACACTGTAAGTCAACTATATGCCAATAAAATTTTTAAAAATAAAATAAACTTATGTAGTTACTTGTTTGCTATTTCAGTAGGATGTAGGTTGCACAGATCAGAGACTTCACCTGGCTTGTTCGCTCTGTCCCCAGAGCCAGATGGCCTAGAACTAGCCCTTGTTGGGGCTGTTTGTCCACAGAGCGTGGCCAGCGCAGGGAGCAGGACCCCCATCCTGGAGAGTCCACATGGGTTTCTGTGTCGCATGGCTCCAGTGGCCCTTGAGTTCCAGCAGTGGCGGGACCCGAGAGGGCCAGAATCATCCCCTCGGGCTGCACCCGAGCCGGGGGTCTCGGCCTGATTTATTCTGTGTCCAGGCACCAGCTGGCCGTGTTGCCCTCTCCTGTGCTGCTTCTCAGCTCTTCCTGACAGCCAGCAATGGAGGAGGAAATGTGATTCTCCCGTGTCGAGGTGCTTTCCTGCGGAGGGGATTAAGACAGTGCCCTGCAGTTTTCTTCACAAAGACATAGTCAATGTGAACCATATTCTATTAGCCTTGCTGGAAAATAGATGGGAAAAAAGTGGAAACAGTGGCAAATTTCATTTTCTTGGGCTCCAAAATCATTGTGAACGGTGACTGCAGCCAAGAAATTAAAAGATGCTTGCTCCTTGGAAGAAAAGCTATGACAAACCTAGACGCATATTAAAAAGCAGAGACATCACTTTGCCAACAAAGGTCCATCTAGTCAAAGCTATGGTTTTTCCAGTAGTCATGTACAGTTGTGAGAGTTGGACCATAAAGAAGACTGAGCACCAAAGAATTTATACTTTTGAATTGGGGTGCTGGAGAAGACTCTTGAGAGTCCCTTGGACTGCAAGGAGATCAAACAGTCAATCCTAAAGGAAATCAATCCTGAATATTCATTGGAAGGACTGAAACTGAAACTCCAATACTTTGCTGTCTGATGTGAAGAGCCAAGTCAGTGGAAAAGACCCTGATGCTGGGCAAGATTGAGGGCAAGAGGAGAAGGGGATGACAGAGGATGAGATGGTTGGATGGCATCACTGACTCGATGGAAGTGGCTTTGAGCAAAATTTGGGAGATAGTGAAGGAAGGGCAGCCAGGCATGCTGCAGGTCATGGGGTCATCTCCAACTCTTTGCCGCCCCATGGACTATACAGTTCTGGGATTCTCCAGGCCAGAATACTGGAGTGGGTAGCCGTTCCCTTCTCCAGGGGATCTTCCCAACCCAGGGATTGAACCCAGGTCTCCCACATTGCAGGCAGCTTCTTAACCAGCTGAGTCACAAGGGAAGCCCATAAACATGGGAGTGGGTAGCCTCCTCCTTCTCCAGGGGATCTTCCCAACCCAGGAATCAAACCGGGGTCTCCTGCATTGCAGGTGGATTCTTTACCAACTGAGCTATGAGGGAAGCAACAACTGCACAACTTACTTAACTGGGCAAGTCACCCTATTCTGTACAGTTAAGAAGATGAACCTTCAGTAGGTAACACATGCACGTGGTTCCCAGTTGAAAATTGACTCCTGCTTCTCTTCTCCCTTCCCCACGGGAAGGGATGTAGACCAGTGGTGAGACGGCCAGCCCAGATCAGTTCGGGTAAGGGTGCAACTGTGAGCTCAGGTGTGATTTTCTTAGACCTTGCTTTTAGTTTCAGGTTCACAGCAGAGTTGAGCAGAAGGTGCAGAGAAGTCTCACACACCACCTGCCCCTCAGTAACACACACAGCCCCCACCCTCAGTGTGCCCCAGCGGGGGTGCATTTGTTACAGTGGATGAACCCATGGTGACGCATCATCGTTCCCAAAGTGTAGCCTGCAGTAGGGCCACTCGGTGTCACGTGGTCTCAGACAGACGCACAAGGACAGGTGTCCACTGTTGCAGCATCGCGCAGCGTGGTTTCACTGCCCAAAACATCCTGTTTTCCCTGTTCATCCTCCCCTTAACTCCTGGCAACCACTCTTTCCATAGTTTTGTCTTTTCCAGAGTATCATATAGGAATTATTTATTATGCGGCCTTTTCAGATTTGATTCTTTCAGCTAGCGATATGCGCTTAAGGTTCTACCATGTCTTTTCATAGCTCATTTCTTTTAAACACAGAATCCTATTCCATCTATTCACCTACTGAGGGATGTCTTAGTTGCTTCCAAGTTTTGGCAACGATGAATGAAGTTGCTTTAACATTCATGTGTAGGTTTTCCTGTGGACCTAAGTTTCCGTCTCATGTGAGTAAATAAACAGCATGATTTCTGGATGGTTTTATGAGAAACCACTGAATTGTGTTCCAGCGTGGCTGCACCATTTGCATTCCCACCAGCAGTGATGAGAGTTCCTGCTGCTCCACATCCTGACCAGCCTATGGTGGTGTCTCTGTCCTGGATTTTGAACATCCTGACAGCAATGTTTTAAAAAGACCACCCTTGGGACTTCCGTGGCTGTCCAGTGGTTAAGACGCTACACTTCCACTTCAGGGGGTGCAGGTTCAATCCCTGGTTAGGAAACTAAGGTCTCACAAGCTGTGTGCCCACCAATAAACAAGTACAAATTAAAAGTAAAAAGAGTACTCCTCTAACTGGTTGGGGAATGGAAGAAGCCCGTTAATAGGCCTTGGCCGTGGTGTGGGCACTGCTGGCTCAGTGTCCAGGTGCCGGTGGTGAGGTTGGAGCCAGGCAGACACGTGCCCAGAGCATTTTGAGAACTGAAGGGAGCGTCTGTAAGTGTGAGCTCACGTGAATGTGGATGTGGAGCAATTCCTGGTTTTCTTAGTTGTGCACCTGAGCAGGTAGAGATGGCCACTACCCAGGGAGAACCAAGAGAGAAGCGGTTTGCTGGGCAGGGGCAGGGGGTGTCAAGCGCTCAGTCTTGGACTCGGGAAGACAGGCGTGTGCACAGATGTTGACACCGTGCAGCTGGGTCTGTGCGGAGACGGCTCGTGCTGGAGGTGCTCACTGGGACGTCGTCACCCTGGGGGTCAGCCCTCCACCCTGGCCGGAGCTTTTGAGAATCCCTCACGCCCAGACCCGCGACTGGGCCACAGAGTCAGAGGCTGGGGATGCGCGGCCCAAGCCCGACGTGTTTCTGAAGCTCCTCCACTGAGTCCATAAGCAGCCCGCTCTGATAACCACAGAACTGAACCTGAGAAACCACCACGTAGGGGTCAGAGAGAAGAGGCGCCGAGCGGAGGCTACGGAGCAGCCAGAGAGGGAGAAGAATGTGGTGCCCGGAGCCAACAGAGGGAACATGTGATAAAGCGCTCGCAGTGACTGAGGCTGGCACCCGGCGCAGCAGGGCTGTATTCAGAGATCAGACTCTCCATTCTTCTCAAGTGTGCTCAGACAGCTCCATCCGAGATATGCAGGGAGCCTGCGGTTAGAGTTCTTTTGTGAGGAAAGTATCAGGATAAAGAGAGTGAGCTGATCTTAAGCAGTTTTCATGGCTGAGTGTTTTCATGCTCTTTGATCCCCCGAGGGACAGCTTCTCTGAGAAGCCGCAGTGCTGGGTTACAGGCAGGCGGGACTCCTCCCTGGGCAGAGCCTGCTCAGAGGACTCCAGTGTCGGCCCTCCTGTTACGTCCCTGTGGCCGGCGCAGACTCTGTGCTCAGTCATCTTCAAACAGACAGTGATACGGTTCTGGGGCTCACACCAGTGCATCATGGTTGTGTTGTCAGTTCTCCCCCAAACGGACTTGCAGATTCAAAATGATCCTGATTCCCTAGCAGGACTTTTTGGTACAAACTGGAGAACCAAAAGCCAAATTTATATGGAGATGCCAAAAGCTAGAAGAGCCAAGATAATTTTAAAAGCACTGCTGAAGGACTTAGTCTGTTGGCTATCAAGATTAATCATAAAGCAATTGGAAAGTGAAAGTGGCTCAGCTGTGTCCAACTCTTTGCAGCCCCATAGACTAGAGTCCATGGAATTGTCCAGGCCAGAATACTGGAGTGGGTAGCCTTTCCCTTCATCCAGGGGATCTTCCCAACCCAGGGATTGAACCCAGGTCTCCTGCATTGCAGGCAGATTCTTTACCAGCTGAGCCAGAAGGGAAGCCCTTGTGAAAAGCCTTTATGAAAAGACGCTATTAAACAAGTAAAAGAGCAAGCCACAGAGGTGTAGAAGATATCAATATTTCCACTAAATATAGCCAGCTAAAGGAAACCCTGTCCAGAAAAATGAATTCCTGCAAATCAAGAAGAAAAAGACATACAAGCCAAGGATTTAAATGTCAAAAAAAAAAAACAAAAAAACATGTACTGAGTTTAATGAAAGGAGATATACAGTCAATGAATATTTGAAGAATGACTTTATTAGTCAGGGAAATACACACTAAAACTACGAAACATCACATTTACCAGAAGGGTTAAGATTTAAGACCTAGGAGAACGTGTGTTGGCAAAAACGTAGAGAATGAGGACTTTTATGTGCTGCGGATGGGGACACGCCGTGCGCTCACCTTGGGGGCAGCTGGCGTCGTCTCTGCTGCGTGTGACCTTGGGGGAGCGGCTGGTGTCATCCCTGCTGCGTGTGACTGGCAGGCTCACCCCGCCCTGCGCACATGTCCAACAGAACTGTGGACGTGTGTGAACGCAAATCTGTGTACCAGAAGGTTCACAGCAGCACTCCTCGTCATAGCCCTGAAGTGGACACAAACCCTGTATCCATTCGGGGTGGAATGGATAAAATAATTGCCCTGCATTCAGCTAACCCCACTCAGCTCTGGGAGTAAACGAAATAGCGCTTCATTCAACAGCTGCTGCTGCTGCTGCTTACTCCCTTCAGTTGTGTCTGACCCTCCGTCCATGGGGTTCTCCAGGCCAGAATGCTGGAGTGGGTTGCCATGCCCTCCTCCAGGGGATCTTCCTGACCCAGGGATCAAACCCAGGTCTCCTGCATTGCGGGCAGATTCTTTACCACTGAGCCACCAGGGAAGCCCCTCGTACAAGGACCAACCTTAACACCGGAATATTGAACAAAAGGAGCCACCCACAAAGAACACTTACCCTGTTCCATTGATATGAAGTTCAATAAGTGGGACACAGTGGTCTTGCTGGAGGAGGCCAGGGTGGTGGTTTGCCTCTGGGGGAGGGACAGAGACCTGTGTGGGAACCCGGAATGTTCCCTCTGGCAGTACCCAGGTATGTTCACTTTGTGATAATTCGACAAACCTTGTTCATGGGATCTTGTACTTTCCTTTGTGGATGTTGTACTTCGACTTTTTAAAGTTAAACTGAAAATGCATAGTCACATCCCAGTGTTGCCTCCCCAGCTTGGGGCCCAGGTAGCTGTGACTCAGGTGTTGGATGTTCCGAAACTATGGAGTCACACAACTGTAGGCATTTTCCTCATTAACTCCTCTGCATGGTATTTACGTGCCCTGGGTTTAGATTTCAGGGATTCAGATCTCAAGAGGAATCTTCTCTCCAAGCTTCTCTCTTTCGCTCCCATGTGTAATGCCTCTGATAAGGGATTAAGAGTATGACGCTTGATCAGCTGGCTTTATCACGAGTCTTCATTTTGGAAAGGGTGCTCAAGATAGACCCTGTATTATCAGGACTTTCTCCATCTGAAAATGAGTGTTTACACTGTTAAAATTAAGTGAAGGAATTGTTGGTGATATTTAATCTTATTTTTTAGTTAAACGCTCTGCAAGACCTTCATCCATTACCCAAAATAATTTTGGAATACAGGCAGGTAAGTTGCTTTTTTTCTGTAAGTATGTTAGTAACCATGGGGGCCCACATGACACCCAAAAGCATCCCTGAGATAGCCCTGACCGCATCCTGAAGGGACAGTTCGTTCAGGCTGACCTCCTGTGAGCCCAGCTTCCTCTGCACGGAGGTGACGTTGCTCATGTCTGCACACGCCCTGCGTGGAGCCGGGGAGCCCCGGGTGTGGTTGCGTTCCCTGGCGTGGCGCCGTGTGAGTTAGAGGCCTCCCACGGGAGCCGCCCCTCTCCCCGGGCTCGCTGTGTTCTGTCATCTCCCAGCCAGGCTCGCTGGCTGCTGAGCATGCCCCCGTTTCTCGCCACCCTCCCAGCCCCTTCTGATTTCTCAGTCACACACCGGGTGTCTGTGCACACGCATGACGGTTGCTGTCACTCACAGCGTGGCTCTTCGCTGCTGTCCTTGTGAGGGCCGGGCAGCTGGAGGGGTGGGTGACGGTCGCCCCTGAACTAAAAGAGGCACCACGGCGACCCTGGGTGACGGTCCTCGGTCGCTCTCCCGTTCTCTTTGCAGCTTTCCTGTGAAAAGCATCATTAGAAGGAGCAGGGTGACATTTTTCTGTGTTGGCCGTTGTTTAATCCTGGGCACCACACAAGGCCATTTCAGGGCCTCCTGGGGTCACCTGAGGGGACAGGCAATGACCCCCACCCAGCACGCTGAGAAACACAGGTTTTGATGCTTGTTCCTCATTTAAACACTTAAACAGAGAAAGTGACTATTTTTGTTTCACAATCTAGGTTCACAAGATCAAGTCAACCTTTGTAGATGGATTATTAGCTTGCATGAAAAAGGTAACTAAAGCTTAAAAATATCGTGATTGGGAATATGAGTTACTTAGACATGAGTTCAGATACAAGTAGAATTTCTTTAAATAGTCTAATAGTCTTGAAACTATGAGCCACAATTTTGTTATTTCAGTCTACAGTGTAAGCTGACATTTCACCTTAAAATCTCGTATTTATGTGGAAGCTCTGCTGCCGACCACATGCTTTTGCAACTGTTGCCGCATGTCCTTTCCACAGTCCTGGAGGGGGATGTTGTTTCAGTTCATGCATGAGAAGTCTGCGGTCAGAGGTGCTGCGGCTTGCGCGAGGCCACACGGCAAGGGACAGCCACCGCCTGTCAGGGGAGGGCGGCCCCTCTTCGGGTCCACGCTGAGCCCTGCCACAGCATGTCAGCCCACATGCAGCCTCTTGCAGCCTCTGCACCAGTTGGGGAGAATCTCAGTCACCCTGACCACGTGTGGGAGTCCTGTAACCCCAAGAACACTCGAGTTGGGAGTTCAGGACCGGTGGCCCCCGTCTCTCCCGGGCAGCGCTCTGCGAGCTGTGTGCTGTAGCAGAGACTGGGGGGCCAGCATGTGGGAGCCTCTGCACGGCATCATCAGAGCCTAAACTGATTCTTTCCAACTGATCAAGGGCTCCGTATCCTCCACGTGGAACCAGACGGGCACCGTGAGCGGAAGGCTGTCAGCGAAGCACCCCGTGAGTTAGCGCTGGTGAAGCGCCCGTCTCTGTGTGAGGGTGAAGTTTCACCTGGATGCGTGGCTGCCTGTGCACTTTTTGTTTCTGAAAGGAGATCTCATCCCTGTAGACCATGGGGTTTTCTGCGTGTTAATCCAGCTGTCTCTTATTTAGCACGTGCTCAGTTTGGGGGGACTCGGTGGGGGATCGGACTAATAACCCTTGCCCCTGTGGTCCCAAGCCAGTCTGCCTCATTCTGTCCCCCTGCTCGCCCGCCTTGGTTCATCCGGGCCTCCGGGTGTACCAGTGGGGGGGTGGGAGAGCACCCTCACACCTTCCCGGAAGTGTAGTCTCCTAATTGGCAGCTTTAAATGAACAAAAGCCTTGCTTACACAAGGAAGCTTTCAAAACACTGTCTTCTGTGGATTTCATTCCCAGCACCTCTTGGGGCCGAGGCCTCTGTTTCTTCAGAGGGAGAGGGGGATACAGCTGAGAATAAAGAAGTCTGTGTTTGGCTCTGGCTTTCAACATGGAACTTGTGAAAGTGTTCAGCGGAAACAAAGTGTCAGGAAGACTGTCAGAAAGTGGGTTTTTTTTTTTTTTCCCCCTTTCAGAAGCTCCCCTTTAAATATCAAGACTATCTTTCAGAGTTTATAATGTAAGGTATGCAAGTATGCTATACGGGCAGGTCCATTTCACAGGGAACTCCTCCTGGTCTTGGAGGAAGTGCTGAGAGGGAGGCAAGCACCTGTGAACGCCTCTGAAAAGGGCCTCGCCAGGCCCTCTGGGGGAGAAACCCAGAGTAGGGTAGGCTGACACAAGCTGCAAGCCACAGGGCTGAGGCTTGCTTCCAGCCCAGAAGCCTGGGAGAAGGAAGTGTTTCCAGGAGCTCCAGGCCAAGATGGGGCATGAGCCTTGGGCAAGAACCAGAAGTGGCTCTCCTACCAAGACTCCGCAGGGCCTGAGTGAGGGCTGGGAAGTCCCTGGGTCCTGGGTCCCCTAGTGTGGAAATGCAGGGCTACCACATTTGTCTGGTCTGAACAGGTCACGGCGGGGGCTATGGACAGTCCAAGCCCAAGTCCAGGACCTGAGTTTCAGCAGATCAGCAGTATCTGGCAGAGCCAAGGCCGGAACCAGGTCGGCAGAGGAGGGGCCATTAGATGTTGGCCGTGGTGTGATAACTGGCTTCATCAGCCAAAGCAGTGAGGGCAGGTAGCCCCAGGCTACTGACATAGGTCCCACCCCTTCCTGATACTGTGGGTTTGTAGGCTCCTCCCCACAGATGCCACCCGGAGTGGGAGGGGCATGACTGAGACAAGTCAGGGAGAAAGGCTGGGCTTGGAGGACCGTTCATCCTTTGCTGAGTGGGTGCCTCTCCCCACGTCTAAACTGGTGATGAAAACACCGCTAGTCCACATATTCATTCAAATACCTTCAGCTCCAAGTGGCAGCAAATCAGACTAAATTGACCTCAACAATCTCAGCATACTTGACTTAAGAAGGTCAAGGAAGGGCTGGCTTCAGGCAAGGTTTGATCTAGCAGCCAAAGTCATATGGGCAGGTCCAGCTTCTGTCCCCTATCTCCCAGCTTCTCTTTCTCAGCATCTAAGCAGGTCTTGGGGATACCAGCTTAGTTTCTCTCCAGTGGAAATGAGCAGTGTCTCTCCATGCCCCTTCCATGAAAGGAGGAGGAAACACCTTTTGCAGACACTCTCAGCAAGCATGTCTTTGCATCTCTGTCTGGAATAGCCACTGGTCATCCTTGAGCTAGTCACCGTGGCCAGAGGACAGGCTCTGCTGGCTGATGGAAAGTGGGGAGGGGGACCCTCGTGAAAATTGGAGTGCTGTTTTCTAAGGAAAAGGAAAAAGAGCTGCAAGGCCCAAACCAAGTGGCAAGATCGTGGTATTTTTCACGTTCTTAGCAGAAATAAGGGTCACAAATTTTAAACCTACTACATAAGTTTAATTTAACCAATGTCTCTTTGAATGCACTAAAAGGGGTACTTATTCCTCATCTTTTTGCTCCTAGTAGCAGATGTTCTAGTCTGCCTTCCAGTGGGCCAGTTGTTCTTACTTTGTCATTTGGTGAGGAGTCTCAGAAACCTGCCTTCAGGCTCAGACTGTGCCCCAAACAAAGAGTCCTGCTCTCCCTGTTCTGTGTTTGAGCCCAGTGCTCATCTGTACTACCAGATGTTACGGTGGCTCGTTTGGAATAATCTAGTCTTGCTCTTTCCATTGTTCGTGTGTGAATTTTTCAGCTTTGCTTATTAATATCCCTCCCACGTGATATCATTTAAGTGAAAGTTCCTCAGCCGTGTCTGACTTTTTGCGACCCCATGTACTATTATACAGTCCATGGAATTCTCCAGGCCAGAATACTGGAGTGGGTAGCCTTTTCCTTCTCCAGGGGATCTTCCCAACCCTGGGACTGAACCCAGGTCTCCCACATTGCAGGCAGATTCTTTACCAGCTGAGCCGCCAGGGAAGCCCAAGATTACTGGAGTGGGTAGCCTATCCCTTCTCCAGCAGATCTTCCCGACCCAGGAATCAAACAGGGGTCTCCTACACTGCAGGCGGATTCTTCACCAAACTGAGCTATCAGGGAAGCCCTGATATCATTTAAATATCTATCAAAATATTTATTAGCAAGATTTTCATAAATTAGATAGTTATGGCCAAAACTGCACCACTATTTGAACCCAAGTGAGATTTTTAAGCCTCTGTGTTTTGTTATTTTGGTGACTTACTACTTTCCTGCTCTCATTGGGGTAACATGGTCCGTCGCCTCATGGTCCTTGGCGGAGTCACAGCCCCTTCCACGCGCCCGCCTTCACGGAGCCCTGGTGGGTGGAGGTGATTAGGGGCAGGTACCACCTAGCCGCGCACACTGCTGCTTTTTGTTCTATCCAAGCTCATCTTTGAAAGCACTGGTTGTGACCTGCAGCTGAACAGACCTTCAGAGTCAAAGAGCCGCCGGGAGAGGAGCCTGTTCTTGGAGTCACGCTGCCCGACGCCCTGTGGCCCCACGGGGCCCAGCCTCCCTCCTCCTCTGCTTGGCAGAGGCTCAGACTCTCCCTGGTGGCCGAGCGCTTGGCTCCGCTCCAGGCTGCCCACACTGTCCCCCTGCTGGTGGGCTGGTTCTCCTTCCTCCCAGGGATGGTCCCTCTCCTGTTCCCCTGGGGGTGGGGGTGGGGGGGGGGAGTGCAGGGGGAGGCTAGTTCCTTCCCCAGCCCCCTCCTCCTTGCTGCTCTCACCAGCCCCATGCCCCTCCCTCCTCTGGGCCCCCTGCACACACCCCTTCCCCACCAGTAGCTGCCCACTCACATCTCTCTTTACTTAGCTCTCCTTCAGATCTCTCAAAAAACCCCACGGAGTCACAGTCCCTGTCTCAGCCCCCTGGTGCCTCAGGCAGGACCAGCTCCTGTGGGGCCTGCCTCCTGGTCTCTCCTCTCCCCCCTTCTCACCCTCCTCCATCCACCAGCCTCCTGGGCCGCAGCCAGGAAGCCTCTCAGGTGCCAGCCCGGTGCTCTTCAGGCCCACCTGCGGCCCAGGCTCTCAGGCTGAAGTCTGGACCCCCGCTCCTCTGCCCGCCTCCCTTCCTGCCTCTCCTCACTCATTCATTTCACAGAAGCGCTGGGCACCAAAACCTCTGCCCTCGTGGAGCCTGGGGGTGGAGGGCCCGAGACCGACAGCAAACACGCTCAGCTGGCCGTGGTGTGGGTGACGATGAACGCTGGAAAACGCAGAGCAGGGGAGGGGAGGGCCGGAAGAGCGGGGAAAGGCCGCGTTCCGGAGAGGAGTCGGAGCGGGCTGATGGGGGAGGCGACGGCCAAAGGAGGCCCGCCCTCGGGGGTGCGTCCTGGGGAGCCCGGCTCTTCATTTACCCCAATAGCCCCTGGCGGGCGTCCCACACAGCGCTCAGAAGACGGGGAGCCGCTCCACTGGAGAGCAGGGCAGAGGAAGCCGCGGCCCGCCCTGGGTTATCCGAGGACGCCGCGGTCCCCGCGCCTGGGCTCCCATCGCCTCCCCGGCTGCCTGGAGTGTGGAACCGGCGCGCCTGAGCAGCGAGGCTGCGGGAGAGGCCCGCGGGCGCGGCTGCCTTCTCCACAGGTCAAATTGTTCCCTGTTTTTGCTAAAACAACTGCTGACATTCCGACAGACGCCAAAGGAGAGACTTCAGATGACACCTCTGCACCTCGCCTGTCGCTGAATGTGGACTGAGGGTTGTTAGCATTGAGTTTTTTCCAGATCAGTTCTCTTATTTTTCTTACACGTGCCAGAGTCCACCATGAAGACAAATGCGCCCCGAGTGCCCAGCCGTCACCCCTCCAGAGCAGCAGGCGGAGGCTGAGGAAGGGACTCAGTGCGGAGCCCCGGCACTTCCCGCAGGGCGTCTCAGGGACCTGGGGACTCTGGCAGGGTTTCCACACAAAGGACTGGGAGGTGGTTTTCATTCATTTCGATGTCCACCTCATCAGCAGAAAATTTTATGCCCTATAGGAGAATGAAGTCCCACTTGCTTTCAGTATCCATAGTTTGGGTGCCTTTCCACACAGTCCTCCTGACGTGTGGTCGCGTCTGTGTGCCCATGCTGCAGCCACTCTGGAGTGTCCCCGAGGCTCGTGGACCTGGTCCTGCCCACGGCCCGGTGGACCCGGGAGAGTGACGTCGTCACCGATGGCAGAAGCCAGGTTTCTCCTGTTAGACTAGGGAGGAGGCTGGAGTGATCCATGTGGTGGTGGACCAGAGTTGGAGACAGCAGGGTGGACTCCCCTTTAACTCCATACAGACACAGTTTAAACACACACCTATCTCCTTCTTTGTCAGCCTAGAGGGCCTAGAAGCAGTGACACCCCTGGCAGAGAGCACACCCAGCACCCAGATCTCACACCTGTTGGATCATAGAAAAAGCAAGGGAGTTCCAGAAAAACATCTGCTTCTGCTTCATTGACTACACTAAAGCCTTTGACTGTGTGGATCAAAACATACTGGAAAATTCTTCAAGAGATGGGAATATCAGACCACCTTACCTGTCTCCTGCAAAACCTATATGCAGCTCAAGAAGCAACAGTTAGAACCAGACATGGAACAGCGGACTGTTTCAAAATTGGGAAAGGAGTGCTCCAAGGCTGTATACTGTCACTGCTGCTTATTTAAATTTTCTGGAGAGTACATCATGTGAAATGCCGGGCTGGATGAAGCACAAGCTGGAATCAAGATTGTGGGGAGAAATATCAATAACCACAGATATGCAGATGATACCACCCTAATGACAAAAAGTGAAGAGGAACTAAAGAGCCTCTTGATGAAAGTGAAAAAGCTGGCTTAAAACTCAACATTCAAAAAACTAAGATTATGGCATCCAGTCCCATAATTTCATGGCCAATAGATGGGGAAACAGTGGAAACAGTGACAGACTTTATTTTCTTGGGCTCCAGAATCACTGTGGACAGTGACTGCAGCCATGAAATTAAAAGATGCTTGCTCTTTGGAAGAAAAGCTATGACAAACCTAGACAGCATATTAAAAAAGCAGAGATATTAATTTGCCGACAAAGGTCCATCTAGTCAAAGTTATGGTTTTTCCAGTAGTCATGTACGGATGTGAGAGTTGGACCATTAAAGAAGGCTGAGTGCCAAAGAATTGGTGCTTTCGAACTGTGGTGCTGAGAAGACTCTTCAGAGTTTCTTTGGACTGCAAGGAGATCCAACCAGTTAATCCTAAAGGAAATCAACCCTTAATATTCATTGAAAGGACTGATACTGAAGCTGAAACTCTAATACTTTGGCCACCTGATGCGAAGAGCTGACTCATTTGAAAAGACCCTGATGCTGGGAAAGATTGAAGGTGGGAGGAGAAGGGGACAACAGAGGATGAGATGGTTGGATGGCATCACTGACTCAATGGACATGAGTTTGGGTAAACTCCAGGAGTTGGTGATGGACAGGGAGGCCTGGTGTGCTGCAGTCCATGGGGTCACAAAGTGTTGGACACGACTGAGCAACTGAACTGAACTTTTCTGTAAGATTGTTCTAAAATAAAACGGTTACTTTTATTAAAAAAAAAAACAAAAACCATTTACCATGATAGAAGATTTTATAGATTTTTTTTTTGTGTTCTCCATCAAAATATTGTGGTTCTATCTTTAACAATTGATTTAATAACTTACCTCTAGACATATTTGGGACACTTCATAAAAGCAATTCTGATTGAAAGTAACTTATTTTTTCTTATTTGGTGATTGTACATTCCTCTAGTCTCCAGTCAGCGTGAGCAACCTTTTTATCTGGCTTGTTTTAAGATTAACTTAAGGGAACTCAGCCTTAAACTCTTGTTTCCCTGCAACTTGACAGTGACAGACGGTGTTCAAGGTTGAGGTTCTCTGCCACAGTCAGATGCCAGAGCCTTCCTTCTGCTCACCGTGGGCAGAGCGGCTTCCATGTAATAACAGAAAAGAAGAGAGGCTTGAGATGAGTGAGGGTGCCTGGGAATTGAGCTCATGTCTGTCAGCCGTGGTGGGGGAAAAAAAAGCTATACCCTTCAAGCCCCTTCTCACCATGCATTCTGTCATATGATCAAAGGACAAAATACACATTTTAACTCTCCTTAAAATGTGCAAACTATAGAGCGTTATGTAGTGTGCAAAGTGTGCTACACAGTTAGATATTTAGTGAAGTTTCTGTTGTTTTTATGGGGCTTCCAAAGTGGTGCGGTGCTACAGCATCCGCCTGCCAATGCAGGAGATGAAAGAGACCCAGATTCAATCCCTGGGTTGGGAAGATCCCCTGGAGTAGGAAACGGCAACCCGCTCCAGTATTCTTGCCTGGAAAATTCTACGGACAGAGGAACCTAGCGTGCTGCAGTCCATGGAGTCACAAAGAGTCGGGACACGACCGTGAGCACTCACTGTTATTTGATTATTTGTTATATTGTAAAACATAAAAAGTAGCGTTTAATTATAAAAAGTTTCCTTTAGCAAAAGGTAATCACATTTCTGCTTTCTCAGGACAAATAAGTTTCTTTATCCCTCTTTCCATTGGTAAAGCAACTTTCATTAAGCAGACATTTTATGGGCTGTGGAAGGGAAATGATTTTAGGAGCCGAGTCCTTGCTTGCCAGGTGAGCTGACACCAAGCTGTGATCACCAAGAGCTTTTAGCCGAGCACGTTAGTTACAGTCTGGTCTGATCCTAGTTTGACATGCTATTAGCTAGAGAACATATTCTGTTTTATACAGCTATAGACCCTGACATTACTCAGAGTGAGTTAATTTTGTAGGTGTTCTTCTATTAACTTGAGAAAAGTTCTCTTCCTAGAAAATGAAATATTTTAATATGAAAGAGTGTTGGATTTTTGTTGAAGGCTTATGTTCTGTTGTGGTGATGATGTGTTTTTGTCCTTTATTCTACTAATCTGGTGTATTATATTAATTTTTTTTGGATTTGAACCCACGCTTGCACTTCTGAGATAAATCCCGGTCGGCTGTGTACAAACCCCTTTTTGTATGTTACTAGTTTCAGTGTGCTAATATTGATTGAGGATCCTTGTGCCTGTTTATGGAGGATGTTGTATTTGGTATCTGGTCTTTGCATCAGGGTAGCACTTCATAGAATGAGTTGGCAAGCTCCTCACTCTACCATTCTGGAAGTACCTTTCATTGCTGACTTTTTTTGAGAGTTCCTTTTTCTTGGCCATACTGTGGGGCATGTGGAATCTAGTTCCCTCAACAGGGATTGAACCTATGACCCCTGCGTGGAAGGGCAGAGTCTTAGCCACTGAACCACCAGGGAAGTCTGAGAGTTCTTTATATGTTTTGAATCCAACGTAATTTGCAAAAAACAAAAGTAAGTTTGATAGAGTCCAGTTTTTCATTGTTTTGTTTTATGGACCATGCTGAAGGGATATATCTAAAAATTCTTTGTCTAATGCAAGATTACAAAGATTTTCTCTTAAATTTTCTTCTAAAAGTTTTAGAGTTTTGCATTTTACATTTATATTTATGATCCATAATTTATAGAATCAGCTTGTTGATAGCTAAGAAAAATACTGCTACTATTTTAATTAGGATTGTATTGAATTTACAGATCAATTTGGGAGTCATTGGCATATTAATGTTGAATGTTCTAATCCATGAACATGGTATATCTTTCCATTTATTTGGGCTATTTATTTTCTTTCATCAGGGTTCTGTAGTTTTCAACATACAAGTTTATACCTAAATGTTTTGGGAGTGCTGTTATTAATATAAATGGCATTGTTTATTTAATTTCAGTGTCCAATTATTCATTGGCACTATGTAAACATAGAATTGATTTTTGTATATTGACTTTACATTGATACTTTGGTCTCCCCACCAAAATTATGTTTCAGTATTAGTTGTATTAAGTATTGATACACATATGCATAATACATTGGCGTTAGTTATTTTGTTAGTGTTTAATAAAATGTGACACATTTTAGGGGCTTCCCTCGTGGTCCAATGACAAAGACTCTGAGCTCCCAATGCAGGGAGCCCAGGTTTGATCCCTGATCAGGGAACTAGATCCCAGATGCCATCCCTGAGACTTCAAATGCTGCAACTAAGACCTGGGGCAGCCAAATACATAAATATAATCTCAGTTCTTCCAGTTTATTGCCACCAACCCATCTCCCTCCACTCTCCACATGTGTTCAGTCTGTAACCCCATGGACTGCAGCCCACCGGGCTTCTCTGTCCATGGACTTTTCCAGGCAAGAATACTGGAGTGGGTTGCCATTTCCTTCTCCAATAAAAATATATATATATATTTTTAAACTGTAACACATTTTAAATGCCATTAAATGGTTCAGATTAAGAGAAGATATTTCAACTAAAGCAGTTTCCCCTTTATTATTCGCAGAATATCCAAGGTATCTCCAAGCACCCAATTCAGATAACTAAACCTCAAAGTTTTAAAGGTAACACATTTCTTTTTACTTCACAAAAATCTTGAGTAACATTTTTTTAAGAGCCTAGAAATGTTTGTAATTGTTTTTCTGTTAAAGTAACTGCTTTTTTTTCCTGAAGTTCTCTGTATTTGCATGACCAGGATTTAAATATACGTTGAAAAATAAAACTCAGCTAAAGTGGTATGGCCCCTCCCCTCTAGCGGTTTATAAGTGAAAATAGATGATAATTACAACAGGGAAGCGGCTCCCCTCCCACCACCTCTTCCCTGCCAGCTTCCCAACAGAGAAGAAACAGATGATGGAGCCGGCTTTTATTAAGGTCTGAAAATTACTGGAAATGTTTGTAAAAGCGTAGCAACACTCTTCTTTCTCTCGACCCACCCCACTGCCACGCGGGTGATGACATTTCTAAAAAAGAAAAGGTCAAGCCTGAGCAAAGTTGGGTTCTGTGGCCCGTTCCCAGTAAGCTCCTGCCCCCTTGGCTTCGGGAACTGCTGCTTCCAGAAGGTCGAAGCCAGACAGTGAAGCGCCATGAGCAGTCCTTCTAACGGGCACATCATTGTACGTGAGCAGAACTCCTGGAGGTGGGCAGCAGCTTGGCCTCCGCCAGCCCTTCACCGTACGCTCCATGGGGAGACCTTCCCTGAAGGAGGCCTCCTATTGGCGAGGCACAGAGGGCACAGAGGGTCAGTGTTTGACCTTTCCCTCACTAAGAATTCTGCACAGAATAGGAAATTTTAACAGCAGAAAATCTAGTTTCCTTTCAACAGTCTTAAGGATGTTTTAAAATTGCATTAAGAAAAATTAGAAAAATACTCTTGTGACTTCCGAGTGATGTTAAAATAACTTTGTGTGCGGAATAGCTATGAATCAGCTCACGATCAGTTCACCAAGTGCTCTTGAACTCATAATGATTCAGGTGAAGAGGACGAACTCACCATCTCCCCAAGGACGGCGTTTGTTTCATCCGAAGGCCACACCTTCCTGGCAGCAGGTAGGCGCAGGCCACAGTAGGCACGCCATGTCACTGGAGCCCACGTTGTGATTCACATGTTCAAATATTTAGAAACTGAATAATCCAAAGGCCCTTACAGAACTCATTCTTTAAGGTAAATCCCGAGGCAGATATTTATATGAAGCAGAGGTTTCTTATGCACAGTAGACGAGAACAGCTCTGCCTCCTGGGCTTCTTCACGTGACTGCATCTAGAGCCCAGGTTCCCTGCGAGGCCCCCCAAGTCCACCCCCGCCCCGCTTCTGCCCCGTCACCCTGGCGCCCCTTCCCGCTCGCTGCAGCCCTCTGCCCTCTGCCCGCAGCCCCACCTCCAGCCCCGCGTGGAGCCTTCTGCCCAGCATGGTCCTGCTCCCTCCTCCACCTCCTTGCCCCTGCTGCCTCCCTACCCACACTCACTCTGGAACCTCCTTCCCTCGATCTGTCTTTCCTGTTTCATTGCTCACCTTCTCACACACCGAATCATTCACCCAAACCGTCTCCCTCTCCTCGAGTAGCAGCTCTGCACAGGAAGGGGCCGTCATCTGTCTTGTTCACTAGCGCACCCCAGGCACACAGCCTGGCACAGAGAGCCCTTTCTGAACCTCTGATGTTCTGATGAATCAGTCAATGAGTGCGGCCCCCTGGAGGCCTTGCCAGCCTGATGGAAGAGGTCACAGGGACTCTTAGCCCCAGGGATGGCCAAGAGCCCGGACGCCCAGGGGCCCGGCAGGTGGGAGGTGGGCGTGCCGACCTTGATTCCCCGTGGGGAGGGGAGATTGAGGTCACCTGGGGTGGGCGGCAACAATGAGGTGTGTTGTGGATAGGTTCTGAATTAACGCAGAGCTCTATCTGACAGACTTCTCGCAGATCGAATTGCGCATTCTTGCACACTTATCTGGGGACCCAGAACTTTTGAAGTTGTTCCAGGAATCTGAGAGAGAGGATGTATTTTCCACCCTGACTTCACAGTGGTAAGATATACGTGCTCATAACAGTATCAGATCCACAGGAATGCAGGCATGATTTTAAAAACCTGAAGTTGGTCCAAACCTATTTTCAATAAGAAATTATGTTTTTCTCTAGTGGTTAATCTTTTTGAAAAGAGTAGATAGCTACGATGCCAAGCATCTCCTAAGTATGAAAGAGGTGGTTGTTCTTCAGCTCCAGAAGGGACGTCAATTACTAAAAAATGTACAGAAATATCAAAAAATCAGAAGTGAAAGTCACATATGCCTTCCAGATGAGTGTCAGTCGGGGAAGACAGAACCCGCTGCCTGCAGGCAGCCTGGTGGAGACCCTGGCGTCAGCCCCCCGCACCCTTAGCTGCTGTCTGGGGGCAACACAAGCCTGCACTTAACCCCTCTTCCTTCTCACTGCCGGCTCCTTCTTGCTTTTTCGTTTTGCCTACTTAGGCTTTTTTTCTGTCAGTCTGAAGCCTAGAACTCCTCCCATCTAAGGCGATGATCACATTTCTTGAGGATGCAATTGTCCTGAGGTCCAAAGTCAGCAAGAGCAGGCTCAGACCCTGCCCGCCCCTCCTTGCCCGCCCCCAGCTCAGCGGCTCTGAGAGGCTGGGTTGACCCGGCGCTGCCAAGTCCCGGAGCTGGCTCCCCTCCCGGGCTCCCAGGAAAGGCCCTTCTCCTTAGTGTGTCCTGTGTACTCTTTTAAAAATTGTGATTTTATTCACATAAAACTCACCCGTTTAAAGTATACAATTGAGTGGGTTTTAGCACATTCACAAGGGTTGGCAACCATCACCACTGTCTAATTCCAGAGCATCTCCTCTCCTTAAAGAGAAACCGCCCCCCCCCCCCAGGAGCAGTCAGTCCTCACCCTTCCTGCCCCACGGAAAGCATTCATCTTCTTTCTGTCTCCACACTTTCCTCTGTTCTGGACATTTCACATTAACGGAATCATACAGAGTGTGGCCTTTTGTAACTATCTTCTTTCACTGAACATAATGTTTTCAAGGTTCATCCATGGTGAAGCATGTATCAATACTGCATTCTTTTTTGTGGCTGAATAATATTCCTTTCTATGGAATAATGTATTTTATATATATATATATATATTAGTATAAACAAGCAAATAATATTCCATATTCCATTTGTTTACCTCTTTATCAGCTGATGTGTATTTGGGTTATTTCCATCTTTTGACTATTATGAATAATACTGCTGTGAACATTCATGCACAAAACTTTATATGGAAATATGTTTTCATTTCTCTTGGATAGATACCTAGGAGTAGAACTTCTGAGTCATATGGTAATTCTATGTTTAACTTTTTAAAATTATGGTAAAATAACAAAATTTATCACCTCAACCATTTTTAAATGTGAAATTCATATCACAGCAGTAGCAACTATATTTAATTTTTTGAGGAATTATTGAACTAGTTTCCAAAAGAGCTGCAGCATTTTATACCCCACAAATAGTGCACAGGTCTCCAGTTTATCCACCTTCTTGCTAATACTGTTTATCTCTTTTTTATTCTAACCATCCCCGTGGGTATGAAGTGATATCTTTGCGGTTTGGTTTGCACGTCCTTGATGACTGCTGATGTTGAGCATCTTTTCTTAGAGAATCGCTGTCTCTTTCCCTCCCCTACACCTTTACACAAACGCACCTGCGTGTTTTGCTCACCCCAGCTTTCTCTGTGCTTCTTCCCAGAAGACGCACTTTCTTCCATTTCAGTTTCTCTCCAGTAAGGATATAAGACAGCATAGAATTTTCAAGGCATGGAATAGATTTAGTAGTACCCCTGCCCTCTCTCCAGAGGTGTGCAAAGTCTGAGAAGAGCATTTCTACCAAGGCAGGAAGAGTGTTTTGCTTGTTCAGTTCACGTTTGAGCTTCGTTGCCATCTGAGTGTGTTGGTGTAATGGTGCCCTGGAGTTCTCCTTGCAGTGTGTGAGAGAATCTGTCTGTGATTCAAGGTGAGTGCTTGTGCATAGATCACCAAGGGTGTTTTTTGTTCAGTGGGCCAAGAGCAACTCTGGCTGTTGCTGACGAAGTGTTACAGAAAAACATTCTTTTCAAAGTGTCAGGCGAAGGATGCCGCTAAAGCGGTCCCAAGCGGAAAGTGTGCCATACTGAACGCTACATCAGAAATGAGGAGAGACCTCAGATAAACAGTCTAAGCTTCCGTCTCAAGAAACCTGAAAAAGGTGAGTAAGAAGGAAGGAAATTGTAAAGATAAGGGCAGAAACCTACGAAAATGAAACATAGAAAACAACAGCAAAAATCAATGGAAAAAAGTTGATTCTTCAAAAAAAATAAAATTAACAAACTCTAGCAAGACTGACAAAAATAAAAATAGAGAAGACACAAATCATCAATATCAGGATGGAACAGAAGGTATTAGTACAGATTCTGCAGACATCGAAAAGACAGTGAGGAAATGCTATAAACAACTTTATGCTCAAAAATTCGGAAGAAATGGATGGATTTCTTGAAAACTACAAACTATCAAAACCCAACTCTGATGAAATAGATAACATGAATAGTCCTTGAACTTTTAATTTAAAATCTCCTGATAAGGAAATCTGCGGGGCCAGATGTCTTCCATGGAATATTTTACCAACTGTTGAAAGAATTAACACCAGTTGTATATGACCCCTTTCAGAAAGTAGAGGAGGAACACTTCCCAGTCATACTCGCAAAGCTAGTATTGTCCTGATACCAAAACCAGACGAAGAATAAAAAACAGAACAAAACCCCACACAGACCAATATCACTCCTGAATTTAGATGTAAAAACTCCTCAGCAAAATATTAGCAAACCAAACCCAACAACATAAAAAACTATATACTATGTCCAAGTGGGATTTATTCCAGATGGGCAAGGCTGGTTTAATAATATTAGAAAATCGATCGGTGTGGTCCAACATATGATCAAGCTAAAGAATAAAAATAGTATGACGATATCCATTGACCCAGACAAAGCATCTGACAAAATCCAACACCCATTCATGATAAAAATTCTTAGGAATTTAGAAATAAACAGGAGCAACCCCAACTTGATAAAGAACATCTATTAGAAGAAAAAAAAACTACAGCCAACAGTATGTTAAACGGTAAAAGGCTGAATGCTTTCCAGTCCAGGTTCGATACATGAGACAGGGTACTCAGGGCTGGTACACTGGGATGACCCTGAGGGATAGGACGGGGAGGGTGGTGGGAGAGGTGTTCAAGATGGAGAAACACATGTACACTCATGGCTGATTCATGTGAACGTATGGCAAAAACCACCACAATATTGTAAAGTAATTAGCCTCCAATTAAATAAATTTAAAAAAAAAGATCAGTAACAACTTGTTAGTACTGAATGTGGAAGTTCTGGCCACTAAATGAGTCAAGGAAAAGAAATAAATGGTATATAGATTGGAAAGGAAGCTATAAAGCTGTATTTGTAGGTGGTATGATTGTCTATATAGGAAGTCTTAGAGTATGTATAAGAAAACAATATTTTTCAACTTCTAGAACTAGTGAGTTTAGCAAGGCTGCAAGACACAATGCCAATATACAAAAGTCAATTGCATTTCTATAAACTGACAACAAACCCTGAAGAAATTGAAATTAAAAATGTAATACCATATACATTCACTCCAAAGATAATGAAATACTTACTTCAGTTGGCCTTCCCAGGTGATGCTAGAGGTAAAGAACCCGCCTGCCAATGCAGGAGACATTAAGAGATATGGGTTCAGTCCCTGGGTCAGGAAGATTCCCTGGAATAGGAAGTGGCAACCCACTCCAATGTTCTTGCCTGGAAAAGTCCATGGACAGCGGAGCCTGTTGGGCTATAGTCCATAGTGTCACAAAGAGTCAGACATGACTGAAGAGGCTTAGCATGCACGAATGCATGTATTCAGTTAACAAAATATGTATAGGGGGACTTCCCTGGTGGTTCAGTGGCTAAGACTCTGTGCTTCCAATGCAGGGGGCCCGGGTTCATACCCTGGTCAGGGAACAAGATCCCGTGTGCTGTAACTAAGACCTCATGCAGTCAAATAAATAAATAAATATATATATATTAAAAAAAATATGTATAGGATCTGTATGTCTAAAACTACAAAATGCTGATGAAGGAAATCAAAGATTTGATAAATGGAATGACATCCTGTGTTTGTAGAATGGAAGACACAACACAGTAAATATGTCAGTTCTCCCTAAAGTGATCCATAGGCTTAATTCAATCCCTATTAAAACCTAAGCAAGTTTTGTAGACATGAACAAGCTGACTCTAAAATTTAGATGAAGAGGCATGGCACTAGAATACCGAAAACAATGTTGACAAAGAAGAAAGTGGGAGGAATCACTGCCTGATATTAAGACTTAACACACAGTAATCAAGAGAGTGTGGTATTGGCAGAGGAACAGATACATAGACCAACAGAACAGAAAAGAGAACCAGAAATAGATCCACACAAACAGGCTCCACCGATTTCAGGGAAAGTATAAAGTCCCAGACAGAAAATAATTCTCTTCCGATTCATGCTAAGCTGATCACTCACAAAGCCAACTTGAGAAGTTCATTTCTATATTGGATGTTGTATATGTCTTTCCTGCATTTTTTTTTATCTTGTACTAGTTTTGGGGAGAACTTCAAAAATAAGAAGCTTTTAATATTTGCATGATGGTTGCTTCTAATTTCCTACTAGCAGCAGTAATCCAACACTTGTGACTTATACTATAATTAGTTGCTTTGGAAATGATTTTTGTGTTCCAAACAGAGGACTAGAATAGCACATGGTGAAACAGTCGCAGGATCAAACACGCTCTTAAAAATGTTTGTTTCATGTAAATGGCTTATTGTTTGAAACACAAAAAGCAAAAAAGATGTAATAACATTTTCAAAGAATAACAATTTTCTTGAAAAGCCTTTGAAAATATGTAGATTATATATAAAAATGGAGACTTGGGAGAAGCATTGGAGATCATCCGTGGAGCCACGATGTCCCTGACGAAAGCCTTGATTCCCAGAGAGCCGGGCCTGCCCCTGGGCCCACGTCTGAGCCGGGCCAGGTCTCAGAGCCACCTCCTCCAGCCCCAGTGTTGTCACCCATGCTCAGAAGACAACCTTCTGCACGGAGGTGTCCTTCCCAGTAATCACTATGTATGTACCCGATTAGATGGTTTCCTAAAAGTTTTACAAAATGCAGATAAAAACCATTTCAGTCATATGTTCACCTCAACATTTTCAAACTTGAAGCTTAAAAAATAATTTTCACTGCAGAATATATTAGTTTTTCTTCTTCTTGGAACTCTTCTTGGGTGCTTTTCTGAGATATTGTCTCATAGGCAAGTGTGGAGGATGGTATCGTGGGTTGCTCTCCTTCTCTGGGGAACGATGGTGCTTCCCTGTCTGGTAGATGTCAGACTTGGGTGTGTGATTTGCTCTGGCTAATGACAGTAAGTGAAAGGGACACGGGTCACGCCTACACTGAGGCTTATGTGACTGCGTGTTTCTTCCATCTCTTTTCTCTCTATTTTGGCAAAACTGACAGAGGCTGCTCCATCCTCCTGCGTTATAAATGGTGGACCAGCCCTGCAATGGGAAGGAGGTGAAGGGGACGTGCCCCCGTGCTGGGGGCGTGGTTTCAGAGGGACTTCTACGGCGAAGTAACTCGGCCTCTCATAGAGTCTACAGGCCTGGGTGCCAGGAGAGAGCCACTGCTGCGTGGGGTCCTGAAACCGCAGCACTGGCTCCAGGGCCTGGTGGACCGCAGAGAGGGGATGTCTGTTGGAGGCTGGAGGGTGGCATTTGGTACCTGGTATGAGTGACAGTCGCTCAGTCATGTCCTACTCTTTGTGACCCCAAGGACTATACAGTCCATGGAATTCTCTAGGCCAGAATACTGGATTGGGTAGCCTTTCCCTTCTCCAGAGGATCTTCCCAACCCAGGGCTCGAACCCAGGTCTCCCACATTGCAGGCGGATTCTTTACCAGCCAAATCACTGGGGAAGCCCATGGTACATGGTATGTATGATAGTTAGTAAAACTGTCTCCTGTGATAACTTGTGGAGTAGATGGAGACCCAGGTTTGATTCCTGGGTTGGGAACATCCCCTGGAGAAGGCAATGGTAACCCACTCCAGCATGCTTGCCTGGGAACTCCCATGGACAGAGGAGCCTGGCAGGCTATAGTCCAGGGGTCTGAAGAGTTTGACACAAGCACCAAGATCATACCCTAATGAGCTGAGGTTTGGGCTAGCAGAATGCTAGAGTGTGTTTTGGTGGCTGCTGTCTGCATGGGACAAGGTACTGTAAGAAACACTTGGAAAAGAACTATCCCGTGTACAAGTAGGAATGAAAAGAAATAAGGAGATTCCAAAAAACATAAATTTTACACATCTGAGTATAGAAATTATTCTCACCTCCAACCAGTAAAAGGTGGATCTGAAAAGGGCTCTGAATGACAAAAGCCAATCAAAGCACTGCCTTCCACAAATTAGCTGTGTGGCTCAGATGCCTACTGTTAACATCTCTGAAAGACTTCAGGTGACACCCATAAGTCCTTGCAGAGACTAACGGTAGCTTTCTCCCAGTTCCTGATAAGCTTCAGGCGCCTGCGTTGAAGTCCAGGGAGAGGGTGCATCTCTCTCTCGGTGGATTGTGGGTATGTCTGTGGGCGCATGGAGCTGACTGAAGTCAATAGAGCTGCTTGTGTTTCTGAGCCCTGTGCCTCCAGCTGTGCTGGAAGAGACTGTGACCGCAAACCTTGGGACCCGGTGCCTTTGATAACCAAGAAATAGCCCAGGAGACATGCTCCTTTCTCCAAGGAAAAGAAATCCTTCAGTGCCTCTTACACGTAGCCAAGAAAGAGAGTGGAAAAGGGAGGTCCCAGGAGTGGAGAGAATGATCACAGCAAACAGGTGACTGAGCAAGGGTCCTCTTCCAGAAGGTCTCTCAGCCCCTGCCCAGTGAAGGTCAGAGCTGCCGTGGACCAGTGACACCATGTGCCTCCCACTCTCCTGCTTCCCACACAGGAGTGCTCATTGTGGTCCTCTCAGCCCTGCCCCACCCACCACTGCCTATCACACGAGTGGCGTGAAAGGTAGACTCAAGTTCTTAGTTCTTTGGCCTCCAGATTAAGACCTGATATAAACACACAACCCTGATGCCCTACCACCTGGGACTTTGGATTGTCACTCTTGTCAAGGGGGAGGAAAGCAAATATGTGTGGTCAGAAGGGTGAACTGTGGTGGTAGGTTATTATTCAAACATATTGTTATCTCTCCTTAGAGGAAGAGTGTACTTCCTTGCCCATTGATTCAGGTTCGGCCACATGACTTGCTACCAACGCTATGTGAATAGAAATGATATTTTTCGCAGATGGGTAGAAGAGCCAACCATGGTTATCCATATTTTCTTCTTCCTCTGCCACGACAGCCGTCAGTGTTCCAGATGTAGGCTGGACTCTGCTCCTGAGTAGCTTCAGCTGACCCAAGATGGACATGTTGCATGAGCAAGAAGCACACTCTTGTGTGTGTAGGCCTCTGAGCACAGCCTAGCGGGTCCTTACTGTATAGCAAAGGTGCATCCATTTGTGTTGTCAACACTTGGGTATTTCTTCCTTAAAGATGAAATTCAGTATCACATCTAACCCACTGACCAAGGTCATATCAAGTGTTCTCACCTGTATCAACTTGGCATCTCACAGGGAGGACAGAGAGAAGGAGGTTCAAGAAGCTTTTGAAGGTACAGCAGCCGACAACGTTCCAAAACCAATCAGAGATGCCCGTCTCCATGCCCAAAGCTCAGCAAACCCTCAGCACGTCAAAAACAGAGAAAGGTGCACACTAGGCACATTAACCTCAAACTCATGGAAACCAAAGATAAAAAGAACCTTGAAAACCACCCAAGGGAAAATGAATCTCAGCTGACTTTTTATAGAAAGAGCAGAAACCAGAAGACAATGGAGCATACATCCTTGCCATGCCGAAACAAAATCAATCTAAAGGTCTAGATCCAGGGCTTCTTGCTTGGGAAATCCCATGGACAGAGGAACCTGGCAGGCTACAGTCCATGAGGTTGCAAAAAGTCAGACACGAATAAGCGACTAAACAACAATAATAATATATAGTTTACATGTGGTTTTAAATTGTCTATTTGCTTGTTTATCTCTGGCTGTGCTGGATCTTCGTTGATGCACTCGGGCTTTCTCTAGCCGTGGAGAGCGGGGGCTGGTCTTCCTGGTGATGCACAGGCTTCTGGTTGTGGAGGCTCCTCTTGTTGCAGAGAGCAGGAGGAGCCGTCGTTGCTCAGGCTTCAGCAGTCGCGGCTCACAGGCCCCAGAGCACAGGCTTAGCCGTGGTGGTGCGTGGGCTTAGGTGTTCCATGGCCTGTGGGATCTTCCCAGACCAAGGATCAAACCCATGTCTCCTGCATTGGCAGGCAGATTCCTACCGGCAAAGTCCCTATATATAGTTTTGAATTCTTGAAAAGACTAAGGTGTCCTTTTTTAAGTTTATAGCATAGAAGTAAAATGAAAGGCACTTAAAAGTACAAAGGGTGGGAAAGGGAGTATATGAAATTATGCTATTTTCAGGTTCTTACACTGTCATGAAATATTATTTAAAGGTATACTATGAACTTAAAGATATATACTGTAACACTGTAATTTCTAGGACAGCCTCTAAAACAATACCAGAAGAAGTATAACTTTAAAAATCAATGGATTTTTTGTTCTAGTTCTGTAAGAAATGGACAGCTACATATAAAAAAAATGAAATTAGGTCATTCTTTAACACCAAACACAAAAATAAGCTCAAAATGGATTAAAGACTGAAGTGTGAGACCAGAAAATATAAAACTCCTAGAGGAAAACAGACAGGATACTCTCTGACATAAACTGAAGCAATATTTTTTTGCAGTCTGTCTCCCGGAATGGAAATAAAAACAAAAGTAAATACATGGAAACTACTTAAACTCAAAGCTTTTGCACAGCAAAGGAAACAATAAACAAAACAAAAAGACAGCTCATAGATTGGGAGGAAAATATTTGCAAATGATGTAAAGGTGACATCATTTGATGACAAGGTACTAGTCTCCAGAATTTACAAACAACTCATCAAAACCAACAACCTAATCAACAAATGGGCAGAAGACCTAAAGAAACATGTCTCCAAAGAGGACATACCAAAGATGGCCAAAAGACACATGAAAAGACTTTCAAGATTGATAATTATTAGAGAAATACAAATCAAACTGCAGTGAGGTATCACCCCACACCAGCTAGAATGGTTATCATCAAAAAACCCACAAACAGTAAATGCTGGGGAGGGTGTAGAGAGAAGGAAGCCCTTCTACACTGTTGGTGGGATGTAAATTGGTGAAGCCACTGTGGATAACAGTATGGATGTTCCTTAGAAAACTAAAAACAGAGCTACTACATAATCTAGCAATCCCACAATCCTGGGCATATATCCAGGGGAAACTATAATGGAAAAGATACAAGCACCCCAATGTTCATAGCAGTGCTATTTACAGTAGCCGAGACATGGAAGCTACCTACGTGTCCATGGACAGAGGAATGGATAAAAAGATGGCACATATGTAAAATGGAGTATTACTCAGCCTTTAAAAGGAATGAAATCATGCCATTTGCAACAACATGGACAGACCTAGAGAGTGTCATCCTGAGTGAAGCAAGTCAGATCGAGAAGGAGAAATATTGTATGACCTTCCATTATATGTGGAATCTAAAAAGAAATGACACAAATGAACTTACAAAGCAGAAAGAGGCTCGCAGACTTAGAGAATGAATTTACGGTTGCTGAGGGGTAGGGGTAGTTAGGGAGTCTGGGGTGGACATGCACACTCTGCTGCATTTAAAATGGATAACCAACAAGGACCTCCTGTAGGGCACAGGGAACTCTGCTCAATGCTATGTGGCAGGCTGGCTGGGAGGGGAGTTTGGGGGAGAGTGGATACATGTAGATGTGTGGCTGAGTCCCTGTGCTGTTCACCTCAAACGATCACAACATAGTTCATCGGTTATACACCAATACAAAGTAAAACAAAAAAAATCCATGGAGGCAATGAAATTGGATATTAAAAAAAAAAATCTGTGATTCACCCAAAGGAATTCAAGGAAAGAGAGACAGAACAAAATGCAAATAGTGTAAATGAAAACCAAATACCAAGATGGGAAGCTGACACTGCAAAAACATACAGTGTCACAAGAAGTGAAGAGAAAATTTCATAATGATAAAAGACTGGTTTGTCAAGAGGACACAACAGTCCTAAATTTGAATGTACCTAATAAGAGAGCTTTAAAACACCTGAACCAGGGGCTTCCCTGCTGGCTCAGTGGTAAAGAATCTCCCTGCCAGCGCAGGGGACACGGCTTTGAAATCTGATCCGGGAGGATCCCACCTGCCACGGAGCAAGCAAGCCCAAGCTCCACAACCACTGAGCCCGCACTCTAGACCTCATGGTCCGCAATCAGAGGAGCCAGCTTAACGAGGAGCCCGAGCGCCACAACTGGGGGGTCGCCCTCACTCACTGCACCTGGAGGAAAGCCCGTGCGGCAGCAGAGACCCAGCAAAAATACTTGAAGCAAAAATCGACAGAACAAAAGCGAGAAATAGAATTAGCATTTCATTCATTCACAGAAAAAGTCTTCTTGCATTTCCCACAGGGGAAATTTATTTTTAAATGGAAGTTTAATAAATACATAGTTAGGATGTCCCATTGTATCATTTGGATTATTGCTCTTTTAGGATACAGTTTATGCACTGAGTTCAAAATACATGCAGTGTTAAACATTTGATTACCACATATCATTATTTTTTTCCCTAGATCCTGTATAGTGCTTCCATAAGAAAGTTCAGACAGGATGATTAATTACAGCAAAGGAGTCCCCTCATGATTAGTTCTGCTTCAGAGGGCTTGTTGTTGTTTTGTTTTCCCTTATCCAGTCACTTTTTCCTAAATGCTATTGCTTAATCTTTCAGACTCTTCTACTACACAGTTGATCAGATCTCTGGCACATCGAACTCCCTCCAATATTCCTACAAGCACTGGCAATTTTAAAACAATTTCATGTTAGGGGCTTCCCTGCTGACTCAGTGGTAAAGAATCCTCCTGCAATGCGGGAGATGTGGGTTCAATCCCTGCATCAAGAAGATCCCCTTGGAGAAGGACATGGCAACCCACTCCAGTATTCTTGCCTGGGACAGCCCATGGACAGAGGAGCCTTTCGGGTTGCAGTCCACGGGGTCGCAAAAAGAGTCAGATATGACTTAGTGACTAAGCAACAAGTGTTCTATCAGCTCAGAGCTTCCTAAGGTCACACATTCTCCCAAACAGCACAGCAGCGACTTTCACAGGTTAGCAGACAAGGCAAGGTCTCCAGCATCCGTGAAGAACCATCACCTTCAGCCGGAGGAGGTTGTTACTGTTCTCATTAAAGAAGAGAGTCCTGACCTGCCCGGCGACCTTGGCTGTGTGCCTGCTTCCCCACCAAGGTGCCCAGAGCCTCAGAGCTCGGAGGGGGCTCCCCAGGCCTTTGCCCAGCACACCCCCCACATCCTCCCCAAGGCAGCTCCCATCAACGCAGCCGAGTTACAGCCTCGGGGCGACACAGTCTCCCTGCATCCCTCACAGTGGTGACAGAATCACCTGGACCTTTCTTAATCGTAAAGGACTTCGGTACACGCATGACTGTTATTCCCCCGTGTTCTGGAGACGCTGAAAGTGCTAAACTTGCCCAGGTCACATGGCCGCCGCCTCAGCCCGTGATCCACACACATCAGTGGAGGGCATCTGGGGCGGAGGCGCTTCACCCTCAGAGCTTCGGGGAGTCCGTGCCCACACCTCATTCTCAGCCTCTTGCTTCTGGAACTCTGACAGAGCCTCCGCCCAGATTTCACTGTGAAGAGGGGGCCACTGATTGACAGTGGTGAGAGCGGGCAGCCTTGTCTGTTCCTCATCTTGGACGAGATGCTTTCAGCCTTACACCATTGAGGACAGTGTTGCTGTGGGTTGTCGTATATGGCCTTTATTATGTTACGTTCCTTCTGTGCCTCCCTTCTGGAGAGTTTTTACCATAAATTGGTGTTGAATTTTGTCAAAGGCTTTCCCTGCAACTATCAAGACGATCATGTAGCTTTTATCTTTCAGTTTGTGAATATGAATCAGTATCACACTGATTCATTTGCACATGTTGAAGAATCCTTGTACCCCTGGGATAGCCCCTGTATCCCTCTTAAACCACCTCCCACCTCCCTCCCCAGCCCACCACTCTAAGTTGTCCCAGAGCGCTGGCTTTGGGTTCCCTGCATCATACAGCAAATTTCCACTGGCTGTTTGACAGTTGGTGATGTACATGTTTCAATGCTATTTTCTCAAGTCATCCCACCCTCTCCTTCCCCCACTGTGTCCAAAAGTCTGTTCTTTGCATCTGTGTCTCCTTTGCTGCCCTGCATGTAGGACCATCAGTACTATCTTTCTGGATTCCATATATATGTGTTAATATACGTCATTTGTCTGTCTCTTTCTGGCTTACTTCACTCTGTATAATAGGCTCTAAGTTCATCCACCTCATTTGGACTGACTCGAATGCATTCCTTTTTATAGCTGAGTACTATTCCATTGTGTGCATGTACCACAACTTCCTTATCCATTCATCTGTCGGTGGACATCTAGGTTGCTTTCATGTCCTAGCTATTGTAAACAGTGCTGCAATGAACATTAGAGTGAAGTGGAAGTCACTCAGTCGTGTCCGACTCTTTGCGACCCCATCGACTGTAGCCTGCCAGGCTCCTCTGTCCATGGGATTCTCCAGGCTCCTCTGTCCATGGGATTCTCCAGGCCAGAATCCTGGAGTGGGTAGCCATTCCCTTCTCCAGGGGAACATTAGAGTACATGTGTCTTTTTCAGTTGTGGTTTCCTTGGTGTGTGTGCCCAGTAGTTGGATTGCTGAGCTGTATGGTAGGTTTAGTTCTAGTTTTTAATAATCTCCATACGGTTCTCCACAGTGGCTCTATCAATTTCCATTCCCACCAACAGTGCAAGAGGGTTCCCTTTTCTCCACATCCACTCCAGCATTTATTGTTTGTAGACTTTTTGATTATGGCCATTCTGACCCATGTGAGATGATACTTCATTGTGGTTTTGATTTGCATTTCTCTAATAATGAGCGATGTTGAGCATCTTTTCATGTGTTTGTTTATTAGCCATCTGTATGTCTTTTTTGGAGAAATGTCTGTTTAGGTCTTATGCCCACTTTTTGATTGGGTTGTTTGTTTTTGTGGTATTGAGCTGCATGAGCTGCTTGTATACTTTGGAGATTAATCTTTTGTCAGTTGTTTCATTTGCTATTATTTTCTCTCATTGCGAGGGTTGTCTTTTCACCTTGGTTATAGTTTTCCTAATTATGCAAAGGCTTTTCCGTTTAATTTGATCCCATTTGTTATTTTTGTTTTTATCTCCATTACTGTAGGAGGTGGGTCATAGAGGATCTCGCTGTGATTTATGTCAGAGGGCATTCTCCCTGTGTTTTCCTCTAAGAGTTTTACAGTTTCTGGTCTTATGTTTAGGTCTTTAATCCATTTTGAGTTTATTTTTGTGTATGGTGTTAGGGAATGTTCTAATTTCATTCTTTTACACGTAGCTGACCAGTTTTCCCAGCTCCGCTTATTGAAGAAACTGTCTTTTCTCCATTGTATATTTTTGCCTCTTTTGTCAAAGATCAGGTGCCCGCAGGTGGGTGGATTTGTCTCTGGGCTTTCTATCTTGTTCCATTGGTCCATAGTTCTGTTTTTGTGCCAGTACATACTGTCTTGATGCCTGTAACTTTGTAGTGAAGAGGAAGCTGTTTGCAGGCCGCTGGGGGTGCCTGGAGGAAGGCGGCCCTGGAGCCGGCTGAGTGCGGGGAGGGGCGTGGGGTCACACGGGGGTCACACGGGGGCACAGGTGGTGGTGGGCAGCAGCGCCCCGGTGAAGGGCAGGAACCCAGGCAGCCTCCTCCCGGCCGTCCTCTCTGCCGCTGCCCTGTGGCCTAACCGGGGTTGTCGGAGGAACCAGAGCCGCCCCTGGAGTCCAGTCCCTCAGGACACGGGGTGATGTGGGGGTTCAGGGAGAAACCCACTGAGGAGCATTCAGCCCCGCCACCTCCCGATGGAGCCGACTGGAAGCCAGCTTGCCCTGCGGTCAGACGGCTGCCCCACCCAGCCCTAAACTGACCCGAGCCCACGTTGCAGAGGTTGTCCTGCCAGGGTGGTGGTCACCCACAGGAGGGCAGACCGGAACGCGTCCAGGCTGGTGCAGAGCAGGCTCAGGCCTCCTCTCCCCTCCCCAACATGCGAGTCAGCCAGGCTGCCCTCCCACCCCGTGGGGATGAGAGAGCAGGTCCAGGCAGCCCCTTACGCCCCCTGAGGGGTCCCCGCGGCTCTGCTCAAGGCCCCTCCCTCCTCCTCCAGCTCCCGGAACCCGCTCCCCTCCCTGGTTCCAGCCGAGCCTCAGCTCCTCGTGTCAGCTCAGATCTCTTCATCCAAGTGGGAACCAGGACGCCTCGGCCCCGGGACGATCATCCAGCCGCCCGCTCCTCGGATAACTGAGCAGCAATCTCGTGTTGATGGACAGCTGGGCAAGACGGTTGGCCCTGCCCACAGAGCCCGCGGCGGACATTGCACAACGCAACCAGATACTTCGCTGCAAGCTTCTGAAGGTCACACAGGAAAAGCCCAGAGCACCGCGCCGTCAGGAAGCCTTCCTGGAAGAGTGGAGGTCGCCCTGAACCCCCAGGAGTGAGGAGGCAGGAGGGAAGAAGGGGGCTTCGAGCGTGGAGACCTCGAAAGGGACGGCGCGTCCTTGCAGCGCCTCTGTGCTGAGCTCCAGGCCAGCCCCCCGGGGTCTGGGCGGCCGTTGCCCTGGCTGTCCCAGCAGACTTCAGACGGGTCTGGAGAGAGCTCAGTGCCAGGCCCCTCCCTGCAGGACCGTCCAGCCTCTCCCCTCCCTGCAAACCCCTGCTCCAGCCAGGCCTGCGGGCCTTCTCACCAGGCGCTTCTGGCTGCGACCCCAGCTCCCGCCTCGGTGCCCCTGCCCTGCCCTCCCCACCCCCTGACCAGCCGCTCCGCGTCTGTGTCCCACGGCCCTGCCTCACCCCCCTGAGATGCAGTCAGATCACAGGACGCCCAGCCCCTCACCCCCCACAGTGATACTCACCCACCGCAAGCCAGCAGACCACAGCCAGCCAGGCAGGAGCCCCGAGCAGCCCTGTGAGGCCCAGGACGGGAGAAGCCGCTATCACCACTGCCCTGGTTGGTGAGAGAGGAGAAGCGTGACAGCCGGGAAGGAAGAGCAGGAGGGTCCCTGGGTAACGATGGTGCTGGCCTGCCTGGAAACCAGAGAGTCAGCTGGAAGGAAGCCTTGACCCTGGGGTCCAGAAGGCCAGGTACCAATGGACCACGGACACTTCCTCCCGAATACAAACATCAGCCACTTAGAAACGTGATGTAGGAAGGACACAATGAGAAAGACACAATACCTATAATAAACTTAATTAGAGATGTGCAAAATCTAGATGGAAAAAGTTAAAAATAGAGAAACACAAAAGAAGATAGGAAATCTCAATTTTAGAGCAATATTGTTTACTTTAATGTATAGATATAAAACTGCCCAAATAAATATGCCAAAAATACCAATAGGATTTTTTAGTAGCTAGACAAACCAATCTTTAGTTTATGATGCAAAAATAATCCATAATAATCATGAAAAAAATTAAGAACGATAAGGAAGACCAAGTCCTACCAGATATTAATATTTATTATAAAGCCACGATTACTAAAACATTGTTATATGATGCAAAATAGGATGGATTGACTTATAAAACAAAGTTCAAAAATAGGCCCACAGATGGATAGATAGATTAGCAGTTGGTAAAGGAGATATTAAAGTGAAAAGCAGGATCTCAAATGATTTATTAAATAGTCCTCTGGGAGCTGTGGGTTTCTATTTAACCAATGCCGTGTGTATTAGGAGAGACGGGCAGTAACACTTTTCTTATTTAACGCCAAGTTTTATAAGTATACGAATTAAGAACACAGACATGCCAATTTTAGCATTATTCCCAGGGCAATGAGCCAGCAACAACCTATCAAAACGCCAGGGCCTTTTGAGATGATTGTCACAAGACGCGGCAGTGGGTTGTCCAGTGGGGGCCGTTCGAGACTTCGAGGGAAAGTCCACGATGAGAGGGAGTTGCGGGGTTCCTGCCAGCTCTCCTGTTTCTCAGGAAGCCAGGAAGGACATGCATGGGAAATTCCCTGCTTCGCGTCTTTTCAGGTCGGATCTAGGGGTGCTGTCTCTTCCCCCACAGCTGTAGGGCAGAGGGGACATCTCTCTTCGATGTGTTCTTTTTTGAGAGACTTGCATTTTTTAAAGCCAGACTCTGGAATTTCTTTAGTTAGCATTAGGAGGAAAAAGCGGACCTGTAGGGATGACCTTGGCGAGCTGGAATGCAGAGGAGCCGACGGCGGGGTTTATGCCCTTCAGTGTCTCCTTCAAGGGCGTCCACATGCACCCAGACTGAGAGGCTGCCAGGCTCGGCCACGCGGGGGTCGTGGGGAGGTGCGGGGGCGCTGCAGCAGCGTGGAGGGCAGACCCAGCGAGGGCACGCCTTTGTTCAGAGTTCAGGGCGAGGCGGTGAAGGGCCGCTCAGGGCTCTCAGTTCCACCCTGAGTGCTGGCCAGCAGCCTCCACTTTGGAATGACCAGGCCCTTGGCACAGCGCACTCAGGACCCCAAGCGCCCCGATACGGACGTCGCTTTCCGGGGGGGCCTTCAGTTTCCGCAGGGGACCCTCCCCGGGAGCGCAGCTGCCCGGCTGGACTCGCGGTCACGTGGGGTGGGGTGACGGGTGGTGAGGCAGGGACGGGCGCGCTCCCCCCTGTCCACGCGCTGATGTCCGCCCGCCCCGCCTGCAGCCCCGCTTCTCCCTCCCACCCAGGAATGGGCCCGTCCTCCAGTCCCAGAGACGACCCTGGCCGTCACCCTGGTGCCCCTGTGCTGGCCTCGCCCCCCGTCACGTGTGCGTGAAGTCTCCCCGCTGCCGGCAGCCTCTTCCTTCCGTGGATTTGCACTCTCGCTCCTTTGCTCTGTTTTAGGGGGCTCTCAGGAGGGAGCAGGTAGCCGGGTCTCAGTAGCATGCCATCTTTTTAAATTTTATTTATTTAGATGAATTAGAGGGTGATTCCAATATAGTGATGGCCTCTGCTGTAGTCCCCTCCTGGACTCCCCTCCCACCCCCCTCCTCCCCACCCCAGCCCTCCAGGCCTTCACAGAGCACCGGCCTTGGGTTCCCTGCGTCAGACATCAAGCTCCCGCTGGATATCTGTTTTTCATATGGTAGTATATATATATATGTATGTATTTCAATGCTTTTCTCTCAAATCATCCCCCCTCACCATCTCCCTCTGTCCGAAAGTCTGTTCTTTTTGTCTGTGTCTCCTCTGCTGTCCTGCATGTACCATCATCAGTCTGTCCGTCTAGGTCCCGTTGTTGTTCAGTCGCTCAGTCCTGTCCGGTTTTTTGCAACCTGGCTCCAGGGCTTATGTGGTGAAAGCGCCTGTCTAGTAAACAGGATATCCTGGGTTCGCGTCCCAGTGGGGCCTGAGACAATGCTGTTGGGCTTCCCTGGCAGCTCAGATGGAAGGAATCTGCCTGCAAAGCCGCAGACCTGGATTCAATTCCTGGGTCTGGAAGATTGCCTGGAGGAGGAAATGGCAGCACACTCCAGTGTTCTTGCCTGGGAAATCCCATGGGCAGAGTAGCCTGGCGGGCTACAGTCCAAAGGGTTGCAAAGAGTCGGACACGACTGAGCAACTAACACTTTCACTTTCTTTCCCATTCCATTGAATGTCTGGACCACAGCGTCCTTGTCCATTCATCTGCTGATGGACATCTAGGTTGCTTCCACGTCCTAGCTATTGTAAATAGTGCTGCAGTGAGCACTGGGATACATGCATCTTTTTCAGTTTTGGTTTAACTGGGGCCGTACCGATGGTTTTCAGCAAAGAAGCATTTACACTTCAGTGTGGCTCCTGTGGGGTGAGAAAGGCAGAGGGGCGGTATCGTCTTCTGGGCTCGTGTCAGGGAGAAGTCGGTGAAGGTGGCAGAGCCCGCGGGTGTGGGACTGACTCGCCCGAGGCGGGGCTGGGGGAGGGAGTGGAGGGCGAGCAGCTTGGTGGGTGAAGAGCAGGCGGGAAGCTGGTGGAAGTGAGTCCAGTCTTGAAGGTGTTGCCTGGTCTCTGCAGCAGCCGCTTGGAGATGCCAGGCGGGAGGCTACAGGAGGCAGCCCGGGAGGCCTGGGCCTTGGTGCGCGCTCAGCCCAGGATCACGGTGGACCCGCTTGTGCACGTGTCTGGGGAGCCAGTCTGAGTCAGGGTTGCCCTGGCAGCCCCGGCACAGCGCCTGCCTCACGCCAGGGCGGGGATGGAGGGGGCGTGGGGGGCGGGGGGTGACCGGGCGGAGGGGCACAGGCTTCGGGGGAAGTCGGGCTGGCTGCATGACTCGCCTCCGGCCAGGGCTCGGGACAGCTTGGACTGAGCCTGGCCGGCCCTGACCCGTGACCGAGGCCGTAATCTGCCATCAGGGCTGGCTTCCTCCCCAGGCCGCAGAGGCAACTGCCGTGGCTCCGTGGTCTGCTGGCCGGGGAGCAGGGCCTCAGCGGGTCAGTCAGCTCTCCCTGCAGGGAGCCTGCCCTGCTCATCACAGCTCAGGAGTGTTCTCTGGGTAAAACGGAGGGAAGAGCGCAAGGACTGAGCCTGACTTCTGCTTCCCCGGGGACAAAAGTCGTCAGTTCTCAGACACAGCAGGCGGACACAATGCTGCCGCCGCTGGGGAAAACAGCCTGGCACTTCCTCAGAAAAGTAAACAGAACGTTCCCACATGACCCAGCAATTCCCTCCTAGTCCTGTGTCCAGGAGAAATGAAACACGTGCACCCGGAAACGTGTACAGGGGTGTTCAGACAGCGGTGTTCACAGCAGGTGAAGGCTGGAAACCGCCCGTGTCCGCCGACACGGATGGAAGCCACGGTGGGGTCGGTGCACAGCGGGGGCTGTGACTCGGCCACAGGAGGGGGCGGAGATGAACCCAGACACACACAGCATGACAGAGGCCGGCCAGCAAGGGGCACGTGGTGTGGGACACTCTACCTGAGACGTCGGGAATAGGCGAGCCTGTAGACAGAAAGCGGAGCGCCCCTGACCAGCGGCTGGGGTGAGGGCAGTGAAGGACGACTGATGATTGGTATTAGGTTTGTTTTTTTGGAGTAAAGAAAATATCCTGGAATAAGACAGCACCGATGACTGACAGACCGTATGTGAACACACGAAAAACCCCTGAATTGTGCATCTTTAAAGGATGAGTTTTATAGTGTGTGAATTATATCTCAGCAGTAAAACAAGGTGAGTGATCAGTTCCTCCCCATAACAACATTTTCAATTATAGTGAAACATGAATGGAAATATGGGTACAGAGGTTTGGTTTGAGGTGATGAAAAAGTTCTAGAAATAAAAGTAGTGATTCATAACACCGTGAATGTACTCAACACCAGTGAAGTGTGCACTTAACGTGGTTAAAATGATCAGTCGTGAGTTACGTACGTTTTACAAAGCAAAACGATTCAGAGGGAGCAAGCCATTGTAGATGAGACCCCACGTCCGCCTCTGGCAGGCGGACACAGGAAGTGCAGGGGCTCTTAGCAACGTCTCTACGTCCGGCTGGACTGAGGCCTGCAGCGGGCAGGTCCGGCCTGGCCGCCCACCCCTGGCGGTCCCCGCTCTGCAGTCACACTAGTTCTCTGCTCGCGGGGGCGCAGGTGGGGGCCTGGCCTCTGGAGAGCACAGCCCCAGAGGCTGTCCAGGGGCTGCACGCACCCTCAGGCCAGCGGCAGGTCCCGGGAAGTCCCCTCTGGCCAGCGTCTCCCCGCCGCCACGAGCCGGGCGGTGGGTTCGGGTCTGCACTGCCCCCACCCCACCCTGGGCTCAGTTACTCCTGAGCGTGCACAGGCTTGGCGTTTACTCAGCTGCTCGGTGAGAAGTGCTATCTTGTAATCTTTACTAGAACTTTACAGGGCTATACGGTTCTCTTAATTAGCCCTTCCCATTTCCACCTTAGACGTTATCTGTTTGTATCATTTGCCCAGTTTTCTATTAGAGTCTTTTTCCTAATGACTGGTAGAGGTTCCTTATACATGCTGGATGTTATAATTTTTATTTGTATAATTCTTAATTGTCTCTTAACTTTTTAAGCGTATACTTTTTGCCCCTTATCATCCTTTTTATCATACAGGATTTTCAAATTATGATGTAGAGTACCTCATGATTTCTTATTACAGTTTATACTGTTTTGTCTTTTCATCAATAATTCTTCTATTTGGAGAACTTATATTCTCCTTTGTTTTCTTTAACTTGATCTAAAGCTTGGTTTTGTTTTTTTTTTTCACGTGTAGGTTTTTAATCCATCTGGTCTCAGATTGTTTTATTTGTGGTGCATTGGAACTAACTTGATTTTTCCCAACAGGGTGAGCCAGTCACCCCAGGTCCGCACGTGTGGGCACGTCTGTTGTGCCCACAGCCCAGCCGCTGTCCAGCCTGGGGCCCACGACCACAGGCCTCTACGCTGGCCACACTGCTCTGTACTCACACTTTATCCTCCCCCTTTCACGACACATCAGTTTGTCCCTAACTTATTTTTGTGTATGATATGAAGTAGGCACTTAACTTTATGATTTTTCAAAGTTAATTAATTCCAACCCAACAGAGATTTGAAATGCCAAATCACAGACTCCACCACAGTGCACCCTCTGGCCTGCTCGAGGCTTTCTGCTTTCTCCGGCTGACCTGTCTGCCTTCTGTCAGCGTTGTACACAACCGCTGTTCCCCGTCACCTGCCCTTCTTAACATCGTCAGGACTGTTCTCCTTTGGGTAGTTTTTCAAATGGGCTTTCGAATCACTCTATCGAGTTTTCACTTTACAATCCCACTGATGTCTTGATGACGAAACTTACTGTGCAGAGTTGGCATCTTTTCGGCGTCTCAGTCTCTTCTTCCTGAGTGTGGCTTATCTTCCGTGTGTCTTGTGAGTGCAGTCCTTTCATTATATTTTCTATCTCAGTACTGGTAGGAAAGTTGCTGATTTGTTTGTATTTATGGTGAGATTTTTTTTTATGGCCTAAATTTTCTGTAGAATTTTTATTGGTTAGAAAAAAGTTTAATGGCCAGATGTTAAAAATAATAAGAACCAAATAGCCATAAGCCCACTAGAGTTCCTCTTGTTTTTCCCCCACATACTTATTTATAATTTTGACTCAGAACCCAATCATATTATATATGTTATTTTGTAATCTGGCATAATTTTGTCTGTTTTTTAAATAAACTTTTTGTTTTAGAGCAGTTTTAGGTGTACGTAAAGATGGTAAAGACAGTACAAAGGTTTCCATATATCCCACACCCAGCTCTCCCTGTTATTTTCATCTTACTTTAGCACGGAACCTTGGCCACAGTTAACGAACCTGCTGCTGATACATTATTATCAGCTAAAGGCCATACACTATTCCTGCTCCCTCTGTACTTCCCTCCTATCCCCCTTCTGTTCCAGGACCCACCCTGCATTTAGTCGTCACGTCCCCTTGGGCTCCTCGGGGCTGTGACAGGGCCTCAGACTTTCCTGTTCTCAGTGGCTGTGACAGTCTTCCGGAGAGCTGGTCAGGTGGGTGCTGGAATATGCCTCAGTGGGGTCTGTGTGATGTTTCTCTCGGGGTTACACTGGGGATACAGGTCCTGGGAAGGGTGACCACGGAGGTGACATGCTTCCTCACTGATCCCGGCCAAGTTTCATTCCATCAACAGGGCCCACCGCTGCTGGTGTTGACCTTGATCACCAGCCGAGGGGGTGTCGGCCACGTTTCTCTAAAGCTCCTCCTTCGTCCCCATTTGAAAGCCAGTCACTAACCACAGCGCATCCTTGTGGGAGTCAGGCTCTGTCCTCTTGCTGACAGAGTGTCTACATGGGTCATGTGGGATTCTTCTGCATGGGCGGTCTGCCCCCCCGCAGTTAGTTAGTTCCTCAGTCTCTTACTTATATCAATATGAATGCATATGCATTTATTCTATTCTTTGGGTTAGACTCCAATATGACAGTATTTTGTTATTCAGATTATTCCGGTTTTGCTCAGTGGGAGCTCTGTCACTTGGCTGCCTTGTCTCTATCTTCACCTCTTCCGTGTGTGTGTGTGTGTGTGTGTGTGTGTGTGTGTGTGTGTAGACATATGCTAATTAAAACAATTCCCCAAATGCCTTCTTAATAAATATCTTCAAACCAAATCTATTTCCTTAGGACAAATTCCTAGAAGAGGATTTTGGGGGTCAGAGAGAATACGCACATTTTAAGGATATGCACATTTTAAGGATTTGCTGTATACTCCCTACATGCCTTCCAAAAGAATGTCATAGTTTGTTCTCCCATCAGATGTGTAACAGAATGCCCTTCCCCCTGCACCTGTGCTAACAGCAAGTATTTCAGTTTTGTTTAATGTCTGCTAACTTGATAAGTTAAGTCTCTCATTAATTCACTTGATTGTATTTGCCTAATTATGAATGAAAGATGAACTTTTATTTACTCATTGAACATTTCTTTTTCTTTGTGAATTACCTGTTCATATCATTTGCCCATTTATATCAGAATATTTTTTTTTTTTTTTTACTCTCATTCTTTCTGAACACGTTTATCTCCTAAGATCTCTTCTGAAACAGAGACAGTGTGCCCGTGACCACAGAGGAGGCCCCGCCCTGCAGGGCCAGGTACAGTGGGGTACGCCCAGCACGCGCTGGCCTTCGGGTTTCCACGGCCCAGGGGCCCTGCCAGGCACCGAGAGGCCACCGCCTGCTGCCCCAGAGCAGCTCCTCAGGGCGAGACCCGTGGCCTGGAGAGTGGGCACCCTCATTACCGCAGGCTGCAAGCAACGTGGCCATGGGGACCCAGGCACAGCCAGGGATGGGCAGCCGCTGTCCTTTATATCAGAATATTTTTAAATTTTTAAATATTTATTTGTTTGGCCTCTCCGGGTCTTAGCTGCAATACTCAGGATCTCTGACTGCGGCGTGTGGGATCTAGCTCGCTGACCAGGGGTGGAGCCCTGGCCCCTTCAGTGGGTGCTCAGAGTCCTCGTTACTGGCCTCCAGGGAAGTCCCTTAGGGTATTTTTTTCCTTATTACTTTTCAGGAACTCTCTTTGTAATAAACATATTAGCCCTTTGGCAATATGAAACAAGTAGTTCTCCCTGTTTTTTTGTTGGTATTTGATTGTTAATTATTCCTTATGTTCAAACATTTTAAATTTTATACCATAAAAAAAATCTGTTAGTCCTTTTATTGCTTGTCTTTGAAACAAAAGCTAATAGAGGGAAAAAAGCATTAATCCAAAGGAAGGTAAGAAAGAAAAGAGAAGATAAAACAGGATAAATAAAAACTGTAGAATAACACATCCAAAAATAAGTGATTATATTAAATTTAAAAGACTGAGATTTCTAATTAAAAGAATATAAAAGTCACACTGAACTAAGACCTCAAGCCCAACTATATACTGCTTGTGAAAGTGACAGTGTTAGTCAGTCAGTCGTGTCCAACTCTGCGACCCCACAGACTGTAGACCACTGGGCGCCTCTGTCCTCGGAATTCTCCAGACAAGAATTCTGAGTGTGTGACCTATTCCTTTCTCCAAGGGGTCTTCCCGACCCAAGTCTCCTGCATCGCAGGTGTATTCTTTACCCTCTGAGCCACCAGCGAAATCCTATATACTACTTATATAATACTAATACTATAATCCTATATATACTGCCCATATAATACTAAATCCTATATACAACTACAGAAGACGCTGCTCTTGCTTTAGTCACTAAGTCGTGTCTGACTCTTTGCGACCCTGTGGACTGTGGCCCGCCCAGGCTCCGCTGTGGGATTTCCCAGGCAAGAATACTGGATCAGTTGCCGTTTCCTTCTCCCAGGGATTGAATTGTGTCTCCTGCATTGGCAGGCAGTTCTTTACCACAGAGCCACCAGGGAATCCCCACTAAAGACATAGTTTATTTATTAATTTATTTTAACAACATATTTGATGTACAATATTATATGTTATAGGTGTACAGTGTAGTGATTCACAAGCTTGAAAGGTTATACTCCATTCAGAGTCATTATGGAATATTGGCTATGTGCCCTGTACTGTGCAGTGTACCCTTGTAGGTTGTTTTAGACATGATGGTTTGTGTTTCTTAATCTCCCACCTCTATGTTTCCCCTCCTCCATCCCCTCTCCCCACTGGTAACCACTAGCTTTTGATTTTGCAGTCTTAATGTTCTCACAGTGGTTAAGGACAGCACGAATCATTGACATCACCGACCATCATATGTTAGTTCTCCTCCCACTTCCCAGACAGCGCTGTGACCTCAGGGCCCTTCGACTCTCTTCACCCCTTCCTACCTTTTGAGTTGTTCCTAATCATGCATTTTACTTCTACATATAATTAAATTTCATAAGGTGATAATACAGTCAGTAATCTATTATTGTAAAATGTTCTCCAGCTCTAGTATGTGTCTTATCTTAAAGTCTTTGATATTTTCTACAAAGGCTTTCTTTGGTCAGTGTCTTCATGATATATCTTTGCTTATCTTTTTACCACCCACCCTCCTGTGTTTTTATATTTATAGTGTATCTTTTTAGGCCACATTTTAAAAATTTTACTATTTATGTATTTCTGGCTGTGCCGGCTGGGTCTTTGTTGCTTCAAGGGCTTTTCTCTAGTCACGGTAAGCGGGGGCTACTCTCCAGTTGCAATATAGTTGGGCTTCTCTTGTTGCAGAGCATGGGCTCTAGGGCACACGGGCTTCAGTAATCATGGCCTGTGGACTCAGCGGCTGCAGCTCAAGGGCCCTAGAGCACAGGTTCAGTAGTCACGGCACACGGGCTTAGTTGCTTCACGGGCTTAGTTGCTCCACGGCATGTGGGCTCTTCCTGGACCAGGGTTCTAACCAGTGTCCCCATTAATGGCAGGCAGATTCTTAACCTCTGGACCCCCAGGGAATTTCTCTATGCAGTATTTTTTAAATGTAATACATTCTGACAATTTTTGTCTCTAGATTGGAGTATCTTTCTCATTGACATATAGTTGCTGATGCATTTAGGTGTCAATCTCTCCTTTTAGTATTGTTTTCTATTTGTCCTACTTTTTCTATACTTCTTTTCCTCTCTCGTTTGACCTTTTTGGACTTCAGTGTTTTTTGGTATTTCATTTCCTGCTCTATTACCTTGTTAGTTATGTGTTCTTTCACTATTCTTTTAGAAACTATTCTAGAGATTATGATAAGCATCCTTCACTTATGAAAAATGTGATATAAAGTTGTACTTTTACCACTTCTCAGACTATATAGCACTTTAACTCGGTTTATCTCCCATATATTTTAATTCTACATATATTATGAACCACACAAAACATTACAATATGGTTTGTATAGTCAATATTCATTTTCAGTTCAGTCGCTTAGTCGTTTCTGACTCTTTGCGACCCCATGGACTGCAGCACACCAGGCCTCCCTGTCCATTACTAACTCTCAGAGCCTACTCAAACTCATGTCCATCGAGTCGGTGATGCCATCCAACCATCTCATCCTGCCGTCCCCTTCTCCTCCCGCCTTCACGCTTTCCCAGCATCAGGGTCTTTTCCAATGAGTCAGCTCTTTTAAACTTGCTTGTATATCCCATCCACTGATCTTTATTTCTTTCCACATCTCGGCGCTTCCACATGGAGCCGTTTTTCTTCTGTCTCAGCATTTCTTTAGAGCGAGTATCCGGGTGACAGACCGGGTCGGTGTCTGTCTGTCTGAAATGCGTTTTTCTCCTGTTTGTTTGCTCTCAGCTGTGCTGGGTCGTGGTTTCTGCACTCAGGCTTTCTCCACAAGCAGAGGCTGCTCTCCGTGGAGGTTTGCGGGCTTCTGATTCGCAGTGGCTTCTCTTGTTGCCGAGCACAGGCTCTTGAGCTCAGGCTTCAGTAGTTGCAGCTCGTAGGCTTAGTTGCCCCGCGGCATGTGGGATCTTCCCGGGCCAGGGGTCAAACCGTGTCCCCTGCATTGGAAGGCAAATTCTTAACCACTGGGCCACCAGGGAAGTCCTTCCTACCTTTATTTTTGAGGAATATTTGTGCTGGAGGTGGAATTCTAGTTTCACAAGTTGTAAGGTTTGTTTTTGTTTTTTTTTAAGCATCTCTATGATTTCATTCCATTAACTTTATTAAGAAGTCACTGTTATTTGCATTGTTGCTTCTTTGGAGACAATCAATTATTCATTCTAGATGTTTTTAAGAGTTTCTTTTTGTCTTTGTTTCAGCAGTTTTACATTATTCTTATATGTGCTTTTCTTTGGATCTGTCTTGCCTATGGTTCCCTTTATCTACATTTTTATGTCTTTCATCATCTTTGGAAATTTCTCTGTCATTATCTCTTTAAACATTGCGTCTCTCCCTTCTGTCTCCTCTCTTGCAGGAACTGTGGTTACGCCTATATTAGAACTTTTTACCGTATTCCATGTTTCTTTCATTGCTCTTTTCTGTATTTTCCATCTTTTTTCTCTACATGTCGCAGGCTGGACATTTTATGTAAACTTCAATTATTTTCCCTATGTTCCATCCATAGTCTTCTCTATAGGCATAATCAATAGGCTGTTAAAGTTAAACCCTACTTAACTATACTTTTGAGTTCTTATTTTTAATTACTGTACTTTTCAGTTGTTCAACCTGCCATTTAATTAATTTTTATAGTTTTCCGTTCTTTGCTCAATTTCTTAGCTTGTCATTTCTCTTAAACATATTAATCACAATCAACTGGTAACTGCAGTGTCTGTGTCTCCCATAGACCTGTTTCTATTGTTTCTCTCTTGGTTTTTAGTCATTTGATCTTGCTCCATGGGATGCCAGGTGATTTTTGATCAAATAGTATGAACAAAAATGAGAGCTTACAGCTATGAAAAAATGAGATGTCACAGCTATGAAAAAATGCGACGTTGCAGCTATAGTTATTTTCCTCAAAAGACGACTTTGTTTTGCTTCTGGCAGTTAGACTGGGGCCAGATGGCCTTAGTCCACCCCAAGATGGATCCTTTGGGAAGACAGGCTTCAGTCTTTGTGAAAGCTAGTGAATTTCAAAGTCTCATTTCCGCCTGGAGTACCAAGGATCCTCTTTCTTGATAAGCCCTAAACCTCAAGTTTTTCTCCAGTCCCATAGACTTCAGGAAGCTGATATCAGCCTTTCAACTATCACTTGAAAAATATCACCAGCAAATCCTCCAGGGCGAGTCTGGCCCCAAACACCAAGCTTGCATTTATTTCTAGATGTCCCCTTCCTGAAGCCATAGCCTCCCAAGTTCTTACTGCCTCAGGGTTTTACTTACTGTTCTCTCATACCTTCAAACAGATGCTTTTTAACATTTTCTCCAGCATTTATAATTGTCCTACATGGAAACTGATTTACAGCGTGCTGGTCCATCACTTCCAAAAGCAGACAACTCTCCAGGTTGTTTAAAAGTTATACATTTAAAGCATAAATTATTATGCTTTTTGCCCTTAAGAATCATACCTATTCATTTCTTTACACACTCACTGACTAAGTACTTACTGACTATGTTCTATGTTCCAGTCACTGTGTTAGGTACTAGGGTAAACACTCACGTTCTTTTGTTCATCCTTTGATTACTAAAATGGTCAATGTTTGATCTTCCTTCTAATACAGCACATGACTTAGTGTGTCTTCTTGTCCCCTTTCTGCTCCATGCTGTGCTGACGTTGTTGAGAGTTTCTGTGTGCACTTACAGATTTCTCTCTGTCATTTGACCTGAGCTTTTTCGAGAAGAGAAAAGCCAACGATAAATTTGCCAAGATGTTGTATCCCCCAGTCTCTTACAGCAACTCCTGACGTTGTTTCTTTTATTCTGGAATCCTCCTTCTGGAGTTTCCTCTGCGTGGCTTTGTATGGCGGACTCTCCCACCCATCGGTGTTTATCAGCTCCGTTTCCTGAAGTCCTTTCTGGAGCCCCATCTGTCCCAGCCTCGCCTGATGCCCTCTCTCTCTGCCTGGTGCACATCTGTCAGCCTGTGCTTCTCCTCGCCATCCTTTGGGGACCCTTCTGCCCCTCTTCTCTCCCAGATTCCCACTTCCTGCCTCCCTTTCTTGGGTTATTCCCCTGTCTTGGTGGAACACCAAATGGAACACCAAGACACCAAGACAACATTTCTGGCTCCCTCAGATATGGTACATGGAAGGTTAATTTTTAGCGATCTTACCTGTGTGAAAATGTCTCACATTTGGTTGATAATTTGGCTGGGGATAGAAGTCTATGTTGGAGATGGTTTTCCTTCCAATTTCTTTCTTTTTTCCTTCTTCTGGCTGTGCCAGGTCTTAGCTGCCACACAGGAGGTCTTCATTGCAGCAGGGGGAGCTTTAGTTGCAACATGAGAAGTCTTAGCTGCCACATGTGGGATCTGGTTCTCTGACCGGAACTGGAACCCAGGCCCTCTGTGTTGGGAGCTCAGCGTTTTAATCACTGGACCACCAAGGAAGTCGCTTCCTTCCAGTTGCTGAAGGCAGTGTTTCCTTATAATATCTTGTGGGTATTTTTCTTCATCTACCAGAAGTCTTTCTTCTTTATAGACCTTTCCCAAGGACTATCTCTTGCAAAAAGAAGTTATTATGTACAGCTCTCTGCTACCTAACATGTAAGTGTTAATGATATGAATGGAAAATGTAAATTACTTACAAGGATCCAAGAAAAGGCAGAAAGCCCCAAAGACCAATAACCTTTTCAGAAGAAACAGAAAAAGAAAGAAGAACTGCACTTCCACAAATTCCAAAAAGAACAAAAAAAAAAAGGCATCCCGGCCAGCTAGTGCTTTCAAACCGCCAAAGGATGGAGGAGGGTGCTTGTGGTTTCAGCCGGTTCCCAGTCCTGGGAACATGGACAGGCTCACTTCAGCCTGTGGCTGGACAGGCGGGCTGTTTCAGGAGGGCAGGGGCATCCTCTAGGAAAGTGGGCTGGCTGGGCCAAAGGCAGGCCCCCAGCGTTGGCTCCCCGCTCCTTTCTGTCTGCCATTCACAGCTGTGACCTCTGGGAACCAGCTTGCCCACATTTCCTGTCGTTCCTGCTCCCTCCAGTCGTCACTGGACCTGGGTGCTGCTCTCAGCCCTGGGGAGGAATTCACAAGGCTGCCTCCCCTCAGGAAGCCACACCTCTTCTCTGGATAGCATTTGCTGGCCCTTTCCAGTTTGGGGGCAATCCCCTTCCAGCAAGGAAACAAGACGCAACAAGGAGTCCGTGTTCCTGGGCCATCCCATGTCTGTGGGCTCTGGCTGGAGGGGGCCGTGAGCGTGCTGAGCCTCCTGGCTCGGCAGGCCTGGGCCGCCAGCGGGTAAGGCACCTGGGGGAGTGTGGACGCCCTGCAGTGGTGCTGAAGCAGTCTGGCTCTTGCTGTATGTAGGTGAGGGGACCACCTGTCGCTGCCCCGGGCACAGAGCTCTGGGCCACAGCTCCCAAGAGGCACAGTCAGTGGGCTCTTAGAAGAGAACCCGGGGAGCCCATTCCTTCCAGGGTCTGCTGTCCCTCTGCCCCTGTGCTGCCGATCACTTCTGCTGGCTGTGCCATGGGGTCCAGACTGGAGGCCTGTCCTAGCAGCCCTGTTGGAGGTAGGGAGGCTCTTTGGCCTCCTTTTCCCTGTGGGGTCTGACTTATCTGCCCTCGCCCCTGAAGCGGCCCCTCGTGAGCCTCCGGTGCTCCCGGGTGCCCTGTCCACCCTGTCTCTGCCAGGCACTTGCAGGCCTGACCACAGTCTCTTCCCTGCTTCTCGGCTGCCCAGGGACAGCCTCTGGCATGGCTGGCATAGTCAAGTTTGGGTCTGACAAAGGATTTAGATAGCATTGTACTGACGTGATTTTTGTACAGATCTCATTTCATCTTTCTATTTCTCACCCATGGGGCGGGAACACACGTCTGACTTCACTGAACTGGGGAGCCTCTGATCTCTTGTACCCCTGGCTTCTGGACCACCACTGGGTCTGCGTCCATTTTCTCCTTGGCTAAGGCCACATACGGGGGCATTTTGCTCCTCACCCCACATCTGTCTTCCTGCCAGATTTCCCTTCCTATCCGTCCTTTCTCTCTGTCTCAGTGTCCATCTCTCATACACACACTTCTGTGCTCCTGATGCCCACTCCTTTGTTTTTGTTTTCAAAATCTGGGTCTAGTTGTATAAATGTTTCGAGGGTTTTGTTCTTCACGTGGTGTGCTGAGCTGAATAGTGGCCTCCAAAAGAGATCCGCATCCTAAGACCTGGGACCAGTGCAGGTTCCTTATGCAAAAAAGATCTCTGCTGCAGGATTACGTCAACCATCTCGAGATTATCCTGGATTATTGCCTGGGCTCTGCCTGCCGTCGTAGTTCAGTTCAGTCACTCAGTCATGTCCGACTCTTTGTTGTGGACTACAGCACGCCAGGCTTCCCTGTCCATCACCAACTCCCACAGTTTACTCAAACTTATGGGCATCGAGTCGGTGATGCCATCCAACCATCTCATCCTCTGTCATCTCCTTCCCCTCCTGCCTTCAATCTTTCCCAGCATTGGGGTCTTTTCCAGTAAGACAATTCTCCGTATCAGGTGGCCAAAGTATTGGAGTTTCAGCTTCAGCATCAGTCCCTCCAATGAATATTCAGGACTGATTTCCTTTAGGATGAACTGGTTGGATCTCCTTGCATTCCAAGGGACTCTCAGGAGTTTTCTCTAACACCACAGTTCAAAAGCATCAATTTTTCGGCACTCAGCTTTCTTCATGATCCAACTCTCACATCTATACATGACTACTGGAAAAACCATAGCTTTTTGACTGGACAGACCTTTGTCAGCAAAGTAACATCTCTGCTTTTTAATATGCTATCTAGGTTGGTCATAGCTTTTCTTCCAAGGAGCAAGCGTCTTTTAATTTCATGGCTGCAGTCACAATCTGCAGTGATTTTGAAGTCCAAGAAAATAGGGTCTGTCACTGTTTTCATTGTTTCCCCATATATTTGCCGTGAAGTGATGGGACCAGAGGCCATGATCTTCGTGTTTTGAATGTTGAGTTTTAAGCCAGCTTTTTCACTCCCCTCTTTGACTTTCAAGAGGCTCTTTAGTTCCTTTTCACTTTTGGCCATAAGGGTGGTGTCATCTGCATATCTGAGGTTATTGATGTTTCTCCCGGCAATCTTGATTCCAGCTTGTGCTTCATCCAGCCCAGCATTTCACATGATGTACTCTGCATATAAGTTAAATAAGCAGAAAGACAATATACAGCCTTGACATACTCCTTTCCCAATTTGGAACCAGTCTGTTGTTCCATGTCCATTTCTAATTGTTGATTCTTGACCCGCATACAGATTTTTCAGGAGGCAGGTAAAGTGGTCTGGTATTCCTATCTCTTGAAGAATATTCCACAGTTTGTTGTGATCCAAAGGCTTTGGCGTAGCCAGTAAAGCAGAACTAAATGTTTTTCTGGAACTGTCTTGCTTTTTCTATGATGCAATGGATATTGACAATTTGACCTCTGGTTCCTCTGCCTTTTCTAAAACCAGCTTGAACATCTGGAAGTTCTTAGTTCACATACTGCTGAAGCCTGGCTTGGAGAATTTTGAGCATTACTTTGCTAGTGTGTGAGATGAGTGCAATGTGAGGTAGTTTGGACATTCTTTGGCATTGCCTTTGTTTGGGATTGGAATGAAAACTGACCTTTTCCAGTCCTGTGGCCACTGCTGAGTTTTCCAAATTTGCTGGCTTATTGAGTGCAGCACTTTCACAGCATCATCCTTTAGGACTTGAAATAGCTCAGCTGGAATTCCACCACTTCCACTAGCTTTGTTCGTAGTGATGCTTCCTAAGACCCACTTGACTTTGCATTCCAGGATGTCTGGCTCGAGGTGAGTGATCACACCATCATGGTTATCTGGGTCATTAAGATCTTTTTTGTACAGTTCTTCTGTGTATTCTTGCCACCTCTTCTTAATACCCTCTGCTTCTGTTAGGTCCATACTGTTTCTGTCCTTTATTTTGACTATCTGCTTCCCTGATAGTTCAGTTGATAAAGAATCTGCCTGCAATGCAGGATACCCCAGTTTGATTCCTGGGTCAGAAAGATCCACTGGAGAAGGGAAAGGCGACCCACTCCAGTATTCTTGGGTGTCCCTGGTGGCTCAGCTGGTAAAGAATCCACCTGCATTGAGGGAGACCTGGATTTGATCCCTGGGCTGGGAAGATCCCCTAGAGAAGGGAAATGCTACCCACTCCATTACTCTGGCCTGGAGAATTCCGTGGACTGTACAGTCCATGCGGTCACAGAGTTGGACATGACTGAGCGACTTTCACTTTCACTTTTGCATTAAATGTTCCCTTGGTATCTCTAATTTTCTTTAAGAGATCTCTAGTCTTTCCCTTCTATTGTTTTCCTCTATTTCTTTGCTTTGATCACTGAGGAAGGCTTTCTTATCTCTCCTTGCTATTCTTTGGAACTCTGCATTCAGATGGGTATATCTTTCCTTTTCTCTTTTGCCTTTGACTTCTCTTCTTTTCTCAGCTATTTGTAAGGCCTCCTCAGACAGCCATTTTGCCCTTTTACTTTTCTTTTTCTTGGGGATGGTCTTGATCACTGCCTCCTGTATGATGTCACATACCTCCGTCCATAGTTCTTCAGGCACTCTATCAGATCTAATCCCTTGAATCTATTTGTCACTTCCACTGTATAATCACGAGGGATTTGATTTAGGTCATACCTGAATGGTCTAGGGGCTTTCCTCATACCTCAGTTGGTAAAGAATCCGCCTGCAATGCAGGAGACCCCAGTTCAATTCCTGAGTCAGGAAGATCTGCTGGAGAAGGGATAGGCTACCCTCTCCAGTATACTTGGGCTTCCTTTGTGGCTCAGCTGGTAAAGAATCTGCAATGTGGGAGACCTGGGTTCGATCCCTGGGTTGGAAAGATCCCCTGGAGAAGGGAATGGCTATCCACTCCAGTATTCTGGCCTGGAGAATTCCATGGACTGTATAGTCCTGGGGGTCACGAAGAATCGGACATGACTGAGCGAATTTCACTTTCACTTTGAATGGTCTAGTGGTTTTCTCAACTTTCTTCAATTTAAGTCTGAATTTGGCAATAAGGAGCTCACGGTCTGAGCGACAATCAGCTCCTAGTCTTGTTTTTGCTGACTGTGTAGAGCTTCTCCATCTTCAGCTGCAAAGAATATAATCAATCTGATTTTGGTATTGACCATCTGGTGATGTCAATGTGTAGAGTTGTCTCTTGTGTTGGAAGAGGGTGTTTGCTATGACAAAACTCTGTTAGACTTTGCCCTGCTTCATTTTGTATTCCAAGGCTAAACTTGCCTATTATTCCAGGTATCTCGTGACTTCCTACTTTTGCATTCCAGGCCCCTATGATGACAAGGACATCTTTTTTTGGTGTTAGTTCTAGAAGATCTTGTAGGTCCTCATAGAACTGTTCAACTTCAGCTTCTTTGGCATTAATGGTTGGGGCATAGACTTGGATTACTGTGATATTGAATGGTTTGCCTTGGAAGCCAACAGAGATCTTTCTGTCGTTTTTGAGATTGCGTCTGAGTACTGCATTTCGGAATCTTTTGTTGACTACGATGGCTACTCCATTTCTTCTAAGGAATTCTTGCCCACAGTAGTAGATATAATGGTCATCTGAATTAAATTCACCCATTCCAGTCCATTTTAGTTCACTGATTCCTAAAATGTCGATGTACATTCTTGTCATCTTCTGCTTGACCACTTCCAATTTACCTTGATTCATAGACCTAACATTCCAGGTTCCTATGCAGTATTGTTCTTTACAACATCGGACTTTACTTTCATCACCAGTCACATCCGCAACTAGCCATTGTTTTCACTTTGGCTCCGTCTGTCTCTTCATTCTCTGGAGTTATTTCTCTAGTCTTCTCCAGTAGCATATTGGGCACCTATCAATCTGGGGAGTTCATCTTTCAGTGTCATATCATTTTTGCCTTTTCATACTGTTCACGGAGTTCTCAAGGCAACAGTACTGAAGTGGTTTGCCATTCCTTTCTCCAGTGGACCACATCTTGTCAGAACTGTCCACCACGACCTGTCCACCTTTGGTGGCCCTACACGGCATGGCTCATAGTTTCATTGCGTTAGACGAGGCTGTGGTCCATGCGATCAGTTTGGTTAGTAGTCTGTGACTCCGGTTTTCATTCTGTCTGCCATCTGATGAAGGCAGGGCCGTCACAGGGCCCTTGTGAGAGTGAGATGAGGGAGACTGGACACAGACCGAGGGGAGGAGGCCCTGTGACCACGGGGCGGAGGCTGCAGCGATGTGACCACAGGCTGGAAGACACAGGGGCAGGCCCTCCCCGGAGCACCGGCAGGAGTGGGCCCTGCTGGCTCCTTGATTTTGCCCAGTGGTACTGACCTCAGACTTCTGACCCCCAGGACTGGGAGGGAATAAATATCACTCTCTCTAAGTCACATACTTGTGGCAGTTTGTTGCAGCAGCCACAGGAAGCTAATACATATGCCAGCCCTCTCCAAGGTTCCTTCAGGCTCCAGGTGTGCTAGTCTACAGGATGTCTGCTCTGACTTTAGTAGTGGTCACTGCAACAGGAAAATGCAGTTAGTGAGAAATGTATACTTTTTCCTGGAATGCAGTCCCAAAGAGTACCGGCGGCCTCACTCTCTGCTGTTGTGTCCAGGCACAAGCTATGGAGCCGGAGAAGCGTGCTGCTCAGGAGGCCCCAGACTCTCCCCAAACCCGGGCACTGGTGACGGAGACAGTGCTCGGTTGAGTGGATGAGAGCATAGACTACAAACCAGGAGCTCGAGACTCATCAGACACATGTTTGAACGGCTGCGCTAGTCGCAGGCAGTTAGATGTCAGGACAAGGACTATTACGAGGGACAGTAAATAAAAGGGCCAATTCATCAAGAAAACGTAACCATTCTCTGCAGGGTGCATCGAATCGGAGAGATTCGGAATACATGAAGCATACCTCATAGAAATAAAATGAAAAATCCACAGATCCACAAGAACAGCTGGAGGTTTCAGCAATACTTTCTCAATAATTAATAACAAATACAAGGAAAGTCAGAAAGTATATGGAAGACTTGAATTATGTGATTGACCATTGCAGAATATACTGCATTTTATGTGCACAATAAATCGTTCATCAAGATGGACCGTATATTTGGCCACAGTACGTGTCTTAATAAATTTAAAACAACTGAAATCATAGAGACTGTATTTTCTAATCCAGTGAAGTTAAATTTGAAGTGAAGAACAAAAATATGTATAGAAAATCCCCAAATATTTGAAAATAAAGATGATATTTCTAAATAACTTATTTGTTGTTGTTCAGGCACTCAGTCCTGTCTGACCCTTTGCGACCGCACGGACTACAGCGCGCCAGGCCTCCCTGTCCTACACTATCTCCTTGAGTTTGCTCAAACTCATGTCCACTGAGTCAGTGATGCCATCCAACCATCTCATCCTCTGTCACCCCCTTCTCCTCTTGCCCTCAGTCTTTCCCAGCATAAGGGGTCTTTTCCAGTGAGTCAGTTCTTTGCTCTAGGTGGCCAAAGTATTGGAGCTTCAGCTTTAGCATATTCAGGGTTGATTTCCTCACAGGTCAAAGAAAAGAGTCAGAAGGGAAATTAGAAAATATTTTGTGCTAAATGAAAATGAAAACGTCAGAAATTTGGGAGGCTGTTCTGGAAGCACTTAGAAATTTATGACATTAAATGCTTAAAAATAGAAAATAAGAAAAGTCTAAAATAAACTCTCAAAGCTTCCCAGCTTCCACGTTAGGATGCCATAAAAATAAGAGTGACTTAAATCCTCAGTAAGTAGAAGGAAGTTAGGAGGAACAGAAACCAATGTAATGGAAACAGAAAAACAGTAGAAAAATCAGGGAAGCTGAAAGGATATTTGAAAAGACGAATAAAGTTGAAATTCTTAGACTGATCAAGAGAAAAAAAAGAAGGAATTCACAAATTACAAATATCAGGAATTACATAAGGGCACATCAGAGAACTTCCCTGGTGGTCCGTGCTTCCACCGCAGGGGCCACAGGTTTCACCCCTGGTGAGGGAACTAAGATCCGTAAGACAAGGGGTGCATCCAGGAAAAAAGGTGCGTTATTAGCATAATCTCTGTAGGTATTAAAAGCATAAGGGGGGGTGTGATGAGCAGGAAGACACACACACAACAGATGAGTGGATTAACTGTTTGAATGGTGGTGACTCACTGTTCAGAGCGGAGGCGATCTCCAAGGGCCTTCCCCCTCGCCATCCTCACGCTGGGTGAGCCGAGCGGCAGGAGGGTTGGTCCTGCTGTCTTGGGGGCAGAGATGGGCAGGGGAGGCAGGAGAGACAGGCACACCCAGTGCGATGTTTTAGAAATACATCGAAATTTCTGCCCGGCTTGACTTCTTTGCTTCTTTTTTTCTCTTAAGGCACCGATCCTTCTTCTAACTTTTGCTTTGGCTCCAGCGTCTCATCACGGGGGGAATCCATGTCTTAAAAGAAGTCAAAGCCAGTCTTGAATATCGGAGCCCTTCTACCAGGTTTGGTCCTGGCGTGGCTTCCTCTACGTCTTCCTGTTTGTCTGGCACCGGTGGGGAAGTTCTCATTTCCATCAATGAGAACTTCTGTGAATTTCTCTGGTGTGGGGGTCTGCTAACTCTTAAGGTTCTCCAAGATCCACGTCTTGAAACCCTTCACCCCTGATCTATTTTTCCCAGCCCATAGTTTCTTTCATGATTTCCTTGGTTGGCTCCATCGTAAATCCTATGGAGTCATACACAACGTCTGGTCACAGTTTTCGCCAGCAGCAATTGATTGTTTGGGGTCTGATGGCTTTCACGATCTGTCTGTAACAATGGTGGCGCCTTCAATGGTGTGATCCTTCCAGGCTGCCGTGAAGTTCTGTCCCTCCCGCGGCATTGACAGTCCTTTCTGCGCAGCGCCGAGTTCGATGAGCCTTAAAGGTCCTTCTGGCCCCCCTGGAGAGGCCAAATAGAGACGTCGTATCTGGGGGCAAGTAGACCACTCTGACACCCGCGGAGCTGAACCCATGAGTTCTGGGTGGCCAGGGGCATTGCCCACTATCAAAAGAACTTTACAGGGCAGCCCCGTACTGGAAAGATGCCTCCTGACCTCAGGAGCGAAGCGTTGATGGAACCGGTGCAGGAGAAGCGGTCTGGTTGGCGAGCCGTCTTGCAGTCCAACGAAAGCCCAGTAGCTGTACCCATCTTCTCCCTTCAAGGCTGGGGTTCAGCAGCTTGATAGATGGGGGTAGTTCTGACCATAAACCCGACAGATTTCAGGCAGAATGAGGGTCAGCCCCTCCCTTCCTGCCTTCAGTCCTGCTCTCGATTCTCTTCCTTTCTGGTAAAAGCCTTTGTGGCATTTTTTCTCCCAGAATAGGACACTTTCATCTGCATTAAAAACCTGTTCAGGCAGATATTCTTCCTTCCCCGTGATTTTCTTAACAGCTTCTGGCCCTCGTCTGCTGCCCTGTGATCAACAGAAGCTGCTTCTCCTATCTTTACATTTTTAACACCAGTCCTTTCACTAAAATTATCAAACCATCCTTTTCTGGCATTAAATTCTCCCAGTTTAGATCCTTCACCTTCTTTTTGCTTTAAGTTGTCATGTGATGACTTTGCTTTTTCTCAAATCATATCCGAGTCTATATCTATCCTGTACCCACATAAAAGCTGCATTTTCTTTTTATTTATTTATTTTTGGCTGCACTGGATCTTGGTTGTTGCACGTGGGCTTTCTCTGCTTGCCGTGGCTTCTCTTGTTTCAGAGCTTGGGCTCAGTAGTTGTGGCAGGTGGGCTTAGTTGCCCCGAGGCATGTGGAATCTCCCCTGACCAGAGATCAAACCCGTGTCTTCTGCATTGGCAGGAGGAGTCTCACCACTGGACCACCAGGGAGGTCCCATAGAGGCATTTTCAGTACAAGATAAAGAGGTTATTTTGCAAAGGATCCGAGGTTTTTGTGCCTGCAGGCATCAGTTCAGCTCAGTTCAGTTCAGTCTTTGTCTTGTCCGACTCTTTGTGACCCCATGGACTGCAGCACGCCAGGCTTCCCTGTATAGCCTGCAGCAACAGCTTCACAGATTTCCTTTTCTTTTTTTACAATGATCCTTATGCTGGCTTCGTTTACCTTGAAACAGCAGCAACCACAGCCGCAGACCTTAATCTACTGTACGTATCACAGAATTCAACTTTTTCTCGGAACGTCATTCATTTTTCTCTGCTTCTGGGGAGCGCTTCCAGCGTCACTAGTGGCACTTCGTGTGGTGTTATTGAAGGCTCACGGTGTTGCTCTAAAGTGCATGAGACATGAGAGGTCACCTCTTAACTGCGAGGATCAGTTTACGGGAGAGACAAACTGCTCACTCGGAAGTGACAGGCGTCCCAGGGCATTTGTAAGTGGATCCTCAGAGCACCTGAACTCAGCGTGGTATCAATAGGAGGAGACGTCGCAGTCGTCACAGCAACTCAGCGGGCACCGAGGTTCATTCCTGCGGGGGCGGTTCCACACCGTGGCGTCACGTCTGTCTGCATTCCTCCCCACTGCCAATGACTCCATGTGTGTTCTGTCTGTGTGCTTCAGTTGTGGTAAATTTTAACATTTTATTGCAGATCTGGGTGCAGTTTATGGTAGTAAATGACAAAATAAATTAGCATCTTATATTTTATGTGTTCATGATGCACCGAGTCTTTTCTTAATTTTTTCAATATTCAGACTATAAAGTTCATCTCCAAGTTTTTTCAAATTGTTTTAAATCTCAGAAACATTTGCAGTCTATCTATTGGAAAAAATATACATGCGTATGTGGACCCACTGCCCTAACCCGGGCTCTTCGCGGCTCAGCTATTCTTCCAGCGCATTGCTCAGTGGGCAGGCGGCGGACACCTTGCCTGGGGTTCCCTTAATAAGAAGCTGGCTTTAAGAGTCTTGCTTTTCGAGTTTAAGGAAATACGCAGCTACTCCTGTTTTCCCAAGAGTTTTTATTCAGAGTAGGATCAGGCTGGACTGGAGTTGGATTTTGTCACAAGGGGTTGTTTTCAACAGCTGTAATTTTCTCCTTAGTCCTGTTCATGCAGTGAATTGTGTTAATAGACGTCCTAACACTGAACCGACCTTGCTTTCCTGGCATTGGCCTTGGCCTTGAGATGCTGTTTTCTCAATGTAGTGTTGGACTCTGTTTGCAAATATTCTATTTAAGATGGTCACGTCAGGAGAAGGAAATGGCAACCCACTCCAGTATTCTTGCCTGGAAAAGTCCATGGACAGAGGAGTCTGGCGGGCTGAAGTCCATGGGATTACATGACTGAGCATGTGTGCACGAGGGTGGAGGGAAATGGGTTGGTAGCAATAAAGTGGTAGAACTAAAAAAAAAAAAAAAAAAAAAAAAGATTGTCACGTCAATCAATATTCATAGGCAATATTAGTCTATAATTTTCCTCTTTTGTGCCCTCTTTATCATGTTTTGGTATAACGGTGAGACTTTCTTACTGAACTTTACTTGGACATTTTTGTTCATTTTCTCTGAAATGGTGTGTACAGTATGAGGACTCTAGTCTGAAGATTTGTAGAATTCCCCTTCAGAACCACCTACGCCTGGTGCTTTGTGGGATAGTTCCTTAATAATTTTCTCTACTACTTCTACAGACATTGGTCTATTTAACTTTCTTTCTACAAGAGTCAGTTTTTATGACTGTGTTTTCTTAAGAAACTATCCATGTGAAAAAGAAAAAAAAAAAAAAGAAACTATCCATGTCACCTGGGTTTGACAATTTACTTGCATAACATAGTGCAAAATGATTTCTAAGTTGTTTTTAACTTCCTGTGTGTCCTCTGCTGCTTTCCTGGGTTGCTTCTTATTTTGTGTGTCTGTGTTTGCCCGTTTGATGAAACTAGCTGGTGGTTTGTTTTGTATAAGAACCAGGGTTTTTATTTACTAATGAATCGTCTTGCTGTTCTCCGCTTTATTTCTGCTCCCATCTTCAGTCTAACTTTATTATTTCACTCCTGTGTATTCTTTCGATTTGTCTGTCTTTTCTTGTGTTTATTTAATTCGTATGCTTTTATTCTTTCATTTGTATTTATATAGGCATTTAAGGTTGTGAAATTTCCTCACTTTTAGTGTAATTCATTGGTTTTGACATATGCTATCTTCATTGGAAACTATTTGATTTCTGTTTATATTTCTCTTCAACCGAAAGTTGCTGACAAGAGTGTTTTTTGTTTTACTTTTTTTAGGTAAAACAGGCTTTTGGGGATTTTGTTTTTGTTTTCAGTTCCTAGTTGTCTTGCACTGTGATCCGGGTGTTATTTTAATTTTCCTACTGTGTGCAGTGTTTGAGGTTTTTTGTGCCCTGGCGCTTGATGGGTTCTTGTGTGTGTGCCGTGCATGCTGCAGAAGAAAGTGTGTTCTGTTATCAGAAAGTGAGGCTCGCTACACATCCACCGCTTCTGTTGATTGTGTGTCTGGATTCTGTCACACCTTGACTCGGAAGAAGCAAGTCCCGGGAGAGTTTAATGCTGCTTCCTCAGACAGCTTTGCAGCTCTGGATAGAACTGAGGGGTCACCAGCGTGGTTCCATTGCGGGGTGCCTTCTCCAAAATGCCTCCCTTGGCCTCTCTCTGCACGGTCACCAGACCGGGTTATTGGGCCTGGGCCCTGGGCAGCTAACGGGGAAGCGGGTTAGGTAAGGTTTTCATCAGGGTCCTTCCTGATCGGGTTTGGAGCACCTGTGGATTTCCAAAATAAAGGGAGGTGGGTGAGGACCAAGGGTGGCTGGGCACAGGGGCGGGCACGCATATGCTCTGAGCTTGGGCGCATTTTGGTCTTATGCCCCTCATCTAAAGACAGCTGCTCTCAATACCAAGGTCAAGGGCAGGGTTTTAAAAAGTGGGCAGAACCGCTTCACACAGAAGGGAAAGGAAAATGCGTCAGAACTTGGAAGTCAGGTAGTGAAACAGACGAACTCTAGGACATCACTGAAAATGGTGAGGCAGGCAGCTCCGAGGGCCTACCTGCCAACAGAAACATCCCAAACAAGCACAAGCCGGCACCGTCAGACTTGGCTTTGTGAGAATGCTGAGATACTGTCGGCTGTCGGCAGCAGTCACGCCAGTGCTGAGTCACGGAAAACGGACTGAGACGGTCGGGAGAGCTGTGTGGTCTTCTCGCTGCCCGCCGCACACCCGCGGCGTGGCAGCCCCGCCCAGGGTGGGCCCCGTCCCTGGCCCCAGAGAGCGCACACAGACAGCCTACAGAGCCGTGTCTGTCTGTCCCGACCCATCCAGGGGCAGCCTGAAGCGCTGGCACGGAGTTGATTCCCCAGCTCAGAACCCTCTCCAGGCAGAAAAGGGCGGACTTGCCGGGAAACATCAGAGATCAGCAGCAGCGGGGGCTGCGGGGGTGGGGGGGGGGAGGGCAACAACAGAGCCCACAGCTCAGGGGTGGGAGGAGAAACTGGAGGCCAGGGTCTTCAGGAAATAGGACGTTCAGAACCTTGGCCTGCAAGGACAGCTGGGAGCCACGTGCAGGCCGGGGCAGCCCCCACGCCGCCCCCCCCCCCCCCCCCACAGAGCCCTGAGTAGACCCTGAGCGTTGCAGCCGCTGCAAAGAAGGCGGGCTCTGCAGGAGGCCCCCTCAGGCAGGACAGGCTCCTCTGTGCCGCTGCTCTCCCTTCCTCCTCCCTGTCTCTCTGTCAGGGAGACACGGGGTGCATGCGCAGCTGGGCCAGGAGGGCCTGGCAAGGGGAAGGGGCCCAGGTGCCCGCCTGCCCCTGTGCTTCCCAGGCTCAGCTTTACCCTTAGGAGATTGCATGGGCACGCGCTGTCATGCATGGGCCTGCTTCTGCTGTCTGGGCGCTCGGGACCAGCTCATGCCCCGGCCCCTCCCTCTGGGCGCAGGGTGCAGGCAGCCTGTCCAGTCCCATGGAGAGTGCAGACGCCACCCCTTCGCCACCTCCAGCAGCAGGGCCCGGCCCAGGCCTCTCTCCTGGCAGGCTGGCTCTTGGGTGCTGGAACCGCTGTCTGGTTTGGGGTGTGGGCGCCCCAGAACCTGGCTGGCTTGCATCTGTTGGGAGGCCCCGGCTGACACAGATGCTGCAGACGCTGACCCGTCTCCCCTGGGAAGGTCCTTGGGGTGGGGGGAGGCCGTGTGGTCGGACCCCCGAGGACCTCTGCGGACAAGGCGCCAGCCTGCCTGACCGCATGCTGTCTTCCCAACGCAGGAAGGACATCTCCCCAGAGCGCATGACGCACGCGGACAGGGAGCAGACCAAGAAGGTCGTGTACTCGGTGGTCTACGGAGCAGGTAGGTGCGGCTGGGCGGGAAGCCTGCATCGCCAGGAGGCCAGACGGTGGGGGTGCCTATGTTGAAACGTGGCTGAGACCTGGAGAGGTGCTCGGGCCCTGGAGCTCGTTCTGCGGGTCCCCGGGCCCCGGTTCACTCATGTGTTGGTGACTTGGTGGGCACCGGGTGCAGGCAGACCGCTCACCCCCTTATCCCTCCGTCTCCACAGCCTTTGCAGTGGGAGCAGGCGGGCGGGCGTGCAGAAGCGAGGCCTTCCCGAGGCCTGCTCCCCGTCACAGCCTGGCTTCCAGGGGACTCTACCCTGGCCCTCCCAGTGAGGAGCTGTGTGCGCGCTGGGGGTGCCCCTAGACTCAGTCCAGCTCCTTCTGGAGAGGCCGCTGTGTGGTCTTCCGCGGAGGAGCAGAGCTCCGTGCTGTAAACACTCGGGGAGTCGGTAGCCGTGAGGGTGAAGAGGGCGATTCGGCTCCTCCCAGCCCTCCCGGTGACGGGGTTCCCACCCCGGGCCTCCGCGTCTGTGGTCCCCAATGCCGCCGTCCAGGCTGACGGCCGGCTTCTGTGCGCCCACCTGCGGGCTGTGTCCGCCTCACGGGAGGCGCGGGGCACCCTGGGCACCCAGGCTCTGATGCTGTGTGTTCACCCAAGCACGCCAGAAGCGGCCACTTTGGGCATGGAGGGCATGGGGCCAAGGCCGGGGTTTGGGGTCGTGATCATTGTGACGGCAAGAGGCCACAGAGAGAGGGCAGGACAGGGACGAGTGAGACGACGTCCCCCTCCCCCTCCCCGTCCCCAAGGGGTCCCCCCGCCCCTCTCACCAGGGCTCAGCGAAGGGCTGTCCCCTAGAAACGGAAGTGTCTGATGCCTGGGGCCTTGGCCAGGAGGGCAGGGCTGGGCTCACTGCTCCCCTCGGCCCCCTGGACTCCCTGCCTGCCCCCGAGCCCAGCCCCGGCCTGCAGGCACCTCTGCCTGGAAGCGGCCCCTGGGCTTCCCGTCCTGCTCTGAACTCCCACCACCCATAGAGCTGGTTCTAACTTGATTCTCCTCCAGCTGGTGCCGCCTCTGAAGCTCGCCTCCACACCCGGTCTCTGGGGGCTGCTGCGTGCCAGCTCCACCCCAGGCTCCAGGGCTGCTGCTCTGCGGGGCTGGCGTTTGTCAGACGAGCCACACGAGCCGGTCCACGGGGGCGCACTGAGCCCCCAGACTTGTCCAGCGCAGCTGCTGGTGCCCGCGGGGCCCACTGACCCCAGCCGGGCCGGGCTGTGCTTTAGGGGCTGCCCAGGAGCCGGCCGGCCGTGGGCCAGCATCCCAGGATGCGCGCCAGGCTCTCATGAGGCCCTGGGGCTGAAGCAGGAGAACAGTTCCAGTTCTGCATGGAGCAGAGAGTGCTGGGGAAGACGGAGTGGAAGTTGCTCCTAAACCTGGCTTCCTCTCACACACACACACCTAGACACATGCAGACACACGCACACGCATGCACACAGGAGGCAATTCACTGTCTGCGGGAGAAGCCAGAGGTGTCCACGTGGGGCCTGGGAGGTGCGGGCCCCTCGAGCTCCTGCCCAGGGCATCCTCGCCCCCTGCTGCCCCCAGGGAGACCGGCCTGCATTTTCACAACTGAAACAACAGGAACTGATCAGCTCAATCGAAGTGTGGAGGGAAATTGTGCCTGAAGAAGGGGCAGGAAGCTCAGGACAGAAGCCCTCACGGAGCCAAACAGCGTCACACTTGGGGGCAGGGGCACCGTGATCCTAGAGCGGGACAGACCCCCAGCAGGGGCGTGGGGAGCAAGTGCCAGGGCTGGACAACTGAGCGGAATTTCGGTCTCCGGCTCAGCCCGTCTCTGCTTCTCTCAGACTTCCATAGCACTGGCCCCTCCCGGGAGCAGGGACCTAGGGACGCCAGCAGCCCCACAGACAGAAGAGGAGCCCTGCCCAGCCTCGGACACAGGGAAGGAGACTGTGGCCTCTGCACCACGCTCTCCGCAGACACCGGCTGTATAGCACCATAGCAGCCACCCGAAGGCCCTGGAGGTGCCCGAAAGCGGGCAGAACTGCAGGGGGCCAACACTCGGAAGGAGGGAGGGACACGGGGAGCCTTCTCACTCTCCACTGAAGCGGCCTCGTCAGTGCCGGGTGTGGCTAAGACTCCAGCAGGAACAAGAGCCTCACTAGCGTGAAGACCCAGGGGACAGAGGCTGGGCAACCAGCGAGTCTGGAGAGTGGCAGGAGAAATCTCAGAAAGCGGAGCCCTGGAGGAGAACGCCGCATCCTGACCGTGCACTCGGCCCACACCTCTGGCTACCCCCTCCCCGCCCGGGCACGAATGGGCCAGCTTCAGACAGCCCTGCTTCAGCCAGCAGGACCGGGCCCACTGCAGGGGGACCAAGTCTGAACTTTGACTTTAGCCAAATTAACTGATTCTATGCTGCTGAGAGAAACATAGGCGAATCTAGAGCATCTATAACATGCCATCTACAAGAGCCAGGACGGTCAAAAATTACAGAAATACGAAGACAGAGGATAGCTTGATCCACACGCAGAAGAGATGTGTATACCCGAGTCACTTCACTGCACACCAGAAACTAACACTGTACGCCAATGATACTTCAGTTACTATAGGTCCAACAAACTACTGATCCATCTGTCAGTGTGAATGAACCGCAAATATGCCAAATGAAAAAAGAAATCCAGGCACAAAGGAGAACTTATAGTATATAATTGATTACACCATTTAAATGAAATTCTAGGACATTCACAGTTAATTTACAGTATGACATACTTTATGTTATATGCATTTTTCCACAATAAAATAATGAAAATCTGCACTGATAGTGGTTTCCTGGGACCCAGAGTTGACTACAATTCGGGGTGTCATCCTAGAATTTGGGGTCCTGGCCTGGAACTTGGGGGGTTGTCCTGGAATTCAGGGTGCTATCCTGACCAGACACCTTGCTATTGGAAGCTTCATCAGAACACCTGTGTCCTGAAAGAACTAAAGATTAACCTGGACCAGATGTATTTGTTTAAAAAAAAAAAAATCCCCTGGAAGGGAGCTCCCCACCACCATTCCCTCATGACCTGGCCCGGGGACTTTCCCTTCTTCTTTATGCACCCACACTCCCCAGCCTTCCCCAGTTCTGGGGCAGGCCTCCCTCTGGACAGGCTGCAATCAGGTCTGCATCCCCTGAGGCACCTGCCAGGCCCTCGGTCAGCATTCTAATAAATGAGTGTTTACCAGGCCCCGGTCCAGACTGGCCAGTGCCAAGCACTTAGATCCTGGAGCTAAAAGCCAGCACCATCCTGACTGGTCAGAAGAGGCAGAGGTGCCCACCGGACCTTGACGCCCCGAGTCTCTCCAGAGCCTCTGTGGGTTCGCTTCCACGCATGCCGGTCACTGCCTGGCACCCCCCGGGCCCCACTGGGTCAGAGGTAGGCTGGCCGCTGACTGAGTTTCTGCTCACACAGGGAAGGAGCGGCTTGCTGCTTGCCTCGGAGTTCCTGTTCAGGAAGCTGCCCGGTTTTTGGAGAGCTTCCTGCAGAAGTACAAGAAAATAAAGGACTTCACGCAAGCAGCCATTGCCCGGTGTCAGCAGACAGGTGAGCCAGCTGCAAGCGAGGCCATGGGCAGCCCCCTCCTCCCAGGGCCCCTGTGCAGTAGCCAGGGGGTCTCCCGGGCCCTCCTCTGCAGGGAGGGGGCGGGGGGCGCTGGAGCCGGGTGAGCTCCTCCCCGCCGGGTAGGTGGGACCACAGACTCCACGCGAGGAGGGTCCAGAGCCAGGCTCTCCTCGAGGGCTCACCCCAGCGTGAGTGAGGAGCGGGAAATGCCGAGTGGGGGGACTCACGGAGAGCAAGTCCTGCCCCTGAAAGTGGAGAACGGTGGTTTATCTACAGAATTTGCCCACAGTCTGGCCACAGATTTCAGAGGATATCAAATAGAATATGTTCTGTGACCATGGTGGAAGAGGAAGATAGTTTCATATCTGCGTGTGAGGCCATCCATCCATCAGCCTACTTGAAAGACTCACCGCGCTCCTGAATAATCTCGGAGTTTATTTTGTTGCTTAATTATTTATTTGGCTGCACCTCACGGTGCGAGGGATCTTAGTTCCCTGACCAGGGATCAAACCCGTGCCCCTGCAGTGGAAGCACAGAGTCTTAACCACTGGGCCACCGGGGAAGTCTCCGATGTAGGACTTTAAAAAGAAGTCCCAAGCGAATGACAGACATTTTAGAAATAAATGACACTAAAGTATCCCATTGTAAAACTGTGAGACATGGCCACCATTTAGAGATGAAGGGATTTTTTTTTTAAGTGTTTCAAAAAGGAAGACAAATCTCTGGACATAAAAGACAGTCTTCAACCCGAGACACGTGGCAAAGAGCAGCAGGGCAGACCAAAGAGGGAAGGAGGTCAGCGCCGCAGCAGCTCCTGGAACAGACGTGGAACGGGGCTCAGCGCACGTCCCAGAGCAGGCCCCAGACCCACCCCCGCCCCGGGGGCTCACTGCTGACCCTCTCTCGAGAGCCCAGCCTGAGTGGGGCCTGCGGCAGCCTGGGGGCTCCAGAAAGCCAGCAAACCATCTCCACCCCACAGCGAGCGCCCCACTGGCCTCGGGCTCCTTGGGCCGGGGGTGAGCCCCACACCTGGATGAGACGAAAGGCTACCGATTAAGAAATGTTAGAACGGTGACAGAGCAGTGTTGATGAGTCAGTCCATGGAGCTGCCGCCGGTGGAGACAGTCAAACGCAGGCCCTCGTGCCGAGCGGTGTGGGCCAGTGTCGACGGGCTCCTGTGATACTGACCTAGTCCTCGCTGCGACTCAGACGCTTGGGCGGCCCCGTTGCCCGCCTTACAGGGGAAGAGGAGGAGCGCCGAGGGGGCAGCCGCTTCCCAAGTCCACGTGGCTCGCGGAGGTGCCGGCTGGGACCCCCGGCTGCCCGGTGGGGCCAGCGTCCCCTCCGTGGGCGGCCCTGCAGGCCTGCCCAGTACCTTTCTCGAAGGGCCCAGGGCCTCCCGTGTCCCAGAGCAAAGCACGCGTGCCCTCTGACCCACTGTTGCACATGTGAGCACACACTCAGTGACCCTCAGTTACGCTGCAAGCATTTGTGGAAGGCCTACCTGGCGCCAGGCGCCGTGCTGACACCAGGAGCTCATTGCTTCCCTGGAGCCCCGATCCTGGGACGCAGCCCACAAGTGAGCAAGTCCATCCAGACAGCGCAGACGTAGGAAGCACTGTGCCCAGCACGCAGTCAGAAATCCCTGGAAAACCACAGAGGCAGAGGCGGCAGGCACGGCTCACGCGGCCTTAACTACGCTCTTCGTCACAGGTGCTCAGGACACGGTCATTTTTGTAACAACCACACCTACAAGCAGTTCTTCCAGGCCCCAGACACGTGTCAGATCAAGCTGGGGATTTCGTTCTTACCAACACCTAGTAAAACCAGCGTCCTCACCGGTCAGGAGCATAACCAATGCAGCACCTCTCGGTTCTTTTTCCTGAAGAGGATCCCAGGGACGGAAGCGTGGGGCCCACAGAGCCTGGCCCTGGAGTGAGGGATGTGGTCTCTGCCGCAGACCCCCAGCCCCTCCCTGAGCGGACTAAGGAACAATGTTTCCTCCCCAGTTCCAGCTGCCGCCCGCCCAGAATTACTCCTGCACCCAAGTCCCGCACGTGGCTTTTCACCTCTTACTGTAAAAACCGTGCTTCTGCCCCATGTCAGATGTGAGCGCGGCACAGAAGTCAGAGCGGGTGCAAAGCCCAGGCCCCTGCCGCTGTCCCGCTTCCCGACACAGAATCCGTGTCCACACAGAACAGCGTGTCCTGCGCTGGATGAGGCCTGAAGGCCTCTGGGCGGAGCTCCGGCTGCGGCAGGGTGGGGTGGGGGCGGGACCTCCACTGGAGCAGCCACGGCCAGAGGGCAGGGCCCCAGGCACCGCTCCTGCTCACCGCTGCCCTCCTCCCGCTTCCCTCCCGAACTGCAGGCTACGTGGAGTCCCTCATGGGCCGCAGGAGGCCGCTGCCCAGGATCCGAGCTCATGACCCGCAGCTTCGGGCGCAGGCGGAGCGGCAGGCGGTGAACTTCGTGGTGCAAGGTGCTGGAGCCCCTCTCCTCCGGGGTTTTCAGCCCCGCGGGATGGGTGACTGTTGGAGCTGCCCCCCGTGGGGCCAGCTCTGCAGGCGGCGGGCAGGGTCTCGGAGGTCGTCCACCAGTGCTAGAGTCAGTCGGAGGCCCGTCCCACGACCCTCAGCCCGGACTCTCCCTGCAGCCCTGGCAGGTGTGAGGCTGCGGGGCCCAGTGCACCTTCCAGGGATCCGTGCAGGAGGCAGGCGGAGGGCCCACGTGCACGGGCCTCCAGGTCCGGGAGAACCCTGGGCATCCAGGTGGAGAGAAGGCAGGGGTGTGACCACAGTCCACATGCCCGGCGCCCTCCTCAGGAGGCCCCAGGGAGCCTGGGAGCCCAGCTGTGTCCCCACTTGTGACCCCAGGGGTCAGGGGTGGAGAGCCAAGGCCGGCAGGCCCAGAGGCAGGGCCGGAGGCAGGACGGAGCCCTGGAGGGGCGTCTGCGGTAGGAGGCACCCAGACCCGGAGCAGGAGGCGTGGGCCGCAGGGGACGGAGGGCGAGCCCCACGGAGAGGCCAGAGCGGCGCTGCCCCAGGCTCAGCCTTGCGCCTCGCTTTGCCAGCGGAGAGGACGCTGCAGGCGGGACTGGTCTGGGCTCAGGGTCGCGCCTCTCCAGGTCCCACCCCATGTGACCCCCCAACAAGAGCTGGGAACACCGACAGCCCCAAGCCTCAGAGGGCCTGCTTCTCAGGAGGCTGTCTCGGGTGGAGACGTGGTGGGGCCACGGCCGTGGTCTGTTCCCGAGACGTGGGGGTTGGCCCTCAGGCTGGTTTGGAGGGGGAACCGCACACAGACGTCTCCACGTCGGGGGCTGACGGGAAGACTTGGCCACGGGGTCACCTCCTAGCCGAGCCCCCTCCTGAGGGGCCGGCTCAGAACTCGTGGCCCACCTGCAGGCTGGGCTGCGCTCATCTGGTACACCCTCTGCCCGGGGCCCCACCTCCGCCCAGCCCCCCCCCACACCCTGCTTCCTCTCCTGTCTCCTCACCTCGCAGCCCTGCCCACTCCTCCTAAGGCAGCAAGCCTCCCGACATCCAGCCAGGGCAGAGGGTCTCCAGGCCCCAAGATCCCGCGAGGCCGGCAGGCTGGCTGCAGAGACCAGGGGGTGCTCCGGGTGCGGCTGCTGCCCTGAGGTGGGGGGAGGCTGCCCACGGACAGCAGACTTGTTCCTCGGTGAACCTCGGAACTCTGAAGGGCTTAAGGCCAGGAGTGGAGACCTGAGCTTCAGTCTCATCCCAGGAGCAGAGCCAGTTGTTGAGACACCCACCGTGAGCTGGGCACCAGAACAAGCAGCTTCCCCCGTGCCGGCCCACACCTTGCAGGGTGCCTGCTGACCATGTGACTGGCCTCGCCCACGTCCTGGGGCTGGGGCGGCAGCCACACTCCATGCACCGGGAGCCTGAGGCTTGCTGAGTGCCAAGGGCCACGTGGCAGGCGGGCTGCGGGAGCAGGGAGTGACCCACGGCCTCAGTCCCGGCCCCATCGTCCTGCCGGCTGGTGCAGTGGACACGGTGTGGTCAGAGCACGTGAGCGTGCTGAGACCCTGCTCCCAGGGCTCCTGGGGAGCCGTGTTATGTGGCAAAAGGGGGTCTGCAGGTGTAGGGTCCTCAGTCAGCTGACCTCAGCTCGTCAGAAGGGGACATCCCAGGTGGACCTGGCCTGACCAAGTGGGCCCTTGAGAGAAGGTTTAGGGGCCAGTGTCCGAGGCTCTGACCGTGGAGGAGTCAAGCAGACTCTGGGGAGATGCCCATGGCCCCCAGGAAGCAGGAACCTCAGTCTGCTGGCTCCAAGGAAGTGAACCCGGCCGTCACCCAAGGTCGTCCAAGAGGGAGCCTTCCCTACTGGAGCCTCCAGATGACCCAGCCAGGGGCCAGGTGCGCAGGAGCAGAGGGGCCCCACACCTGCAGGAGCTGAGGGAGACCCACAGTTCTGACCCACGGGGTGCGGCCCACGTGCCCCGCGGTGTGGACAGCTCAGGCCCCCGGGCAGCAGGCTGCGGGCGGGGCCTCACACAGCGCCTGAACCGGAGCCCTCTGGTCCCACAGGCTCGGCTGCTGACCTCTGCAAGATGGCCATGATCCGCGTCTTCACGGCTGTGGCCACGTCGCCTACCCTGACGGCCAGGTCAGTGAGCGAGCCGCCAGCCCCCCGGCCCCCCAGGGCCTGCCCTCCCTGGTGGGGTGTGAGCCTGCCGCCCACCCCGGTTCCAGCTCTGCCCACCCAGGCTCTGCTGCCCCCTGAGGTCCCGGCCTGGGCGCAGGTGGGGGTGAATTCTCCCCCTGGATCCCAGGGTCCCCTCCTGGCAGCCCCCTGGTCTCCCCCTCCCTCCTTGGCCTGCACGTGCATTTGCCTGCCTCACCCTAGGGGCCTCCGGCTCTGCGTGTGGCCGGGGGGGCCTGCCCTGCTGAGGCGCCCCTCCCTGGGGCCAGCCTGCCCACACCTGGGGCAAAGCACGCGCGGGTTAGGTGGGAAAACCTTCTGAAGCGCTGTGTGTCATGGGCCCACCCTGGGGGTGCGTGCTCACCCCCACGTGCTTGCAGCGCGTCCCCAGCGGTGAGGACAGCTGGACTCCTCTCCTGCCGCTGCTGGGACACGGGACCCCCAGGGGCAGGGGACCCTCTGGGACATGGGACCCTCTGGGACAGGGGACCCTCTGGGACACAGGGGACCCTCTGGGACACGGGACCCGCTGGGACACGGGACCCGCTGGGACACGGGACCTTCTGGGACATGGGACCCTCTGGGACACAGAGGACCCTCTGGGATACAAGGGACCCTCTGGGACATGGGACCCCCTGGGACACAGGGGACCCTCTGGGACACGGGACCCTCTGGGACACGGGACCTTCTGGGACATGGGACCCTCTGGGACACAGAGGACCCTCTGGGATACAAGGGACCCTCTGGGACATGGGACCCTCTGGGACACAGGGGACCTTCTGGGGCAGGGGGACCCTCTGGGACGGGGCGACCCCCTGGGACGGGGACCTGCACCCGGGCCGCCCTCCCCACAGAGCTTTTGCCGCGTTCTCGGGCTCCTGGTGCTGTTACATCCTCACGGTGAAGGACGCTTCCCGCACCTGAGGCCGTCCACCTTCCCTCAGGAAGCTTTCTCCTTTACGTCGTCAGACGTTTCCTCCTGCTCATGGTCACCGTGGAGCCTGCATTCTTTGTTTAATTATTTACTTTAATTGAAGAACAATTACTTTACAATACTCTGATACTTTCTGCCATACGGTGACATGAATCGGCCACAGGTGTACCTGTGTCCCCCCATGCTGATCCCCCCGCCACCTCCCCCCCCACCCCATCCCCCTGGGTTGCTCCCGAGCACTGGCTTTGGGCCCTGCTTCATGCACTGAACTTGCCCTGGTCAGCTGTTTCACATATGGTAACGTGAAAGGGAAAGTCACTCAGTTGTGTCCGACTCTTTGCGACCCCATGGACTATAGAGTCCTGGAATTCTCCAGGACAGAATACTGGCGTGCGTAGCCTTTCCCTTCTCCAGGGGATTTTCCCGACCCAGGAATTGAACCGGGGTCTCCTGCACTGCAGGCAGATTCTTTACCAACTGAGCTGTCAGGGAAGCCCTATGTACCTTAGTGCCAAATTCAGACTTAAATTGAAAGTAGAGAAAACCACCAGACCATTCAGGTATGACCTAAATCAAATCCCTTACGATTACACAGTGGAAGTGAGAAGTAGATTCAAGGGATTAGATTTGATAGAGTGCCTGAAGAACTATGGACGGAGGTTTGTGACATTGTACAGGAGGCAGAGATTAACACCATCTCCAAGAAAAAGAAATGCAAAAGGCAAAATGGTTGTCTGAGGAGGCCTTACAAATAGCTGTGAATAGAAGAAAAATGAAAAGCAAAGGAGAAAAGGATAGATGTATCCATCTTAATGCAGAGTTCAAAAGAATAGCAAGGAGATATAAGAAAGCCTTCTTCAGCGATCAATGCAAACAAACAGAGGAAAACAGTAGAATGGGAAAGATTAGAGATCTCTTCAAGAACATTAGAGATACCAAGGGAACATTTCTTACAAAGATGGGCGCAATAAAGGACAGAAATGGTATGGACCTAACAGAGGCAGAAGATATTAAGAAGAGGTGGCAAGAATACACAGAAGAACTGTATGAAAAAGATCTTCACGACCTGTATAAAAAGCTGTATAAAAAAGATAATCATGATGGTGTGATCACGCACCTCGAGCCAGACATCCTGGAATGTGAAGTCAAGTGGGCCTCAGGAAGCATCACTACGAACAAAGCTAGTGGATGTGATGGAATTCCCGGTGAGCTGTTTCAAATCCTGAAAGATGATGCTGTGAAAGTGCTGCACTCAATGTGCCAGCAAATTTGGAAAACTCAGCAGTGGCCACAGGACTGGAAAAGGTCAGTTTTCATTCCAGTCCCAAAGAAAGGCAACGCCAAAGAATGCTCAAAATTCTCCAAGCCAGGCTTCAACAGTATGTGAATCGTGAACTTCCAGATGTTCAAGCTGGTTTTAGAAAAGGCAGAGGAACCAGAGATAAAATTGCCAACATCCAATGGATCATCGAAAAAGCAAGAGAGTTCCAGAAAAACATCTATTTCTGCTTTATTGACTATGCCAAAGCCTTTGACTGTGTGGACCACAACAAACTCTGGAAAATTCTTAAAGAGATGGGAATACCAGACCACCTGACCTGTCTCTTGAGAAATCTGTATGCAGGTCAGGAAGCAACAGTTCGAACTGGACATGGAACAACAGACTGGTTCCAGATAGGAAAAGGAGTACGTCAAGGCTGGATCTTGTCACCCTGCTTATTTAACTTACATGCAGAGTACATCATGAGAAACGCTGGGCTGGATGAAGCACAAGCTGGAATCAAGATTGCCAGGAGAAATATCAATAACCTCAGACATGCAGATGATACCCTTATGGCAGAAAAAGAAGAACTAAAGAGCCTCTTGATGAAAGTGAAAGAGAAGAGTGAAAAAGTTGACTTAAAACTCAACATTCAGAAAACTAAGAGCATAGCATCTGATCCCATCACTTCATGGAAAATAAATGGGGAAACAGTGAGAGACTTTATTTTTCTGGGCTCCAAAATCACTGCAGCTGGTGACTACAGCCATGAAATTAAAAGATGCTTGCTCCTTGGAAGAAATGTTATGACCGACCTAGACAGCATATTAAAAAACAGAGACATTACTTTGCCAACAAAGGTCCATCTAGTCAAAGCTATGGTTCTTCCAGTAGTCATGTATGGATGTCAGAGTTGGCCTATAAAGAAAGCTGAGCACCAAAGAATTAATGCTTTTGAACTGTGGTGTTGGAGAAGACCCTTGAGAGTCCCTTGGCCTGCAAGGAGATCCAAGCAGTCCATCCTAAAAGAAATCAGTCCTGAATATTCATTGGAAGGACTGATGCTGAAGCTGAAACTCCAGTACTTTGGCCACCTGATGCGAAGAGCTGACTCATTGGAAAAGACCCTGGATGCTGGGAATGGGTTGAAGGCAGGAGCAGAAGGTGACGACAGAGGATGAGATGGTTGGATGGCATCACCGACTCGATGCACATGAATTTGAGTAAACTCCAGGAGTTGGACAGGGAGGCCTGGCGTGCTGTGGTTCCTGGGGTCGCAAAATGTTGGACACAACTGAGTGACTGAACTGAGCTGAAATGAACATACATGTTTCAATGCTATCCTCTCAAATCATCCCACCCTTGCCTTCTCCCACTGAGTCCAAAAGTCTGTTTTTGGAATTTAGAAAGACGGTACCAACAATCCTACATGCAGGGCAGCAAAGGAGCCTACATTCTCTGGGCGATTTCAGCAGCTTCATAGAGAAGCACGTCCCGGGCAGAGGCCTGGCCCAGAAACGTGGTGTTGCGTCCCAGCCCTGTGGACCCCCGTCCAGCCCTGCACCCTGGCCCGTGGGTCACCTCATAGCCCAGGGAGGAATGCTGTCACCCAGGCCTGGAGGAAGGACGCAGCGTGGGACGCCTGAGAGCCAGTGCTTACGGCTCCTGCCCGGGGTCTGGGCTGTCGTCCCGCCTCTGCAGCAGCGGGGTGGAGGGAGCCCAGTGGGCACATGCTCGTCTCTCAGGGTCTCTCCTGCCGGCTCCCTGACCGGATCCTGAGTTCGCGCCTCCTGCTCGCCTGTGTCGTTTCCGGGGCTGACATGGCCGAGGGCTGGGGGCCCGGGCCCGCTCTCTGTCTTGGCAGCAGCCAGAAACCGGGGCCTGCTCTGCCCTCGAGCTGCTCTAGGTCCCGGAAGTTTCTGTGGGCCGTGGGAGGGAAGCTGGCAGACGAGGGTCTGGGGCTGTTTAGAGGAATCCAGAAACACAGCGGTCACCTCTGCCCGCTGTCTGCAGGAAACGTCGACCGCATCCTGCCGCTTTAGAAACTGCAGCAGGCCATCCACACTGTGCCCGTGAACGTGACCGCAGGGACGGAGGGCAGGTGCAGGCCAGGTGCCCGGAGCTGAGGCAGGACCGCATCACGGCCTCACCCGGCTGGAGCCGCAGGGCGGCCCCCGCTCGCTGCCCACGGGCTGCAGGGGAGGCTGGGCGCTCCTGACCCCCATACCCTCTCTGCGGACGGGGGACAGGCCCTCCAGGTCTCAGGACACGTCGGGCCTGGAAGGAAGCTCTGGGGACTGTGGATTCCATCTCGCACGTGCAGAGAAGGGAGGCTGAGAATGCATCACAGCACGGTCCAGCTCACCCGACCTGGACCAGCACGGGGCCTCCTCGCCCTGGGCTCTCAGAGGCCTGCAGCCCCTCGGCAAGACAGCCTCCAGAGGATCCTCCCTGCCCCTCTGCCCGGGGCTGCGGGACTGCAGGGCCATCTCTCCACATGGGCAGCCCTCTGCCCTCTGCCCTCTGACCTCCTGAAGGCAGCAGCCACCCCAGGGCCCCGTCAGGCTGAGCCGCACCTGGGTCCCTGCACTTCCGGCCGCAGGAGGGGCCTGGGGCACAGAGGAGATGACCAGGACCCCGAGGTGGCGAGGGCACGGGAACCTGGGCCGCCCACGACGCAGGCGTTCGGGCCGAGCCCCACAGGCGCTTCAGCCCCAGGACGCGCCGACCAGCCCTGCCGGGGTGGACACGAGCCTCCCAGCAGCTGGCCCTGCGGCCCCCAGTGACCGTCTGTGCCCCCAGGCCCCCAGTCCGCACCCTCCGGGCACCCGTCCGCCAGCAGCCACCTGTGGGCGCGAGGCCTAGAGCCGCCTCCTCCTGGGGCGCTGGTCCGTCCTCAGTGGGAGGGAGCACTGAGCGTCAGCGCGACAGAGGACGAGGGCCTGGCTGCGTCCCTCAAGGCTGGAAGCCCAGGCCTCCTGCACTCTCAGCACGCAGAGCTGGGCCGCCTGGAGGGCAGCCGCCCCGGGCACAGACGGGAGACGCGGTGCGGCTCTGATGGGGCGTCTCCACAGGAGCGCATTCTGTGCAGCCTGGCCTGCCATCAGTGCAGGACTAGTGGACAGGACATCAGCTGGCTTCCTGGGAAGCAACGGGTCTGACAACCCGCGCTCACCACCCACGTGGGGCACCTCCCGCTCCCCAGTTCGCAGTTAGAAACACGGTGACGTCGCAGTCAGCTGCAGAGTGAGGTGTGAGTGACTAACGGTTGTGCTCTTCGGTCTCGGCTGCTCCAGCAGCTCAGAAGTTCACCGTGTGATTTCAGGAAGTGTGAGAACGCTTGCTGCTAAATCTGGAAGAAGTTGCAAGTGCCTATTCTGAGTTCTGCCCATTGGAACACTAAGTCCCCCTGGGAGCCTAAGAGTACAGCAGAGGCCTTGACATCGGCCAGGCTGGCATCTGGGAGGACCGCGCCGACAGCCTTGATCCCAAGGCTGCACAGAAAACTCAGGCCCCTACCAGGGGTCTGCTGGCCCCCAGCCTGCTCCCTGTGGACCCCACGTGCCCTGTGGATGAATCCGTCCCCCAGGTGGGCTGTCCCCACGGGGAGGAGTCCAGCACCAGCACTGGCTTTGGTTCAGAGGCTCAGGGCGGCAGGCTGAGGCCTCTCTGGCTCCCTGGCCTTTCCCCTCTTGGTGCCAATGTGGAGGCGGCTGCTCCGGCCATCACAGCACCTCGCAGACACAAGGAGGAAGTAGAGGTGATCGAAAGTGTACCTGACCCCCATCCCGGCCAGTCAGCCCTTAAAGAGCCTTCCTAGCAGGTAGTGGGGCCTTCACTCTGGTGGCGGGGGCCCAGCCTCATCGCCACTCCACCCGGCCCCAGAGAAGGGGCAAGTGGGCCGAGTGGCCTGTGCTTCTCAGTTCCAGCGTCCTGCCCTTCGGTCTTGAAGCTCCCCGCCCTCAGCCAGGACCCACCACCCTGCTGCCCCGTCGGGGGTGGGGGGCGCACCTCGCTGCCATGTGCTGCCCCTTGCCTGCTGCGTCCAGGCCGCGGCGGACAAGGACAGAGCGCGGCCCCTCCCCTGGGAAGCAGCGTGCTGGAGGCAGAGGCTGGCTCACACAGAGGGCGGGCCGCCCACCCTGCCGAGGGCCACGGGCACTGCCCCGCCGCCCCTCCCTGAGCGCTCCGTCTGACCAGCCAGGGGCCGGTTCCAGGCCCAGCTCATGGCCCCAGCAGGTGTCGCCCGCACGCCGGGCCCTCGCTGGCTGGGTCCTGGGCAGCCACGCAGAGCTGCAGGGGCTGATGCCTGGGGTGCCCCCCTCCTCCACTCCCACCCCGGGCACACAGGAGCCCCCCGCCAGCCACGGGGGGTGAGTGCAAGTCCTTCCGGAGCCCCAGCCCCTCAGCAGCACCTCTGCGGCCCCCACATCTCTCACCGCAGCGTCTGTGTACCCTGAGGTGGGTGGGGACAGACCTCCTCCAGGGGGTGCGTGAGGGCGCTCAGAGAGGACGTGGAGCCAGGACCCGCCCAGCGGAAGGGGCCGGAGTGAGCATGAACCCTTCCCCTGCGGCTGAGCCCCGGACCCGGAGTCTAAGGTGCGGGGTAGGGGGTGAGGAGTGGCCTGGCAGGCAGTCTGAGGCGCCCAGGCTGTGGGCTGGGGTCGTGTGCCCACAGAGTGGCCTCAGCTAGAGGTCAGTCCCTGTTGGAGTCCTGCCCCCATGACGGTCTCAGGGGGGTTCTCTAACATCTATTGGAAAGAGCCAACTTGTTGGAAAAGAGCCTGATGCTGGGAGAGATTGAGGTCAGGAGGAGAAAGGGACGACAGAGGACGAGATGGTTTGAGGGCATCACCGACTCGATGCACATGAGTTTGAGCGAGATCCAGGAGTTGGTGATGGACAGGGAGGCCCGGCGTGCTGCAGTCCATGAGGTCACAGAGTCGGACACGACTGAGTGACTGAACAGCAGCAGCGGGGGTCTTCGGCCCCTGTCTCTGGCGCACGTTTCTCTGTTTGTTCACGTCTGGCCGCGTGAGTCTCAGGCGTGACACACGGGGTCCCTGCTGTGCTCAGGCTCGGTGCCCATGCCTCGCGGGCTCAGCTGCTGAGCTGAGGCACCTGGGATCTCAGTTCCCTGATGCGAGATGGAACCCACGTCCCCTGCGCTGGAGGCAGATTCCTAACCGCTGGACCACCAGGGAAGTCCCGGGTGGGGGGAGAGGCTCTTCTCAAAGGCTCAGCCCCGCCGTGTCCTCAGCTTCCTCCGGGGGAGGGGGCAGGAGGGCCCCCAGGCCCTCGTCCTGACCCTCTGCCCGCAGGCGCCTCTCTCCTGAGCCCCGTTCTCTTCCTCCTGGAGGCTGTCTTGTGACGCTGCGCTGACCCCAGCCACTTGCCCACCCTGGTCCTCCCGCTCCCCTGAGCCACAGCCTCCCAGGCTGCCGGTGCCAAACCCCAGGCGGATTGCCCAGTGCCGTGGGGCGCCCTGCACGCCCCCAGCCACCCGACCCCCACCCCGCGGCCTCCCCTGGTCGCAGGCCGAGGGCCCACACCAGGGCGTCTCCTTCCCGTGTGTCTTGCAGGTTGCTTGCCCAGATTCACGATGAGCTGCTGTTTGAAGTGGAGGATTCACAGGTTCCTGAGTTCGCGGGTGAGCCCCCAGGGGCCGGGGTTGCTCCTGTTTCAGGAATAGTTAAAGCTTCTCTTGGGGGGCTCACAGGCCCCTTCCCTGCCCCCTGCAGGGGCCACCGGCAGAATGCCCAGGCTGGTCTAGGGGCCCTTGAGAGGCCCAGAGGGCTGCACCCTGGCCAGCAGCCCCCAGAGAACGCCAAGTGCCCTGCTGGGGGCCCCGGAAGATGGGGGCAGCACTGGGACCCCCTCTGCAGGAGCTGGGCTGCAGGACAGTGGCAGTGTCAGCCCCGCCCCCGGCTGTTGGCCCAGAGCCTGGCCTCCAGCTCGGTCCTCAGGGGGGCCCGGGCCTCCTGCCGTGGCAGCCGCTCCTGCAGCCGTGGGGCCCCTTCCGCCTCCCGTGAGAGCAGGAGCAGACGGCCCGCTGGTGGAGGAGGGATGCCGGGCAGGGCGTCTCAGGGCTGGGTCCCCAGCTCCACCGGCTCTCGGGGGATAACTGGCCACGCACCCCCAGCGCCACCACCTGCCTGCAGACCTGCCTGTAAAGGGGGGGCTCTGGGCCTCAGCGCCCTCACCTCCAGGGACCACCCCTGATGGTGGGGAGGCCACCCTGCGTGGACCCCCCCCACCCCCCACCCCCCCCCACCCCCCCCACCCCCCCCCACCCCCCCCACCCCCCTCATGGGACCCACCCTATGTAGGACCCATTCTACCTAGGACCCACCCTGCATGGGACCCACCCTACATGGATCCACCCTGCATGGGACCCACCCTACTTGGACCCACCCTGCATGGGACCCACCTTACATGGATCCACCCTGCATGGGACCCACCCTACGTGGACCCACCCTGCATGGGACCCACCCTACGTGGATCCACCATACATGGATCCACCCTGCATGGGACCCACCCTCCATGGACCCACCCTACATGGGACCCATTCTACCTAGGACCCACCCTGCATGGGCCCACCCTACGTGGATCCACCCTGCATGGGCCCACCCTATAGGGACCCACCTGCACAGGGTCCCATCTTACATGGTGGCTGTGGGTTTGGAAATGACAAGTCTGAAACAAACCATTTGAAGGGAATGCTGTGCGCTCACTTGCTGCTTGAAAAGGAAGGAGAAAGTCCCACATCTGGAAGGGAGCCCTTTAGGAACAGTCCTGTCCCCCGCAGGCAGGCAGCGAGGTGAGGCTCCCTGAGACACAGGGGCCCCCCGCCCGCACTCGGGAGCCACCACCTGGCACTGTGCTGAGGGCGCCCCGGGGTCCCGGCCCAGCCAGGGACCACGAGACAGGTGACATCTCTGAAATGCTGGGTGGTCACGACACACGCGGTGGGGCCCGGGGGCAGATGCCGGCTGAGGCTGCATGGTGCTCTGGTCCCTGCCCTCAGGGGCCCTACAGAGCGGGCTCAGAGCATGGGTGACCACGGGGAGCGCCAGCTCCACCCGGGGCTTACTTGGTGTCCCTCGGCAGGTCCATCTCACAAAGGAGGGGACACGCGAGGGCCTGGCGTCGTCTACGCACCCGGTGAGGGGCCAAGGTCCTGACTCCCCTTGGGAAGCCCTGGACCCCCGCGGTCCCCAGGGAGGCCGGGGCCTCTGCCAGCGCCCTGAGAGCAGGCTGGGGTCCCCCAGCCCGACCCACCCCCCTGTCACTGCCAGGGTCCTCTGCCAGCACAGGGGCAGCCGCTGGTCCTCCTGCAGGCACCCGGGCCCAGCCCCCCGTGAGGCCACCGTGAGCCCCGAGGCCGTGGTGGGGCAGACAGCAGCCGCTGGCCCCGGCCCTCCGCGCCGCCTGCAGTCTTTGTACCCAAGTGTCAGCTGACTCAGGGCAGGAGGAATGTCCTCTCATCCAAGGGGCAGAGAGCTTGGTGCAAACGCTGAGGAAGCCCGAGCCGGTGACCCCGCCGCGGGCCGCTCCCATCCCCAGGCCCACCCACCCCCCGGTGACCGGGCCCCCAGTCCCCAGGGCCTCCAGCCGTCCTTGCGGCTTTGCTGGCACCTGAACCCTCACAGGGGTTTCGGCAGGGGCACAGGCCATCCTACCCGGGCTGCTCTGGCCTGGCCATCTGGGGGTGGGGGTCAGTGGGTGGAGGTCAGGGGGCAGTGGCAGAGAAGTGGGGGGGGCTATGGCACTCCTGGGGGCCGAGGGCCCTGCTCCCCACTGCCTGCGGCTGGGCCAGTTAGGGTGCCTCAAGCATGAGCTGTGGACGCGGCCAGCGGGAGCTGGAAGCTGTCAGGGAGAACCACGGGGCTGCTCGGGCGGCGGGGGACCATGGCCATGTGAACTGGGGGAGCCTGTGGACTCAGGGGGACCCTGTGGACTCGGGGACCCTGTGGACTCAAGGGGACCGTGTGGACTCAGGTGGGCTGTGTGGACTCGGGGGAACCCTGTGGACTTGGGGGGAACCATGTGGACTCAGGGGAACCCTGTGGACTCGGGGGGACCCTGTGGACTCGGGGGGACTGGTGAGCTGGGGCCGAGCGTCCTCCTGGCATGGCTCTGCCGGCGGGCTTGAGCGGTCTCTGTCTTGCTCTCTCCAGACCTCGTCCGGGGAACCATGGAGGCCCTGCAGCACGTGCCGGCGCTGGAGCTGCAGCTGCAGGTGAGGGGTGGAGCCGCGGGCCACGCTCAGCCCTGCCAGCCCTCCCTGGGCCCTTGCCCGGCCCATTCCAGCCAAAGCGCTGGCGGGCGGCGCTCAGAGGGCCCGGGTCCTCGTGGGAAGAGCTCTGGTCCAGGCTCCCCCTGGAGGTACCGGAGGTGGAGGGGTAACAAGGGGGCGGGAGGCCCTGAAGCCGTGCAGACGGCCCCCGAAGGGGCCACAGGTGGCCCGGGGCCGCTGGAAACACGCAGGAGAGGGCCGGCCTCCCCTCAGCCCACCTGGGAGCAGCCTGCTCTGAGCACCATGCCCTGTTCACTTCACCCCGACCTCGCCCTGTGGGTGAAGGAGCGCCCCCGGGGCCAGCCAGGGCCAGGACCACCCGTCATCCAGGGTGGTCTGTGCTTGTTCTCCTGGTGGGTGGAGACGTGGGGACCCCGAGGTACCTGGAAGCCCAGGAAGCCTGACCTCACCCCGCTAGTAGCCCCGTGGTGGCCACTGCAAGTCCCCCCCCCCCACCCTCCAGTGGGGATGGAGCTGTTGAGCTGTGGTCAGGGCCCACGCAGCATCAGGTCCCAGGGAGAGCTCTCCAGGGCCCTCTGCACCCCTTGGAGCCGGCCGATCCCCGGGGGCCCACAGGGCACCGGGACACCCCCATCCCCGAACCCCTCACCTGGCCCAGCCCCCAAGGCCTCCCTGCCACACAGAGGCCCAGCAGGTGAGGGGGCTCAGCCAAGGTCGAGGCGTCATGATGGGGTGGGTGTGCCAGAGCCTGTAAGCCTGCCAGTGTGTGTGAGTGTGTAAGTGTGTGTGTGTGAGTGTGTAAGTTCATGAGAGTGTGTCTGAATGTGTGTGTGCATGTGTGTGAGTGTACATGTGTATGTGCATGTATGTGTATCTGAGTATGTGTGTATGAGTGTGTGTGCATGCATGTGTGTGTGTGAGTGCATGTGTGTGTATCTGAGTGTGTATGTGTGTGTGCGTATGCAGGTGTGTATGAGTGTATGTGTGAGAGTGTCTGAATGTGTGAATGTATGTGTGTGTGCATATATCTGAGAGTGTGTGCATGAGTGCGTGAAAGTGTGTCTGAATGTGTCTGTGTGCATGTGTGTGTGTCTGTGTGAATGTGTGTATGAGTGTGAGTGTGTGTGTGTCTGAATGTGTATGAGTGTGTATCTGAGTGTGTGAATGTATGAGTGTATATGTATGTGTGCACGTATGCATGTGTGTGTCTGAATGTGTGTGCATGAGTGCATGTGTATGAGTGTGTGTGTGTGCGTGCATGTATGCATGTGTGTGTGCCTGAATGTGTGTGTATAAGTGTGTGCATGTGTGTATGAGAGTGTGTGCACACGTATGCATGTGTGTGTGTCTGAATGTGTGTGTATAAGTGTGTACATGTGTGTATGAAAGGGTGTGTGAATGTATGAGTGTGTGCGCATGTGTGCGTGTGTGAGTGCATGTGTGTGTATGAGTGTGTGAATGTGTGTATGAGAGTATATGTGTGTGTGCCTGAATGCATGTGTATAAGTGTGTGCATGTGTGTGTATGAGAGTGTGTATATGTGTGTGTGTGCCTGAATGTGTGTGTACAAATGTGTGCATGTGTGTGTATATGTGTGCATGTGTGTATATGTGTGTGTGTGTGTATGAGTGTGAGTGTGTGTATGAGAGTATATGTGTGTGTGCCTGAATGTGTGTGTATAAGTGTGTGTATGTGTGTATGTATGAGTGTGAATGTGTATGAGTGTGTATGTGTGTGTGCCTGAATGTGTGTGTACAAATGTGTGCGTGTGTGTGTGTGCGTGAGTGCATGTGTGTGTGTCAGTGTGTATATGTGTGTGTGTGTGCGTGTGTGTGCGTCTGTGTCTGTCCCTAGCAGAGCTGCCAGGCTGTCTGGTCGTGTGTCTGGGCAAGGGGCTGCCTGGGCACCATGGGCCCTGGCCTGCCTGCCAGGGGGCGCGGGAGGTGGCGGTGGCCGGGAAGGCCAGGAAGGCCGGGCACTCACCTCTGCTGCCCGCACAGGTGCCCCTGAAGGTAAGCCTGAGTGCAGGCCGCTCGTGGGGACACCTGGCACCTCTGCAGAGGGCCCCTGGCCCCGGCCCCACCACCGTTCTGCCAAGTCTCCAAGCAACAGCTGGGCCCCCGCCAGCTCTAGAGCACCGACCCCCGCGCCTGCATTTTTTGCCTTCATTTGGCCTGTAGCCCCAGGCAACAGCGAAGAGAACCGCGTCCACCAGCGCTTTCTATGTGGTCAGGGCCACCTTCCCCCGGGGCCGCCTGCAGTAAACGCTTCTCAAGGAGCTGTCCTCACCTGTCTGTGTGAATCCTTCCCGTGGGTAGGAAACCGTGCCCGCAGCCCTCTGCCACTCTGGGTCCCCCCACCGGGCAGCTGCTCCGCACCTTGCAGGAGCCGGGAGCAGCCAGCAGCCTGGCTCCCGGAGGCCCCCCGGCGCCAGCGGGCGGGTGGCGGTGCGCTGGGCGGAGAGCACGGCCCGACCACCCTCCTGAGGGCCAGAGGGGCCTGTGCCTGGGCGCTCAGCAGCCACTTCTCACAGACACCCCGGGCCCGAGAGAGGGTCTGGCCTGAGCACCCCAGAGCCTCCCCGCGGCCTGAGACAGAGCTGCCCCCTTGGACGACAGGGACACTGTGGCCAGAGAGGTTGCCTCGCCGGACAGGCCCCAGCAGGCCTGCCCCGCCCCGGCTCCTGGTCTGGGTTCCAGCTCCGCGAGCCACCTCCAAGAGGGGCGCAGTGCTCGCCGGGCAGGGCAGACCAGCAGGGCTGAGGGAGCCCCTCCAGGAGGGGAGCAGGCTCCCCGCCCCAGCCCGGCTCCCAGCCTTACAGCGACTCGAGCCCACGAGACACGGCCTCACTCTTCCGGGTGACGGGGTCGTCGCCGCTCACCATGCCCAGGCCCGTTCCTCTCACGGTTTCAAATCGTTGTCGCTGGTCTCCCAGGGCGTGCAGGGCCTGACGGCCGGGCCTGCCCCTCGCAGCGGGCGCGGGGCCCCCCACACCACTGCATCCGGCGTGTCAGTGTCTGAACGACGTCCTGTGTTCATGCCATCACCACAAAGGCAGAGATCACCGCCTCCTCTCGTGAGGACCTCGCGCAGACCAGCGACCGTCCTGGGAGCGCCTTCCTGGGGCCGGGCTGGGCCCCTGTGTGCAGGCAGCCCCGTGGGGCAGGCGGGACCCAGTCAGACTCAGAGAAGAGGGCGCACCCCCGCCCGGAAGGCGGCCCCAGCAGGAGGGGGCAGCCAGAGCAAGGCCCGCCTGGGGGCCGTCACACTGGGTGGGCTTCAGCAGCCCTGGGGCATGCTGGGCGCCTCCCCCGGGGTCTCAGCGCCCCTGTCCCTGGCTGACACCCCAACCCCCCCACGGCCCTTCCTTACAGGACCTGGAGGTCCCAGTGCCCTCCACCCACCCCATCCGGTGAGCCCATGGCTCCAAGGAGCGTCAGACAGGCAGGCAGATGCAAGCGGGCAGGGTGGCCAGGTCAGGGCTGCAGACACAGGAACGGGGGGCCCCCCCGCCCACGGGTCACCCCACCACTCACCCCCACCCCGGGGTCGGGGGGAAGCCCAGCACCTCAGGGAGGAGCCCTTCCGGGCCCAGTGTTACACAGAGGACACGGCAAGAAAGCACGGAGCCCGATTCCATCAGCTCGGGTTTTATTGAAAAACAGCAGCATCGGGGGCCGGGCAGGCGCAGGGCCGTGGATGCGGCCCCTCCCGTGGCTCACACATGCACAGGGGGCCAGGGACCCCCCGCCCGGCAGCCCACGCCCCCAGAACTCGGCGCCCCTTGGGGCCCTCCCGCGGGCCACTGAGCACGTCCTGGACACACAGACGGTGGACTCAGCAAGTGGTGGTAGCCCACCCAGGGCCGCCGTGGTCAGATGGCCTGGCCCGGGGCCCCCCATCCCCAGATCTGACCTCCAGCCTGCAGAGTGTCACCGAGTGTCCCTGCCCTGGCCACCCTCCCCACAGTGCCAGCGCCCCGGGCAAAAGCTCACCCCAGGCACCCCTGCTGCACGCGGGCCCATCCAGCAGCCTCAGCCCAGGAGGAAGGAGGGCTGGGACCCAGGCCGGCTGGGCCGGAGGAGAGCGGACGAGGCCGCGGGGCCAGCCCGCCCCGGCCAAGCACCCCCGGCCCCCTGGGGCCCTCAGACACCAGGCTCTCCCCCTGCACACGTGCACACACACACAGGCACACACGCACACACACAGGCACACCCCTTCTCCAAAGTGGCTGATTATTGCTGTTAAAAAACCACATCCAACACTGGGAGTCAGCAGATCTCATGCCGCCGAGGCACCCCGAGCAAACGCAGCCCAGGGTCTGCCCGCACCCGGCCCAGAACTCAACCCCAAAAAGTCCCCAGGGCCACCAGCTCAGGTTCAGGGGCTGGAATGATGCACAGCAGTGGTTTCGGACAGACATGGGAGCAGAGGTGGCACACGGCACGCGCCAGGGAGGGCCCAGGGCCACAGTCCAGCAGCCCCCGACACTGACAGCCCCCAAGGGCAGGCAGATGCTTGCACCCATACTTCCAGCATGCCCCCTGGAGGCCAGAGCAAGGCCAGGGGCCCAGAGGGCCTCCAAGCCCTTGCCAGACACAGGAAGGAGCCCCTCACCCCCAGAGGACCATCTCTGAGAAAGGACCCCCAGAGCAGGATGGGGGCCCCGGGACCACGTGGCCTCCCGGTCCAAGCCCCTCATCCGTCCACCCCCAACCCTGCCCTGGGCCAGCCCCAACACAGACGGAGGGACCAGGGGGGACACCACCTCGGCCCTGCGTGGGGCCAGACCACCCAGCCGGCCCCAACACATGCCCACCACCCGCTCTGGCTGCCCGCCCTCAGGACCAGCTGCCTAAAGAGCCTTTACCCGGGCAAAGCCTGCCAGTCACGGGCCAGGACGCTGGGCCTTCCAGCAATGCTAGAGCCTCAGCCACCCTGGGTCCCGAGACCCGGATGGGCCCCGAGACCCGGATGGGCCCATCGGACCGGTGCTCCAGGCCCATCTGACAAAGACGTGCTCAGGCTCCGCCTCCCGCTTCTGTTGCCTGGAAGCTGGGCCCCTAAGCGCGGAGGGGCCCAGGGCCGCCCCACACAGAGAAGCTGCCCAGACACACCCCCAGGCAGGACCCCGGGGCACGCTTCACAGAGGTAGAAGTGACATCAGGATTTCTACAAAGGTATAAAACTCACAACGCAGTGCATGTTTGTGGAGCAGTTAGCTCCCAGGCTGAGGGGAGGCTGGAAGACCTGTCCCCAGGAGCCCAAGCCGCACGCTGGCCGCGCAGGGGTCCCAACCTGGGCTCAGCACGCACCCAGCCTGGGGTACACGGGCACCTCAGGGCAGGGCGGCAGCTGGACAGCAGCGTTCCTGACATGCGGCCACCCTGCCACACCCCTCCTGGTGTCCGTCCCGGCAGCAACAGAGGGCACGAGGGGAGGCTGAGGGCCCAGCCCGTGCCCAGCACCCTCTGGGCCATCTGCAGGGGTGGACAGGGGGCCCAAGCAGCAGGGGACAGGAGGGGCCACACCCCTGCCAGGAGGGACCCCCTCGAGGTGCTCCAGTCCACACCAACAGATGCTGAGGGCCCCCCGCGCCCACGCCCCCACCGGGGACAGGGGCCCCAAAGGCACAGGGTGGGAGGAAGCCCGCGGCGTCCCGGAGCCGCCACCGAACAAGGACATGACCCGGCAGGCCCCAGGCCGGCCGCAGCCCCACCGCACCCCTCGCCACCTAAGGCCACCCCGAGCCGACACCAAACCCAACAGAAAGAGGAAAAAGGCACAGCTTTGTTTTCCGTTTTGCTAAAACACTTTACGTCTGTCTGTATTATCCAGATTAACAAAATCTGAGAGCTGCAAGAAAATAGGGGGCCGATTTCTGTACAGTCTACAAAACTCCCACCCCCGATGGGGGCCGGGCGCCACCGGGGAGAATGTACAGGGGAGCGCGGGGTCTGTACAATGTTCTGCAAGTTATCTCAGCCGCTCACAGTACCCAGGGCCCCTCGGGAGGCCAGGCGCAGCCCGCTCAAAGCGCCTCTGAGGACGCGCCCTCCAGGGCCCCACATGTGGGGCCCAGGTCAGTGGCCCACGCCACCTGCCACTCCCCGCACCCCCAAAGTAAGGGGTCTCGGCGGGCCTCTATGTCCCTCCGGCCACCACCTTCCTCCCCTGCTCTGGGCCACCCCCGCTCCCAAAAGCCCCTGCCTGCGACCTGGGGCAGGGGGTGAGCACCCCGAAGGCACCCCACTCCTACACTGGACGCTGCTGGCAAACTGCTCCCGCCCGCGCCCGCCCAGGAGTGCCCTCAGGGCGGAAACGACGTTCAGTCAGGGTCTCCCTCCAGACTCCAAACCAACCCTCCATCCCCCGGCACCCGCCCCCACCAAACTGGGCCGGAAATAGTGCATATTCTAGACCACACAGGTGTGTGTGTGTGTATGTGTGTAGGTATCAACTACCATTTTGTCCCAAGAGTTAAAGTCATGCAGAGTGCTATTCTGTCTAAATAACTTATTAAAAAATAGGTCGGCTTCAGGCTGGGAGAAGCTACGGGCTCGGTGGTGCGGGCAGCAGCCTGGGTTGGTCAAGATTCACAGGACAGAGCCCGGCTGCCCCGGGGCAGGAAGTACCCAGGGGGTCCGGGAGCGGCCACCAAGCCCGATGGAGCTGGCCCTGGGGGAGCGGGGACCCCCACAGCCGCCTCCACCCTGCCCTCCCAGAGGGCCCTGACCGCTGCTGGACCACACGTCGCTATGGGAACCACACCTGGATGACGACGCCAATCAGCAAAGCCCGGGCGGAGGAGGGGCAGGTACCGAAAGGAAAGGGTGTGATCCGACGTCGAAGCAGAGCTGGACTGGGGGAAGCGAGGGGCGAGGTGGACAGCAGGGCTCCAGAGAGCCGGGTGGGGGCCAGGGCGCTAACCAGTCTGGTCCAGTCTGGGCGGGGCAGGGGTGGGGGCTGCGGGCATGCGGCATGCTGCAGCCAGGCCACATCCTCGGCATGCACAGAGCGGAGCAAAGCGGCCTGCTGGCAGCCCAGCGCCCCGGGGGCGCGGCAGGCCACGCCCGCTGGGGGCGGACGGCCGAGCCCCGCCCCACTGCCGGCCATGGGTCTGCTGGGCGCGGGGGTCCTCACCCCAGAGGCTCTGTGCTTGGTGGGCAAGGCGGGGCCCCTCGCCACCTCAGGGCTAAGCGGGACGGGGCGCACCGGCCGGGGCCAGCAGCTGCGTGGGCTCGTGGCGGCCCACGCTGTCCCTCTTCAGGGCGTGGCCCGACCCAGGGAGGGCGGGGGGCGTGGCTGGAGGGCCCACCCACCTTCCCACGTGTCACCGATGCACTCCGCCCCGGCATCCTCCCGGAACCAGCCAAGGAACCGTGTGGTGTCGAAAAGGGAGAAGCCCAGCACACACGCCAAGGTGAGCGTCTGAAAGCGGCCCGGGCGGCGGGCGGGGCGGGCGCAGGCGGGCGGCGGGCGGCGGGCGGGCGGACGGCGGCGGTCACTCCTCGCGCAGCTGCAGGCGGTAGCGGTGGTAGCGGACCTGGAAGAAGAGGCGCTCGGCCAGTGAGAGGGTCATGCCGGGCATCACGTAGCGGTCACTTGAGCCCATGTGTCTGAAGCCCAGCGACTCGTAGAGCTTGTGGGCGGCCACCTTGACGGCCGTGGTGCCCAGCACCACCGCGGAGTAGTTGTGCACCAGCGCGAACTCCAGCACCTTGCGGCCCAGCGCCTTGGCGATGCCCTTGCCGCGGAAGCGCGAGTCCACGGACATGCGCAGCAGCTCCACGGTGTTGTCCGCCGCGTGGGCCCGCGCCGCCACGATGCCCACCACGTTGCCGTCCAGTACGGCCACCCAGAAGCAGGAGCCTGTGGGGAACAGGGAGGCGGTCAGGGCCACGGGCACCGCCACATGTCAGCCGGCCCGCAGGGCCCCTCTGGGCCAAGCGCCGGGCCCAGCCTGCCTGCCACCCTGCCCCCAGGCCCGGCCCAGACCCTCCGCAGTTCCGGGCAGGGCAGGAGGGGGCTTTGGGGGGGGGATCTCTGGGGAGCTGAGAGGCACAGGAGGGTCAGAGGGACGAAGATGGGAGGGGAGAGGCCTGGGGGCACTGGCCACAGGGAGACCATCGCCTCCAGTGACCCGAGGTCCAGGGGCTCCAGGAGATTAAGCCGGGGTGGTGCCCACTCCAGGGAGCCTGCCTGCGCACGCCCTACCCACGGCCACACCAGCCTCCACTGCCACGTCCTCTCCCTAAAGCGCCTTCACATGACCCCGCCGGGAAGACACTCTTCTCCCGTCCGCTTGACACCTCAGGGTCCCCCCCGCCTGCTTCCCCAGCACACCCCCCGCCCCGGCCTGTCACCTCTGTGGGGGTCTCCTCACTGCCAAACCCTGAGACTGAGCCCGGGCACGCAGCCAGAGCTTGGGAATGACCGCCCCCACCCACCCAGCCCGCTGACCTGCCCACTGGCCAGGGGCTTGGGCTCTCCCCACCCACCCAGCCCGGGTCAGAGGTCAGCACAGACTCAGTTTCCCCAGAGCAGAAGCAGCCCCCACAAGCCCCAGCGGGGCCTGGTTAGCCGAGTCCAGCATCCCCGCCCCCCGAGGGGTCTTCCTGTAGAACCCCCCCCCCCCAGCTGTCTCCGCCCACCTGATCTCGCGTCCAGGGGGACTACGCCCCAGAGAGGGTGGGCCATTCCAGGCTTTGGTGCAAGGCCCCTCCCGTCCTGGGCAGAGCTGGGCTGAAGATGCTGGTAAGATGCTTTGTTTGGACTTGGGAGAGGGTAAAGCAGAACCAAGGGTGCCCAAGGTCTGCCAGGCGGCTTCGGGGCTGGGAAAGGACCTACCGCCACGGCCCGGAGCTGGTCCCACCAGGCAGATCAGCCTGGCCCTGGGAGCCTTGCTTCCCCTGGCCCGGCCACCCTTCCCTGCCGCCCACCAGGGTCCTACTTGACCCTCACCAGCCGTTCAGGCCCCTCTCCACACAGACCTTCCTGCACCTGGGGGACCTTCACGCCCCAACTCCAGGCATGGAGAAAAGCCTGCCCCTGCCCCCAGGCCAGCCTGGAGCATAAACTTCCTGGAGGGGATGGCTCCAGAGCAGGTACCAGCCCCTCCGTCTACAGAAAGCCAGGGCCGGGGCGAGACCCTGGGATTAGTTAAGTGGCCCAGGGACCAGAAGTGGAAGCCGTGACGTGAGACCCCCGTTCTCCTAGGGTTCTCATCCCCTCACTGTGCAGTCCCCTTTCCTGCCACTCAGGGCCCCAGCATTCTGGGTCAGCCTGGGACCCACAAGACACACCGAAAGGGCCCCTGGGGGGCGAGACAGGCGCCAGGCGACGGGCAGCGGCAGCCCGAGAAGCAGGGCGGGTCAGCGTGGCCCAGGGCCAGCTCGGGCCACCGGCGCCCGGCCCTCAGAGGACACAGGACGGAAGCCGGCGACGGTCCGGGAGGAGGACCCAGTCCTGCCAGCCCGGCCCTGCCAGCGCGTGGCGCCCCACCCCTCGGCCAGCACCCTCGTCCCCAGGAGGCTCAGTTCACCGGGCGCCCGGCCCAGGCTGCCCCCGGCCCACCGGAGGCTGCTGGGGCGGGGGTGGCTCTGCCGGGAGGAGGGACTGGGGGGCGGGGCACGGCTGGAGCCTCACCGGGGGGCTTCATGTAGTACTGCTCGATGTCGGCCATGTCCGTGTGCAGCGCGCAGTCCAGGTAGGCGAGGACCACCTTCCGGCTGTAGTAGTAGCGCAAGGCCAGCAGCCCCGCGGGCACCAGGCAGGTCAGCAGGAGGGAGCGCGTCAGGGCGAAGCAGAGCGCTGCGGGGAGACGGCGCGCTGAGTGCCCGCCGGGGCCGCCCGAGTCCAACACCGCACTGGCCCCCGGCCGACAACCACCGGGCGTGGGCGGAGGGGACCCCAAGCCCACAGCCCGGCCTGTTTTCTCTGGAAGAGCAAAAACCAGCACAGCTGCTGCTTCCACTTGGCCCTGATGGCAAACTTCTCGCCCGAGGACACGATGCCGTCACACCTGACATCACGACTTCCAAGTGTCCTGGGCACAGCAGCGGCCTCTGGCAGGCTGCCCTCAACCGCTGGCGAGCATGGGTTAGGGCATGACTGGGGGGGCAGGGGGCCTGCCCGCCCTGCCCATCACCCGGACCCTTAGCTGAGGAAGGGCGCTTTGCCCATATCCTGGCCCACATGAGGCTGGGGGAAGTCAAAGAGCCGGCAGGCCAGGCACCGTCTCTCTCCGGAACTTGGGCGGGGGCCCCACCCCAGCCAAGAACCCTCAGGGCCGGCTTCTGGGCGTCATGAGGACAGGGGCCAGGGAGGAAGGCCGAACCGGGCCTCCAGCGCTCAGAGGCAGACGTGCCTGCAGTGAAAGGCCTCTGCTGCGTGACCTTGGGAAGTCCCGCCCGCCCAGCCTCAAGCTCCACATCTACGAAATGGGGAGAACCGCCCTCCCGCTGCAAGGCCTCAAGGGGCCAAGCCTCAAAGCCCCCCGCGGGGGCGCCGCGTCAGGCCCACCGCCCCTCGCCCCGCCTCCTCAGCGTGCTCCCTCCGCCCGGCACCCCGGGGAGCTGGCTGCCTGCCCCTCATAAATTAGCACTTGGAGCCGGCAAGGCAACCTCCCCCGCCCGGCGGATTATATATAGTTACACGCGCCGGGCGCGGGGCCTCGGCGGCGGGCGCTACCTGCCGCCCCCCCCCCCCCCCCGCCTCCAACCGGGATGACTGGGGAGGGGACGCCGGTGGAGACCCCAGTCCTCCCCGCCCGCAGCCCCTGCACTCGGCTCGCACCGGTTCCCACGCCCCCGCCCCGCGCGCCTTGGCCGGGAGCCCGGATCGGCCCCAGCGCCGGGGGCCACCTCGCCCCAGGGCCGCCGCAGAACGTGCGCGTCCGAGGCGCAGGCAAGGGTCCGCCTCCCTCCCGGGACGAGGCCCGGGGCCAAGGTTGGGGGGTGGGGGGCGAGAGGACCGGAGGGAGCCCCGTGCGCGTCCCCAGAGGGCCGGGCGGGCACGGACTGCGGCAGGCCGGGGTGCGCCCCGCGGCCCGGGCCCCGCCGCCCCGCCGGGTCCCCGCGCACTGACCGGCCAGCAGGGCGTAGAGCAGCTGCGCGCGCGGGTGCTGCCGCAGGCCGCGGAAGGCCGTGTTGGGGATGCGCTCCATGATGCCGTCGTAGAAGATGCGGCGCGCAGCCTCCTGCTCCGCCGCGCGGAACTCGCGGATGTACACGCCGCGCCCCTCGGCCGGCTCAGCGCCCCCGGCGCCGCCGAGAGCCTGGGGGCCCGGCGCGGGCGGGGGCGCGGCGGGGGCGGCGGCCGGCCCGGGGGCGGCGGGCAGCGGGGGCCACATGGCGCCGGCGGCGGCGAGCAGCGCGTCCTTCTGGGCCCCCGGCAGCGCCTCATGGTCCTCGGCGGCCACGATCTTCGTCTCGCAGACCATGTCGGGAGGCCCACAATGCATGCACCCGGCCGGGCGGCGCAGCGCAGGGACGCGGGCCGGGCGGCGGGCCCAGGGCAAGGGCGCGGCGCCCTCGGACCCGCGGCGGCGGCGGCGGCGGCGGCGGCAGCGGCGGCGGCTCAGGAGCGCGGGGCGGAGGCGGCGGGCGGCCGGGGCGCGCGCAGGGAGCTGCGCCGCATTTTGGAGAAGTATTTATAATGCAGCGGCGCCGGTGCAGTCGCGGCGCCCGGGGTCCCGCAGGGTCCTAGCGTCCACTGCATTGGCTGCCGAGGGTCACCATGTGATCTCGAGGGTGGGAGCAGACGCCGCCCCCGCGCCCGCCCGATGGCACACTCGGGCGCTGCACCGCGGCCGGCCGGGGGCGGCGCGGGCGCCCCGGGAGCGCGACGGAGCGGCCGAGCCCCCGCGAGGCCGGCCGGGGACGAGCAAGCGTGCGGCCGGGAGTCGCGGCCGGGGTCCCGGCCCGGAACGGGCGCTCCGTGGGACTCCCGGCCGGGCGCCTCCCGCCCGGGCCCTGCGCTCCCGCGCGTGCCGCCGGTGAGCGCTCGGACCTGGGGCCGCGCCGCCGGACCCCGCAGCGCCTCGTCCTCCTGCTCCTCCTCCTCGGCCGCCGGGCGCTGTCACGGAAGCGTCTCCGTCTCCATCTCCCGCCCCTTTGTCTGAACGCGGCGCTTGACCGAGATCCTGGGGAGGGGGCGCCCCGGCTTGCCCCGCCCGGCGTCCCTGGGAACCTGCGACCGGGGCCGCACGGGCTGGCGGCGCGGGGACGCGGTCAGAGCGGGGTCCGATGCCCACGCCGCCCGCAGCCCAGCGGGTCCCCGCGCTCCGATGCCGGATCCCCAGCGCCGGCGCGGGGGCGCGGGGCCCTCAGGACCCCTCCCGGCTCGGCCCCCGCCCTCCGCGGCCCGCGCATGCGCCCCGCGATCTCGGTGCAGGTGCAGGGAGGGCGCTCGGCGCTCGCCCCGGGCCCCCGCGAGCCCCCCGCGCCGACGCCGCGGGCAGGGGGCGAGAGGGCCAAGTGGAAGGGGGAGGGCGGGAGTCCCAGGCCCGCCCCCAGCGCTTGACTAGCCCAGCCCCCGCCCCCCGCATCCCCGCACCCCCCTTCCCCGCGTCGCCCCAGTTCCCGGCAAGTGACCCCGCGGGCCGGTCTGGAGCGGAGCTCACACCCGCCCAAGTGGAGAGCAAGCCTCGGGCTCCAGGCCTGAGGACCTTCGGGCCGCTAGGGCCCAGTGAGGCGGCGGCGGTCACCCAGAGGCCAGGAAAGGGACCGCCCCTAGCGGGGTCGCGCTGAGGGACCCAGGGGGCGCGAGAAGAGGGAGGACCCAGGGCCCAAAGCGCTGGGTCGTAGCGGGAGGGGCAGCCGAGCTGGGCCGTCACGCGCTCGCCGTGTTTCGTGTGTCAGGATTTGTCCGGGGTCCGCCTGTGACCTTCCAGGAGAGCCGGGTGGGATCACGAACAACGTCAGAGGCACTCCTCTGGCCGTTCAGAGAGCCCTCCACGCGCCGCCAGGGGCTGCCCCGCGGCGGCGGAGGCCGGGCTCCCGGGCATCCTGAGGATGGCCGGCTCCACGGCAGGAGGAAGGTCGCAGCCAGAGGACAGCGTGCAGGGAGTCCAAGAAGGAAGAGGGTCGGGGGTGGGAGTGCCCTGGGCAGCGTCCTGACACCCGCCCCCAGATCCGGGGCTGCAGGGGTCCCTACAGGCCCGTGGCCTCTGCTGGCCGTTGTCAGTCACTCAAGCATGTCCCACCCTTGTAGCCCCCCAGGCTCCACTGTCCATGAGATTCTCCAGGCAAGAATACTGGAGTGTTTGCCATGCCCTTCTCCAGGAGATCTTCCTGACCCAGGGATCGAACCCGGATCTGCTGCATTGCAGGCAGATTCTTTACTGTCTGAGCCACCAGGTCTTTCCTGGGTCCATACATAATCAGCCCTGCCCCTCCTCCACCCCAACAGCCAGGCCCAGATACGGAGTGGGGGCCTGGGCCCCCACTCAGCCTGACCTCGTAGGGCCCCCTCCCGCCTTGGTGGGTTGAGCTCACCCTCCAGCCTGCACAAGTGGGAAAGGCCGCGGCGCCCTGAGGCAGTGGTCCAGCTCCTGGGGGGGAGGGAGAGCGCCAGGACCAGGTGGCAACGGACAGGGCTGGCCCCCAAGGGGCCCGCCCGGGTTCTGGACTTCAAAGGGCCGCCAGCTGGGGCAGCCTGGGAGAGGCGTGAGGTGCGTGCAGGTAGCTGGGTGGCCCCAGGCCCCGCTGCCCGGCCTCAGTCCAGGGCCCAGGGAGGGGACTCCCCTCGTGCTGTCGGGCGCAGCTGGACTGGGGGCAGGGTCCTGGATGCTGTTGGGAGCCTGGGGCGGGCGGAGTCTGGCTGTCTTCCCAGCACACCTGGGTCACCCACCCTGGCCCAGCCCACAAATTCCCGCCCACTCCTCTTGACTTTGGCTGACCCGACTATCCTGACCTGACACCTACCAGAGCCCCACGGGTCCCTGACGGCGGTAGTGGGGGTGCTCTGAGCACAGCGAGAACCCCGCCCAGACCCCAGAGTGGGGAGGAGGAGGGCCCAGCACAGGACCGTTCGTTCAGCGAACGAACCCCACTCCCAACCCCAGGCGAAGAAAGGGACCCATGGGCAGAGAGGGTCTCCGGGATCCCAGGGAGAGGAGCACCTGGGAGGACTGCAGAGGTGGCAGGGGTGCTGGCGGAAGTGGGCCGGAGGGCCAGGAGCTGGGAAGGCGAACAAAACCTGGAACAGACTTGGCGGGGGCCAGGGCCCAGCCCACGGGAGCTCTTCCCAGAGAATGCCAAGGGGAGGAAGCAAGAGAAACCTAGACTGCCCAGCTGGGGGACTGGGCCCCCTGCTTAGAACCTGCCCGGTGCCTGGCTGGGCCCTGGGCTCTGAGAGCTCCTGACGGCGGGGAGGGAGTGACGCTCCTGACCCATCCGCTGCACCCCAGGCTCCTAACCAGGAGTCTGTGACCCAGCACCCAGCCTTCCTGCCAACAGGCTGGGGGGTGCCTGCCCTCTACCGGGCCCTGAAAAGGACAAAGCAGCGCTCTCCTGGTGCTTTACAAGCTGGGGGTGGGAGCAGGAGCCCACCAGTCACAGAGGCCGGCGCTCCAGCTGGACTTTGGGACTAAGGAAAATAAGCTGGGACAAGGGCTGAAGAGCAGGGCGGGTGGTGGAGGCCACGTGGGAACTCTGTGGAGAGGGACAGCACATGTAAACACCCGGGGGTGGCGGGGACTACGAGGCCAATGTGCCCGCAGAAATTTTCAGACGGCTGATTTACCACACAATTGTCTAGGAAGCTATTTGAAGGCAGGCCACCATGAGAAGATGGTGTGGAATCTAGGAAGCAGTGCCTCCAAACCAGAAGCGTGAAGGTGGGCAGCAGGAATGCCCAGCTGGTTGGGAGCCGGAGGGCACAGGCCACGGAGAGGAAAGGCTGGGAAGGACCAGACTGCTGGAGGATGAGACAGATGTGACGAAGGCAGACGGGAGGGAACAATCGGATGAACAGTCTGCAGGGGCAACAAAAGCAACGCCTTCCCAGCTCACGCGGCCCCGACGCCGTCATGAAGATGCTCTTGGTCTCGTCAGCAGAAAGCGGTGGAACTGCTCAGGGCAGAGCCAAGACGCCCTTGGCCTTGACCGCACGCAAGGCTAAACCCTTCACGGGGCCCAAGCTGCTTCTCCAGCATCACCCCCGAGCAGGCCTTCCCCACCCCAACCAACTCTGCTCCCTTCGAGGCTGACTGTGGCCAGAGCTGCCCACCCCAAAGGGCCCACCTGGGGCCTTGCTTGACCTCCGGGGCCTGTGACAGGCTGGCTTCTGCCTGAAGCCCCCCCCCCCCGGGTCTCCGCTCTCTCCCTGCCCCGTGAAGACCCCCCCCTCCTCGGGGGCGTCGCCTCCCCGTCCCCATCCCTGAGCCCCAGGGGCCTTCTCTCCCCAGCGCCTTCCCGGGCGTGTCTGCCCCATGGCCTCCTGGGCTTCTCTGCTCACCCACCTCCCCCAGCCCCGGCCCCTCACTCCCGACGGTACCCACTCTGTCCCCAACCTGAGCCCATCCTCGGCCAGCAGCCAAGAAGGTCCAGCTCAGACAGACCTCAGCCTGCCCACCTCCCCGGCCCAGGCCAGAGGAGGCCCCATCCTTCACGCCGCCCCCCACCCTCAGCGGCCAGACTGCCCAGAGCTGCCGCCTGTCCCTTCTGCCTGCGGCCGCTGCCTCCCCACCCAGCGGGGCCCTCGGTTCCTCCCAAAGGGCAACCCCTGCAGAGGTTCTATCACAGGAACTCCAGCTGGAGCCAGGCTTTGGGGCTGCCCAGCCCAGTTAAACTTCGATTTTGGATACACCGGTGATTTTCACTTTAAACGTGTCCCGAGTATTGCCTGGGACATGCGTTCACTAAGTGCTCACACTTCAAGTGCCTGCTTGCTCCCACCAAGAAGGGCTCAGCGAGCCTCGTGTTTGGGAATCTGGGCTCCCTGGCAGCCAGGAATGTCCACGTGACTGAGGCCAACCTGTGGGACATGGGCACTCTCTGGCAGTGCCCTGATGGAGGTGCCTGTTTCTGCCACCCGCTGCTCCTTTGGGGCCCCAGGACAGGTGGCCCTGGTTCCTGCCCCCCATGCCCAGGCCCGAAGACCACCGAGGCCGGCCGTGGCTCCAGCTCTCCTTCCCCGGGGCCTCGCTCTGGCCTGACTGAAATCAGCCCACGGGCATCATCACCCCTAGACATCGAGCTCAGCCCCCCATGAAGCCAAGGTAGGACTCTGGTTCGCTCCCTGTGGTCCTAACACCTGGAGCAGCACCCGCAGGCTGGGCGGGTCCAGCAGAAAAGAATTGAGGATGGGAGGGAGGTCACGGTCAAGAGTCGGGAAGCCACTGGGGCAAGGAAGGGCCTGGGCAAAGCATCTGAACGGCTGTGTGCACTCAGACCCCCAGGACAGGACAGGACAGGCTGGGCCGGGGACTAGGGTCACCCTCCCGGGCAGGGGACCAGGAGTGTCCAGCTCTGGCCACCTCGGGCAGCAGTGCCAGGTGTAGAGACGGCCACGGCCGAGGAACTAAAGCCACTGAGAGGCCACATGTCCCATACCGGTCACTTGTATTTGCAGCCCTGCTGAGTTCCTGGATGTTTCTTACCATATGCACACGTTACTTTGAAAAAGAGATTATAGTATTTACTCAAAAAAAAATTCCTCCAGAAATGAACGGAGGGGAGGAGGAAGGCCTCTGCCTGTTGTTGTGCACACACACGTGGACACGAGTGTGCACCACCCCAGAGTTCTCGCTGCCCAGGGGCCAGGCCAGGGTCGGCAGGAGGGAACCAGCAGGCAGGGGGGAAGCTATGAGGGGGCCCAGCCCGCTCCTCCCAGAGGAGCACTCCCCCACCGCCCAGTCACCCCCTCTCCCGGCACTTGCTGGCTTGGTTACGGGGCCTTGGCCACAGTGGGTCCACCATCCAGACCCGGGGATCCCCTGACCGCAGGGTCCTCACTGCACCAGGGCCTGGGGGGGCCTGGGGTCAGGCAGGCGCTCCAGGCACCCCGCCCCCCAGCGCACCCTCCGTGCTTCAAAGGAAGTGCAGACAGGGAACAGGGTGGGGGGGGGGGCCTGGAAGGCGGTGGCCCCCGTGCCCACGGATGCACGCCCCCAGCCTGGCGCCGGGGTGGGAGAGTTGCCTGGCAGGGAAACCAAGGCCCAGGCAGAGACTCCGGGGGACGACGGTGGGCCCTGGGGGCCCGAGCAGGGACACAGGACACAGGCGTGGGGACCAGGCCTTTATTGGTTGGGCACGTGCTGGTGCGGGTGCTCAGTGCCCGGCCGGCCAGCAGGCACACAGGGCCCGGCGCTCGGCCTGCAGCAGGAGGCTCTCCGTCTACAAAGCAACGAGGGGTGTGAGGGCTCCGCTAGGCGGCACCCAGAAATACAAGCCCGGGGGCCGCCCAGCTCCTGGCTTCCCCCCAAGACACGCCGGCTCCCAGGACTCCTGACGCCTAAACCCAGCTGCATCCGGACAACCCCCAGCCCCAGCTCCGCGGACTGACTGCAGGGGAACCTCAGGGGACCCTCAGCTGCTGCCCAGACCTCCCCGCACTCCACCCGCCTCTGCCGCTCCTGCCCGGGGCCCGGCCTTCCTGAGCCCCCCACCTAGACAACTCTTCCAGCTTCTCTTTCAGGGGCCCCTCTGTCCTGACAGCTCCTCCAGCCCCCAAGGGTGGGCTGGCCGCAGCTCCTCTCAGGAGCCCAGCTCCAGATGCGTCCCCAGGGGGCACTCCAGATCTGGGGAAACCCTTGGGAACTGGGAGCAGAGGGAGCAGGGCGGTATGTTCCCTTCTTCCTACTTCTCAGAGTGCTCCCCCTTCCCAGAAATACACATTTCTGTCACAAAGGAGAACTTCCTTGGCTGGGGCCCAGCGAAGGCGGAGGGGAGGGGCACTGTTCATTCCACACTTAGGGGGTGACTCCGGGCACCCCGGGCCTGCACCCACCCCCTGCAGAGGAGGGGGGGAACTCCCGGCCCCCGGACTGCTGGGCCCAAGCTGGCCTTCCAGCTCATACGGATGGTCTCCCTGCCGCGCCCTCTCTGCCCGCTAGGAAAGACTGGGTTGGGGCAAGCTGTCTTTTCCAGTGACCCCGGGAAAGGAGCCGGGAAGGCCACCGGGAGGAGCGGGAACTGGGCTGCCTCCGCCCGCCCCGCACCCCTCGGGAGGCTCACCCGCGCGTCCAGGCTGTAGGCCGTCTTGCGCAGGTCCTGCAGAGCGCGCTGCATGAACTCGAAGGCGTGGCAGTCCACGCACGGGCGGCCTGCGCGGGGGTCGGGGTGGGCCGTGTCCGGGTCAGGGCGCGCTCGCAGCCGGACTCCCCCAATCCCGGGCAGCGGCCTCCGCGCGCCCCCCGCCCCCCGCCCGCGGGGGCGGGGGGACCACCCGGGAACAAAGGCGAGCCACGCCCCTCCCGCGCGCCCGAGTGGGGTCAGGGCACCCGGGGACCCCTCCGCGTGCGCGCGGGGGACCTACTCTGAGCGGGGACGGCGCTCCCGGCGGCGGGCTCGGCGTGGGCCTGGGCGCCCAGCAGCGCGGCGCTCAGCAGCAGCAGCAGCAGCAGCAGCAGCAGCCGCGGCGGCGGCGACCTCGGAGGTCCGCACGGCGGCGGGGGGGCCATGGCCGAGCTGAGGGAGCCCGGGCGCCCTGCAGGAGCCGACGGTCAGCGGCGTCCGCCCCTCGGGCCTGCGGACCCCGACCCCGAGCTCGGCTTCGCGCGACCCACCCACCCGGACCCCCCGGGACCCGTGAGCCCACCTCGAGGGCCCCGCCCCCCGAGACGAGCGAGCCTCCCAACCCCGCCCCCCGGGTCTGGAGGCTCCCCACGCCCCCGACCCCCCACTCCCGCCACGCCCCCCGGGCTCTGCGACCCCTTCCCTCTCCGTCCTCCCCAGCCCATCGAGCCCCCGCCCCGCCTTTACCGCGGTTCCGGGGACCAAGCTACAGCGGCGCGGCGACTCGAGAAAGACGCGCTGCGTCCCGCGCGTACCGCGCATGCGCCTCGACCCCGCCCCGGCCACCCCCATCCAACGTCGTAGTCATGGAAACCCGGGACGGCGCGAACCGCTCGCTTAAAGGGACCGAGGTGGTGGCTCCCGGACTCGGTACGCGCGGCCCCGACCGGGATCCGCACCCAGACGCCGTCAGGCCTACCCTATAGGCGTGGGCTCCTGAGGGCTGCTTGGAGGAGGCGGCACCTGGACAGGAGCTCCAGAGCCACCGCCGGCGGCCCGGGCACCCGGGCGTCCCTGGACCGATTCCGAGGGAGGGGGCTCGGTGCCCGCCCGGGGCTGGGGGCCGGTGAATGCCAACGCGCGGCCTCTGCGCCCAGTGGGCTAGTGGGTCCAGTCGGGGCGGGTTGCTCCGGGGAGCTCGGCTTCGGGAGCGACCCAGGCCCCGGGGCCCGTCCGGTCTCCTCTCCTCGCCCCGGCTCGGCCTCGTGCCTGACCCTCAGGCCACAGGCACAGGTAAGAAGCCATCGGGCTGCCCGGTCCCCTCCAGCGCTCCGCGTCCGGACACACTCCACGCCAGCTGCGTGACCTGGGACGGGTCGCGTGGCCTCTCTGCGCCCTTGGCTCCTTCGCGATTGCACAAGGTCGTGGGAAGAGTCTCAGGTCCCCGCCCGGCTCACGCGCGCGGGGGCCACCCGTCCTTCTAAGAAGGGTGCTGCCTACTTGGCGTCCACAGGGTCTTTACGAGGCGCAGCACCGTTGCGGAGGCGGCGACCTCCGGGCCGTGCGCCCAGGCCCTCGCGTCCCCGCCCTGGAGCCACCAGCAGCCCGCACGGCGCGGGGCAGCGCCGGGCTTCCTTCGTGGTGGCGGCGCCCGGCCGGATGGACTCCGCCCCACCCCTGGGCCTTGGGTCGGGTGGCGGCCGGGCACGGGATGAGACGTCCGCGGCCCCGACCGTACGCGGGCGCGCTGGCCCAGGGGCGGGGCAGGGCTGCAGCAGGGCCTGCGCTGGGGGCGTCCGGAAACTCCGACCGGCCGGGCGCGGGGGCGCGGGGCCGGCGGGCGGCCTTCCCGGACGCGCGCGTTTCCGCGCCCTTCGTCCGGAGCCCCGCGACGCCGTCCAGCCTCACCATCCCTGCCCCGCTGACTCTCGGGCCTCCGGCTTCGGCCTCCCCGAGACCGAGAGGGGACCGAGAGGACCGCGCCGCCGGCCCGCGAGGGCGGCACCGCAGGGCTGCCTGGGTCCTAAGTCCCTGCCCAAACCCCGTCCGCGCCGGGGTCCAAGCGCCACGCCGGCCCCCCGCCCCTCCCCGGGTACGGGCTTTCCGTCTCCACCAGGTCTTCCGCAAGTCGGCTGTGATTTCTTTCATATCCCAGTGGGACAGACTTCGTGAGCCCCTCGACCCCCATCACTTCTCCCTAACCAGTTTCTCCCCCTTCCTCTCTTTTAAAATGCCTTTATTTTTGGCTGTCCTGGGTCTGCGGGCGGGCTTCGTCTAGTTGCCTGGCGGGGGCTTCACACTGCAGTGTTTCTCCTGCTGCTGAGCCCGGCCTCAGTGGTGCCACAGCGGGTGCAGTCTGCCCAGACCGGGGGCTGACCCTGTGTCCCCCGTGTAGTCAAGCGCATTTTTAACCACTAGACCACCGGGCAAGTCCTTTCTCGAGCCCACACCTGTTGCCTGGGTTGCCTGCAGCTGTCCGGCTGGAGATGGACACGGAGAGGTGTGGTCCGCCAGAGCGTGGCCGGTGCGTGACTCCAGGAAGCTCTGGGAGCAACTGGCTTTGATGGCCCAGAACCCCCAACCCCTCGGAGCCCTCCGCTGTGGGCTCCGCCCAGGGCGTCGTCTGGGGACCCTGGCCCCAGTCCGGAGGAGATCCGCCCCCAGACTCACTGCGCCCACTCTCGGCTGTCACCGACCCCCTGCACTTACCCCCCACCCCCGCCCCGCCAGGGGAAGCCCAGGAGGTGGATCCCGGCGGGGGGGGGGGGGGTGCCAGTGAGCCAGCGGAGCAGAGAAAGGGAGGAGGCGAAGGTGTATGTGCTTGGAGGTGGGGGGCTGGCAGGCTGGTTTCCAGGGGCAGAGGCTCTGCCAGCAAACAGCGGCCCGGCTTCGCGGCTTGGGCGCAGCGTGAGTCCCAGGTTCACACACACGCCCAGTCCTCCTCCGTTCGCCCGCAAGCCTGGGGGCGGACTGTCTTGACACTGTGGGGGGAACAGTGGCTATAACACCGGCGCCACAAGCAAAACCCACACCGTTAAAAGCACCAAGAATGTGTCCGCGAGGAAGTTATTTAAAAATGGCTCTGGACTAGGGATGCTCCCTCAAGTGGCAGAGGAAAATTCACATGCTACTTGGCAGAAAGCATCTTCATCTAGGGCCTTGGAAAAGCGGAGTGGAATGGATAAAAACACACAGTCCAGCTCCGTGGTGTCTGCAACAGGCTCACTTTATTTTTTTTTTTATTTGCATCTTTTTAAAAAGCATGTTTATTTATTAGGCTGTGTTGGCTCTGAGCTATGTCCTCGTTTGTGGCAGGGTGGGGACTCTATCTGTGGCTCTGTAGTTGCAGAACGCAGGCTTATTGCTCCCCAGCTTGTGGGATCTTCGTTCCCCACCAGGGATCGAGCCCGAGTCCCCTGCCTTGCAAGGCAGATTCTTAACAACTGGACACCAGCAAAGTCCGTCCCTGAAAGAGGCTCAATTTAAATCCAAAGACACAAATAGATCAAAGGTAAAAGGATGAGCAAAAGTATTCCCTGCAAATAATAACTAGAAGAGAGCTGGGGTGACTAAACCATGGCCAGACAAAAAGGAGTTTACATCAAAAAAGTTTACAGTAGACAAAGAAGGACATTATCACATGTTAATAAAAGGTTTGATAGGGCAGGAAGATAGGACAAATATAAATGTTTACATACCTAACGACAGACGGTGAAAATATATGAAGCCAAAGCTAACGGAATGAAAGAAACAGACAGTTCTACAGTAACAATAGACTTGAATACCCCACTCATAGCATTGGCTAGAACAACCAGACAGAGGACCAGTGAGCCAGACCTAACGGATGTGTCCAGGACACCCACCTGATGACACCCATCCTTCTCAGGCACATGTGGGATGCTTTCAGGAGACCACACATTGTCACTAATTGAGTCTTCATAGACTTGGGGGCAGAGAGGCACTGCACAGCTTGTGAGATTTTAATTCCCAACCAGGGATTTGAATCCAGGCCCTCAGCAGCAAGAGTCCAGAATCCCAGCCGCTGAACCACCAGGGAATTCCCATCAATAGATTTTAAAAGCCAGATGCCGTAAAAGGTGTATTCTCTGACCACAGCAGGATGATGCTGGAACTCAATAACAGAAGGAAAAGTGGAACGTTGAAGAACCAGAGGACCAAAGGAGAAATCACAAGGGAACTTAGAAATGACTTGGAGAGGAATGAAAACAAAACGAAACGTACCAACATGTGCGGGACCCCGCGAGCACAGTGATAAGAGGGAAAGTATAGCTGTAAACACATTAAAAGAAAAAGATCAAATCAACAGCCCAATTTTACAATTTAAGGAACTAGAAAAAGAAGAACCGAAACCCTAAAACTAGCAGCAGGAGGGAATTCCATGGTGTCCAGGACTCTACTGTCACTGCTAAGGACATAGTTTCAATACCTCGTTGGGGAACTGAGATCCCGCAAGCTGGGTGTTGTGGCCAAAATGAAAAAGCCTAGCAGAAGGAAAGAAAGATTAGGATGGAGATATAATGAAAGAAATAGAGAATAGAAAAACCATAGAGAAAGATCAATGGAACAAAAAGTTGGTTCTTTGAAAAGACCAACATACTTGACAAACCATTAACCAAATGGACTAAGAAAAAAGGAGAGAAGACACAAATGACTAAAATCAGACATGAAGTACGGAGGCATTCCTACCAATTCAGCAGAAATGAAAAGGATTAAAGGAGACTGCTGTGAACAGCTGTGCACCAGCAGGTCGGGTCAACTAGATGAAATGCACCAACTCCGAGAAACAATGGAGACGTGAGGAGATTGATCAACAGTCTCCCAACAGAAAAAAAAGCCCTGGATCTGATGGCTTCACTGGCGAATTCTAGCAAACATTTAAAGAAGCATTAGCACCAAGCCTTCTCAAACTTTTCCCCAAAATTGAAGAGTATAAAATAGTTCCTAACTCATTCCATGAAGCCAACCTACCAAGGCCAGCCAGAGAGACCCTACAAGAAAACCTCAGACCACTCAGACCAACGGTTCTTATGAACACTGAGGCAAAACTCAACAGAACGCAAGCATCCCGAGCTCAGCAGCACAGTTGAAGGAGGGCCCTGGGAGCGGGCACAGCAGCGGTCCCGGGGCGTGGGCGGGTTTCCGGGTCTTGATTCCGGTGTTAGAGACACAGTGTGTTTACTTTGTGGAAGTTCAGCTGTGTATTTATGCTTGGTGCACGTTCCTGTTCGGATTTACTAAGGAAAGTTGTGTATAGTTCTAAACAAAGAGCGATACAGAATAGACACGCATTCAGACAGAGACAGAACGTCCTTAGGAAGGAAATTCTGAAGGATATAGTTCAGGCTGAGATAAGAGATCTGAAATGGAAGATCTGGAACTAAGCGGGGGGCACAGTGAGAGGAGAACCTGGGGGTGAGTATAAAGAGGCTGTGTCTCGGCTAAACGACAGTAGGAAAATAGAATTAAAATACAGGACAACATTAAATCAAGAAGGGGTACATGAGGTTAAAGTGTTCTGGATAAAATACCCTTTAAAGGATCTATATGTCTGGTAGGACAGTGAAAGGATCATTAAATATGTTTTGTCACTTTTTTTACGTTTATTCAGGTGTGGTTGACAGGTAATACACAATTTGATCAATTTTGGGAAAATTAATAAAGGGAAACCTCACTAAAATGGAGTTGGGAGGCCAGAAGGGGGCGCTCTCTGCAGCACCACTCAAAATCAGTCACGGTAAGAATTAATCACAGGTCCCCCGCAGGAAAACTGGGCTTCCCTAGTGGCTCAGCTGGTAAAGATTCCGCCTGCAGTGTGGGAGACCTGGGTTGGGAAGACCCGCTGGAGAAGGGGTAGGCTACCCGCTCTAGTACTCTTGGCCTTCCCTGGTGGCTCAGATGGTAAAGAATCTGCCTGCAACGCGGGAGACCTGGGTTCGATCCCTGGGTCGGGAAGATCCCCTGGAGAAGGGAGAGGCTACCCATTTCAGTGTTCTGGCCTTTGTATTGCATGTTTATCCCAAACTGCAATTCTTTGCTGTTCTCCATTCCGTACAGCCCATGGGGTCACAAACAGTCAGACTACTGAGCGACTTTCACTTTCAACTTCACAAGAAAACGTACCTGGCCTCTCCTACAAGGAGTCCACCACTCCAACACCTCAGACAGAATCCGTCCCCACTCTGAACTCTCCCTTTTCTCCAGCGGACTTTGGCTCAGGACCACCCCTCCCCACATCCATCCTCTCCTCTATAAAATAACACGCCTCTCCTTTGTTAGACCTGCCTCTGGCCCTTCTTTGCATGTCTGTCCCATATTGCAATTCTCTGCTATTCTCCAGCAAACTCATTTTTGCTGGTAAGATGACTGTTTTATTTTTAAGGTCAGCATGCAGCTGTGAGGCCATCACCTCCTGAAGGTGGGGGCACCCCACCCCACCCCCACCCGAACACCCTCAGCCTCTTGTCGATCTCCACCTCCGCTCACTGGCTTCTCCCCTCAAAACAACCACCGCTCTGCTTTCTGTTGCTAGTTTGCATTTTCTACAGTTTTATGTAAGTGGAATCATGCCATATTCCACTTTTTGTCTGTTTTTATTTTTTGGCAACACCATGCAGCATGTGGCATCTTAGTTCCCCCACCAGGGATCACGCCTGCGCCCTCTGCGCCCTGAGCAGAGTCTTAACCCCTGACCGCCAGGGAGGTCCCTCTGTCTGACTTCTTTAAATTAGTAAAATTACTTTGAGATTTGTCTGTGTTGTTGGGCTCATCCATAGTGCATTCTTTTAAGAATAAAAATAAGAGAAAAGAAGAAAAGTTTTTTAAATAGCGCATTCTTTTTATTGGTGAGCAGTGTTCCATTGTTTGAAAAAACCACAATTTGTGCATTTGTTTGTTGATCGACATTTGGGTAATTTGCAGCATTTGGCCATTACAAGTAAAGCTACTCTGAGTATTCACGTACAATTCTTTACACTGACATGTGCTTCCATGTGGGGTTTTTAATATCACTACTTAACACCTTTTCATCTTTCTCCTAGCTTCCCAACTATTTCAGATAGTTGTATAACCTTTAATGCCCGTGTCTGTTACCTTGTCATCTGTCTGATTTCTGGCGCAGTTCCCAATTGATTTTTTCTTCTTTATTATGAGTTGTATGTTCTTGCTCCTTTACATTTATGGTGATTTTTGTTGGATGCTGGATATTGTAATTTTTATAATGTTGGGTCCCTGGGATTTGTTTCTTTTTTAATGTTTTTGAGCTTTGTTCTGGAATGCACTTAAGTTACCTGAAAAATAATATGATCCTTTTGGGTCTTCCTTTGAAGTTTCACTAGGTGAGCTCAGAACACTCCTTGTGTGTGTGTGTGTGTGTGTGTCTGTGTGTGTGAGTCACTCAGTCGTGTCTGACTCTGCGACTCCATGGACAGTAGCCTACCAAGCTCCTATCCATGGAATTCTCCTGGCAAGAATACTGGAGTGGGTTGCCATTCCCTTCTCCAGGGCATATTCCTCACCCAGGGATTGAACCCAGGTCTCTTGCACTGCAGGCAGATTCTTTACCATCTGAGTCGCCAGGGAAGCTCAGAAAACTCCTCAGTCTGGGCCCATCTGACCCTATTACTAAAGCAGTAGCTTTCTGAGCACTCTGCTCAATGCCCCATGGCCGCTGGAAACACAGCCCCTTTCTGGCCCCGTGAGGGCTGTTAGACGTTCTCGTTCCGGGGTCGCGCCCGGCCTTGGGCGCTCGGTCCACACACTGAGGACCTGACGGGACTCAGGGCAGAGCCTGAGAGCTGAGCCTCTTCTCTCTACAACTCCGCCGTAGAAGTTCCAGTCCCCGTGGGCCCCCAAATTCAGAACACTGTCTCCTCAAGTCAGGGTACACCAGTTGTCTTGGGGCTCCTCCCCCCGTCACACAGCCGGAAAGCCCCTCTGGGGCAGGTCAGCCGGCGTGGGCCCGTCTTGCTGTCTCCCTTCTCCACTGCTCTGCAGCGCTTATCTCCACCTGAAAAGCTTTGGTTTGTATTTTGTCCAATATTTTTAGATGTTTAAAGTAGTCGTAGGCTGACACAAAGAGCTGATTCATCGGAAAAGACCCTGATGCTGGGAAAGACTGAGGGCAGAAGGAGAAGGGGACGACAGAGGATGAGACGCTTGGATGGCATCACCGACTCTATGGACATGAGTTTGAGTAAACTCCGGGATTGGTGATGGACAGGGAGGCCTGGTGTGCTGCGGTTCATGGGGTCGCAGAGAGTTGGAGACGACTGAGCAACTGAACAACAAGTGTGTGATTTCTACAAGGTAGTAGGCCGCATGAACACGCGTTGGAATTGGTATCATTCATTTTAGATTGTGATAGGTGAAGCAGATCCATTGTGATTGCTGGTGAAACTACTAAAAAGAAAAAAGAAACAGTGAATAACTGCTAAACTAATGTGTGTGATAAAATGAACGGTAAAGAAGAATCCATCTGAGAGAAGACACAAAGCAGAGAACCAATACATCGATGATTTTTATTCAACAATAATGGACAAAATGGTCCAGTTAGTAGACAAAGACTGTCACTGTTAAAAAACGACAACAAAACCAACACAGCTACATGCTGTTTGTATGGGACACAACTGCATCCTAGGGAGACAGAAAGGGTGAAAGTAACAAAACGGACAGGACTTCCCTGGGGGTCCATTGTTTGAGAATCCGCCCACCCGTGCTGGGAACACGGGTTTGATCTCTGGCCCGGGAAGGGTCCACCTGCGGCAGGGTCCCCGAGCCCGTCACCACCACTGCTGAGCCCGCCCTCCCCAACGAGAGAAACCACCCCAGTGAGAAGCCAGCATTGCCGCGGAGGCCCAGCACAGCCAACAATATGGGAATTAACTAAATTTGTTTAAAAAAGAATGGATAAAAGCTATACCACGTAAATCCTCATTAAAAAACAAGGTTAGGATCACCATGTTAGTATCAGATAAAATGGATCTTAAGGCAAGAACAGAAAAGACACAGATGATCCACTGTGATGGTCGGAGACTTCCACAGCCCGGTCAGCGAGGAGACCCTGCAGGCAGAGACCAGGAAGGACGTGGGTGAACTCTGCTCCACCGTGAACCGCACATAACGGACATCTACAGACGGCATCCTCCAGAGCAAGACTCGCTTTCTCCGGGACATCCCTGCCGGTCCAGGGGTTCAGAATCGGCCTGCCAGTGCAGGGGCCACAGGGGCCGTCCCTGCTGCGGGGCGGCCCCACGTCCGGGAAGCAGCCAGGCCCGCGTGCAGCTGAGAGCCGCGCTCTGCGACGAGAGAGGCCGCCGCCGCGAGGGCACAGCGCGGCTCGGGAGGGGCCCGCTCCCGCACACAGCTCGAGAGAGCCTGTGCAGCGACTGAGACGCAGCGCGGCGGGAATAAAGAGACACATTCTTCTCACGCTCACTGGAAACACTCACCAGGACAGACCACACTCTGGGCCGTAACACACTCCCTCACCAACTCAGGATCACAGAAATCACACGGTGTCTGCCCTGAGACCGCGAGGGAACTGACGCAGAAACCGGTGACAGGAAGACAACTGGAAAATCTCCGAACACGTGGAGACTCAGAACGCACGCCTGGAAATTCCCTGGCAGGCCACTGGTTAGGACGCTCCATGCGTTCACCTCCAAGGCCTCAGATTCAATTCCCATCAGGAACTAGGATCCCACGAGCTGAGCCAGAGCCAAAAAAAAAAAAAAAAAAACCACCCGAAAACAACAGCCACAAGAAAACCTACACACTTCTAAAAAACACATGAATCGAAGAACTCTCGAGAAATTAAAAATAATTTGAACTAAATGACTAAATAAAAATGAAACACAACTGATGAGAATGTGTGGGATTCAGCAAAAGCAGTGCTTAGAGGGAAATTTGTAGCATTGCTTGCATATATTAGAAGAGAAGAGGCTCTGTGGGCAACCATCTAAGCGTCCATCTTCGGAAATGAGAAAATGAAGAACAAGTTAAATCCCAAGTCAGCAGCAGAGAAGAATTAATAAAAGTGAGAGTGGAAATTAATGAAATGGAAAAGAGAAGAGACTACAGAAAATCAGTGTGATGAAATAAAATCCGTATTTTATGACAAAACAAAATCTTTTTTTGTTTTCTCGTTGAAGTAGAGCTGATTTACAACGCTGTGTTCATTACTGCCTTACAGCAAGCTGATTCAGTTATCCGTATGCAGACGTTCTCTTTTTATGCTTTTCCATGATGGCTTCTCATAGGACATTGAATGTCCCTGTCTCTGCTGAGCAGTAGGCCCGTGTTGTCTGCTCGTTCCGTCGACATATACAAAAGCTTAGGTCTGCTAGCTGCAACTTCCCACACCCCAGTCTGTTCTCTGTGTCGTGATTCTGGACAAAACAAGAAATATTTGAACGTACAGTTTTTCTCTGCCCGTCTGAGCCCCCTCCCACCCCTCGAGTGAGGGCTGAGTGCCTGCCTTCACCAGACCCCAGGAGAGAACCTTTCTTCTTGCCCTACTGGGGGGCGGGGGGGCGCCACGGCCCACCCTCACGGGTGTGTGCAGGCCTGGACTGCACGGCCTGCGGCTGAGTCATCTGATGTACAGCCCTCTGTCTCAACAGCTCACATACCTTGCTCTGACCTCCGACGGGCAGGCCTGAGAGCTTCTGAAAGGCTGTCTCCTGGGTTAGGATCATCAGGTTGGTGCCAATAAAAATTTACCTTTCTTTCTTAGATCAATTATTGATGAGTCTCTTGTCGATGCTAGCTTGGTGTATCAGAGATAACCCACCCTCCCCAGAGGATGGCTGGAGTTCGCCCCTGTGAAATGGAATATTTCCGGCCACATCAATAAACAAAGACGTCTCAGCTGTCAAGGGTTTCAGCCCTCCAAACATGAATTTCTGAGCCCGGGAAGAACAGAGCCCACTATCAGCCAGTGAGCTGCCACCGCCAGCCGCCAACACTCCCTACGGTGAGCAAGGAACTACAGACGTATAGCGTCAAATCGCAGGACCCTGACCCAGATGGCTGAGATGCCTGTGAGAGGAGTGATTTCAGGGATCCCGGATGCCTGCATCTGCCCGTACACAGGTGGCGCTAGCGGTAAAGAACCCGCCAGCCTAGCGCTGAAAGCTGCCTATTACCCTGTGTGAAACACGTGACCAGTGCAAGTTCGATGAGTGAAGCAGGGCACTCAAAGCCGGTGCTCTGGGACAACCCAAGGGATGGGGTGGGGAGGGAGGCGGGAGGGGGCTTCAGGATGAGGGGACACATGTGCACCCGTGGGTGATTCATGTGGATGTATGGCAAAAACCACCACAATATTGTAAAGTAATTATCCTCCAGTTAAAAAAAAAGAAAAGAAACTGCCTGCCAATGCAGGAGATGTGAGACGTGGGTTTGATCCCTGGGTTGGGAAGATGCCCTGGAGAAGTAAATGCCTACTTGCTCCAGTATTCTTGCCTGGAGAGTTCCACGGACAGAGGAGCCTGACTGGCTACGGTCCATGGGGTCGCAAAGAGTCGGACATGACTGAAGCAACTTAGCACATACATAGGAAAGCGCTAAATACCTTAATTGGAGCTATCTGGCTTTCCTTAATTACAATAATCCTTTGCTGTTCAGACTACCATGGCTTGTTACAAACTTCTCTCCGCCCCACCCACCTCCTCAGAACAGTTTTCCCAGGATCACCTGAGATGCTGTCTCCCAGGCTTAAAGTCCTAAAAACTCCCACCAAATAAAATATAACTCTCAACTTGTGGGCTGTGACCATTTTTTAAGTCGACACCCGACCCTGTGCTCAGCACCACGGGGGCCCCCGGGCCCCACTGGCTCCTTGGTGCCCCTGGGGGGTTCCGCTGGGCTCTCCTCTTGGCCAACCCTCGCTGCTCTTAAGGGACGATCCTGACATTTTTATTCAAGCTGTTTCTACGTGCCCTGGAGCCTTTCAGGGCTCCGGTGCATTTCCGAGTCGGGGACCCAGGAGGGCAGTGAAGGAGGCCCAGGGAAACAGAAGTGGCTGGTTTGTTAGGTTTTGCTTAAGTTGGAAAAAAAAGAAAAAGTTGCTACATGGTCTGAATAAACCCTCTGGTAGTGAAAGGACAGATCGAATGAATTCAGCTCCCAAGAACAGGGAAACCTGGGTTCGATCCCTGGGTCGGTAAGATCTGCTGGAGAAGGGAAGGGATCCCCACTCCAGTATTCTGGCCTGGAGAATTCCCAGACTGTATAGTCCACGGGGTCGCAAAGAGTCGGCCACCCTGAGCGACTTTCACTTTTAAGAACAGGGACCTGTGCTTCTTGCAGCCGCAAGGTGTCCCGGGAGACTGGGAGCCCGGTGGGGGTGTCCGAGGGCCCACCCCCGGGCGCGGCTCGGTCCCGCAGGGGACCCGGATCCCCATCCACTGCTCGTCCAGGACACACAGTGTGGCACGACCGCCCGGGGCCCCAAGCCCCCGCCGCCGTTCCCCCGGAGGGAGAGACGGGACCCAGGAGAGTCAGCCGCCGCAGGAGACTCCGCGGGGGGCTAGGGGCAGACCGGAGCATGTGCACTGCCTCGCCCGAGATTCCTCCGGAAGCTGGGCTCACGTCTCACCGCCAACTTGGGCGCCGCGCCTCAAGGGCCCAGCGGTCCCGCGCAGACGAGGGCGCCAGCTGAGCTCAGACGGCAGCACGTGTGTGCACGCCAGCGGCCTGCACCGGGAAGTGCAGGGCCATCCCGAGGCGCTCCTGGCCTCACTGAGCTTTGTACGCACAGAGAAAGGCGACAGAGGACAAGGTCCGCTCCTGTTGGCCCGTCTCTGGTTCCCCTGCCCACAGGGTCTGTGGGACACAAGGGGGATCAGAGCTCTCCTCTTCTAAAATAGATCCCTGGGACTGGAGAGACTTCTAAATTATAAAAACGCTAGAGAGCTCTCATCCTGTTATTGTACCTTTTTTAATTGGTATGCAAAAGCCCCGAAGGGCTTCAAAACTCCAAAATAGCTTCTAAGGATGCTGCAGAAGACTAGTGAAAGGTAAGGGGTGCAAAAGTGCCTAAGGCAAACAAACAGAACCCCTGAGGCTGACCTCACCTCTGCTCCCTCCACGCCCCTGTACTGAGCCCCCCGCTCTGGTCTGCCGTCTGAATGGCCTTCTATCCCAAAGACACTATTCAATGGTCACGTTCAGAAATGGGACCACCCGAGGCTGGAGGCAAGCCTCTTCACATCAAAGTTGTAAATGAGGGCCGTAGGTAAAGAATTTCTTAAACCCAAGTAGGAGCCTCTCAGGTTTCTGTAAGTAGATTACCGAGATTGAAGGCCACGGGTCTGACTGAACTAAACATAGCTGATATTCAGAGCCTGGGAGGATTTTTTTATTTTTTTGGCCTTCTTCCCTGAGCTAGATGAAGGAAAGTAAAACATTCCAAAGTCCCTTGGACAGCAAGATAAAAACAGTCCATCCTAAAGGAATTCAGCCCTGAATATTCATTGGAAGGACTGATGCTGAAGCTGAAGCTCCAATACCTTGACCAGCTGATGTGAAGAGCCAGCTTATTGGAAAAAAAAACTGATGCTGGGAAAGACTGAAGGCAAAAGAAACGGGTAGTAGAGGATGAGATGGTTGGATGGCATCACTGACTCAATGGACATAAGTTTGAGCAAACTCAGGGAGATGGTGAAAGACAGGGAAGCCTGGCGTGCTGCAGTTCACGGGGTCACCAAGAGTCGGACATGACTGACTGAACAATAAAACGTTCCATCAGGTGGACGGGTATGTCAGCACTTTGGTATCATTTTCCCTGAAGTGGCCACCCCATTCTTTGAGGAATTAAAAGAGCTGTCCTTATTTCACAAATCTAGTCTTTAGAGGACTGAGATGAGGCTCCAGAAAAACTCAAAGCCCATCAATCTTTTTACTGCTCCTCAGACCTCCCCTACTTAGCGTGAGGCTTAAATATATATTATATATTAATATTGTGGCCTTAAGGGAACAGAAGTTACTCCTAGAATTTGCCTTCTTCCTCCTATGCTTCTGAGATGTAAATGGCCCACCTGGTCTTCTCCAGAAACACTTATCTAGACCACCTTTTGAAATCGCAAATTTCAGGAAAGTAACTCTTCTCAAAAGAGAGAAACAAAAGTGGGATAGGTAACTTGAAACTTGTCAAGGACAAGACAACTCTTGCGTCTTCTCCATAAGTATTAGTGAAAAGACTTTCGCCATCTAAACAGGTGACCTTTATTTGTTCCATCGGTCAGAAACCCAATTTGAATCCAACTTCTTTTTTTTTTTTTTAGCCACACCATGAGGCTTGCAGGATCTCAGTTCCCAGACCAGGGATTGAACCCAGACCACGGCAGGGAGAGCCTGGAATCCTAACCACTAGGCCGCCAGGGAAACCAACCTCTTTTGTTACTGTTCCTGATTCATGGATGAAATTTGGGGATGTGAAGTGATGCCGAAACTCAGTCTCTGTGAACCAGCACTGAACTGAATCTTGGAGACAAGAGTTTTAGGTGAAGCAGGAAAGTTTTATTGCTTTGCCGAGCAGAGAGGGCCACTACGGCTAATGCCCTGAAAACTATGGGGGGGGGGGGGGTAGCTCATGAGGCATCTGTAGTCAAGGGGACACAGAAAGGTTGTGTGCCCAGGAGCCCCACAGGGTCCTGCTTGGTTTCGAAGCTACAGGATCTCTGTTGGTTTGAATCTGTGTGTATGTGTGTACTGCAGGTATGTGGTCCTGCCAAAATTAACTGGTAAAAGAGGCCTAACTGGCTAATACTCAAATGAATTTCAGGATCACGTAACCCAGGGTTTATTTTTATTCTTGGCTGTCCTAGGTCTTTGTTCCTGCATGTGGGTTTTCTCTAGTTGCAGGCAACAGGGGCTGCTCGTCATTGTGGTGTGCAGGCTTCTCATCACACTGGTGGTGGTTTAGTTGCTCAGTCGTGTCCGACTCTTTGTGACCCTATGAACTGTTGCCCACCAGGCTCCTCTGTCCATGGGATTCTTCAGGCAAGAGTACTGGAGTGGGTTGCCATTTCCTTTCCAGGGGATCTTCCCAACCCAGGAATTGAACTCGAGTCTGCTGCCTTTCAGGCAGATTCTTTACCCACTGAGCTTCTCATCACACGAGTTTCTCCTCTTGTGGCTCTAGGGCGTGCATGGGCTCAGCAGTTGTGGCACACTGGCTTAGCTGCCCTGCGGCCTGTGGAATCTCCCCAAACCAGGGCTTGAACCCATGTCCCACACATTGGCTAGCAGATTCTTAACCACTGGGATCACTAGGGAAGTGGTATTAATTTTTAATGAATGAAAACAAGCTTGGTTTAATGACTATATCTCTAGACTCATCAACATTAATATTTTCATTGTCCTTAGGTTTACTAGAAGTCAAATTTTAAGATCTGATGATTCCTGTTACAAAATTTGTCAGCAACAGAGATAACTTGAGATGATAAAACTTAAATAGGGCAGGACCCATGCAAACTTTTCTTCTGGTGCGCAGAGGCAGAGTCAAAGATTGTTAAGTACATGTCAATGAAGTAAGAGCTTTTAGATGAACTCTTTTAGGAGTAATCAGCTCCCTTGTGGCTCAGCTGGTGAAGAATCCGCCTGCAACACGGGAGACCTGGGTTCGAACCCTGGGTTGGGAAAATCCCTGGAGAAGGGAAAGGCTACCCACTCCAGTATTCTGGCCTGGAGAATTCCATGGACTGTATCATCCATGAGGTTGCAAAGAGTTCGACACAACCAAGTGACTTTCACACACACACAAGTAATTATGTTTTAGGACTGTCTACTTTAAATGGTTTCTCCATATTTTTGGTAACTTGAAACAGCTAAAATAAGTTAAGATGCTGGTGTGGACTGAAAAAAACAAACAAAAAGTACAACTTGAAAGTTACGTTTTATTTGGTAGACAAAACCAAAGACTTAAGTCCAGGACACAGCATCTCAGCTAACCTTGAGACAGCTCTCGAGGTAAGGGGGGAGCCAGGATATACAGGAAGTTTTGTAACAGAGACTAGGTAGGTGGAACATCTGGTGACTCAGCGGCAGTCCGCCCGCAATGCAGGCGACCCAGAGGTCAGCGGGCCCTGATAGGAAGGATGTGGTGGGCCCGCTGACCTCTCCATAGCCCGGGCTCCCTGACCCTCTCCCACCAGGGGTCTGGGTGAAGGGGCAAGGCTGGAGCCTGTGGCCCAGAGGGCAGAGTCGGGGCGCTTGGGCCACAGGCCCTCTTTCCGGCCGGGCGGGGCAGACGGAAGGCAAGTCTGCGCGGTGAAGAGCCCTCCCCGACAGCAGCGCCCTCCCTCCCCGGGCCGTGGGCTGGAGCCTAAGGGCGCACAGCCCGAGGTTCGGCCCGAGGCTGGCTGGAGCCTTAAGGGCGCTAAGAACCGCCCCCCTCACCACCCACCAAGCAGGGCCGACTCTCTTTCAGATGGGACTCCCACCGCCTAGAAGGGCACCTACGCTCGGGCCCCCAGGGGTGGGGGGGCTCCCTGAGACTGGGCAGGAGCCCGGAGGCCGGCCGTGCGGCGTGCAGGGCCCCGCGCCAGCTCTCCGTCCGCAGCGCGCGCGCCCCCTTCCCCGGGGCCGCCAGGGCGAAGGCTCGGGCGGGACAAGCTCCCCGCGTGTCCCCAGCAGCTGGGGCAGCTCAAGGCCCGCGGCGGGGGGCGCGGGCTGGACCCCAGACGCCCCAGTTTGGCGAAGACTTCCGACTAGCTCAGCTTCCCTCCGGGGGGCGCGGGACCCGGATCGCGGCCGCCCTCCGGGCGCCCGTCCCGCGGGAACAGGGTCGGTCAGCGCCGCCACGCCCGCCGACCACCCACATCCTGGACTCGCGGCGCCCACGCCCCCACACGTCATCTTCCGAGGCCCGGGAGGCCCGGCCGCAGGCGCCGCCATATTACCTTACGGCCGCCGGCGAGAGGACCTCGCGCAGCCACGAAGCGCCTCGCCGAGGCCCCGCCCCGCCGGAACGTCACCGCGGCGCGCCGGGCGGGCGCCGCCATATTGGGGGGGGGTCCTCGCCGCGGGAGCGTAGGTGTCCTCATAAGATGCCGGCTCGGCGGCGCCCGGCTTTTTCCCCCCCAAGATGGCGTCCATGCGGGAGAGCGACACGGGCCTGTGGCTTCACAACAAGCTGGGGGCCACGGACGAGCTGTGGGCGCCGCCCAGCATCGCGTCCCTGCTCACGGCCGCGGTCATCGACAACATCCGCCTCTGCTTCCACGGCCTCTCGTCGGCCGTGAAGCTCAAGCTGCTGCTCGGGACGCTGCACCTCCCGCGCCGCACGGTGGACGAGGTGAGGCGGGCGGCGGTGCGGACGCGAGACCCCGGCCCTCGCGGCCCCCTCGCGCGCCGCCGCCTCTCCGCTCGCGCCCCTCGGACCCCCTGCCCCCCGGCCGCGCCCGCTCCCTGGCCCTCCCCGCGCTTGAGGGGCTCGGGGCGCCGGCCTCTGTCCCCTCAGCTTTTGGGGTCTCCGCCCGGTTGGGTCGCCTGGCGCTCCGGGTTCTTGCCACACGCTCGCGTATTTCGCTTCGTTCTCCTCAGTGGGTCTGTCCTCTTTCCTTTTTTCCTCCTTAACGGTACATTGTGTCACTTTTTGCGCAAAATAAGGAGTTTTTCAAAACGTTGAGGCACCATCCTCGTTTACACGCCCTCCAGCTCCCGTCGCAGCGCCTCTCCCGCTCTGGTGGTTTCCTGTCCCGTCGTGTACAGGACGCCTAACGTGTCCAGTTCAGTTCAGTCGCTCAGTCGTGTCCGACTCTTTGCGACCCCACGGACCGCACGCCAGGCCTCCCTGTCCACCACCAACTCCCGGAGTTTACCCAAACTCATGTCCACTGAGTCGGTGATGCCATCCGGCCATCTCATCCTCTGTCGTCCTCTTCTCCTCCCGCCTTCAATCTTTCCCAGCCTCAGGGTCTTTTCCAGTGAGTCAGTTCTTCGCATTAGGTGGCCAAAGTATCGGAGCTTCAGCATCTAACGTGCACAGGAGTGCACATTGATCAGTTTACCGAGCCACACGGCAACCCGCCTGTCCTCCTCACGCTGCTTAAGGAGCAGAAGAAAGCTGTGTCCGGAGCCCCCTTCCCCTCCGCCCGTCCCCTTGGGAGGGGACCGATTCTCTGCCCCGCTTTGCGACATGTTAGTTGTAGGTGCCTTTTCCAGCCGTCCGTTGGGTTTGCCCTGGTTTGAGCTGGGCTCATGGTGTCGTGTGTTTTGGGTGAGGGGTGCGGGTGTGTCTGTGTGCTTCCGGTAACACCTTTGACAAATGCGTCCGGCAGGCGCCCCCGCTGTGGTTTAGTTTTCACTGCTGGATCGTATTCCGTGCGCATGCGTGTGGTGGAGCACCTTCTCCCGTGTTTGTTCACTGTTCTTTTTTGTGAATTGTCCCAAAGTTGTTTTCCTCATTGGGGTTTCTTTTTTCCATTGTCTTGTAGGAGCTTTTAAAAGTTATAATTTGTATTGGTGTCCCAGGTAGCTGGTAGCATCTTAGTTCCCGTTCCCCCTGCAGTGGAAGTGTGGAGCGTGGAGTCCTAACCACTGGACCCACAGGGAGTTCCCACTTTGTAGGAGTTTTCTTAAAAAATAAATTTTGAATAGCAGACTTCTTTTTCAGTTATGTATGTTACAAATGTCTTCCAGTTGTGTCCCTGCTTAGCTTCCTTCGTGAAGTCTTTGGATCCCAGAAGCTCTTAGCTGTAACTAGGCAGGTGTACTCCTCTTAGGATATGCTTGTGGGGTGGGGGTGGGGGGGAAGCTCCCTGATGTCTGGTTTTGCCTTTCACTTCTGCAAAGCATTTCTCTGGTGCAAAGCCCTCCAGGAACCTGGCCTAGTGTGGGTGGAAGTTTGCCTCCTGCCCCAACCTATTTATTAACCATACTTGTCCTGAGTTCATGGCCAAACTTTAAGAAAAAGCCATTTTGGGCCTAGGCCATTTTGCCATCTAAGCCTGGCCACAAAGTTTGCCCTTGAGCGGGTTCTCAGTAATTAATGATCTTAAGGGAAGTGAGAGAAGGCAGGAGCAGAGGAAAAGTAGTCAAGAGACTGTTGTTGTTCAGTCACTCAGTTGTGTCCAACTTTTTGCGACCCCATAGACTGCAACACGCCAGGCTTCCCTGTCCCTCACTGTCTCCCAGAGCTTGCTCAAACTCATGACCATTGAGTCAGTGATGCCATCCAACAGTCTAATCCTCTGTCGTCCTCTTCTCCTCCCGCCTTCAATCCTTCCCAGCATCAGGGTCTTTTCCAATGAGTCATGTCTTCACATCAGGTGGCCAAAGTATTGGGGCTTCAGCATCAGTCCTTCCAAAGAATATTCAGGACTGATTTCCTTTAGGATGGACTGGTTGGATCTTCTTGTAGTCCAAGGGACTCTCAAGAGTCTGCTCCAGCGCCACAGTTCAAAAGCATCAATTCTTTGTTACTCAGCTTTTTTTATGGTCCAACTCTCACATCCATACATGACCACTGGAAAAACCGTAGCCTTGACTGTACGGACCTTTGTCAGCAAAGTGATGTCTCTGCAGTCAAGAAAATGTAGTTGCCATAAAACAGAGTCCTAGTTCTTCCTCAGGGGACATGCACAACAATCTGATACCTGTCTTGGAGTTCTGCAAGAACTGAGACCCCCACCCAGGTAGAGGATGGAGTGATGATCTTGACCCCTGGGATTCAGTCACCTAAAGGTTGGACTGGCAACCACCAAAAACCCTTTGGTGAATACGCAGGCAAGGTCGCTTCGGGTCGCTTCCTCCTCACTCCCTCCTCCCACCATTCAGCCTGCTTGTGTCTTCTGGCTCAGTGCCAACCAAGAGGTGAACCCAGTTTTGTTAGCAGTTGTGGTGGGGGTAAATATGAGTGAATATGGAACTTATCAGATGTTTTTAATGTCTATTGACATATTGGTTGCCACATTTACAAAGTAGCGTTAATTGCTAACCAACCTAGCTTCCCTGAGGTAAACCTAACTTGGTCATTTTATGTGTAGGACTGTGCCATCCCAATGGGCTTCCCAGGTGGTGCAGTGTGAAGAATCCGCCTGCCAGTACAGGAGACACTAGAGATGTGGGTTCGATCCCTGGGTCAGGAAGATCCCCTGGAGAAGGAAATGGCCACCCACTTCAGTATTCTTGCCTGGAGAATCCCTTGGGCAGAGGAGCCTGGTGGGCTACAGTCCATGGGGTTGCAAAGGATCAGATACAACCGAGCGCACATGCAGTGTGTAGGAATTTTGTATCTGTGTTCATGGGTGAGATTAACCGCTAGTTTTACTTCCCCAGGCTGTCTTCGTTAGATACTGGTATTGAATTTCTTTATAAATGCGGTGGTAATACATCTTCTGTTTTCCTCTCTTTTGGAAATTTTGTTTAATAGTGGAATTATTTCTTCCCAAATGTTTGGTAGAACTTTGTAATAAGCCAGCTAGGGGACTGGATTTTCCCTGTGGGAAGATATTTGAGTACTGATGTTTGGTTTTATGTTCTTCTTAAATTTTTTGGACACTGTATATTTTCTAGTGGTTTGGCAGTTTGCATTAAAACTGCGACTTTATTAGCATAAAGTAGATGATAGCCTTCTTTTATCTTTTTTAATGTTAGGAGCATGTGTACTGTTGTTTCCTTCCCCCCTCTTTTCCCCCTTGATTGATCTCATCAGCTGTTTGCCAGTCTCATAAGGCTTTTCCAAGTATCACCTTTTGACTTTATTCATTTTTCTGTTATCTGTTCATTTTCTGTTCGCTAATCTTTTTTCCTTAACTTTAAGATTTGTTTACTCATTTTATTTCTTGTCTGTGGTGGGTCTTCTTGCTGTGCTCGGGCTTTTTCTGGCTGCGTGGAGAGGAGGCTCCTCTCCAGTGTGACGCGTGGGTGCTCACTGCAGGGGCTTCTCTTGTGGCCGCGGGCTCAGTCACCCCTCCGCGTGAGGGATCTGCCGGGACCAGGAATCAAGCTGCTGTCCGCTGCGTTGCAAGGTGGATTCTTAACCACTTGACCCCCAGAGGAGCCCATGGTCAATAATTCTCCTACTTTAATTATTTTCTTCCTTTATTTGGTATGTATGTTGTTCCTTTTCTGATTTCTTAAGGGGGATATTGACCTGATTTTCCAGTCGTTTTCCTTTTCTAAAATATTCTATTAAGTCAGGTTTTTTTCTCTTACGTCTTTAGCTGTGTCCTACAAATGTTGATGGTGTTATCATTACCAAGGGGCAATATTTTGTAATTTCTATGCTGATTTCCTCACTGACCTCTTTGTAATTTAGAATGTTTTTTAATTTTCGTACATTAGAGGGAGTGAGGTTTTACTTATGTTTTTACTAGTGATTTCTAGCTGGGATAAGTGCTTGTCAGAGAACATAGTCTGTATTATTTCAGTCATTTGAAATGTAAGATTTGCTTAATGGCAAAAATAAATGGTCAGTTTTTATAAGCATTGCGAGTGAGTTTGAGAAGCATTTTTTTCATCTAGTTTTGCGATCCATTGCCCAGTATATATTCAGTAGGTCAAATCTGTTTAATCATCTGTATCAGTTAATGAGAGGCGTATACTTACCTGAGTCATGATTGTGCGTTTGTCTGGTTTTATAGTTTTATCGACTTTTGCTTTCTACACTGTGAAGCTATGTCGTCAGGTGTGTGCAAGTTCAGAATTGTAACTGTTGCCTTGTGAGCTGAATCACAGATCTTTATGTAAAGGTCTCTGTAGCTGGTCATGTTTTGTCTGGTTGGTTTTGGTCTAGCTTTGCTATAAGTAGACCAGCTTTCTTTGGTTGATTCTTCTATAGTTTATTCTTGGATTTGCCTATCATTACAAGAAATTATAATGAAAACTTTACTTAGCTAGATTGAAAGAACTAGGCCTTTCTGGATAATTTACTTTTCTGAAAGACATTTTTATTTATAGATTTAATGTTAAACTTTTTATTCCAAAACATCTTGATTTACTTAGCTATCTTAGTTCCTTTTCTTCAGTTACGTAAGGATCTGATACCTTAGGGGATAGCGTTCTGCGTTTTTTATGTAGGACCATAAATAAAGGGACACCAGATAGCTGGGCTGTGTGTGCTCCACCCTAATGGCAGAAAGGGAAGAGACACTGAAGAGTCTGTTGATAAGGGTGGAAGAGGAAAATGAAAAAGCTGGCTTAAAACTCAGCATTCAAAAAGCTAAGGTCATGGCATCTGATCCCCTCACTTCATGACAGGTAAATGGGGAAACATTGGAAACAGTGATAGATTTTACTTTCTTGGGCTCCAAAATCACTGTGGACTGTGATTACAGTCATGAAATTAAAAGACACTTGTTCCTTGGAAGGAAAACTATAACAAACCTAGACAGTGTATTAAAAAGAAAAGACATCACTTTGCTAACAAAGGTCCATCTAGTCAAGGCTATGGTTTTTCCAGTGGTCATGTATGGATGTGAGAGTTGGACTATAAAGAAGGCTGAGTACCAAATAACTGATGCTTTTGAACTGTGGTGTTGGAGAAGACTCTTGAGAGTCCCTTTGACTGCAAGGAGATCCAACCAGTCCATCCTAAAGGAGATCAGTCCTGGGTGTTCATTGGAAAGATTGATGCTGAAGCTCCAATACTTAGGCCACCTGATGTGAAGAGCCAACTCATTGGAAGAGACTGATACTAGGAAAGACTGAAAGCAAAAGGAAGAGGGGGGCGGCAGAGATGAGATGGTTGGATGGCATCACCAACTCAGTGGACATGGGTTCGAACAAACTCTGGGACATGGTGAGGGACAGGGAGGCCTGGTGTGCTGCGATCCTTGAGTTTGCCAAGAGTCAGACACGGCTGAGCCAGTGAACAAGAACAACACGCGTTCCACACTGGGTCAGGGTTCCCCAGAGAAACAGAACCACCCGGATGCCCCTGTGAGCCTCATGTACCCTTGGTGCTCGTGCCCAGCCGTGTCTGACTCTGCGACCCCGTGGACTGCAGCCCACCAGGCTCCTCTGTCCATGGGGTTCTCCAGGCGAGAATCCTGGAGTGGGGTGCCATGCCCTCATCCAGGATCTTCCTGACCCACAGACTGAACCCTGAGTCTCCTGCATCTCCTGCATTGCAGGCAGATTCTTTACCATGGATCCATCAGGGAAGCCTTATGTGTACCTATATATGCCATATAGAGGGGGAGAGAGAAAGAGGTCCTGGCTTTATTAAAAGGAATTGGCTTATGACAGCCTCCTGAAAAGGCCCAGGATCTGCAGCCAGCAAGTTTGAGACCAGTCTGAAAAACCAGCAGGCCGGAGAACGGCCAGTATCTCATCTAAGTCCCAGGGTTGGGAAAGATCAGTCTCAGCTCAGTAGTCAGGCTGAAGGAGTTTGATCTTACTAGCCTGTCTGTTCTGTTCAGGTCTTCAGCTGATTGAATGAGGGGCAGCCACGCTGGGGAGGGCGGTCCACCTCACTCCTTGCAATTCCGGGGTTGATCTGATGCAGGTGCACGCTCGGACACACCCAGAACAGCTTTGGACCCCTTAGCCCAGGCGTGTGAGCGTAAACATACGTGGCTTCTGCTCCAGCTTGTGTTTCTTAATGAAATCTTCAAATCAGTCCATGTGTTTTGTGATGTATCTATTTCTCTTTAAAGCTAAGTAAACAACAGTTCTTAACTAATCCCAGGGAGGTAGAAAAAGTAGTTTGATGACCCAGTATTTTAAGTTTATTCATTGAGGGGGGTACAGAAGTGATTTAGGGCCCCTTCTTCTAAGTATTTTGAAATTGTCTCAGGAAGTCAGAATGATGTCAGGAGGCAGTGTCCATAGGTGTCTGGCCAGCTGCCAAGTGTCAAAAAGCATAAATACTGACTTCATGATGTTTTAGCTATATTTGAAAGGACTTTGAGGAAACGAGATGCTGCTGCTAATAAAACCAGGGATGGCTCTTGTCTGAGACCTTGTCATTGCCACCATAGGACGTTTGAGGAAGAGTTTTAGGGATGACTGAGATAACACTTTAAATCATAAAGTTATCCCGCTTGCGAGACTTCCATGGGATCCCTGTAATCCCTGACAGGGTCAGCTGGTTCGTCACCCGGGAAGCCAGGCCAGACGCCCAGTGAAGGAGAGACTGTTCTGCCCACACGCGCACCAGCTCTGGCTATGGCCAGGACATGTTTTGGTGAAGACATTTTGTCAAAGGAATCCTCCAGAGTCCGTTGGGCTTCTGAAATTGCCCTCGTCTTTCCCCCGCTGACCCGCCTGTCGCCCAGTCCTGTCCCTGCTCTGCGGCCGCAGTCGGCTATGGGGCTGCCTCTGTGTCCTCTGCGGCCGCTTCAGTGTTTTCTGACAGCGTCTTCCTCTCTGGGGATCTGGGCAGCCTCTGACTTACCCATGTCTTCCTTCTCCTATTGTTGAGCTGATTTACTGCCAAAAATAAATAAGTTAAAAAAATTCTTTTAGCTTTACTTTCCGATTCCCTCCATATTCTCATCAGTTTCACTTCTCTCTCACCCCCATTCCTACTCCCGCTTCCCCTAGGCAGCAGCTTTCCCTGTTCTTCCTGTGCGGACATTTTTAAAATTGATCCTGCAAAGCCTGTTGGGCTTCCTGAAATTATGTCTTTCAACATGTGTGTTGTTTTTAGGGACTTTTTTCCACTCTAAGTGCAGCGGGCATAAACGTGGTTGAGTGTGCACTCTGACACGTGCTCACCTGTGAAACCACCCCGTGAAGGTGGGGGCTCCTCCTGCCTCTCCGTCGTCAGCCCCCCTCCCGTCGTCCCCCGACCCCGCGCCGAAGGAGCCGCTCACCCACCTCTGTCCCCATAGCGAGCTGGCGCTCCCTGGACTGCTGTATCAGTGGTGCTTGGTTTTGACCTGGCTTTCATCCAGCAGCAGCATTTCAGATCCACGTGTGTGTGGTGTGTGTGAGCAGCCCATAACTTCCTGCTGACGGGTATCGTCCTGAGGGGACACGTTTCCTGTGTGGACTGTGGCCTACTGTAGAGGCAGCGCCCGGGAGGACGGCTGGGTTCAATGGTGGGAAACTGCCAGGCTGCTTTCCGAGGCATTTCTCTCATTCATTTCACTGTCCCGCTTGGAGCGTGAAGTTCGTGAGTAGATTTCAGATTCAGTTTCTGTTGTCCCTAACGATGTTGAGCATGTCTGGTAGAGTGTTCAAACTGAAGGGAGGTGGCGTATATTTTTAATTGATTTAAATTATATTGTCTTCTATAGCTCTATCAGCTTTTTTGCACAAAACATTTTTAATATTCATCCATGTTGCTGCTCCTCTAACCCAGGGGTTGACAAGCTGAGGCCTGTGACTTGTTTTCTGTGCGATCTTTAAACAGAGGCTGTTTTGAACTTATTAAAGGGGTTGGTTAAAAAAGACGACAGAGCCTGGGTGGCCAGAAGGCCTCACGCGTCCCTGTCTGGCCCTCGGCGGGAAAACGAGTGACCCCTGGCCCACTGTTGCCGCTGTGCGTCCCCCTCCAGCCCAGATGGCAACAGGCCGCGACCCGGGGCTCCTTACTTAGCGTGCACGCCTGGCTGCAGTCTGTGCCCGACGTGGGGTGAGGTGAGTTTGCCGCCGGGGCAGCGAGGCGCACGCTCGGCTCGCAGTGACCCACCCCACCCTCGCCCCAGCTGTGATCACGTGCCTGCTCCTGGAAGGCTGCTGGTGGGCAGCGCTGCCGTGGGTTCCTTTGCTGCTCTGTGCTCCGCCCGGGGCCTCTGGCCGCGTGTGCTGCCTTCTCAGGTGTCCCCTTTGCTCGTTGCCTCTTAGTAATGCCGGCCCGTGTCCTGCCTCCGTGTGTTTCTGCTGTCCTGTTGTGGATCTGCAGGGGCTCTTTGTGCATTTCCATGTTAAACGCTGCTGGGTTTGAACATTATAGATTGCGTCTGCCATCTTGCTACCGCCTGCTAAAATTTTCCGTCTGCTCATCACTTAGGTACCCAGTAACGCATTTTGGGGCTCGTGGTTTATGCTTCTGAAGTTCCGTTCGAGAAGTCGTCAGGCGTGCTGCTTTCGTTTCTCTCCACGCTGCGTCCGCAGTCCCGCGAGACGCCCCAGCGCGTCTGTCTGGGCCGTGGGTCCCCGCCGGGCGCCTGCATGAAGCTGACCCCTCTTTTCTCCTGGGTCTGTGGGGCCGCGTGGGTCTGTGTATTCAGGGCAGCCCGTGCCAGTCGGCCCTCGGGGCCGGAACCCTGTCCCCGCCGGAGCCACAGTCAAGCCTGGTCACTGGGAGAGCGTGGCTGACAGCAGGCCTCCCGCTGTGACAGTTTCATCTGAAGGCCTGGGCTGCCGGAATAGGACACCTTAAGCTTGCTGATTTACACAGTCCGCGTCCTGGATGATGGGACGCCTCGATGAGCCATCCTTCTGGGCGGGCTGCTCGGTTTCCCTGGAGGGCCCTCCTCACCCGCGTGGCCGTGAGAGGGGCTCCTTTGAAAGGACGCTGAGCCGCTCAGGACGGCCCGGCCTGCTCACCTGTCTCCGGAAGACTAGGCTGTCAGCGTTGGACCGTGCAGTTTGTAACAGTGGGCTTTGGGTCTTTAACCCCCTTCTTTTTTTTTCCTCCCTTTCTGCCCAGCCGCCTCCTGTAGCCAGGCTGTTCTGCTCGGGTTGCCCTCGGACCCACAGCGGCATGCGGTGTCGCAGCTCTGAGGGCCCCTCCTGAGCTCTGGCTGGGGAAGGCCTCGCCCCTGACCCGAGCCTGGCTCCCCCGTGGAGGCTGCACGCCGCCCTGCCTCTGCGTGTGTGTGTCTGTCCAGACGGCCCTTTCAAAAGGACGCTAGTGCCTGATCCAATGAGCTCATTGTAACATGGCCTGTCTGCGAGTGGGGTTGGATTCTGAGGTCTGTCAGGACTCCAGAGCTTTTTGGGGGCCCGGTCAGCCCGTAGCAGTAGCTTTTGTGGACACAGCTGACATCTCTGTGTGTGCAGTGCTTGCCCGGGGCTGCCTCTGAGACCCGGTGCCCTGGCCTGCTGTATGCCGAGTGCCCCAGGCAGCCGGGCCTGAGGAAGGGGCCGGTGCCTGCGGGGCGGGTGAGTGGTGGGGCTGTCTCGCGACGTCCTGGCGCCTGTTCCGCGCTACAGCCTCGTCTCTCCTGCCCAGGACCTTCTTTATCGCTCGGTCCCCCGTCCGTCTGCCTGGGTGGGCGTGCAGTCGTTTGCTGTCTGCTGCTGCGAATTCTCAGGTGTGCGAGGTAACTAGAGGGCACATCCTTTGCTGTTGTAGTTTTTATTTTTGTTAAATATAGCTGCTGCACAGTGATGTCAGTGTCAGACATGTAGCGTAGATATTCACACACAACGCATCTTCTTTTTTAGATTCTTTTCCTTTATACATTATTAACAAACTATTGAGTATAGTTTCCTGTGTTATATGGTAGATTCTTGTTGGTTATCTCTTTTATGTATAATAGTGTGTATATTTTAATCCCAGACTCCTGATTTATTCCTCCCCCTTTGCCAAGCCTAAATTTGTGTTCTATGTCTTTCTGTTTTGTGTGTAAGTTCACTTGTATAATTTGTTTTAGATTCCACACATAAGTGACATCATGTACTTCTCTTTCCCTGTCTGACGCACTCAGGTCACCTGGTATGATGTCTAGGTTCACCCATGTTGTTGCACATGACGCGGTTTCTGTATTCTGTTGTGTGTGTACACCACGTCTTGTTTATCCACTCCTCTGTCGATGCACATTCAGGTGGCGTCCATGCCCTGGCGGCTGTGAGCATAAAGGTGCGTGTGTTACAGTTCTCTCTGGATTTACGCCCAGGAGTGGGATTGCAGGGCCACGCGGCAGCTCCATTTCTGGTTTTTAAGGACCCTCCTCACGGTTCCCCATGGTGGCCGCACCAGTGCCCACCCCACCAGCAGTGTAGGAGGGTCCCTTTGCTCCACACCCTCTCCAGCACTTACCTGTTGATAAACTCTTTGATGGCCATTCTGACCGGTGTGAGGTGATACCTCAGTGTAGTTTTGGTTTGCATTTCCCTAATATTTAGCAGTGTTGAGCATTTTTCCGTGTGTCCTTTTGGCCATCTGTAGGGAGGCCTGGCATGCTGCAGTCCACAGGGTCACAGAGCTGGACAGGACTGAGCAACTGGACTGAACTGATGTCTTTGGAGAAATGTCTACTTTGATCTTTCTTCCAGTTTTTTAAATTTTTTATTGAGCCATATGAGCTGTTTGTACATTTTGGAGATTAATCCTTTGTCGGTTGCATCATTTTCAAATATTTTCTCCCATTTTGTGGGTTGTCTGTTGTTTCCTTTGCTGAGTAAAAACTTTTAACTAGGTCCCATTGGTTTATTTTTGTTTTTGTTTCCATCCATCTCTGGGAGATGAATCCAAAAATATATTGCTGTGTTTTATGTCAAAGAGTGTTCTAGGAATTTCTAGTATCCATTCTTACCTTTAGTTCTTTAATCCAGAGGATAAGTTCTGAGATATGCCAGTTGCTCAGGCAGCAAGTGCATTCGTCATAAACTGATGAGCATCACTGAGGTGAACTTGGCAGAGGGCGTTCCCTGCTGGTCCGCTGGGTAGGAGCCGCACCCTCCCTGCCGAGGGCGCGGGCTCCGGCCTCGGCTCCGACCCGTGTGTGGCCCCCTGCTCCGTGGGAAGCACTCTGGCTCCTGCTCGCCGCGGCCGCACCTGCTGAGGCCCCGGGTGAGCGCGGAGCTGCTGCTCCTGCCGTCCTGGGGGCGGCCAGGCCGGCTCGGGCCATGGCCCTCGGGGGCTGGACGCAGGCTAGACGCGGGCCCGTGCTGCCAGCCCTTCACTGTCCTGCCCATTCTCCTGGGGCCCGCAGCGGGCCCCCCTCACGGGGCCCTCAGGGCTTGGATGCACCTTGGATGCGGGCCTGTGTGGCCAGCCCCTCACCATCCTGCCTGTCCTCCTGGGGCCCACAGCAGCCCACCACTCCACCCCGCCATCCCTCACGGGGGAACTGTCTCCTTCTGTGTTTGTTTTGCACTTCTTTTATGTTGAATGAGGCCAAGTATCCCTTGCATTTTTAAGGGTCTTAAATCATTTTTCTGATGGTAAACTTTAAAAAATTGACATGTAGAATCAGTCTCTTTGTTCTCTATGTGTAATAGAGACATCTATATGATATAACACTCGTGTGTGCCTGTGTGTGTTTAATTGCCTGTGAGAGGAGTTACAAATTTTTATTTTTTTACCCAGTGTGACATTTCTCTTGATTTCATTTATGGGATTTGGATTTTTTTCTGTAGTTTTTCATAGAAAAAATACTTAAGTGGTAAACTTCAAGCTCTTGTCTTTTATGGCTCCTCAGCTGAGAATCGTAACTCCAGAGGACTTGCTCTCACCAGTCACACAAAAGAAAGACTTCTGCGGTCCTTCCAGGGCATTTAGGTCTCATTTCTCAAATTGAACTTCGATCCATTTGAAGTTTATCTGGGAATAAAGCGAGAGGTAAAGGACGTGTTTAATCTTATCTGGCATTTATAATTGTGATATCTGGTGGAACTGATCTTTCTTGTGTTATCTTCTTTTACAACTTCTTACTTTTATTGCTTTTCTCATAGGAAGTTAGAATCAGATTGTAGTTTTGTGAAGGAAATATTTCTGCAGCTTGAGTGGGGTCCCCCGAACTTAGGGGTTACTGAAGGACAGCATCCATCTTTACATACTGGGAGCACCATGCCCTTCATCTCTGTCATCCATTCAAGCTTGCGGGAGGCTCCTGGTCATTGGAGTGCATTCTTAGAGACTGCATGATGCCTTAAGTCTATTTCTTGGTATGGTCTTTTTATTGCTTTTATTACCTCCTGTTGTCTTGCTGTGTCTAAACTCATTTCTCTGCTTTATCTCCTTATTTTGTAGAGTGTAAAAAATTCTTGGCGCTGTAAGTGGTCAGAGACATCACGTGCTCGGTGGAGGCGTGTCTCGTGGCTGTTGGTGTTTCTGCCCTTTGCTCTTTGTTTGACTGTGGCTGCTCCTCTGCCTGCTGGTTCCTCCCTGACTGTGACTCCGCTGGACTGAAGCAGGCGCTTCCCAGCGCGGCTCTTCCAGGGTCTCCGTGTCAGGGGGGCCGGGCTGAGGACTGTCCCTGCCCCTGCCGGCTTCCCTCCAGAGAGCCCAGCTCTGTCGCCCAGAACGGACACCTGGGCACGCGACGCCCAGCCAGGGCAGGGACACACCGCCTCCAGGCAGGCGCCCAGGTCTGCCGCCAGCTTTGGGGACAGCTGCGGGCTTTGGCTCCCCTGCGGCCCCCTGTTCTTTGCGCATACAGTTTTTCAGACTGAGATACTCAGGTCAGATTCACTCTTAAAGTGCATGAGTGGTTTGGGTACCTCACAACGCTCTCTGAGACCAGAACACTTGTGTCACCTAGAGGAGGCGACCGCGAGCTCACTGGAAGTCTGTCCCTGTCCCAGCTCCAGCCCTGGGACCTCCGTCCACCTCCCGCACCTGCTGGGCAACCTGTCCTGGTGTCTGACCCGCGCAGAACCACACGGCGTGTGTGCTCAGGGCTGGCTGCTTCCCAGAGCTTTCATGGCTCACCCGTGTTACCACGTGTGTCCTTTTGTTGCCCGACCAGTGTTCCCTTGTGTGGATGAAGCTTTCATTAGATGGTGGCCTTGGCATCGCTGCTGCTCTGGGGGTGTCATGAATGTAGCCGTTCGCCTACAAGTGTGGTGAGCGGGCTTTCCTGGTTTCTGGGTCTGTGCGCGGAGTGGAGTGCCGGCCCTCCTGCTGCTCTCCTCGTGTCTGTTTCTGTAATTCTGGTTGTGCCTGGTGGTCTCTGGCATCTTGGTTCCCCGGGCAGGGGCTGAACCCGGCCCTCTGCGGTGAGAGTGTGGGAGCCCCGTGGGAGGCCTCCCGGGAACCCTTTGTTGGTCTCCTTGAGGACCGGCCAGGTGGTCCTCCTGACGCTGCCCGGCCCACCGCCCCGGCCCCCTGCTTTCTGACTCTGGGCCCAGGCGCAGGGCGGGCCGCCCTGCCATCTGCCTGCCTGGGTTTCACGGTCCTGACGGTACCCAGGGCACAGCCTGCCTGTGGAGCCCCTGGGGAGACGGGGTGTGAGTTGGGGTGTTCTTGTTCTGCATTTTATATAAATTTAGTTTGTCGTCAACATGTTCTTACCCTCTAACTCATTGTAGTAAGTGACAGATAAAACTTTTTCGTTTCATACCTTTTGTTTTTAATGGAGGAAACAGTGGAGCTCAGCTAAATCAAAGGTGGAGGGTAGTAGACGCCGTGATAGCCCCCAGCACAAGCGTTAAATTAATAAAAGGAACTTTTACTGTTTAGTCACACGTAGCGAGAACACGTTTCCAGATATTTCAGGGTACAGCCTTGCAGAGCTGGGTCAGCTGGCCCTCGACCCTGCACGCAGCCAGCGGGAGGGACCCAGTGTCGGGCACCAAGGCTGGGCCTTGCGCTCTGAGCCCCGGACGCTGGTGGGCAGCCAGGCGTGCAGGAAGGGCGCTGGGCCCAGGCAGGAGGGCTCCCTGATTCCCGAGGGCTGTGCTGGGGGGTTCGGTCTGCGGGGCGGGGCCGGGAGGCGGTGCGGCTCTCGCCAAGTCTGGGCCTCCAGCCGTAGGGAGCACAGACACTCAGCCGCTGGCGGCCTGGGGAGGTGGCTGAGGCCTTGGCAGAAGTGGCCGCAGCCCAGGCCCAGGCCCCTGTCACCAGGGCCTCGGGAGGGCGGCCTCCCTGGGCGCTGCTCCGTCCCAGAAGCCCAGACGTGGCAAGGGGCTCAGGTCCTCGTGGCAGCCTCTGCCTGTTCCCTGCCCGCTCCCTGCCCTCTGGCTCTGCCCGCCAGGCCCGCTCTCCACTGCCCGCCCTGGCCAGCTCCACACCCGACGCCCCGTCTGCAGGCTCCCGTTTTGTCTGCCGTGCACTGGGAGGCCTTGGGGGCTCTTGATGGGGGTCTGCGAGCCGGGGATCCGGGGCAGCCGGGTGACCTTGGGGCTCGGGGAGGGCCCCTCGAGGCTGGGCCCCTTGGTGCCTGCGGGAGGTCCGCAGGCCTGACGCGGGCCCGCGTGTGAGAAGGTGAGGTGCTCAGAGGCCCAGCTCAGCGCCCGCCCGTAGGCCCACGCAGGGGAAGGACAGGGTGGCCCAGGACGCTCTTCTGTGCTCTCTGGCAGATGAAGGGCGCGCTCACGGAGATTATCCAGCTCGCCACCCTGGACTCGGACCCCTGGGTGCTCATGGTGGCCGACATCCTCAAGTCCTTCCCCGACACCGGGTCCCTTAACCTGGATTTGGAGGAGCAGAACCCTAACGTCCAAGATATCTTAGGAGAGCTCAGAGAGAAGGGTAGGTCGGGTGTGCAGTCTGCAGGGCAGGCAGGGGCCTGCCCTGAGAGCGCTCCTGAAGTGACTGTTGTGTCCTGAGTCGGGTCCCCGCCCTGTCCCGGGCACCGCGGCGACCTGTGCTCACCTTGCACACCCCCCCCTCAGTTCCCGGCGGGCCGGCCCGGCCCACGCGGGCCGTTCCCCGGAGCCTGGGTGCTGCCTGGCACGGGCTGGCCACTCCTATGCGTGCTGAAAATACTCGCAGCGCGTCTGTCCAGAAAAGAACTCCAAACCACTTAGGAACTACTTGCAAACGGACAGAAGAACATGAAAAGATGGGAAGGCCTGTTCCTCCCCGAACCCCTCTAGTTTTGAGAACTGGCACCGCAGCTCGTGAAAGGCGGGCCTGTCGCCCAGCGCTGCTGCAGGGCCGGCGGCCTGGCTGTCCGGGGTGGCTGCCCGTGCCTGCTCTCAACCCTGAGGTGGCCGCTCCCGCTCTTCAGACTTGCGCTCGGCCCACTGACCCATGGTCACCCCAGAGCACCAGGGCGGACACCGGCTATCTGTGTCCCAGGGACTAGCTCGTCCAGGGTCCCGGCAGGTCCAGGTCCTCCTGGGCGTGCTCTTGCGGGGGAGGGGCCCACTCTGTCTGCAGCCCTGGAGAGATTCAGAGTGCTCCCCTGGGGCCGGGAGTGTGGGGCCGCCTGCTTTCCTTGCTCCTGAGCTCTCGCCCCCAGCTTACACACAGGCCGGGAGGCGGGCCTAGGTGCCGTTCCGGGGGACCAGGGTCCAGCGGGACAGGAGCGCCCCAGACGGGGTGGGTGGGTGGGGAGACCGGGACCGCTGCGGGCACCCTCGTCCTGCTGGCCCTGGGCGTGCACGGAGCACTGTCCAGACAGCCGTGAGGCTGCTTGCTGTGCTGGGCCAGGGGCTCCGGCCTTCAGGCCGCTCCTTGGGGATTCCGGCGCCCTTGGGCCCAGGTCGGTGGCTCTGACTGCTGGGTGACGGCAGGCATGCGGTCAGCGGATACTTGTTCTCTGTTTTGAGATCAGAGCAGAAGCTCCACGAACACAGATAGGAAACTGCGCTTCCACACTGGCTGTGGAAACGGGGTCTGAGTGCGGGGTGTGCCTCCTGACGCGCTGGCTCTCCGAGCAGTGAGCGAGTGCGAGGCGTCCGCAATGCTCCCGCTGGAGTGCCAGTACCTGAACAAGAACGCCCTGACGACGCTCGCCGGCCCGCTCACCCCCCCGGTGAAGCACTTTCAGCTGAAAAGGAAGCCGAAGAGCGCCACGCTGAGGGCCGAGCTCCTCCAGAAGTGTGAGTGCCGCGGCCTCCGCCCGCCCGGGGTGGGGGCGCCCTGCCCGGCCGGGCCTGGGAGGTCCTGCAGGCTTGGGGAGCCTGGCTGCCGGCAAGCTGTCTTTCTGTTCCATGTCAGTGGTTTTTATTCTGAGGTTTCCTTCAGGTTTTATGGTACCTAATTATCTTTTAAAGACAGTGTTCTACATAATTTTTTGTTTTATTAGAAATTCATTGCTTGCTGTGCTAAACTGTAGGTTCTAAAAATCTGTAGAAACTTGCAAGTTTTCAGGTTAAGGCATTTATAATCTTTGTTCCAAAAACTATCTGAACCAGCTGAGTCACACAGGTGACAAGATAGTCCCCTGACTGTTCTGGAGTTGCAAATGGCCTGAATTTGACTATAAAGATGTTTGGTCATTTTCTTAAATGTTTCCTTAAGTAGCAGCTATAAAATGTACCTAGAAGGTGCTTGTTGGGAAAGAGGCTAGGATATTGATTGCTTTGACCGATAGCAGACTTCTGTTTTAAGTGGTTCTGGTGTTGGTGTTGATAGCTGTGTAAGTGGCCTGTTTTCAAAGAATCAGATAGAGCACCGCCACCCTGGCTCCCCTGGACAGTGTCCGGGGTCCACGCTGGTCTGTGGCCTCGCGGAGCTGGGGCCTCGGGACCCCCCCCACCGTGCTGACGCTCCCCTGCCAGGGAGGAGCCCCAGGCTCTCCTCCTCGAGGCCTCGCCGCTCTGCCCTGTGAGCCCACAGCCCCCCGGAGCGCTGACACGGCCCTTGTCTTCCAGCCACCGAGACAGCCCAGCAGCTCAAGAGGAGCGCAGGCGTGCCCTTCCACGCCAAAGGCCGGGGGCTGCTCCGCAAGATGGACACCACGAGTAAGGCTGCCACCGGGGCGAGGGTCGGGGAAGGCTCGGCTGTGCGGACTGAGGGGCTCCTCTGCCCTGCCGAGGAGGCATGGCTTGGAGGGGGACGCGCGTCACGGCGGGCGTGGTGGGCCGCCCCCTCCTGCCTGGGTCCTTGCACTCACTGGGGATGGCCCGGCTTCTCCGTGCGGAGCTCCGTCGGCCCCCGTGGCCTCCGTCGTGGCTGGAGCTCCGGTGCTGTCTGCCGGGGCTGGCCCACAGGTGGGAGGTCGGAGAGGGCAGTGGCCGAGCTGCAGGGCGCCCGGCCCCCACCGCCCTGGGGCCCGGGCCTTGCGTCAGGTGGACGAGAGCCCCTGTTCCGCCACGTCCCTGCCCCTGCGCCCCATCCTCTGATCGAGTTGCCGCAACCTCCTCTCCAGCCCCAGCCGGGCCTGATTTCCACAGGGGGTTCGGGGTCTCCCCACTGTCTGGCAGACCTGCTGAGGACCCACAAGAGCTGGTGTCCACTCACGGGTGCTGGGCTGGGCCGGGTGGCGGGAATGGGGGCCTACGGAAGGCACCGTGCCTCGCGTGTCAGGGGCCCCGTGAGAGACGGGGCAGCTGGACCTCCAGCTGAGACGGCGCCCGGGCCGCTGACGGGAGGAGCTGCGGCCCCGGCCTGGGGTGTGCATGCCCCCTGCCCTTGAGGAGACCCAGGACCCTTGGGGCGTGGATGGGGCTGTGGGGACTCGCCAGGCAGCGCCCGAGGCTCCTGACAGCCGCCCCCTCACAGCCCCGCTCAAAGGCATCCCGAAGCAGGCACCCTTCAGGAGCCCCACCGCCCCCAGCGTCTTCAGCCCCGCTGGGAACCGCACGCCCATCCCGCCGTCCAGGACGCCCCTGCGGAAGGAGAGGGGCGTGAAGGTGGGTGCAGGCCCCGCGCAGCCCTGGGCCGGCCTGGCGCACCTTTTCCGAGGCTGAGGGGCTTCTTTCTGTTGGCAGCTCCTGGACATCTCCGAGCTGGATGTGGTCGGGGCCGGCCGGGAGGCCAAGAGGCGCAGGAGGGCCCTGGGTGTGTACTTGGCCGCTTCCCCGACTGTCTGTGCCTGCGGGCGACCTCGTCTCCTGAGACTGGCCTGGCTTCCCCTCGAGGCGGCCGTGGCCTTGGGGGCCCGTTGCCCCGGCCTGGGGCACTGAGGCTATGCTCTGCCTGCAGACACGGAGGCGGTGGAGAAGCCCGCCAAGGAGGAGACGGTCGTGGAGAACGCCACTCCCGACTACGCGGCCGGCCTGGTGTCCACGCAGGTAGCAGGGCGGGCCTGGGCGAGCGGGTGCTGCTTTCCCAGTGTTAGCCACTGGGGCGTGTCCGCGGGGACACACGCGGGAGCATGGGGGCTGACGGGGGCCTGGTGTGGACACGGGCTCAGGGCAGGGGCTCCTCGGCATCCCCTCGGTCCCGCGGGGCGGCCGGGCAGCCTTGCAGGAGGGTGTCCCTGCACCGAGGCCCCTCCGCTGTGGGGGCCACACAGGCGGGTGGCGGGCATCCCCTTGTCTGCCGAGCTCCTCCGGGGAGCATTGCAGAGCTGTGTGTTCTCACCGTCTTGAAAGGACTGGGTTTTCCCTTTATCACATATTTGTGGTAAGACAAGCATCGTTGGATTTTTTCCTCAAAGACGGCTGCTTTGGGGGGAGGTCCCTGACCAGACAGGACCACCCAGCCCAGCCGCCACGGGCGGCTCCAGGCTGGGGGTCCGGCCCTGAGGGGTCAGGGTCCAGGGCTCTTCTGGGAGGAACATGGCCTCTGTCTTCCAGAAACTCGGGTCTCTGAACAGTGAACCCGCGCTGCCCTCCACGAGCTACCTGCCGGCGACGCCCAGTGTGGTCCCGGCCTCCTCCTACGTCCCCAACTCCGAGACGCCACCAGGTGAGCGGCCTGCTGCCCACTTGAGCCTCACCACGTGGACGAGGCTCCACCCTCCCGGGGCCGGGCAGGCAGCGACCCCGTGCGGCCTGCTTTGGGGGCAGGGGGCCAGGCCAGGGTCCCTTGACTCAGGGCCCACCCAGCCCTGTGGTTTCAGAAGTGGGCGGGAAGGAGAGGCGGCCAGGCCCCTGAGGCCCAGCCCGGCATCCGCCCCGGGCCCAGCTCAGATGCTGGCAGGAAGCGCGGCCCCTCGGGGAGCCCGAGGCCTGGGGCGGCCCGTCCCCTCAGAGCCCAGGTGCCCCCGGATCCTGGACGCCTGTCTGCTGGGCTCAGGGCCCTGTGCTCCCGCCTTGCCCGGGTTCGCCCCCACGTGCCGGCGGTGTGGAGCCTCAGGGCGGCTCCCTGGCCGTGGACGAGGGTGCGTCCGCTTCTCGTTCAGGGGTTGGACGCAGAGCGGGGGTCTTGGGCCTCAGCAGGCAACGCTCTGCTCTGCTCGCAGCCCCATCTTCGCGGGATGCCAGCCTGCAGGCCAGCCGTCCCCCAGAGGAGCCTGGCGCGCCGAGCCCGGCGCTCCCGGCGCAGTTCAAGCAGCGGGCGCCCCTGTACAACAGCGGGCCCGGCCCCGCGGTGCCCCCGCCCGCCGCACCCCCCTCGCCCCTGACGCCCGCCACGCCCCCGGCCGCCGCCCCTGCCGCCCAGACGCCTCCGGTGGCCATGGTGGCCCCCCAGGCCCAGCAGCCCCCCGCCCAGCAGCAGCCCAAGAAGAACCTGTCGCTCACGGTAGGTGGGGGGGCTGGGGTGCTGGCGGCGCCCAGTAGGGGGAACCCAGTGCCCACACTGGCCTCCCCGCAGAGGGAGCAGATGTTCGCGGCGCAGGAGATGTTCAAGACGGCCAACAAGGTCACGCGGCCCGAGAAGGCGCTCATCCTGGGCTTCATGGCCGGCTCCCGAGGTGGGTCTGGGGTGGCGGTGCGGGTGGGCGCGGGTCCCGCGGGGGCCAGGGGCGGGTCCGGGGGCCGGCCCTGTAGCCCCGGCCCCGCCCAGCGGCCCCGCCCGCCCCCACAGAGAACCCCTGCCAGGAGCAGGGCGACGTGATCCAGATCAAGCTGAGCGAGCATACGGAGGACCTGCCCAAGTCGGACGGCCAGGGCAGCACCACCATGCTGGTGGACACCGTCTTTGAGATGAACTACGCCACCGGCCAGTGGACGCGCTTCAAGAAGTACAAGCCCATGGCCAACGCGTCCTAGGCCCGCCGGGCCCACTTACGCTTCAGACCTGGTTTCTCGGGTGTCCTGGACTTGTTTTCTAAATTTTAATATGGGTCCTTTTTGTGTGATTTAAGACACTTTTGGATTCAATATTACGTTTTTGAATGTTAAACTTAGCCAAAAAAAAAAGTTATAACTTCTTAATCTTGGCAACAGCTCCGCCTGTTGGACTTGTACCTTTTCTTAGTTTTCCTTACATCCCGCTGCCCTGGAGGGCTTCCCTGCCGGGGCCGCACAGGCCCCACCCGCACGGTTGAGGGACCAAAGGTGGCGCCGCGGTGGTGCAGAGCCGGGTGGGGCCGGCTCAGGACCCAGGGTGGGCTGCGCTCACAGCCACAGGTTTTGTATTTACCTTTTGTACAGTTGTGAGCATTTATGACCAGTCCTTGGGTACCTGTTTTCATTGTAAAAAAACTACCTAATTAAAGTGTAGCTTTTCTAAAGAAAAAGCACCAGAGCTGTCTTTCCAGCCAGCTCAACTTCTCTGCTCTGGGGCGTCACTCTGGACGCTGGGGGTGGGGGGCACATCAGAGGCTGGGAGTCAGGAGACCCAGGGGCCTTGGGGCTGAGGCGCACGAAGCCTCCTCTCCTGACTCTGCCACGTTTGGGGGGCTGGGGGGTGTGCAGAATCAGAGCCCCCCCACCACTTCAGGGCCATGGTGGCCTCTCCCTGGGCGTCAGGACGGTGTCAGATGCTCAGAGCAACAGACAATTCCAGGGCGGGACGTCCTGGTGTCCAGGCTTAGGACCCCTGCTTCTGTTGAAGGGGGTGCGGCTTCAATCCTGGACGGGAACTAGGACCCCACATGGGCGGCGAACCCCCTCTACCCACCTCCCCCCACAAATTGGAAAAATTAAAAAAAAACAATCCCACATAAAATAAGAAAAAAGCCTTTAAATTTTTTTTAATACAAAAATACTCATACAATCTTCAGACAGTTTCCAACCTTAAAACGCTATTTCCCCCCAACCAGAAATTCTCAAATCTACATTTCAGTATATCCCCCCAGAAGTGAAGTTCAAGTTTTTAGTCTGTCAGAACTGGCGGTAGCACCAGGTACCCAGAGCTGGAGCCGGGCCCGCGTCCACGCACTGCTGAGACACCAGCGCGCGTGCGGGAGTCGTTCCAGTCCACGCCTCGGCAGGGCGGCGGGCAGCGTGCCGCCCGCAGACAGCGTTGCACGTGAACGTCCTTGTTCACTACACGTTTCGTGGGGTCGAGGGTCTGGCGCCTGACGGTCTCTGAGTGATGAGAACGGGCTCGTCTTCCTCCCGAGCGTGAGGTGGCTGGAGAAGGGGCTGCACACGCGTGGTGGTCCGCGGGTCAGGGGGTCCTGCCTGGGACGGCGGCGGGGTGACCCCAGCCCCTGGGAGGACGGGATGGGGGCCTGCGTCCTGCCCACAAGGAGCCCTGAGGCCGTCGGCACTCAGGGAGCCTGGCCACCCCTGTGCTGAGTCCTGAGGCCCTTGGGCAGCTTTGCTTTCTTTTCTGCCTCATGTTAATGACCAAGGACTGAGGCTGAAGTTCAGAGAAGACCGAATTCCCCACGTCCAGCGCCCCTCTGATTTGGGGCAGAGGCCTCTACGGAGGGAGGCCGGGGCCCTGCCAGGAAGGCCCTTCGCTGCTTCTCCAGGCCCGGGTTCTGCTCAGAGCTGTGAACCGGCTTCTAGAGATTCTCAAAACTTAGTGTTATTTGCTCATTAGTTTATAGTAATTTTTGGAAAGAGGGCAACCACATCTAAAGTAAGTTTTCCAGTATTTCCTTCAGAAAGATCATAAAAGAATTTGGAAACATCAGAGTGACTCAAAGATCACAAAACTTGACTACTGTCAAATATAAAAATAAGTTAACCTGTTCCCAAAGTGAAAAAGCAACTGCAAAACCAGTGGCGGTGCTCTGGGGGGCAGAGGCCCCACCCTGGCAGGAGAGGACGGGGCCGCCCCCCAGGCCCCCCAAGCACAGGGCCTCAGGAGGTGACCTCCATCCACCCAGTACTCCTAAGAGTCTGAGAGCTCTGCACGGAAACGCCCCTAGCCCCCCAGAGACGGCGGGGACGCTGAGGACGCAGCTGCTTTTGCCTTTGGTCCCACGTGGTCACTCGTCCCAGGGTCACCAGAGAAGGGCCAACAGGATACCTCGGTCAGCAGCTCCTGGTCTGTGCCCGGGAGGCCGCGGGAGCCTGGGACCCGGAACAGATGCTTCCCGGGGGTCGGCTGCAGAGACCCCCACCCCCTGCTGACGGCTCATCAGTGGACCGCACACCCCGCGATTCCGAGGTGGGATGGTGAGAGAAACAGGCACCCTCGGGCGTGGTTTCCTGGGGCAGGTGTGTGAACCGCAGGACAGGCGTCCTCTGCGTGGTCTTAGTGAAAGGGTCAGAGGACAGCACCTGCCGAGTGGCCGCTCCCCTCGCCTGGAGACAGGCAGGCAGGGGGCTCCTGCTGGGCTCGTGCCTGGGGCCCAGGTCCACGCGGCGCCCCGGGGAATCAGCCGGCTGTCGCAAGGCCAGGTGCCCATGCCCGTCCGCCCAGCCCGGCTCCCGCCGCCCCTGCCCAGGCGGCCTCTCCTTGGCCCGAAAGGGCTGTCCGGACACAGGCTCCCCTCAAGCGCCAGGCCCAGCACCAGGCAGCCCAGGCTCCTCGGCGGGGCCATGGCCACCGCTCCGTCCTGCGGCTGCAGGAAGTCGGGACGCATCAGTAAACAAGCATTGCAGTCGGTGGTAGTTTGTGAAACAAGTTTAGCAAAAATATATTGAGAGTAAAAGCCAGAAACTGGTAAAGATAAACCAACCAAGCCATCCACAAACGCTTCCCCACGCGAGGGCCCCTCGGGGAGCTGCCCACAGGCCTGTGCTGCAGGCCCGCTGTGGGGCCAGGTCCACAGACGGAGCCGCTCCAGGGAGCCACACGCTATACTATTGGCTTCTAGGATGGAAAAGAAGCATTTTGAGGAAAAACTTCACATTAGTACAAAAAAAAACCATACAGCTGTTTCGTAAGCGCAATAGTCAAAACCCCACTCCCAAGGCGTGCAGGGTCCCGGTCTGTGCCAGGCCCCACCCTGGGCTCCTCTCCTGAGTGACGCGGGCGGGCGGGGATTGGGCAACGTCATGAAGATGGGATAAGACCCTCAGGGAAACACTACCCTACCCCTCGGTGAGAGAAACGCATTTCATGTGCCAGTTAATCTTCAATCCTAAATTTGGCCTAGAACAACAGCGGGCACGGACGAGTTGAGGTTCAAGTGTGGCTGTGGTGCTGTGTAGTGAGGCTGTCTGTCCTGGGACGTCGGCGCCGCGCGGGGTAGCCGCGGGGCCCGGACGGTCAGTGCGGGCGCAGCGGGTGCTGCAGAGATGGCTCAGTGGTGGGGCGCTCCCTCCCGGGGAGGCCTGTGCGTCTGTGCTGGGGGGCCGGGGGCGGGGGCCTCCGCCGCTGCCAGGCCCGGCCCTCCGCCCGCCCGTGGCACCCCTGGTCGGACCCAGGCCCAGCCAGGCGCTATTTGCCTTCCGTGACCCTGCGCCAACACCGCCGCCGCCGCCGCCGCCCCTTGGCCTTGCCGGGCCCCGCACAGGGCTGCTCGGTCTTGGTGCTCCGAGCTGGCTCCGCCCGGAAGTCGTGCTCGCTGCAGTAGGACCGCCCATCCTGCGTGGAGCTGAAGGCTGCCGCGTCCTGGTGCTCCTTGCAGAAGGAGTTGGGGCAGAAGTGGCAGAAGGCAGTGGAGGGTTTGCCACACACGTCGCAGTGGTGCCAAGGGCACTCCCACTTCCCTGCAAGGAGAGTGAGTGTCACTCACCAGGGCCGGGCCTCGCGTCAGCTCTCACTCCAGTGAGACGGGCCCGACTTTGCACATGACTCATAAGATGGAAGAAAAGCTAAAGCTGGTGCTCAGAAGCCTGGTGGGCACGCAAGCCCATGTCCGTGCCCAGGCCAGCGGCCTCCCCAGCTGCTCCCAGGACTGGCTGTAACTAGACCGAGCTTCTGGGGGCCCTGCCTCGGAGGTGCACCTGTGAAGGCGCTCCGCTCAGTCTGGAGAACCACCGTCTGTATGTCGGCCTGTCCCCCACCCCCAGCTTCCTATCCAGGCTCGCGTGTCTGCCTCCCTCCGGTCTGGGGCCAGGGCCTCGGGGCTCCCTCCTGACCACAGCTGGCGGCACCCCCGCCCCGCAGAGACCCGGGCGCCCACCGCGACGCACCGAAGGGCCGCTTGCCCAGGCCCAGGCAGGGCAGGTGGTAGGCCTTGGTGCAGCACTTGCGGTCGCAGAGCACCAGCTGGCCGCCGTCGCCGCAGCGGAAGCACTCGTCCTCCGAAGGCTTCTTCCCTTCGCCCTTCATGCGGCGCCTCCGGGCCTTCTTCTTGCTCTTCTTGCCCTTCTCCTCCGAGGACAAGGGTGCCGACGTCTGCAACGGGGAAGTTGGCACAGTCAGCACGGAGGCTGGGAGCCCAGGCAGGGCCGCGGGGGCCACAGGGGGTGAGGGCGCGGCGGCCCGTCTGCCTGAGGACCACGTGGCAGACGGGCTGCTCCCCACGTGGCACGCCTGGGCCCTGAAGGACCTCATTCAGGACGCGAGAACACACCAGAGCCGGGCCAGGCCGGGCCGGCCCGCACACGGCAGCTCCAGGCCAGACGCCTGCAGTGACCCAGCATCCTCGCGAGGGGGCCGGTGTCCCGAGTCCCGGGCCTCACGGTCACGCAGCTGGGATGCAGGCCCGGGGAGGTGGGGCGGCAGCCACGGGATGCTGAGGACACAGGTGCGGGCACCAAGCCCGGGAGCAGACCCGCCCTGACCACACCTGGCCTTGGCTCATGGCCCCAGACTGTGAGCGCCCCCAACCCCGTGATGCTCCGCAGCGGCCTGCCTGTGCCCCACAGACCCCGTTCCTGGCGTCACTCGCCTTCGGCCTGTCACCGAGGAAGCCGCTGCAGTTGGAGGCTCCGCAGCGACACACGGTCTTCTCGTTGCCCAGACAGTCAAGGTTGTAGTTGAAGGTCAACTCTGTCCCTGCGAGGACACACAGCACTAGGGACGTGGCCTCCCGTCTTCCCCAAGAGCCTCACAGCTGCGGGGGCAGCCCCCGGAGCCTCCCAGTCTGCTCTGCGAAGGGGACACTCCCAGCAAGACACAACTGCTCCACCACCCCGCACTCCTGACCCGCCACGCGGCCTGGGCCGGGGTCCTCTGCTTGCCCCTCGGCTGGGAGCCCCGAGTGCAGCCCGAGGCAGCATACCTGCGGGAATGTCACACACGGCGAACAGGCCCACACGCGTGTCCCCGTTCACCGTCCACTTGAGGGTCTCGCAGTTGGGCTGGCAGCTGTGGTTCATGAACCGGGAGTAGTTCCCCTTGGGGCCGGCATCGATGATGCGGTCCTGCAAGGCACAACCCGGGCGTCACGGGGCCCCCGCGGCGCATCCAGCGCTCACCCAAGGCTCTGCCCCACGCAGACAGCAGTGTTGCACTGGAAACCGTGGTCCCCCACGGCTGCTCGGATGGGACACCCCCAAACCAGTCCTGTTTCTCTGGCTCACGGAGGGCAGGTCAGCACCACGTGGAGAGACCAAGCGCTGGTGAGCGGGCGGCAGGGAGGGAGAGGTCGGGGGTCACCCCACCACCTAGACACACACGCTGATGGGGGCAAGACGGACCCGCTGAAGACACAGACTGCCTGCGGGTCCAGCCAGGCCAGCAGCGAGCAAACGGATCAGAGGACACGTGACCGCACACTGCGGGGGAGCCTGGCCGTCCCACTGCCATTCCGAGAAAACGCCCTTCTCTTCTCCGCCAGCCTGGGAAGGGCCCTCACTGCCCGACTTGTGGGGTCTTACTTCCGGGACCAGGGACAGACCCCAGGCCCTCGGCAGTGACAGATCCCAAGTGCGGGGCCACGAGGGAAGCCCCTCGCTTGCTTTCCAAGTCTTCACAACGTTTGGCATCTTACAGTTTTGTTTTTTTTAAACAACATATAAAGGCATAGATTTATTTACCCTGCTCAAAAAACTTGGTCAGGTTCATCCATGAAATGACCCGTGTCACACAGATCCTGGAGGACTCTCCCCAGGCCTCCTGTCTCTCCTTCACGCCTATGGACCGTCCCTCTGGCATCTCCCCGCCTCTCCCACCCGGTCTCAGCACATCTGCTGCGTCCAGTTTCTTGGGAGCTTCTTCAGTGGCAGTAACTTCCTCTGTCACCATCTAATTTTTCTTAGCCCATCCACTGGGTTAATTTCACTGAATTTATGTTAACTCCCAGTTTTAACTGTTTTATCAAATATGCCTGATTTATTCCTCAGTATCTTTTGTGTCTCTAAATCTCCTTTTAAGGTTTTAACCATTTTGTAACATATTTAATACCCTCTTTCAGATCTGGGCTTCTTGTCCCAAATTCTCAGCAGAGCCAAGTCTCTGTGAGGTCGTTGCACAGAGACCTCGCTCTGTTGTGCTGGCGCACATTAGGGGGGCAGGGCTTCTCCTCTGGTTCTCGCGGGAGAAAGGTGAGGGCGGGCTGTCAGGGCTGCTGTGTCAGGAGGCGCCCTCAGTGAACGATCATCTCAGGGGCTGATCTGTGTGTCAAGTGATCAACCTGGCATTTCTCACAAGATACAAGTAGTTCAAATATAGACTCTCAAACACAGGGAGGCACAGGCCTAGGGTTTTCATTTCTAATAAAATAACCTCCCTCACCACCACACCCCAAAAGAAGGGGGGATGGCAGGGGGTGCGGAAATCGGCCACCTCCTGGGATGGCTGTGTCCCCTAGAGCCCCCAGAGACGGCTGGTCAGCAGGGCGCTGCTCCCGACGAGCCTGCTCTCCTCCACCCCCTCCTGTGACAGTCCAGCTCAGCACCGCCCGAGCGCTGGGCCCCGCAGAGGACACATGCCCCCACTGCTGACGGACGTGGGCCCAAGACAAGGAACAGACACTATGGGAGTCTCCCCGAGTCCCTGAGGGTGACCTCCCGAGCCCTCCTCTCTGGCCCTGGGAGGACTGTTGGTGCCCCTGCGCGGATCAGGGACACACAGGGCTCCCAGAAGTTCTGCGCGGGGTGCTCGGCCCCAGCAGATACGGCGGAGCACATTCCTGCGAGACGGGCGGGAGCCGCCCCCATTACCTTGTCTATGGTGAGCATGTAGAAGTGGGTGATGTCGTTCTCGTGCGCACGCTTGATTCTCGCCATGCACTCCTCCTCGTCAATCAGCTCGCCCACATACTCGTTCACAAACTCCCCCTGGAGGCCAGAGGGCACCGCGCGGTGAGCAGCAGCCCCCGCCGGGCGGAGCCCCGGAGCCCCACATCCCCGCCCGCTCGCCAGTCAGGCGACCACACACTCTAAAGGCTGTCAGTGAGGCGCTTCCCTCAGCACCCGGGAAGGAGCGACACGCCGGCCCCCGCCCCCCAGCGCCCCGTGTCCGGGCACTGCAACAGTCGCCCGCCCCAGCGGACAGCAGGGTGCAGACCACCAGGCTTGCTGGTGAGAGCCCATGAGCCAGGGGTCAGGGCGGGACGCACGGGGCCGGGGCACCTGTCCTTCAAGCACCTCCCGACTTCTCTGTCCTCGACACCGCTAGGGTCAGCCATGGCAAGCAGCCTGAATGTGGACGCCGCGTGGTCTGTCTCCCTGGTAGCCTGGCCCTGCCTGCCCTGTCCTGGGACGGCCTCGCAGGAACGACTCCACAACACTGCTCAGTGACCCTCCTGCCACCCATCTCAGTAAACCTTTCACTTCCCAATGGCTGCCGTCAGAACTCTGGCAGAAGGCCGGACTCGTGGGATTTTAGTTTTACTTCGGTAAACATCTTCCATTCAATGTTTTATAATCTTCAATCATAACAATTCAGAAACCCTTTTTGAAATCCTGTTCTCAGTGAGTGCGAAAGCAACATGAGCAAGTGAAGTCTAGGAGAAGGAAGAGGTGAGTGAGCCCTGGACTCACACACACACACACGCGCACACACACACACATGAACACACACACATACATGCACACACATGCACCCACGCACATGCACCCACATGCACATGCACCCACATGCACATGCACCCACATGCACACAATGCACCCATGCACACGCACATCAATACACCCATACATGTACACACTGACATGCATGCACACATGCACGTGCACATCCACACACATACGCTGCACACATTCACACATCAACATGCACAGGCAGGCACACACATGCACGTGCAAGCGCGCACCTTTCTGATGTCCCTCTTGGCCACCAGGCCCCAGCCCTTGCCGTCCGTCTTGATGATCTTGGTCTCGGGGTACTGGCGCTTGGTGAAGCACTGGTTCTGGCAGAACTCGCCCGCGGGGCACACCTGCGGGTGGCACTCGAACATGAGCATGCGGTTCAGGCACTGCGAGTCAGAGCCGCACGGGTTCTCGTCGGTGGGCTTGCAGTTGCACTTGGGGATCTCGGAGATGTCCGCTGTGTGGACCTGCACCTTGCCGTAGGGCTTGTTCACCTGCAGGCGAGTGAGAGCCGCGCTCAGCCTCCCGGCCCCTCCCCCTAGCCCCTCCTCCCGCGGCCCCTCCTCCGGGCCACCTCAAGGCGGCACTGAGCTCCAGAGAACCCCCAGGAGGGGCGAAGGGCCACCGGACCTTCTCCTCGGAGCAGAAGTGCAGGAGGAGGGGGCGGGGCAGCCCCCGGCCTCCTGAGCTCAGAGCTAACGCAGGAAGGCAGCAGGGGAGGAGGGGACAGGAGCAGGAAGGGCAGCAGAGAGGCCGCGGTGAGAGGCGCCTGCTCACTGGCACCCGGGGTGGGCCGGAGGAGCTGGTACAGCCTTGGGAACTCCAGCGGCACCCTCGGGCCCCCCATAATTCCATTCCAGGGGACTCATCCCAAAGCGAAGGCTAAATGCACCTTAGTCACAGATGCTGACCACAGCCCAGGTACGGGGAGCGAAGACAGAGCCCCTGACCTGCCTCGAGGTGGAGCACGGGCGCCCACCCTGGTGGCGCGGCTGGCAGCACGTGGGAACACAGCCCCCGCCCCACCCGCTCACTGCCTGCACCATGTGAAGGTCCGTCTGGGCCGGGAGCCCCGGCCGAGCCCTGGCTGGGCCGACCACCTCCCATCTGGGCTTGTCCCCAGCGCTTGGTGGCAACGAGTGCTCCAGGAGGAGGGCCTGTCCGTTCGCCCCCTGCTCCAGGCAGCCTGGCCAGCACTGTGGTTCTATGGCTGACCATCAGGCTGAGCGCAGACCTCCTGTGCAGAAGCCCTGCCCGCACCCTGTCCTCCTCGAGTCAGAGGACACATGGCCAGTGACAGCATCGACCCCCGCCTAGGACGCCTGGCGCAGCTGTCCAGGAGGAGAGGCCCAGCCCCGCCAGGACGGTCACCTTGATGTGCTTGTAGGGCGGGGGCCTGCGTTCGCTCTCCTGCGTTTCTCGGGCTTCCCTTTGAAGTTTGATTTCACGGAAACGGGCTTCGGCTTCTTGCAGTGCTAAAGTCAGTGAAATGGCAGTAAAAGATTTTAACAAATAGATACATCCACCCATTGCGGTCTGTATGTTAATGACTTTGTCTAGACTTTCATCTCGCTGCTAAGCGTTGTCTCTAGTCTCCTTAAACCAGGAGGAGGCCACATGGCACCCACATAGACAGGGGCACAGGACCACTGGCCAGCTTAAGAACTGGGGAGCTCTGCAGGGCCTCTGACATGGGGGCTGACCCTGCCCTTGCCCAGCCGCCTGCCTGGCCGACCTCTCCTGAACAACCCTGGAGAAACCTGGGTGGGCCACGTGCAGGGGCGGGGGGGGGGGGGGTCACCTCCCCAGGGGGTGAGTGCCCAGGCTCCACGGCCCCGCCACCCTCACGTGCCGCCCTTCCTGACCCCTGTGTCCCCCAAGCGAGGCCAGCACTCTGTCCCCTCTGTCCCCTGCCCGGCTGTGGGATGGAGGCGCCTCTGCAACTGCTGACGGGTCAAGGGAGCCCCGAGAGCTGGTGCAGCAGCCGCGGACTGCAGCGTGCTCCCGCCCACATGAGGCAAGCCGGGAGAAATCCCTGCAAGCTACTACTAAGACAGCCTCCTGAAGAGAGCTCTGATGCACGCTAGTGGAGGTCACCACAAACAAGGTTAGGAAACTTATTAAACGTCACATCTTGTCCCCTGCTTCAACAAACCCATCCACAAACATGTAAGCTACAGCTAGAAGAGAATGCTGCGTCCAGCGCTTCCCAGAGAAACCAAACAATAGAAACGCAGTCAGGATTAGCAGAGGCCCCCGAGCACCGTCCCCAGCCCCGCGGAGCCCCGTACCGTTTTTGAAGACTCTTCCGATCCCTCTGACCCCCTGGTAGCGGCTGCCCCGGTCCCCCTCCATGTACGGGAACACTCGCGCCTGATGCGTCCAGTAATAATCTTTAGACCCAAAGAAAAACACAGGGAATTCTCCAACCTCGTGCTTCATTTTCTGAATATTTGGGGGGACATTTTTGGGATGGCAAACTTCTGCCGGCCACCATCTATTATAAATATTAAAAACAGGGTTCACAGACTCTTCAGAGAGAGTGACAGAATTTCAGTGCGTTCAGCTCTGTAAAGGAAAAGAAGACAGTGACCGCGGCGGCGGGCGGGCGCCTCCTCCCCCACCTGTAGTTCCCGAGCTTCACCCAGATGATGTCCTGGAAGTGCAGCTTCTTCCCGGCCCTGCAGTCGTTGCAGAACCAGCTGCCGTCCGGCATCTCGATGCTCAGGCAGTCGGGGTGGAAGGCCGCCGGGCAGGCCTCGCAGCACAGCAGGCTCCCCCCTGCAACAAGGGCGCCCTTAGCCCCAGACCCCACCCCGACTCCCGGAACCTGCGTCACACAGGAGCACGCTTTCTTTTCACCATGAAAGCCAACCCCTGAGTCTGTGATACGCCATGGTTAACGCAGAGACCACGAATGCGACTACGTGGGCAAACACGAGCAGCCAGAGGGTAGACAGGGCTGGAGAGGTGTCACGGCCAGCCCTCGGCGTGCGGCCCCGGGACAGCCCGGAGCAGCCACGAGCGTGCGCGGGGCCGGGGGTCCGGGGGGCCAGGGGGCCAGGGGGCTCACCTTTGGAGCACACGAAGCACCAGCTCACGTTGACGTGCGCGTGGTGCCTCTTGCCCTTCCGGGCAGTGAAGTGGTTCGTGCAGATGATGCTGTTGGACGCAATCACCGAGCAGCCCGCGGCCAGACACGCATCCCCTCCGTGGTAGGCGACGGGGCACCGGACACACCGCAGCATCTTACCTGGAGCGGACACGCCCACACCCCACACCTCAGCGGGGCAGCCGGGCCTGGGCCTCTGCAGGCTCACAACGCTGCTGTGGAAATACCCGGGGGGCAGCGGAAGAAAGCAGGGGCTCGGGTGGGAGGGTAAGAATGTCACTAGGCACTGTGAAGACACATTTCCTTGAGGCGATGGTGACTCAACAAGGCGTCAGAAAACGGCCAAGCACGTAGTGCTGCTGTCTAAAATGAGGTCAACCAGGGTCTCTCAGCCGGGGTACTGGGGCCCAGCGGGGGCCCGTGGGGGCAGCCCTGCGCATGCCAGTAGGGACCCCCAACGCCTCCAGACGTGGCCTGACGCCCCCTGGAGCGCACGTCCGTAGCCAAGGACCGCTGGTGTCAGGGAGCAGACACCCACTGCCCTTGAGTCCCAGACGCCACACAGCACGACACAGATGGGACTGGACTTGAACATGCTGTCCTCACACATGAGGCCCATCAAGGCCCGAACAAATGACATCTGTCAAAAGCACTCAGGCTCCCTTTTCTAAAGTCAGCAATCGCTAGGATGACATTTAGGGCAGGAAAAAGGGGAAACAGCAAGAAAAACCGTAACCCCACTCGCGTCCAGTCAGTGACAGAAGGTATCTAAACCTACGCCGAGGCAAAGCTCTCGGGGACAAGCCTGACACCCCCGCCCGCCCTCGACGGCTGGGACCCTGTCACACCCGCGCGGAGCTTCTGTGTGTCTGTACCTTTCGATGGCCTTGGGTTCGAGGGGTTGGAGGCGTGGCAACTCAGGCAGCTGTGAAGCGGGCATCGGAAGCCCCGGCTCTCGAACACCGTCAGGGGGAACCTGCGCACGCAGGCCTCGTGGTAGAACTTCCCGCACTGCGACACCACGCAGCGCTTGACGTCGCTCTTGCTCTCCTTACACACAAAGCACGAGTGGATCCCTGGCGGCCGGGGCGAGAGGGGCGCAGAGCGGGGCTGAGCCGCCACGCCTCGGGGCGGGCTCTGCTCCTCCTCCAGCCTGTCAGCCCTTGAGGGGCCCTGCCCCCGGGGGTCTGACCAGGCTGCCCGGGAGGGGCTGCGCCCTCCAACAGGCGAGCAGCTGCAGGAAGGGGCTCTCCAAGAAACGCTCCCCATCTCCTTCCGAGGGGAAGACCCGTGAGCACTAGCAGGGACGGCGCCCCACAGCCAGCGCCGGGAGTTCCAACAACTGGACCGTTCCAAGGAGTCCAGACACCCTCGGCCCGGCCAGGGAAGAGGAGGTGGACGATGACTTCAGCCGCATGGGCTGTCCACACCCCTCCCCAGACGGCGCAGCTAACCAGGAGGCAGAGACCGGGCGCGCGGGGGGCGGGGCGCGCGGGGGGGCGGGGCGCGCGGGGGGCGGGGCGCGCGGGGGGCGGGGCGCGCGGGGGGCGGGGCGCGCGGGGGGGCGGGGCGCGCGGGGGGCGGGGCGCGCGGGGGGCGGGGCGCGCGGGGGGCGGGGCGCGCGGGGGGCGGGGCGCGCGGGGGGCGGGGCGCGCGGGGGGCGGGGCGCGCGGGGGGCGGGGCGCGCGGGGGGCGGGGCGCGCGGGGGGCGGGGCGCGCGGGGGGCGGGGCGCGCGGGGGGCGGGGCGCGCGGGGGGCGGGGCGTACCTGAGCTGCACTCGCCACAGAGGAGGCGCCCCTCCGGCCTGCGGGAGAGGCCCAGGCAGGCCAGGTGGAAGGCGCCGCAGCAGGGACCCTCGCACAGCACCAGGCTGCCCGGCTCCTCGCACAGCTGTGGGGAGAGGGCCGGAGGCTCAGGGGGTTCCCCGCGCCCGCCGGCCTGGCGGAGGGAGGCCGCCCCGGCCCCTGGCCCTGCACCTCACCTGGCACACGTGCTCCTTCCTGGCTGTGGCTCCCCGCTCCGACCTCTTAGAAGAGACGGACGCCTCGGTCTGGGTTTCGTCCGCGCTCTCGTCCGGGGACTCCGGGGGCTCGTCTCCGGGGCCGTCCGAGACCTGGGAGGAAGGAGGCGGACGACAGTTCACAGTGGCCGCCAGCAGCCCCGCCGGCTCCCCCTGGGCGTGGGCCCGCTGCGCGCCTGCACACACGGGGAGCGGCCCCCGCCTGGTGTCCAGGTCATGGTGTGTGGAGCGCGCGCGCCACATCTCGCCACGTTCCTTAGAAACGAAGTAACTTTTTTGAAAACCCAGTTTGCTTTTACAGGTGAGTTAGGACGGGCAGGGGGCCAACGAGCTTGCCTTTTCTTACCCGATCTAAAAAGGGTCAGTGATCTTAGGCTAAGAGAGACGTGTCCACAGCCAACACTGTGTCAGATGCGGGCCTCTGAGGCAGAATCACGTCTCACTGCGGCTGTGGTCGGGTGGGCAGCAACTCGGGACGCGTGTCTACAACGCGTGCTCCCCCAGAGCAGGGGCCATCGTCCAGACGTGCCGCCCGGTAACAGACCGAGAGCCCCGCCCGCCCCCTCCCACGGCCTCGAGCCTGCGGAGGGGCAGGGGGGCAGTCTCTGGGAGAGGCGGGCGAAGGCCCCTTCCTGCCGCTGGACACAGCCTTTCCCTCACAAGACCAGCAACAGTAAATCTTTATGGATAGAAACCAATAAATCTTTAATCAGAAACCTTAAATTCAAATTTTCTAAAGCCTAAAAAATACATTTAGTATTTACCAGATGTTAGGCAAATAAACACTAAAAACTGAATTTTCAACAGAGCAGAAGTAATAAGCTAATTTCCTGGTCACCTCAATAACCACAGCAACAAGTAATTATGACCCAGGCTTGCTATTTACCAAGAACACAGAACTAGAAACTCAATCGGGCCAAGTTTCTTCTTTTTTAAAAAACCAACAAAACAAAATAAACCCTGGCAGCCAGTTCATCCAATTCTGGAGCTTTATCAGTGGCACTTCGCCAGGTTTACCTCCCTGAAATGACAGGGTGCAGCGGAAGGAAAAAACCCTGACGAAGGGGCTTCTGCTGACTTGAAACACGGAGTTAAGGTGTGCTGACCTCTCTGGGGTTTGCAGGCTGCCTGGCATCTGAGGGCGGCTGCCGGGTGTGAGCCCCCGTGCCAGCCTGGCCAGGCGCCTAGGGCTGACAGAGCCCCGTCTCCAAAGAAAGCAGCCTGTTCCCTTGATTTCCCCACCTTCTCCCGCAGGAAGGAGATGGCGTGGACGGGCACTGTTGCCCGAGGCCCTTCCTATGGCTCACCGCCTCCTCCACACTGGTGCCCCAGAGAAGGCAGCCAGAACGCCCTGAGTGCAAACCCCGTTTGACGTGTGCGTCAGAGGCACCAACAGGCCGAGCCCCTGCCCAGATGAGTCTGCAGAGGCACCAGGCAGCAGGTGGGCAGCGGTCCCCCGGCCCTGGCCCCACACGGCCGCCTGAAAACCGACCCGTGGGAGGGCCTTCACGGGGGCTCCGGGGACAAGCCCGGCGCCTGACCCACCACCCAGGTCCTCCCCTTGACAAGGCTGCAACAAATCTAAAAGCTAAAAAAAAAAAACAAAAAAAAAAAAAGAAAAAAAATGCACGGAGAGAAAGACAGAAAACACAGACCAGTCCAGGGTCAAAGGAAGGAACAGCACCTTTTATTTAAGATTTACAGAAAAAGTGACCACGTTTCCACTTGGAGATATTCCTAAATTAACAAAGTCTGGTTTGAGGAAATAAACACTGAGTACATATTTTTGAATGGAAATATAAATGTTCAAGACACACAGGAGGCGCATTTTCTGCCGGGCTCTAAGGTACACATACAGCAGCAGACCTTACAACAGTGCAGTCCGTGGCAGGTGGGGAGGGTCCGCTGGCATCCCAGCGCGCCCCTGCCCGCGCCCAAGGCCCCTGCGCCGGCCGGGATCTGACGCACGACGGCGGAGCGCGCCGGCCGGGGTCTGACGCACGAGGGCGGAGCGGGCGGCACCGGCTCTGGCTGCAGCTCCACCTCCAGGGCACCAGGGCCGGGCTTACTCGGAGACACATTCACCTGCACGGTCCCAACACAGTCCCAACTCTCAGGCTACGACCTCTAGGGTGGGCTCCACATCCAACAGGAGGCGCTAGGAGAGACGCCCAGGGCCAGGCGGCGGGCGCAGCTGCCCCCCACGCACACCCGCTACCTACGCGCCCCGCGGCAGGGACACGCTCCTGTGGGCCGGTGCGGTCTCCGGAGCGTGCCAGGGCCTCGTCAGCGAGACACGAACGGACACGTGTGCCTAGGGGACAGGCGAACCAGCTTCTAGAAGCGACTCGGGAGTCCCAGGCAGGCCCTACGCTCGGACAGCGTTACACAGTGAGGTTCAAATCTTTTAACAAACATCCCTTCACAAGTTGACACTACATCAGTTTAAATACAATTACAGACCTTGAACAACATATTTCTATAAACCAACATTACTTTTTTGAGTTACGCTTTTGTAAAGGGGGAAACAGATCACTAGACGCACGTTCACAGAGGGTGAGGGTTGACAGGTGATAGGACTCCTGTGCCGGGGAGCGTTAATGAGCTTAAAACCAAAAGACTAATCTCAAACAGGTCTTCCAAGTTGACATCACAGTGAAGTATTAGGGTGGAATTAAAATAATTCATAAGTTAGTCATTCATCACCTGAAGTGCTACAATGCAAACAGAAGTTATTGAACATGTGTTACAGCGACCCTTCCTCACTGCCCCAGCCCAGGTCTGAGTCGAGAGAGCACACACCCTGGCCCTGTCCTCACACCACCGTCTAACCAGCGGCCCTGGGAGCCCCGACAGCCCCCAAAGGTGCCCTGGCAGGTTGTGGGGCTGCTACTCCACATTCAAGGCCGGCCCTCGTCACAGGTGAAAAGGAATCTCTACAATGTCCTGTGAACCCGGTGTGGTCCCAGCTGTGTCCCCAGCAGCTGCCACCCGCAGAGTGGACTGGGGAGGGCTGCTGGGGAGGCCCGGCTGGCAGCTGTCAGCAGAGGCCAAGCCCCCGAGTTCCCCCCACTGTTGCCCCCACCCTGTCATTTCTGCAAGGTGCAAGATGCCCTGAATAAGCGGTGAGCACACGCTTCCAAACACACACTAAAGAATTATGTGCAAAGACCCCACACCTACACCGAGGCCAGAGAAAGCCGTAAATGTGGATCCAACACAGGAAGCTACCTGCGGAAGACGGTCAACCTCTCACCACTGGCAAGTAAGTCAGTAGTAACTTCTAATATTCTACGTAAAACAGCAAAAACAGTACTTAGAAGGATGAAAATAAATTTCACTGACCAAATATCCTAAAATATACAGGAGTCAGCATATTTCTTGGGAAAAAACACTGAAAGCCAATCATAGATTTGAGAGCACTTTGAGAAGCCTTTTCTAATAAGACAGTAGTATTTCAACTCTTTCAGCAAAAAAACTATAATTTAGGTTCATAATCTAATAGATAAACTGAGTCCTCAGAAATTATTTCTGTTCACAGATTTTTAAAAGCTGAGGTGATGAAACTATTGATTCTAAAAGCATAAATGCCAGTTTCACGCTGAGTCAAGGTAGCTCTCATCCAGTCTGAACACACACAAATCCCTGACCAGAACACACTTAACAGTGAACTGATAATTAAAGGAGACAGATGTGTCTCAGAAGCTGTGACGTTAGAAGCCAAATGGAAAGGAAGTCAAGTCAATCAAGTCAACTTGCCGAAACCACAGTGGTCGTGTCTGCCGCCCCCTCTCCTCCAGGGAAGGGCCACCTTCTTGCTCAGCTGGGCCGTGCTCACCTGCCCGAGCCCTCCAGGAGCACCCTCCAAGCTGGCACTGCCCGATCAGCGGAGGACGCTCTGCACTTAAAACGCTTACATTGTTACTGAAAGGGACAAAGTCTCAGCACTCCGTCTGCCACAGCAGGGCCAACGTCCACTCACAACTGTCTCTGGGGAGAGAACCCTAACTTTAAGCTCATACATGGGCACCTTTTATGTTTCTGGATCTAGATACTAATTGACAGTCTGAGTTTTCTTCTTTACACCATCTCTGAGACTCAGTGGGTGTGAGAGCCGCCCTGGTCTGGCCAGGCTCACGTGCTCCGGATTCAGCGTCCAGGCGAGCAGCTGGGCCCAGAAACCCAGAGGTGGCAGGCCTCCCCCTCCTCTGCCCTTCCTCCGCTGTGTCCAGCTGCTCCATCCACCTGGCCACCAGACCTTTTGAACTGGCCACCCTTGTCCCCCACCATGGACCTGAGCACTCCGCCTAGAACATTCCTATGGTTTTGCATGGACTTCCATGAATACCATAGGGCTGGGCCTCCCAGAGACCACTTGGGGTGCAGTCTAACCCTTCCTAAAGGGTGGGGGTGGGGGCGGACACGCCTTGCAAGAGACACCCTCTGCTGTGTGTTTACTCGCAGCTGGGAGGTGCAGAGACATGAGATACTGGAGAGTGGTGAGATGCAACCTCCCCTAACCCCCACGAGGACGTCTCACAGAAAGGCAAAGAGGAGGGGAGCCTGCGGATGGCAGGGGGCCACTGCACTACAATCTCAGGGCCCCTTTGTTTCTGGAATGGCCTCCACCTCTGGTCTCCTACTTTGCCAACACAGGTGTGGGGTGTGGAAGGGGTGGTCACGGCAGGGACCTTGTACGCAGTGTAACCAGATTCACCTCAACAACAGGCAGAAACAAACAGCATAACTCTGACTTCAGGAAGTGAAGACCGCCCATGTTACACAGCACGCAGCCCATCTGCACTCCCGCACACACTACTGCTCATCTCTAAGGCCTCTCCAACCAGGAGCCCCTTCCACTCAGCTCCTCCAGAAGCCAGAACGCCCTCTGGGGAGCTCGGCTCCCCCAGCACCCCAAAGCGAGACGCCACTGTATCCAGAGCAGACACAGCCGCCCTTCCCGCTGGCCACCCTCCCGACGTCCCAGCCGAGGCTCACTGCGTGGCCTCACGCCTGCCCCACGCACCCTCCCCACTCCGCTGATGCAGACTCCGTGCTGCTCGTGGGGCGCACCGAGTCCTCCCCATCAGAGGGAGGCTCGCCTGTGGCCGACTCTGACTGCACCTGTCACGTGTTGGCAGTTGGCAGGCTGGCTACAACTCAAACTTCCTCAAGCCATCCTCTCCCATGAGCCTCTTAACTCTTGTCACAGGCCTCCAGGAGGAGGTTTTACTCTGGGTGGTGGCTTTTTGGACTCGGTCATTTTTACACCACTGTTTTTTGACATTTTACAATTTCGTGACTGGTTTTGGGGATTCCTCCACCATTCCTTTAGGAGCCGCGTGACTGTGACCATCCTGGAGGCCCACATCCCACTATGTCTGAGCAGGGTCACTGGCCAGCCTCAGGCCGCACCCAAAGCAGGGCCACGCCCAGTACACGCTGCCTCTGGGTCTACTTCAGCCCCATGAGCATCGTGCAGTCCCGAGGACCACTCTGCATGCCAAAGCAAAATTTATACTTTTGGATAAAAATGGAATGGATGATGATTTTATTATTTTTATTGTTATAACCATTTTTGTCACAATAGCGAACCACTAAGTCCTTGCAAGGTGCCAAGCACCCCAAGTATTTTACATGCGGTACATTACTTAATGGTTTAGAATACAAGTATCAGTGAGAAACTCGTTAAACGTAAAACACATCTGAAGCGTCTGCTCAGCATGAGTCAAGTGCTACGAGCCTGGTAAAGTGAAGAGCCCCCCGCCTCCGTGAGCTGACAGGCACACAGGCCTCTCCCCACCATGCGGGTGCGCGGGCCCCTGGGGCACACCAGGTGGCCGCCCAAGACTGAGACATTTAACGTGATGGCCCACGTTCCACAAAAGCAACCGAGGGAGAGGTGGGTGAGAGTAAGCTAGTGACAGGACCCCTAGAGAACGGTTACTGAATCAGGAGATTAAATGGTTCACAGCGATATTGCAAACGACAGTTTTTCCTATAAATTTACTACAGCTAGTGTCATAGTAAAACTGTTTAGTAAAAAAAGACAGAACCAAAAGTCTTCCTGCCTTTTATGTTGGAAATTAGTTTGCTATCTACAGGGTTGAATACATTCCATTAGCAATGAGAACAGTCAACCATGAGAACAGTCAACCAGGACTCTTTTTAAAGTGTGCTGTTTGTTCTTTGTTTTTGAACATTTTTTCAAATGTTTTTGACATTTTTTTCAATAAAAATTCAGAAAGTTATGAACTACAGGAGAAAAACGACCTCTAACAGAATGAACCCCTTCAGTGTCCTGTCCTTGTCGCAGGCCCAGGACAGCCCCTGACCAAGGGCACCCTTTCGACCACTGGAATATGAACGTGTTTCTGTTATGAGATGAATGTGACTGGTTAAATGGCCTTGATTAGGTATCTTACCTTGGTCTTAACATTTGTTATCTGTTTTCTTCATTGTGTGTGTTATTAATACCAGTAAAACAGACTATCACACATCTTCCATAACTGACTGTGAAAGCAGTGCCACCGAGTGTGCACGATGGCGCGCCGCCTGCAGCAGACATCTCGGAAAATTACGCGTGCAAAGTGCAGCACAGAGCAGCTGAGTTCAAATCCAGCTTGGCTGATGTGGCTCCCACAAAAGCTGTTACCGTGAAGGCGAAAAAAATAAGAATTTGCTCTACTAAGGGAATTAGAAACGAAATTACAAAACACTTATATCACATTGACTCTGCCCAGGCCTCTGCCATGCAAGCGTGTGGCTGTCATCTGTCCTCACCGGCCGCAGCGCTGCTGCAGAAGGACTGCTCTGCTGTGAGCCTGACTGGCCACACACACCTGTTTGAGAGGAATTTAGACCGCAGCATGACCTAAGATGTCTGGACATACCAACCCTGTTAAGCTCCTTATTTTAGTGAAAGGAGAAACTGTAAACACGCAAAGGGCATGTGACTCACCCCGAACGGGGCCTGACAACAGCAGTCCCATGGTCACCCAGGGCCCACCGGAATCAGAGTCAGTGGCTTAGAGGGTTTCTTTACACACTATAGTGCCTCTCGTGCTTAAAAAAGGCACTTAGCCTGGCCGACACTGTGAATGCCCACTGGAGTGCAGTCGTGTTAACACAGACACACACAAGCCTTCTAGCTCACCTAAAGTGAATTCTAACAAACAGTACAATTCTGTAAAAATGAACTCTAATGTGAGATTGACATATGCTGCACAGAAGTGGCTGATAGAGAAAGCCTAGTGATCTAAATGTTTTTATGTAAGGGACAGAATGCACACCATGGAATCTATGTATCACCTTCAAAATGCAAAACGGTGTATGCATGTATCATCTCAATGTGTTTAATACATAATATATAGGTATTTAATTATCTACTTCTGAAGTTCCAAATAATTAAAAATTAATTAAGTCTAATGACTGTAAAATGCTCCGTCAGTCTTCCCAAGCTCAGACCAGATGTCTGAGCCAGGGAGACAAGGATCGCCCTAGTCCGAAGCAACCCAGGGCCCCTGACAGACGTCCTCCCCTCCGCCCGCCATCCTGGGGCACTGCTCCAGGTCCACACCTCTGACCCACAGGACTCATGACGAGGAACAGGAGATGAGACCTCGGTGACCTCGTGCGTTTCTGTTGACGGTATCGCTCAACAGTAGAAGTAAAAAAAACCCACCAAATAAGTGGGCCGAAGTATGAAACCAGAAAAACTCATTAAAAAGTTCTTTGACAAAACAGCTGACTGAAGAGAAACGGTCTATAGAACTGAAACTTGTAGTATTCCTCTTCTTTAGAGCTGCAGACCACCTTTTATTTAACGTTAGGATACGTGGACAAGAAAAACAGGAAAAAGCTTTGTACGGAACCTGCCTTTTCATGTGTCAGTCAGCTCTAGGGCCCCAGTGAGGCAGACTACTGCTGTATCTGGACAAACACTGCATCACCTGCGCTGGCTCAACGACAGGGAGCCCGAGCCCACACAGGCCCGCAGGGCACCGTCCCAGCCCTGCCACCCCCAGCTGCCCATCGGCCTGAGTGCCAGCAGAGCCCTCGCCCCAGAAGGCCTGCCCGCCTCTAACGGGCACGGGCACCCGAGCATCCCCACCACAGCCCGCAGTGGAGGCCACATCAGCAGTGCCAGCTCCTGACCCACCTGCTGCCTTACAACCCTGTCCCAAAACAGCCCAAGGTGAATGTCTCTTCAAAGACATTCTCGAGATAGGACTCATGTCCACAACGAGGAAAGGACCACAGGGATCAAGATAACCAGACGCTTCAACCTGAAAATAAGCTCCTTGGGCAGTCCTGAAACTGGGAATCCCAAACTCCCTCTGCACAAAAAAAGACCAGACCTCCTTCCGGAGGTTGCCTCCGTTTGGTTTTTGGTCATGCGAAGAGGCAGGCCTGACGGTGGTGCCCTGGCCTGCGGGTGTGAGAGCCTTGAGCGGCTCCGTCCACAACACGGGCCACCAGGCCCAGAAAGGAGGGCCACGGCCACGGCAGTCCTGACTCACCTCGCCATCAAGCACTGAACAGCACACCAGGCTAAGTAGGAAGCTGGGGGCCCGTGGCCACGGACACACAGGGCCTGCACACAGCGGCCCGCCCTCCCTGGGGGTGGCTGCCCTAGGCCCGCGGGCAGTCCGCCAACGCGAGTCAGCTCAGGACCGTGTGGAACATCACAGACCAACATCTTGAAGACAGATTCCAAGCACAATGAAATGCATCCATACTGAAATGCAGCCACGCACGAGCAACTCATACTGTGCACGTGTTTCTATATGAAGCACACACAGCTCAGAGAACCTGCGCTCACTGTCAGCTCTGACCTCTACCACACTTCAACGTGGGCAACTACACAGCCTCCACATGAGTTCGTGCTGACCACCCTCATTAAGATTTTACCTCGTTCTCAGTTAAGGACGCGGAAGGAGACGAGCTTTTGCTAAAGGTGAGGGTGGTGGCGGTTGCTGCGGGGGCCCGGTGGCGCTTCTTCAGGGGCTTGCAGGCATCAGACAGGTGTTTCGTGGCTGTAAGATAATTTCGGTTTATAAAATAAAGTTTGAAACCTTAAACCTTCCATCTCCCTCCTCCTTTCAAAGTACCCCTCTAATAACTGAAGTTCTAAAGATGAATTTTCTGGGCGCTAAATAACTCTTTGCTGTGGGACAATGAGGGCTGGTGAGCTGGGCGGTGAACAGCCGGAAGCTCGGCCTGGGCCTCGCCAGCCCACCCCCACCTGGCGCCAGTCCCCCTGCCAGTTTGTCTGCAGCCAAGTCCCGACAGATCATCTCACCCACAAGGAGTTAGCATCTCTGAACAGAAGGCAGTCAATGTAACAATACCACTATCACACTCAAAACTATCAATTCTTTCTATTATCAAATATCCACTCTGTTCAAACTACTTACAAATACCTGTTTTGTTTTGTTTTTAAAAAAAGTCTGTTCAGTTAACTTTTAAAAACCAGTATAGTTCTTTATGCAAAATAAGGAAAAGAACCACTTTCAATCTTCTCTTGCTCTGAATTTAATTTTCCTTTTAAATTAAGATTTGGAGATGGTAAGCTTTCTTCAGACAGATACATCAAAAACATAATTAATGAAAAGGTTAAAAAAAAAAAAAAAAAAGGTGGCCTGTTCCTCTTTATTATTTTGACAGCTATTTTTCCCAAATATTTTAAGCTAATTTCTTCAACACATATAACAGAGATAATTAGTTCATTACTTTCACCTTAGCAAATACACATGGAGAACTGGGTACTAAAAACAGTGGAATTTACCACAACAGCTAGTACCATCAAGTCACAAGCCTGGACATTTCTGATTTGAATCACCTTTCTAATATGACTTTAAACTGAAGACAGTAAAGCCAAGTAGAAGTCAGAAGAGCAACTTGGGTGAGCAGCGGCCAAGCACTGCAGGAATTTCCCACCAGAGCAAGGGCCCTGCAGCACGGGTGCCTCCTTCCAGCTCAGCCTCCAAGCCTGGCCTCCCGCTCACCCGCCGTCCCTGCCCCCAGGGAGGCTCCCTGAGGACAGGGCTGGCGCTGCATCCCCAGCCCAGCCGGGGGGCCTGGCAGCAGTGCTGACCACATTACCTGCCTGGCTCTTCAGCGAGGACGCTGCCTCAAGGGCCTTGCAAGAGTTCGTGCGGGCTGTTTTGTCAGTGATCATCTCTCTCTGTTACAAAAAAACAAGAAGGAGAGAGGGAAGAAGGAGGGAAGAACAAAGATAAAGCAAAGAAAGAAAGAAAGTCTCCAATGGGAACTAACACAGTGGCTGGAAAGCTGTACCGCAGAAACGCTCCTGTGGACATGTGCTCCGCACACGCATCGTGGCTGCCCACCGACCCCTCTCCATTCACAGGGGCCGATCTCCTGCCCACCCCACCCTACGCACTCGAAGAGCCTCCCGTGGGACCTCCTCGGTGCACTGCCCACCCTGTCTGCGGACTGCAGCAGACTGACTCAGAGGAGCCACCCTCCTACTCGAGGGCAAGCCCGGGATAACTCCACCCTCTCACTGATGGTTTCCGGTTCTGAGACCAGCTCCACATAAAGCTCACACACAGAGACCATCAAAAGACACATTTCACAACGGAATAGCAAAGAAGAATTTTAAGAAGTATCATGAACATGTGTCTAGTGCTCAAATAACAATGTGGTCTGGACAGCACATTGGCACCCCTGCCCCAGGAGGCTGTGGACCCCAGCGGGGACGCGGGCGCAGGGACCCAGCGGCAGGCGCAGCACGCAGCACGCGCCCTGGCCGCCCCAGCGCTCAGGACGCACTGGGGGTGACACACGAGGCGGCTCAGTGAGCTTCGTACAAACCGAGCCAACAGCACCACTCTGTTTAAAGTCACGCAGTACTTCCTGAGCTACTAGTTAGTGAATTTCTATCTAGCTACTTAATATGAATTTTGATATTTCAAAAGTCCGGGGTCACACTTTTTTTTAGGTAAATGACTTATACAAATATTCCAAAGCAACCAGTGTCTGCGTGGTTGCCAGTAAAGGACCACTTCCAAGGCAGCAGCCAGAGGAGACGCTCAGCCCAGGCCCTAGTCACTGGACACGGATGGCTGAGTGCTGGGGTCACCTGGCTCATTAGCTAGCTCACTGCTGGAGCCAGCAAGGGCCCCGGGACAACGTTCTCCGAGCCAAGAGAACCGGGCGGGGCCTGCCTGCTCCTCTGAACTGCAAATACACCTATAAAGAAATAAGACAGATGATGTGGTGGCTACATTTCTGTGCTTGAGCAATACATGGGATTTATTTTCCAGTCTTTGAAATAAAACAATAAAAAGAACAACTTCTCGATTCAGATCAGTGAAAGACAGTTTGGGAAATTCCCTGGCAGTCTGCTAGTTATTCCATGGCAGGGGGCCTAGGTTCAATCTGTGGTCGGGGAGCTAAGATCTCACATCCCACCACGAAAAGACCCCACAAGCCGCACAGCAAAGCCAAAAAAGGACAGTTTAAAGTCACACTCAAAATGATAAATCAGAGTACAACTACCCTGGAAGAACTACCATTAGATAAACACACGCTCAGCCATGACCTCGCTTCGTGACGACCCTACCTGGGTCCCACGACAGAGCACCTGGCATGGCCCGCGTGCTCCTCACGCGCGAGCACCAGCGCCGGACACAGCAGGCCCGGCTCCCTGAGTGCCCGGGCCTCGGTCAGCTCCGCGCTCCTCCAGGCCCCAGGTCGGCCATGCCCTGGACACCACCAGCCCCCGCTGAGCAGGTCCTGGGGCTGCCTTTACATCAGTACCTTGTTGCTGCACCAAACTGGTCTGCACAGCCTGCCTAGTATCCCTGATTGTGTACACAATTACAGGAATTACTAATAAACGGGGTGAGTACATAAAACCTATTTTTAATGGATTTTTCAACTTCTTGTTGAAGACTAACACAGATAGTGGACTATGACGTTCATCTGTCAACTCAGTATTTACACATGGACTAACACAGCCTTCACTGAAGAGTTACTTTAAACATGCGATTTTGCTGACTCAAAAACATCCAGTGTTACCAGTGTTCAGACCTGCTGAATCCCCTGGCAGACAAACACTTGCTCTGCTCAGCGGCCTCCAGGAAGGCGCTCCCCAAGGACACCCCCGCGGCTCAGCCCGGCGTAGCTACCTTCCGCAGGCCGTGCCTGTCGGTCCTCAGCCTCTTCCTGGGGGCCTCCTCAACGTCAGCGTCTTCGCTCAGGTCCTGGGTCCTCTTTGTGTGGTTTCTTTTCTTCCCATTTAAGTTACCTTGGGATGGGGATGGGGAAACCGACGTGAAAACCCTTCCACAAACCACCCTCTAGGGCGCCAAGCAGCCGCCCAGCGCGCTCAGGTGCAGGTCCAGCTGTGACGGGCCCCCCGAAACCCTGCTCGTTTCCGGGCCCAAGGGTCACAAGTGGAGCTCTGGGCACGTCCCACATGGCGAGCAGAAACCCTGATCTCATCCAGAGGCGAGCATCCTGCCATCTGTTACACAGCATAAATGTACCCAGGAATTTGAGAAAATCCTTCACTTACGTTCAAAGACTAGTAGAATTTAAGTCAAACTTAAAAAATATAAACGACCTGCTACTTTTAACACATTTCCTTAAAGAAGCATCTTAAGGAAAACACGTCCATCTGCAAACTAAGCACTTTCTACGCAATTGTGGACAGTGCACATTAGGTGTCCTCAGGGTGACCACCTGACCCGAGACTTAAGGGGTCCAAACAGCACTGACAGAGAGATAAGACGTAGGCTGAGAGTGCAGGTCTAGAGAGAGGGCTGATCTGAGCACGCCGAGGTCTACTCAATGCAAACCCAGGACTTGCATGTGCAGGACTGCATCACAGAGATTCAGGGTTTCCTCCTGGACTGTTCGCCTCCCACCGGCATCCCGTGGGAGGGCACCGTCACCCTCAAGCCCTGCCGGGGCCGCGGGGCACAGTGACCAGAGGCTCAGGTCCCTGCGTCCGGAGGCGCTGCTCAACATGAAGGCCCGGCAGTGTGCGCGGAGAGCCACGCCGGCGTCACCAGCGCTGGACCCAGACCGGCTGAACCGCCCAGAGCAGCCTTCGCCGAGCTCTGGGCCCGCACAACGCCGGGTGGCCTCAGGGAACACCGGGAGAGGCTGCAGAGCCGTGGCTGGTGGGGCCACCGAGCTGCTGCCTGATGGGAACCAGCAAGGGCCAAGGTTGGCCTGAGCTGCCAGGACCCCTCAGCATCTGCACGCCAGGCAAAGAACCCCCAGGGTGGTGAAGTCACTGTCCTTCCCTATCAAGGGAGGCGCTCCCCTTGCCAGGGCATCTCTCACGGAAACAAGCAGGAGGGGCACCTGTGAACCCAGCACCGACAGGATGGGACAGCGGGCACCGCGCCTGGCCGAGCATCCTGGGCGTCGGCCCTGCAGGAGAGCTCGAGGCCAGCAGGGCAAACACACTGGACATCCCGGGGGCAGGGACCGCACCTGCCCATTACTCAGACGGTCCTTGGTGACACAGCGGATATTCAGGTCACACTCACCCCTCCGGGGTGAGGAGACTCTGGCTTCAGTAAAGCCCACCTATTCTTAAATCAGCAGTCACTGGAAAGGAACACTTTCCTAGATTTACGCACTGATGAACTGTTTAGTAAATGTCTGCCTTTTAAAAAAAATACACAAATCCTAAACATCCTGCTATTCTGAATTGTAGCATTTGCAACCAACTCTGCACACACGAGCAAAGTTTACTACTGGTGTCATTGGACGGTGCTGTGGGGTCTAGAGCCCGCCAACCAGGGTGGGGTCACTGGGGCACACGGGCGAGCGGCCCTCTCCTCCTGAGCTGGCCTCTGGCCCCCACGTGCACGCCCTGCACCTGGCTTCTCCAAAGCGCCTCAGGAACGAGCCTCAAGAGACGTAGGCTTCTTCTGTATTTCAACTGACACCCGAACATGCCACTTATATCCATATCAGGGGTGTCCGTCCCCAGCGTGGGCGTCCAGCACGCAGATGGCATGCCTGATGCAGCACACGTGTCCCCAGGCTCCGTATGAATCCTCCCTCCTCTTACAAGGGCCCAGGGTGAAGGGACACTTTGCTTTTTCACAGTGACAACCAGAAGCTGCCCACACCCACCACCAGGCCATGGCCAGCCTCCTCACCTGGTGAGCTCCCAAGCCCACAGCCCTGCCCCAGGAATGTGGTGGGCAGGCGCAGCCCCCACCAGGAGGCCTGACCCTGGCCCATCAGGCGCGCCTCTGGCCCTAGAGGCCACGTGGGCTGCCTGCCTCCCTCACATGCCCACTGCGCGACTCCGGCGACAACGCGCTCGGGTGGCTTTCTCGTGACCGCGGTGCGCTGGGCAGACCCAGCAGAGGACGTGGGCACAGAGGCGCCATTACCAGAGTCTTCTTCGGACTGGGGCGGAGCCACGAGCGCAAACTTGGTGTGATAGCGCGCCTTCTGCTTCTCATTGAGCATGTTCCACTGCGACGCGAGCAGCTCTTCGATCTCCTCGGCAGATGCATCCGGGTGCTCAGCAACCACCTGCGGGCACAGCAGGGGGCGGTAGGAAGGCGCCACGGGCACACTCACCTCCATGCCCTGGAACCGCGTCCCAGAAAAGCTCCAAAGGAAAGCGGTGTCTAATGATGTCGTAACTCACTGAAATCAGGCCTGGTGGAAATAACTCAACTGTATCTGTATAAATGCAGGACATGATAAATGATGAAAGACAAGACAGTACACATTCCCAAAATCAGTCAATCACGGGTACCTTACGACTTCCCAGGCACCCTGGAGAAGCCGGCAGCAGGAAACGCCCCTCTGGCCAGCATGCTCGCTGTAGCAGCACCAACCCTCATGCTCCCAGGTACGCGCCTGGAGGGTGGCGAGCAGGCCAAGGGGCCGTGCTCCCTGGGCGCAGGGTCGCAGAGCGCTCTGGGGACCCCTTTCCCATGGTGACCAGCAGGGCCTGCTGCCCCGTGAGGAGGACTGGGGCAGGCGGGGCCACGGCCACGGCCCCTCCACCCCAGGGGCGCCGCTCTGCTCTCCCGAGGTTCCGTGCGTGTCTGCGCGCCCCAGCCTGAGGATCACCGACAGAAGAGCAAGGCCGCACGCTGCGGCCACAGAGCAGCCCCAGCCCACCCGGTACTGACGGCTCAGGAGCCAAGAACTGACTCTACACTGTTAAATGCCGAAACTAGCCAGGGCATCCCGGGCAGGCCAACGGTCAGGCCTTGCTGTAGGTCAGTGAAGCAATGACCACTCACTCTGCCCACGGGCTCACCAGGACGCCACCCAGCACAGCTGGCACAGGGGCGACAGGTATCGGTCGGGCTGGTCCCAGTCCGCTCCCCCCGTCGCCCTGCACCCCTCTCATTGCAAGGGGGCCTGGCCATGGGAGAAGGGGTCACCACTCCAACCTCACCGAACATAGTTGCTCATGAAAATGCACTAGCAATGGGCCTGAAGTGTGGTGTGCGCTCCGCAGTGACCACCGCCTCCTTTAATAAACTACCTTAGACACACGAGAATACGCAAAGCCAGCAGTCAGTCCTGACCTCCCCAGCGAGCCAACCGTGTTGGGCGGGGGTGGGCCAGGTGCAGCGGGACAGAGTCTGGGCACGGGATGAGGAGGGAGCCACTGAGCAGAGCCCGGCCTGGGGCCAGATGCCCACGGGGAAGAGGCGGGCAGGGAAGGCAGCCACCCGGAGCTGGGAAGGTAGCGGTCGTCCCAGAGGAAGACTTCCACAGCCTGGTCAAGATCAAGTTCAGCGGGAACAGCCTCCAGAAGATGCTTCAGGAAGGGCTCAACTATACCCTGATGGACATGGGGAACCGAAGGGCTGCTGACAAGCTCGCTGGGAGGCGGCACCACCAGCGTCAACACCCCCATCCCAGTCTCCTCCCAGGCCCCCTCTGCCCCCGGAGCCCTACCCTCTCTGCTCCCCCAGAGCTTCCAGAGGGAGGAGGGGTGCCCCCCGTGAGAGTCTCAGGCCGGGAAGCCTCCCTGAGGGTCTCATCCCCGTAGCCAGGCGGCCCCTCAGCCCCTGAGACAGTGTTTACCCACCCAGCCCACCCGCCCTCCTGCCCTCTGAGGCTCCTGCCCGAGCACGTCCCCCGCACCGCAGAGGCCAGTGGGCAGCGTCAGGGTGCCCCTCCCGGTGGCGCCAGCCCCCTGCTGCCTGGGTCCCTTCACAGTTACAGAAACCTTCCCCTCCTTGGAAAAAGGAAACATGGAAAGCCAGGTACTCACAAGCCCACAGCGCAACTTGAGACTCCAGAAGGAGGCTCTCCCTCTGCACACATGTGCCCTGAGAGCCTCCTGAGTACAGGGCGGGGAAGGCCTCCGCCCGGCCCAGGGGCCACCTGCTGGGGGGCTGGCCTCCTGCTGTGATGACACCCGCCCCCCCACACCCCCAGCTACTGGAGAGGCCACCCGGTGCGGGACAGAGGCCCCGTGGCCGCAGATGTGGCACCTTGAGGAGGGCTCCCAGCCCCAGGCCAGTCCTCAGGTGACGCAGCCCCACCAAGTCGACATCTTAAAGCGACCTCACGAGAGACGCTGAGGCAGAACCGCCACGCTGTGCAAACCACAGCCTCTGAGATCATCAACGCAGGTGGTTGTTTTAGGCCACTGAGCTTTGAGGTGACCCAAACAGGAACCCAATACAAATGTACATCCAAAGAACTGAGACTAAACACTGCCACCCTCTAAAGGAGCTGTAAAAATCAGGGTCAGATAAAGTGGGAAAAGATCCTTTAAAAATCAGAAACTGTGTTGAAAACACCTGCCAGTAAAGCTGCTCCTGGGGACTCGGCCGGTGGTCCGGAGGCTCAGAACTCGGGGGCTCAGTCCCTGGTCTGGGCGCTGAGGTCCCGCAGGCCAGCTAAGCCCAAGCACCACTACTGAGCGTGCGCCATAGCCAGAGACGCCTACATACCGCAACTGAGGCCCCGCACAGCCAACAACAGGTGAGCCACTGACACGACGTGCTAGGCTAACCCAGCGGGAGGCCTGCAGACCACATGCGGGCACCGCTTGGCTGCTGGGGGTCGTGCCCCCGCCCTGGTCCCTGCAGGGGCCTCTGCCCCATGGACCCGCATCCTGCACGCTCCTCTCCCTTGCCTCAGGGGGAGCTGGACGTGGGGGGAGTCCTCAGCCTGGGAGCTGGACCCCAGGAGGAGCCAGGGCGGCGTGGCCAATCTAAGCCTGCTTGGACGAAGACTAACGAGCAAAGCGTGTGACAAAGAACTCAAGCCACTGCCAGAAGCATGGCGCTCGTCTTCATGTGCAAGAAGAGAGTTGGAAACTGATTTTTAAAAACAGGCAGCAAGTGGTGACCAGATGTCCTCAACGGGCACAGTCTTCTACCTAGTGAGTCCAGAAAAGGAGACTCCATCCACTCCATCCCTCCAGGGCCGGCCACCGATTCAGTAACAACCAAACAAAAACCACCCTGGGGTGCACGGCCACTCTCCATAGGAAAAGAGCACCTAGAAAAGCCAGATCATTCTACAGGCTGGAGTCAGCAGTTTCCTGCATTCAAGACCAGTGTCACTTACTACGGAGCCAGCACAACACACCTGCAAACAGGCAAACACCATCCCGACAGCACCAGACCCTCAGACCAGCCCAGCCCCGCACCCAGCAGGAGGGCGGGCCTGTGGGCCCCAGCCCACAAGGCCAGGGCCAGGCGGGCGTCTGGAGTGAGCGTGCGCTGGGGTGCTCACAGCAACGCTCTGGCGGGAAGCTCAGACAGAGAGGCGCACTGAGCCTCAGGGCTCTGGGCTCTGGGCACAGCCCCTCAGCACCGGTTGCATGGTCGGCCTGCCTGCTCTTGGCACGTACCTTAGTGCTAGGAGGGTTGACTAAGAGCAATCTGGGTCCCCACAGCAAAAAGGGCATCCTCCGGAAAGCGGCCTGAGGTCTCGCTCATGAACTCGGATGAGTGAGATTCTAGGGAGATGCAGGTGGGGAACCGGCGCGAGCCTGGCTGACGGGCAGGGCTGTCACGGCAGCATTGCCTGGCACCTGAGCAGGCACGGGCCTGGATACGCCCAGCCTCTGTGGACCGGCGCGGGAGGCAAGGAGGCACAGGCTGGCAGCAGGCGAGCGTGCTACACTTTCACTCTTGTCGTGATGGGATCTGAGGGTCCCTATCCTGGAAGTGGAGTGAGGCCACCTTCATGATTGTCTGAGCAATGCCGCAGGAGACCACCGCCTGCTGGGCCTTACCAGAACACCTTACAGCTCTGAACACCGTGCGAGGGTGAAATTTCTCCAGGGCAAATCCCTAGGGCTGAAATTGTAAGACAAAAAGAATGTGCATCTTCAGTTTCACTAGATATTGCCAAATTTCTCTTTAAGCTAGATGTAAGGAATGCCCCTTCACAGCCTTGCATGTGGATTCCCACCGCAGCCTCGGCCCTTGGTCACAGAAGTGCTGGCCGTGCGGTGACCATGACGTGTGGATCGCCCCGGCCCAGGCTCAGCAGCCACTCTGTGCTCACTGGCACCCAGGGTCTTCTGGGACCTGCTCTTCTCAAAGCCTCTCCTCTTCCTCCTCCAGGACTATCCTGAGCTCTGCACACGGAGCTCTCGTTTCACTTTAACAACGTTCCTTCACGGTCTGTGAACTGTTTGGCTGAAGCAGCCCTCCCTCTCCTACACTGACAGAACTCTCCTCCTGGAGCTGCTGAATTCTGAAGTCAGCAGTGTGGGCCAGCGCCCGTCCTGAGCTGCAGAGCCACTGTTTGCATAAGAGCTTCCTCTGTGCAGGGCGAGTCCTCGGGCTGAGCTTCCCTTCCAACATGGCTATGCTAGCATCTGCTTAAAAGGCAGAGACATTCCTGCTGAGAGCTTCCCGGGAGCACACCGGACTTAGAGTTAACAGAGGGGGATGACAACTCTAGCTTCAGAATAGTGAACCCTCCTATTACTCTCTACTGAGGTCTGCTGCAACATCAGTGGCTTTTCTCCAAAGTCACAGCTGCTCTGTCACCTTCCCTCCTCGTAGCCTCACAGCCACGTGGCGCCCCGGCCCCTGCGCTGGCTGCCCCGTGTCAGCCGCTCCCCGGGCTGGGCTCTGCCGCGGGGCCCCTCCTGCTGACACCAGTGACGGCACCTGCCTTGCTCATGACTCGAGAGAGGACGCTTCTGAAGTCTCCTCAACCACCACGATGCTAACAGCTTCTGAAAGTCACCCCTCAGCAGACAGAAGGACGTTCCCTTCTACTCCTGCCTGCTAACTTTGTATCAAAAAGCAATCACTACTAAGGACCTCCCCAGTGGTCCAGGGGTGAGGACTCGATGCTCCCACTGCCGACCACTCAGGCTCAATCCCTGGTCACAGAACTAAGACCACGGAAGCCACACGGCGTGACCAGAAGAAAGCAATGACTTTTATCAAATGTTTTTCTCCACCTACTGAGATGATTATTTAATCTACAATGACGAATCACAACAGGCTTTCTAACATCACATCTGCCTTGCAATCCTGAGAAAAGTCCCAACAACCCACTCATTTCGAGTAACAGCAAAGAACCAAAATGCCGGTCTGAGCCCTTAAAGAGGACTCAAGACTTGACGATATCCAAATAAGCTCGGTCCACTCTATGAAAACGATTAAGAAAACTAGACAAATGTTTAGCTGCTGACACCATGCCGCCCTTCACATACCACGGCAGCAGGTGCCTGACATGCCCAGGCCCATGGCAGCATCAGGTTCCGTAAATCCAACCCTGTACCACCTCCTTGAGGCTTCTGAGCTGCCTCCTGGAGAAGGCGCCAACCTGGGCTGGAGGTCAGGATAAGGCCAAGCTTCTAGCAAAGAGCAGCCCACCTCCCGCTGTCCCTGGACCTTCCCACCATAGTTGGGAGGAATATTCTAGAGCACAAAGGCAAGGATCTCTGCCCCCCAAGGGTCGCACTGGCTTCCCCCTAACGACAGTTGCCCCTGAGACCCGCATGTACAGGAGGCACAGTACGGCCGGGCCGACAGCGCTGGGGGCCGGGGCCGGGCGCTGTGAGGACCGGCCTCACGGGCAGACCCCCGCACAAAGCACAAGCCCTCAGAGCGTCCCCACACCGACCTCGTCCCGGTGCTTCTGACAGAAGACCAGGAACTGGGACGCCGCGTCGCCCCTCCTGCTCCTCGGGGTGGGAGCCGTGGCCTTCTTCCTGCCGGGGGGGGACCCCACGCCCCTCCTGGAGTCGGCCTCGGCCGTCTTCTGCGGCGTGGCCCGCCCCGGCCCTGGGTCGCCAGGGAGGTTCTCGGCGGAGCCGGACAGCTTGGCCCTCCGTCTCCTCTTGACGGGTGCGCCCTCCTCCCCCGAGGACTTAGGGCTGTCTGCAGCTTCTTCCCCAGCTCCTGAGGGCTCTGCCGCTTCTCCCAGTGACTCCACAGCCACGCCCGCCTCCTTGGCCACGTGGGGGTTGAGGCGGAGCTGGTCCCCCACGTAGAGGAAGGTGAACTTGGCTCTCCGCTCCTCTACCGCCATGCGCGCGGCGGCCTCAGCCTGAACGAGGCCCATTTCCCACTGGGCCCTCAACTTCCCTGAAATGGGCTTCAACAGCTGCAAAGAAAACATGAGACATGTGTAAGTTTCATCAAACAAACATTAAAAATTAACCTACTTTAAAGGATACTTTTAGAATTTCAGGTAAATTTAGAAATCAAAAACTATAAAAACCAATTAACTTGAAGGTTTTAGAGTTCAGACCAGTATAACTCTACTGTTTCTTTAAACTAGAAATCAACTGCAATTACAATTAATACTTATATATATTATCATGTGTGTGTGTGTGTGTGTGTGTGTGTGTGTGTGTGTGTGTACATAAAGGAAAACAAAACTTAGAAAGACTGCCCCTGGGAGTCATCACGGAGTAAACAGGATAAACCGTGTGTCCACCGAAGCCGCCGTGCTGTGGGACACACGGCACCAGGCAAAGCCAGCAGTGACGGACGTGAGAGGCCATCACACGGATTCAGGCAGCCACAAGTTCAAAGCAAGACACATCATTAAGAATGAAAATAAAAGTTTGGTCTAAAATTGTACTTAAGGAACATCTGTCACCTTAATTTTCTCAGCTTTCGTGGGTGCCTGCTTGGCACTTTCCTGGCATAATTTTTCAAACTGTCCTTCTCCTTCAAAAGCTACAAGGCTCTTCTCAAATATCCAAGCTCTTTCTGGGGCATCACCAAAGAACTGTACGTGATACTGGCGTGCACTCTTTTTCTGACCTAGTTTTTAAAATAAAATGTTAGAACTTGAAAGTTAGAATTTGGGATGAAATTAGGCAAATCTATTAATAATTACTGATATCAAGTTAGGAGCGGCCTTGAAGTCGTTTTACTTGGTACTATTGGACTCTGTTAACCTCAAAATAAATCCTTTTTTTTCCCCCACCACACTCTACAGCAAAAGAGGAAATATGTTTGCAAGACTTAGATAGGGTTCAAAGTCGACCGGGACAGAACGCTGACCAGATTCACTTCTCATCTCCTCCCTTCCAAGAGCCACCGAAGAGGATACTACGTCAGTCAGAGCAGAGACGACACCAGCGAGGGCCGGGCAGCGTGGGTTCCAATCCCAGCACCCCCCACATCAGCTGGGGAGCCAGGCCGCCCTGCCCTCACCACGCTGGGGGGTGGTATGGGGAGGGGGCAGCTCGAGGCCACGGAGTCCCCCCAGATGCTGGAGAAGCCACACCCCCGGTGCAGACGGGGAGCTGGGTGAGGAAAGAAGGGCTGCCCCTGGGGAACCCCGGTCCCTGTCCCCTCACACAGCACGCCGGACACGAGGCAGCAAAGCACACTTCCCGGGGAACCAGCACACCACAGGAAGAACTTCCCACCTTGTCTCTGCCCCAGAAGCTGGAGATTCCCTCAACCAGGCACCACCAGCCAGTCAGCGCCTCTAACACAAGCCAACAGCGCCCCCTACAGGCCGCAGGCAGCTGAGTGCCGTCCACTGGAAGAAGGCCCAGCGCAGGCACCCCAGACCCAGACCCAGAGAACACACAGAATCAACAGTCTCTGCAGGGCCACAGACACCACGCCAGGAGATGACGCCTGACAGAGACGAACTCTAGTCTGCTGTCAGAAGAGGACAACAGAGAGAAAGCGCCATTCGAAATTTAACAATACAACCACGAAAATAAAACTCAAGAAGAAAATTTCGGTGGAAAGGTAGGAAATCTCCCAGAAAGAAGAAAAAAGTTAAAAGTGAAAACACCTACTCTAATAAGAAACCGACAGGATCAATCTGTACAGGAGATGTGAGACCCAAATAGCTGGCCTTCCACAGAGAAAAACAGAGAGACCCATCAGGGAATCACCAAACACAGGGGCACGCATCAGAACCAACCCCTCCCAGCGCTGCACCCAACACCCACGTCCGGGCACACCTTGGGGACAGCCAAGCTGCTGGGGAGGAAGAGACAGCTCCATGTTCGTGAAATGACAAGCAGAACAGCAACTCTGGATGCTCGAAGGAAATGCAATAACACCTTCAAAATGCTGAGAATTATGTTCAACATAAAATTCCACACCCAGCCAACCCGAAAATCGAGTGTGATGATAGCCGCATCCTCCAAACCCAGGAACTCAGAGTGACCCCCCACCCCTTCCTCAGGATGCCAAAAACCACGCTGCAGCAAAAAAGGAGAACTGACCAAGAAAGAGCACAGCGTGGAGCCACAGAAACAATACGGTAACCAGGAAAGCATCTCAGAGTCTCAGGTGCCTGCTGGCCAGAGACAGTGAGGCAGGAGCAAGCGGGGCTCCAGGAGCGCGAGCAAGGGGACAGAGGCCGCACGGAAGGAGACCAGGCGGTGCAGAAGGCGGGTGAAGGAGATCCAAGAAGCAGAAAGGAAGCGGGACTCGAACACAGCGTTCCATTTTTCCCCCCAATCAGAGAAACTCACCACATGATAGGATGAGTTTTAAAGACAGAAGAATAAATACTTGAAAAAACTAAAGCTAAATGGCAGCGAACTATACAATTTCACAAGAAATGCAATAGTTAGCTCCAGAAAAAAGACAAAAGGTTGTACAAGAAATAAAACGCAATTACAGAACACAGCTGAGTTTTTCACTGAATGATATTTACATAGTCAAAATTAAATGAACACTGATGTTTGATGTAATAAAAACAGTGAGTTAATTATATGGGAAGAATGGAAGGGAAAGAAACAGGATATTATTGAAGAGATCAATCTTCATTTACCATAATAGAAAGTCAACAGAAGATATCTAGATGATAAGAGAGTAGCTGAAACCAAAAGAAAATGTTTAAAGAGTTAAAAATAATTACTTCTGGGGAGGACAGGGAACTATTTTTCACTATTAATCTCTCAGGACAATTTGACTTGTTTATAAGTACGTATACTTCTTTGATTTTAAAATAGCTCAGGTTCAAAACTATGTCAAGAGATTTGTGACTTCTTCCATTATTTTAGTATTTCAAAAGACCTTCTCTTGATCATGAAAATGAATATAGATATACGCCATAGCATTTGCATAATTAAGAAAAATATGTTATGGTACATATTTGAACATATAATATGAACACACATAATTTTTTAAAATAAATAGCTAAAGACAGTAAAAATGCTCCTTACATGTCAGCTGGAAAAAAAAGAAAATCAGAGAATATGACAGGCTGATCCCAAGCTTATGAAATTAATTTAACATTTTTAAAGTTCTTTTCTGCTTAGAAATTTCACAACAAACCTAACCCAACTTTCTCTTATTTTTAAGGTTTTTTCTAATCCATCTGAATTTTATTTTGGTCCAAATTGAGAGGTGAATTCCTTACTTTCTTTGACCACCATAATTAACCAACTGTCCCACCACCTGTTAGCAACCCTTCCTCCCTGTGACCTTGGATTTTCATCCTCACGGTTGGAAGGAAAACACTGGTCACTGAGGCCCCACCTACACTCCCTCCTGAGAGAACCTGGCCTCCACCACTAGCTGAGGCACTTTAACGTTGTACTGCACTCGCTTCCTCCCCATCACGGCCCATCAAACACAAGGTGGATCCTGAACCTGAGTGAGACCAAGCAGACCAGAGTCTGCTCCATGGGAAACAAAGAACAATGATGGCCAGGTCCATATTTCCTGCTTCGGTCCCTGGAGGTCACCAGAACCTCAAACCAGGTAAAGTAGAAACTGACAAAATCTCAAATAGAAAAGGGCACATCCACTACCACAGTGGGAAATCCTCACACACCTCTCTTTCTAGTTGACAGAACAAGCAGAAAGGAAAAATCACAGTATCAAGTAACTCCAAAGGTGAGAAAGTCAGATTACGTGTAGTATTTTCAGAAAATGCTGTAATTTAGAAATACAGCAATGAGGGTTCCTTTCCATAACACAGAAAAGGTGAAAATTAAAATCTCCATAACAGAAGAGAAGCTGACTTGATGCCCCAGTATCTAAAGGGAAGACCAGTAGGATCCAGGTGCACCAGGGAGATGGTAACGTTCCCAGGTGCAAAAGAATCCAATCTTCTTCACAGTGTAATACCCAAAACACCACTCATCTCCTGATTCCAACCTAGAGGGTCAGGCCTCAGAGTTGCTGGCTCGTCCATCTGCATGCCCTGGCAGGCAGTCGCCAAGACAAGTTCTGCTGCTACAAATGACAAAAACACTGTTAGATTTGCAAAGGAAATCTGAACTCTAAACAGCTGTGCTCTCTTCCACACATAAGATTCTGCTTCAGTTTTTATAGCTCAAGTGTGGGCTTCCCTGGTGGCTCAGTGGTAAAGAATCCCCCTGCCAACGCAAGAGACACAGGATTGATCCCTGATCTGGGACGATCCCACATGCTGTGCAGGAACTAAGCCCACACACCACGACTGCTGAGCCTGTGCTCGAAAGCCCGGGAACCACGACTGCTGAGCCTCCACTCGAGAGCCCGGGAACCACGACTGCTGAGCCCACACACTGCAACTACTAAAGCCTGTGTGCCCCTAGGCCTGTGCGCCGCAAAGACACCACCGCAATGAGAAGCCCAGATACTGCAATCAGAGAGTAGCTCCCACTCATACCTGGGGAAAAGCCCGAACAGCAAGAAGACCCAGCACCGCCAAAAATAAATAAATAAAATTATCTTTTAAGAAGAGTTTAAATGTGTTGCTACTGATTCAGATTCAAGTACTTCTCTAATCCCAAGTATGATAAGTAAAAAGAAGCACATACACAAAGAGAAAATCCGGGGTGGGAATCAGGGGTAGGGTGAGGGAGTTCCATCTTACAGGAATCAAAAGGCCTCGTTTCCCAAGCCCCTGCTCAGCCAGCTCCACACCCGAAGCCACCCTCCTCCATGCCGTCCTCCTGCAAGGACTCCTGAGCCTCAGGCCCACCATCACAGGTGCCGCAGAGGGAGCGGGGGCAGCATGCCCGCAGACCCACCTCACACTCCATCCTCTGCCTTCCGGGCCTTGGACACAGCCAGAGCCCAGACCTGGGCGTCCACACACCACTCGCTACTAAAAGGACCCAGGCTTCCTCTGAGGAACAGTTGCTTCAAGGACTGGGGCAAAGAAAGTATAAAGGGGGCCCGCAGTGTGGTTCGTGTTTCGCACACATAAGGAAGCGCTCCAAGACAGACAGAGCCAGGGCAGGGGCACACAGCTGGAAGTGACTTCGTGGGCTCCCCGAGGCCACATCTGGAACAATGGGAGTATTAAAGGGAGTGAAGACTGTAACATTCAATACATAAGTAACCTTTTAGAAGGGAGCTCACCTTCAGAAAAGTGCCAGCTCCTTAACCATGAAAAGAGGATAAAAATGGAGAGCTAGCATTCAACGGGCCAATGGGTGCTCAGGGAGGACCAAACCTCAGAGGAAGGTGGTCAGGGAGCCGGGCCCCGAGTGCAGCATGGGTCAGCCAACATGACAGCAGCCAGCCTCCACTGGACACTCTGGTCCAAACCTCCTGGGCGGGGGCCACGGCACAGGCCAGCCCCATGGTCTCACAGGTTCCTCTGACTCCTTCGCTTTCCAAAGGTCATCCCCTTTGCAACTCATCCTGGCTCTCAGCCTTCTGAACTGCTTTCCAAACGCACACTGTCAGTCCTCTGAAGTTGGCCTGTGCTGACCAAGGCTGCCTCCCCTGCAACCCAAGGCAGTTAGTTCCTGGTGAAGCACACTGTTGGACCGAACCTTCCTTCAAGGTCTTCAGTAAAGGGCCAAGTCTGGGCCCCACCTGCGTGGCGCTCGCCTGCCTCTGCGGGCCCGAGTCTGCTCTCACCCGCAGGGGCTGGGGGGCACCCGGACTCAAACTCAGGGTGAAGAAAAGAGCAATTGCATGGCCACACTGGAGCCTCCCGGGAGATCTAAGCAAGGCCCCAAGAGACGAAGGGTCAGTTACTGATGGGCCACTTTCTCACACGCAGGCGAGGTACTGGCCTTGTTCCGGGAGGACTCCCGCTGACAAGTTAGGGTGAAGAGTCAGGATGGGTGCAGCACCCACTCAGCTGAGCTGGCAAAGGGGAATATAGTTATACACAAAAGAGGGAGACAGAGCAGGTGAAACAAAGCATTTAAGGGCTGGCAAGTCTAGGTGAGAGTGGATGACGTCCACAGCACTCACTGTTCCACTCTGAAGTGTGGGCTTGAAAAGCTTCTAAATGGGGAAAAAACAACAACAAACAATAATAAACAAAATGTTTCACATGAAAAACAAGACAGAATCCAAATGTACCCACTTGGCACTGGGAAAGTTGGGGGAATACTTGGCAACATAAACCACTGAAAGTGGGCACAGAATTATTAGATCACCAAACACAAGGATCCTGCTGGGGGATAACTGCTCAAACAGCAATGTTTTCCAGAAAAAGCCCAGAGGTGACCAGGGGAGAGGGGGTAGATAGAATATAAACTCTGGTTTTAAAAGTTAAAAAAAAAGAGGATGATAATATCTGATAGCTCACCAGTCTCTGTGCTAAGATCTTTCCCCAAAAGTAGCGTTATCATCACCTCTGTCTCTCACACTTAGGGAAGATGCCCTAAGAATCTCTGGAGCTTAGCGACACCGAGGAGCAGCTCACTGCCAGCTGGGCCGCCCCCTGGCAGTCGACTCTTCAGTCCGTGCCTCAGCCAGGAGCCACTGCTGCGGTTCCTTAAGCGGAAGCGCAAAAGCACCAAGCCAGAGCACGCACACCAGCGGCGGTGCGTCGGTCTCACTCAGGGAAGCTGCGGTCAGCTCAGTCACTCAATCGTGTCCGACTCTTTGTGACCCCACAGACTGCAGCACGCCAGGCCTCCCTGTCCATCACCAACTTCTGGAGCTTGCTCAAATTCATGTCCATTGAGTCAGTGATGCCATCCAATCATCTCATCCCCTGTCGTCCCCTTCTCCTCCTGCCCTCAATCTTTCCCAGCATCGGGGTCTTTTCCAATGAGTCATACTCACAAAGTCATACATACAAAGTATTAAGAGCTTCAGCTTCAGCATCGGTCCTTCCAATGAGTATTCAGGGTTGATTTCCTGGATAACTGGATACACACTCTGGTCCACACCTCCTGGGCGGGGGCCACGGCACAGGCCAACCCCACAGTCTCACAGGTTCCTCTGACCCCTTCACTTTCCAAAGGTCATGTGAATCCCCTTGCAACTCATCCTGGCTCTCAGCCTTCTGACTGGTTTGATCTCCTTGTAGTCCAAGTAACTCTCAAGAGTCTTCTTCAACACCACAGTTCAAAAGTATCAATTCTTCAGTGACTAGCTTTCTTTATAGTCCAACTCACACATCCGTACATGACTACTGGAAAAACCATAGCTTTGACTAGACAGACCTCTGTTGGTGAAGTAATGTCTCTACTTTTTAATATGCGGTCTAGGTTGGTCATAGCTTTTCTTCCAAGGAGCAGGCGTCTTTTTTTAATTTCATGGCTGCAGTCACCATCTGCAGTGATTTTGGAGCCCAAAAAAATAAAGTCTCTCGCTGCTTCCATTGTTTCCCCATCTATTTGCCATGAAGGGATGAAGCTGCTGTAGACTATAGAAACTACTCAACCCTAAATCGGGGGAATGTGTAATGAACTTAATTAACCCCAGTAGCTGGAACAAAGAGATATGGAAAGACGCCTTCAGTTCTACGGTCTGAGATGTGGGGAGGCTGAAATGAAGCAGAAATCCCAATGCTAAGAAGGACCCCGAGAGGTTGCATTTGACGTGCTCTGCAGACGAGCAGTGTGGAGGTGTGGGGCCTGGACGGCCGCTGCCCGGACCGCCTGGAGCTGGGAGGGGGGCTGCCACCGGGTCAGAAGGCCCACGCCGACCACAGCAGGACAGCCTGGCTTCTGCCTCAACTGGTGCTTCTGTCCTACTCTGACCAAGTCCAGAGGCCTCTGGGGTGCATCCTGGGGCCCCGGAAGCCCCAACAGGGACAACCTGATGCTGACAAGCTGACGAAGCTACACATCCTGTACCGAGTCAGAACCAGAACGGGCCCACAGGCTCCTCCCCAGCCCCGGCGTCCTGCACACCTTCACCACGCACGTGCGCGCCGGCGTCTCGGGATGCAGGAGAGGGCCTCTCATCCCAACCTGTGCCTCCCAGTCTGCCTGCCAGGGGGCACCGCTGCACCCCACTCCCAGCAGCAAGGCCCCGGCAAGGCTCAGGCCTCAGGCCTCTAGCCAGAGGCCAAGAGGGGCACACCAGGCAGGCCCCGCCCTGCCGCCCACGCCGCTGGAGGGCACCGTCACCTGGGCACCAACGCGGCCAGCTCCAACCCTGCATCTCCACACCTCACCTTCCTCACACCAAAGTCAAACTTCACTCTAGAAGAACTGCTTATGAGACTCTTAAATCACCTGATTTCTTTTTTTTCCTCCAAAACCACATGAGATCTTATGTTTCATGAATTGTCCAATTATTATTTAAGCATCTGCTCTAATCTGTATCAATAACACATTACATTCTTAATATGTTCTCTAACTTCTCTGATTTATAACTTAAGTTTCATGACACCAAAGATGATTATCTCTAGTTTTTTTTCCTTTTCCCCACCTAATAAAATAAACTGGGACATTTTTTAAACTAAAATGCAATATAAAATACTAATTTCTGAAAATCATGTGAACATAAGTAATTACTATATATCTAAATAATAATAAATTATCATAAAACCTGAAAAGCAAATGACAAGGTAGAGACCATTCTCCTTTAATACTAATTCAATCAGATAAAGTACATATCTAAGTTGGATATAAAAAAAAAAGTAACGTGTCATGTCTGAATCACTAACTTCAAAGTTGCAAAATGAACCACAAAAAATTTAACAATCCAACCCACCCCCACAAACAAGCCGATTCAAATGCTGTATGAATGGCTAATAGGCACATGAAAAGATGCTCAACATCACTCATCACTAGGGAGATGCAAACCCACACCACAGACAGCAGGCCAGAAGCAGAGGGGGCCGCCAGGGTCTGGGGTGGGGCACTGAGGAGCTGCCACCTCACGGGCACAGAGTTTCGGGTCTACAGAGTGAGCAGAGCTCTGGGCACAGATGGTGGGGACCACTACACGGCAATGTGAATGCATTTCATACACTATCTGAGCACTCGGTTAGGACGCTAAGTCTCATGTCTGCGCATTAAAGCACAATAAAAAAGGGGAATAAAGAACCATAGCAGGGCTGCTGGAGGAAGAGGAAGAAGGAAGCTGGGGGATGAGAACAATCAAGTGCAGAAGACAAAGATGGAAAAGCAGCCCCAAACACGATACCTTTCAGTTTGGTGTAACTGTGCAGGAGCGGGTCAGCAGAGACCATGCACGGCCACCAGGGGTAACCGGACACCTTGGACCACACCAGGTCCCCGACATTGTACTTCAGCAGCTGGTCTTTGTCTCTGCTGCTATTCGGACAGGATTCTCTCTTAGCGGGAATCTGAAAATGAACAAGATATACATCGAGTACCTACCCCTAAATCCAGCTTCCTATCCACAGAAGACCAAGGGTGAGTCAGACCAGAGATTCTATACACACACGTGTACACACACACCTAAAAAGAAGTGTGCTTTCCCTCACGGTTCCCTCACTGCTTTTTAGGTAACAGCCCTGATAGCACTTCATCAAAACTGTTCATCTCCTGCCCTCAGCTAAAAGGTCAGCAAGTACCTGGCATACAGAGGTGCCCAACATTACAAAGGCTTCTGCAGAAATCCAGTTCCTTGGCCTGGTGGGAGGCCTTTAGTGGAGCTTTATTTGCAGGCTGGACAAAAATTCTCATGGAATTCATCCTCTGGCCCTCCACCCCTCTGAGCCCTTATAGACAGTCAGTCCTCGGGAGAGAGGACCCCAGGGGGGCCAGGACACAGGGGCTCAGCAGCAGGCCCAGCCCCACCTCCACCAACCAGGGCCTGGGCTCTCTGAGCCTCAGCCACTGCATCTCAGAACCCAGGCCAGGAGGAGGCTGAAGGCCTGGCAAGAGCAGCGTCCTCGTCAGGGGGCTGAGCACAGTCGAATCGCTGACCTGCTTTGAGCCTCAGTCCCACATGTGTGAATGGAGGAGAGCGTGGTCACCGCGCCTCATCGGGGGGTGAGGGCTGGCACCGAGCAGGCACATCACACACTTCTCAAAGATGCCGGCTCTCAGGCTATTCCACAACATCCCAGTATCACACTCAGCCTCGCCACCACACCCTCAGGACAGGTAGTATTTGTCACCACTCGGAGGGTGAAGTCAGACTCTGAGAGGCAAAAGCAGGTGACTGCCCAAGTCTTAACAAAACCAACCGGCAGCTTATTTCCTATAAAGGAGCATGGACCCACCAGGGGCTTCACGCAGGGCCGCATCAGCCCAAGCCGCCACCACTGGGACTGCGTCAGAGTCGCCCCACGCCCCCGCCCCAGCTCTCAACAGACACTTTTAAACCCTGAAGGTCTTCATTAGTTTCAACTCCTCCAGGGAAATGTCAGTCCTTTTCCGTCTTATCTGTGGGACCATAAACAAGATTCCTCACTATAATTTTACAGTGATTACTCTGGCCTTGGTGAGAAGAAACCCAAGCTGGCCTCAAGCCCCTGCCCCTACTCCTCAAAGTGGGCTTGGAGCTTCGCCTGACCAGCACACAGAGGCCTGCCAGACCCTGTGAATGCAGACCACCAGCCCTCAGGAACAGGGGCACCATAGAGCCCTCTGCAGCTCCTCTGCCAGGGTCAAGGTTCCCGTGTGTCACTGAAGACTTCTGGCATAAACACCATGTTTTCGTCCCACATTCCCACCCCAGCCTTCGAAGCCTGAACACGCATTCATGAGCACTCCAGCACCACACTCTGCGCTGGGCACCGAGAGTGTGCAGGCGGGAGGCACGGCCCATGCTCACTGGGGTGAGCCATCCGCAAGACCCCTGCAAAAGGAGCCCCGGGTGGACAGTGACCAAGGGGAGGCCGGCGGGCCTGCCCCCTCCTCAGACAGCACAGACCAAGGAAGGCCCAAGGGGTCTCCCGCTGACCGCCATTAGGCGGAGAGGAGCTCTGTGAAAACAGGACCGCCTGAAGGCCAAGGGCTCTGGAATGGCCAGGCCCAGATTCAGAACCTCATTCAGTCTTCACAGTTCATCTCCAGGCCTTGGTGCTGCTCAACAGGATGTGAGCGTCCCCGCAGCACAGCCAGGCGCCCAGGCCGAGCACACAGGGCGAGCAGAGAGCAGGCCGCGGGGGCCACGCCCACCTCCTACCGCCTCTCGCACGTCGTCGAGTGTCCTCCGAGGCCCCCTGCCACCCGCCCAGAGCTCCTCACTCACAAATACCTTTTTGTCCGTGGGGCTGGAGACCCTGGGCACCAGGGCGGCCTCCACGAGGCCGTGCTCCAGCAAAGAGCCACACTGCGCACTTCTCTTGCGGCTCCTCCGGGCCTTGTGCTCTGGTCTCTGTCCGTCTGCTTCCGAATGGGACATGGCGGCCGCACCGTCGCCACATATGGAGGACTCAAAGAGAGGTTTCCCATTCATATAGGTTTTAGTGATTTTCAGCTTAATTTCTGGAGAGCCATTTTTGACCGGGGTAGTGTGAGGTGGGGTCCCAAGTCCCTTCACTTCCTGGGATTCAAAACGCAGTTTGGCATCGTGAGCACCGGGCTCTCCATTAAAGACGCGGGAGGTGAGGTCTTTTAGCCTCTCGGCCGGGATGAATGGCAGCGCGTCATGGCCGTTGAACTTCTGCACGACCCCGTCCTGCAGGCCGGCGGAGAGCTGGGCTTTGCTCAGGAACACGGAGCACTCTCGGCTCACGTCGCAGCTCGGGGGCTTTCCATTGGCACCGCCCAGAACTTCCGGGGCCTGCTTCATCTTCACGCACTTCACCACCTTCGGAGCAGAGAGAGGGCTTTTCCTGACGCTGAATTCCATTCAGCCTAGGCGCCTCCGTCTCAGAACACTGCAGCATTAGAAAAAGAGGAGAAAAGAAACATCTTAATTTCAAACCTAAGATGAGTACGCCAATGGAGCTGTCTATACATTTGGGGAGTTTCGGGGATTTTGAGGCAATTTATGGTGTTTGCTGTGATTTCGGTCCCAACAGGCAGTTCTAATATCACAGAAATGACAGGAGTCACAAAACAACAAAGTGAAAGGATATAGGACTGGGTTTTCGTGGCAGAACACAAAAGTCAGGCGAGGAAAGGAAGTCACGCCACTGCCCCCAGAGCCCTCGGGAAACGGAGGCTGTCCCCTCCACCTGCCGCCACGACAGCACCCAAGGCGGCCGGTGAAAAGCCAGGCCCGGGCAGAGGACAAGAGGGAGGACCTGAGACACAGCTGGAAGCAGAGCCGGGCAGGGGCTCCGGGCCCACCCACAGCCACTGGGCAGCAAAGCTTAAGCCCAGACGGCCGGGCAAGGCGCAGCAGGCTCCCTACCATCCGCCTGGCCCATGCTGACCACAGGGACGAGGAGGGGGCGCAACGTCAAGGACACTCAGTTCTCCTTGGACGGGGCACGCCAAGCATGGCCCACGGCACCCAGGGCCAGCTGTGCTGCCTGAGGCCAACGGGTGGAGAGGCTTCCCCGGGAGCAGCAGCCTGTCACTAGGGACACCCAGTGAAAGCAGCTCACAGGGAACAGGCAGGCGCCCACTCCGCTGGGAAGAGTTCCCCCAGACCACCAGGAGCACACCACGACGGCAGCAAGGAGGCCCTCCGAGATGAGCTACCGGGGAGAGCAGGGCGCCGAGACTGAGTGCCCCCATCGGGGTGCCTGCGACGGACAGCACTGCACCGGAGCTCAGCCCTGTCACCCCGAGGGACCGCCACACGGGGACACCCCTGGGGGCTGCGCGTGCAGCCGGGCCAGCTCTGTGGGAGCCGGGCAGTGGGGGACCGCCCCCACCGACAGCCAATGCAAACGAGCACACACCGGGACGGTCCGCCGGGACCCACAAGGGGCTTCTAAGGCAAATCTGAGTGGGTTCCCAGCCCCGCTCACATCAGACTAGCTGGACAAAAAGAGTCGCCGACGACCTCAAGGCACAGGAGCACACATGTGGCCGCTGGGGCCATGGCGGGCACAGCGCAGGTGGCGGGCACACACAGACCCGCCCAGCCCCAGGCCACACAGCCCGCGCACAGGCCCGCACGCCCACTGCCCGGGACTCTGTACTCTCACTCTTGGGAGCCTGGGTTCAATCCCTAGTCAGGGAACTAAGATCTTATAAGTCGTGCAGTGAGGGCATTCCCCCCACCGAAAACAAAAAAAGAAAAGATCAAAACCCCAAAGAAATACCACCTCACACAGCACCTATGAGGATGGCTACCCACTATCAAAACACAGAAAGCAGGGCCTGGGGGGAGCCCTGTGCACTGGGGGTGGGACAGGAAGGAAAACAGCGGGGCTTCCTCAGAGAATCCAAAGGACCCAGCAAGCCCACCCAACACACACTCCAGGGCACAGAAGGCAGGGATGCGGGGGTATCGGAGCCCCATGTCCATCCACAGAGCGAGGCGTGCTGAAGCCTCGGACAGGAAGGGGAGGCGGACACCTGCCATGGCAGGACCTTGAGGGCCTTACGGAGTGCAGTCAGCCAGTCACAAGAGACTAACAAACACTGCGTGGCTGCATTCTCGTGCGTAATCGAATCCACAGACAGAACGTAGGAAGGCGGACACCAGGATCTGAGGGAGGGGAGATCAGGGAGGTGGTGTTTTACCAGGGGCAAAGTTCCAGGTTCACAAGATGAAACACTTCTGGTGGCGATGGCTGCAACACTGTGCATGTACTTAACACCCTGAACTGCACGTTTAAACATGGTTAAGAGGGGGGACTTCCCTGTGGTCCAGCGGCCAAGACTCCATACTCCCAATGCAGAGGACCTGGGTTCGATCCCTGGTCAGGGAACTAGATTCCACACACTGCAACTAAGAGTTCTTGTGCTACAACTAAAAGATCACGCATGCCTCAACTAAGACCCAGGACAGCCAAATAATTTTTTCAAATGGTTAAGATGGTAAATGTTACGTGTATTTTAACACAACTGAAAGAAAAAGTCTACTCTTAGGAAGAACATAATGGGAAAAAAACAGTGTCTCCAGCGCATCACTCGCAATATCCAGGATAAAACCAGGTGTGCTCATCTCCTGTGAAGGTACTAAAATTGCAACTAGCTGTTAAAAACCATCAAAATGACGATGCTGGAACCCACCAAAAAAAGATACCCAACGTCCAAAGACAAAGAAGCAACCATAGCAAGACGGCAGGGGGAACGCATTCAGGATAAAATCAAACACTACAAGCGCTGGGTGGGTGACCCACAGACTGGATAAGAACACCAAAGGGCGTGAGCACTGCTGTGAAGGCTCTGGGCCCCACGTCAGGCTTCCTGTTGGGGATCCAACAAAGGGGCTGGGCATCCAGCCTTGAGGGCCAGCAGAATTTGATTATAGGTCTTCCAGAGGACTGGGGGAACCAGAGACTCCACCAGTTCAGTTCAGTCGCTCAGAAGTGTCCGACTCTTTGCAACCCCATGGACTGCAGCACGCCAGGCCTCCGTATCCATCACCAACTCCTGGAGCTTCTTCAAACTCACGTCCATCGAGTCGGTGATGCCATCCAACCATCTCATCCTCTGCTGTCCCCTTCTCCTCCCGCCTTCAATCTTTCCCAGCATCAGGGTTTTTTCAGATGAGTCAGTTCTTCGCATCAGGTGGCCAAAGTGCTGGAGTTTCAGCTTCAGCATCAGTCCTTCCAATGAATATTCAAGACTGAGTTCCTTTAGAGTGGACTGGTTGGATCTCCTTGCAGTCCAAGGGACTCTCAAGAGTCTTCTCCAACACCACAGTTCAAAAGCACCAATTTTTCAGTGCTCAGACTTTCTTACTGTCCAGCTCTTACATCCATCCATGACTACTGAAAAAAATCATAGCTCTGACTATACAGACCTTTGTAGGTAATGTCTCTGCTTTTTAACACTCTGTCTAGGTATGTCATTGCTTTTCTCCCAAGGAGCAAGCATCTTTTAATCTCACGGCTGCAGTAATCATCTGCAGTGATTTTGGAGCCCAAGAAAATAAAATCTGTCACTGTTTCCATTGTTTCCCCATCTATTTGCCATGAAGTAATGGGACTGGATGCCATTATCCTCATTTTTTGAATGTTGAGTTTTAAGCCAGCTTTTTTATTCTCCTCATTCACATTCATCAAGAGGCTCTTTAATTCCTCTTCACTTTCTGCCATAAGGGTGGTGTCATCTGCATATCTCAGGTTATTGATATTTCTCCTGGCAATCTTGATTCTAGCTTATGCTATAGACCAACATCAAAGGGTCTGGATTCCCACTCCTACCCAGAGGAGAGGGAAGAAACAATGAGATAGAAAAAACATTTGGGAAAAATTAAACAGAAAAACTTTTCAGATTCAGTGAGACAAAAATTCACAGATTCAAGAAGCTCAGCAAATCTCAGCAAAAGTGAAGTGAAGTGAAGTGAAAGTCGCTCAGTCATGTCCAACTGTTTGCAACCCCACGGACTATATATATATATATAGTCCATGGAATTTTCCAGGCCAAAATACTGGAGAGGGGAGCCTTTCCCTTCTACAGGGGATCTTCCCAACCCAGGGATCTAACCCAGGTCTCCTGCATTATAGGCGGATTCTTTACCAGCTGAGCCACAAGGGAAGCCCAAATCTCAGCAGGATATATGTAAAAGAACCCACACCCAGGTATAGTCAGTGGAAACATTTAAACCAAGATAAAGAGAAACCCTGAAGAGCAGAGGGGGAAAAAGACCCATTAAATACAAAACAATGACATGGATGGTCACTCACGTCTCGTGAGAAACAGAAGCCAGACCTGATTAGAGTAATGGGGGAAAAGAAAAACAGCTGCCCACCTGGTATCTGCTATCCAGGAAAAATACTCTGTAAGAACGACAACTGAATATATTTTAAAAGAAATACCAATTACGAAGTTGTTGCCATCAGATCTTCACTGTGAGAAACGTTAACAGAAGCTCTTGAGGGTGACGAGAAATGAGACCAGACTGACCCTGAGACCTTCAGGAAGAACTGAAGGACACCAGAGATGGCGAATGTGAGCAAGGCTATTTGCTCCCCAGTTCCCTAACATTCAAGGGCCTTAAGGTGCAACACCGCGTTCACACTCACAGACAGGACACAGCCAACAGCTGCAGCGCCCCGTGCTTGCTACCCAGAGGCTCCGTGCGAGCTCCGAGGAGCCTGTGCGAGTGAAGGGTGCCAACGGCAGCCTGAGTCAGAGCAACAGCTAAGACCATGATACTGAGAAACAGCGCCAATGGACAGATAATCAGGAGGTCAGTCGCCAACAACTGGAGTCTGGAATATTTACACAGAAATTCAGGTTTATGGCTCCTCTCAGGATTTAATACCAAGCCTAGGTAATCATGACCTACATGTGAACCACATTTTCAAGATTGCCTATTCCTGTTGGAATTTTCAAGTTTCTTTTAAATCTTTGCATATATCAGACACAACTTTTAAATATCTGGTCTTTGCAGACCTGTGTCTACTGATGGTACTTTATTTTCACTCATGGTACCTGCTTCTCTGTGCATTTGGTCTGTTTCCTTCCCTCAACCTGAAACTGTGGGCTGCTCACTACTTCTCAGGATTCCATCTGGGACAACGCTTGAAGCCATGGCCCCCTAGAGAGGGTCCACTCTCACTTCCGACACGGCACTGACCACTGACTTGATCTTTCAGGGAGTTCTCATTTTTTTTACCAACGTTACACCAGTGAGTTAGAGAATCTTTCATTCTATCTAGCACTCCAAGAAAAATATAAAACCTAACCAAGAGGTAGACAACCTGCAAAGCTCACCACCACCACAGAAGAACGGCCCAGAGGGCTTCACTGGCTCAGTGACCCTCAATCGGGGAGGGGGACGAGTTTTAAAAGCAGAACAGTACAGACAACAACAGGACACGTTTGTACACCCACCAGTCCAAAACGACAGTTTTTAGCATTTTGCTACATTTCCTTCAAGTTTTTTTGACATAAAACAAGACCTCTGGACAATGGTGTGCCTCCAGCCGAGGACAGGCAAGACGGGCTCAGGGCACCCCAGGGCCCCAGGCGAGAGAAGCCAGGCTCAGCCCAGCAGGCTGCCTGCTGCCCACTACACATCCACAGCAGCGTCCTGGGGTTCTGGTTCTCCGTGCCCACAGCACCCACCGGGAGCCCCAAATCCAACAGCCAGAAGCCAAACACAAGCTCCCAGCGCAGCGCCACCTCCCGCAGGCCTTGGACAGGATGACTGAGGAAAACAAAGACGGCATTTGCCTGTTCAGGAAGCCCGAGTCCCACTCAGTCCCCCAGTCAGCTCACAAAGCACCCTTCCAGGCTATGGAGCACACCAGGAACGGAGAACTGCTGCATGGGGTTTGCATGCCAAGAAATGCTACCACACTGGACCTGCGATTTGATCAACACATGTTGATTTCTGCCGTGTTGATATAAACAAGTACCACTCAGTCTTTCCAACTGCTATGTATTATTCATCACGTAAACACAGCATTCCTATTGTTTAAATTACTCCGGAACATGGAAAGTGATGGAGAGCTTCCCAAACATTACTACATAGGCTGGCATACCTCTCCCACCAAAACCAGAGAAGTAGTACAAAAAAAGCTATCAACCAAGATCAGTAAAGTAGGACCGTAAAAAAACATGACAAAACAGAAGCAAACCAAAGCCAGTTGTTACCATACATATTAAAATAAGGTATCACAGCTAAAGAGCATTTATTCAAAAATGATGGTTCAACATTAGGATGAATTCCATTACCATTTTAACACATTTCAGGAGATTTCTGGTGAAGATGGCCAAATTATTATTTTTTTTAAAGAAAGGGAAAAAAAGTTAGCTATATACATCACCCAATTCAAAACAAAGGAGGGAAATCTCCAGGTCCAGAAACGAGGTGGGAAGAGCAACGAGCCCCCAGGCCTGGCTGCAGGGGACAGGACACAGGCCTCCGAGCCGGAGGCCCAGGAGAGCTGCGGGCTCAGAGGGCGCAGAGTGTGGGGCCGCGGCTGGGCCAGCCTCGGGCTGTACCACTGCCTCCTCACAGCAAGTGACCGCCCCCGCGCTCCAGCTCCTGGGGACTGAGCACCGGCCTCGCCACAGTCAGCACTCAGAGCGCTGTGGACCGAGCCGCTCCTCCAGCCAGCCCAGGGCTGGGCCCAGAGCAAACACCCCCGGAGGCCCCTGGAGAGACAGTCACCCTCAAAAACTATGCCTCAGAAGGCGGCAGGGGCCCAAATCCCGAGCCAAGAAACAAAAGATGGGCCTAGAAGGAGTGACACTGCGCAGCCCTGCCAGGCAACAGGGAGCTGCCCAGGGGCTTTCCCACCCCACAGCCGGCCTGGGAGGGGCCCCGTGGAGGACCGCAGGGAAAGCAGTCACTCCACGCCGGTCAGCACGGCCAGACTCCACCACAGCGACAGCACCAGCTGCCCAAGCAGATGCGGAGCAGCAGAAGTCTCCTCACCGCTGCTGGGAACACAGTTCGGTGGTTGCTACAACACTGGACATGCTCTTATCATATGATCCAGCAATCCCACTCCTTGGAATTTACCCAAGGAAGCTGAAAACTTACAGCCACAGAAAAACCCGCACATGGAGGTTTATATCAGTTTCATTTCATCATTGCCAAAACCTGGAAGCAATTAAGGTGTCCTTCAGCAGGTGAATGAATTGATAAACTGTGATCCTCAGACAATGGAATATTGTTGAGCCTTAAAAACGAATGAAGTATTGAGACATACTACAGCACGGACAAACCCTGCATACATTATACTAAGTAAAATAAGTTGCTCACAAAAGGACAAATATTGTATGACTCCACTTTTTTTTGGTCACACCACACAGCTTGCAGGGCTTCCCTGGTAGCTCAGCTGGTAAAGAATCCACCTGCAATATGGAAGACCTGGGTTCGATCCCTGGATTGGAAAGATCCCCTGGAGAAGGGAACAGCTATCCACTCCAGTATTCTGGTCCAGAGAATTCCATGACTGTATATTCCATGGGGTCACAAAGAGTTGGACGCAACTTTCACTTTTTCACACAGCTTGCAGGATCTTAAGTTCCCTGACTGGAGGTTGAACCCACACCCTCAGCAGTGAAATTGCAGAGTCCTAACCAGTGCACTTCCTCAGGGATCAGTGCAAAGAAATAGAGGAAAACAATAGAATAGGAAAGACTAGAGATCTCTTCAAGAAAATCAGAGATACCAAGGGAACATTTCATGCAAAAATGGGCTCAATAAAGGACACAAATGGTATGCATCTAACAGAAGCAGAAGATATTAAGAAGGGGTGGCAAGAATACACAGAAGAACTGTACAAAAAAGATCTTCACGACCCAGATAACCACGATGGTGTGATCACTCACCTAGAGCCAGACATCCTGGAATGTGAAGTCAAGTGGGCCTTGGGAAGCATCACTATGAACAAAGCTAGTGAAGGTGATGGAATTCCAACTGAGCTACTTCAAATCCTAAAAGATGATGCTGTGAAAGTGCTGCACTCAATATGTCAGCCAATGTGGAAAACTCAGCAGTGGCCACAGGACTGGAAAAGGTCAGTTTTCATTCCAATCCCAAAGAAAGGCAATGCCAAAGAATGCTCAAACTACCGCACAATTGCACTCATGTCACATGCTAGCAAACTAACGCTCAAAATTTTCCAAGCCAGGCTTCAACAGTCCGTGAACCATGAACTTTCAGATGTTCAAGCTGAATTTAGAAAAGGCAGAGGAACCAGATATCAAATTGCCAACATCCACTGGATCACAGAAAAAGCAAGAGAGTTCCAGAAAAACATCTACTTCTGCTTTATTGACTACGCCAAAGCTTTTGACTGTGTGGATCACAATAACCTGTGGAAAATTCTGAAAGAGATGGGAATACCAGACCACCTGACCTTCCTCCTAAGAAATCTGTATGCAGGTCAAGAAGCAACAGTTGGAATTGGCCATGGAACAAAAGACTGGTTCCAAAGAGGAAAAGGAGTACGTCAAGGCTATATACTGTCACCCTGCTTGTTTAATTTATGTGCAGAGTACATCACGAGAAACGCTGGGCTGGATGAAGCACAAGCTGGAGTCAAGATTGCCAGGAGAAATATCAATAACCTCAGATATGCAGATGACACCATCCTTATGGCAGAAAGTGAAGAACTAAAGAGCCTCTTGAAAGTGAAAGAGAAGAGTAAAAAAGTTGGCTTAAAACTCAACATTCAGAAAACTAAGATCATGGCATCCGGTCCCATCACTTCATGGCAAATAGATGGGGAAACAGTGGAAACAGTGTCAGACTTTATTTTTCTGGCCTCCAAAATCACTGCAGATGGTGAGTGCAGCATAAAATTAAAAGACACTTGCCACTTGGAAGAAAAGCTATGACCAACCTAGACAGCATATTAAAAAGCAGAGACATTATTTTGTCAACAAAGGACCATCTAGTCAAAGCTATGGTTTTTCCAATGGTCATGTATGGATGTGAGAGTTGAACTACAAGGAAAGCTGAGCACCACAAGAATTGATGCTCTTGAAATGTGGTGTTAAAGAAGACTCTTGAGAGTTGCTTGGACTGCAAGGAGATCAAACCAGTCAATCCTGTAGGAAATCAACCCTGAATATTCACAGGAAGGACAGATGCTGAAGCTGAAACTCCAGCACTTTGGCACACCTGATGCAAAGAACTGACTCATCTGAGAAGGCGCTGATGCTGGGAAAGATTGAAGGCGGGAGGAGAGGGGGATGATAGAGGATGAGATAGTTGGATGGCATCACAGACTCATGGACGTGAGCCTGAGTAAACTCTGGGGGTTGGTGATGGACAGGGAGGCCTGGCATGCTGCAGTCCATGGGGTGGCAGAGTCGGATACGACTGAGCGACTGAACTGAACTGAACCACTGGACGACCAGGGAACTCCCTGACTGCACTTACATAGGTCCCGAGAGTAATCAAATTCATAGAGACAGGAAGTACTGATAGAAGGGTAGCTGCAAGGGAATGGGGAAGAGAGAATGAAGAGCTGGTGTTCAATTAGGAAACAGTTTCTGTCTCACAAGTTGGAAAAGTTCTGGAGCACGTGGCAGTAATGGGTGCACAATAATGCAAATGTACTTAATACCCCTGAACTGTGCATATAAAGACGGTTAAGATAGCAATTTTTTGCACAAATACAAACGTGAAGAACATTCTGCTTTCAGGGAGTTTACATTCCCCTGGAGTCCCAGGAGAAACTAGGAAGGATGGGGGAAATGCAATTTTCAAAAGAATAATGATGGAAATTTTTCCAGAAATGAAACAAAACTTAAGTATTCAGATTAAAAAGGGCACCCAAGGTTCTGAGCAAGATAAAGAGAAACATATCAATACCTAAACATGCACTTTTGTGAATATGAAGGACAAAAACAAAACCTTCATATCTAAGTCCCCATAAAGAATGAGTTAATGGACAGACTTCAGCACAAGGAGAGGAACAGAAACACAGGCTTTGTGCAGCCTCAGCTGAGAGAAGCAGATGGCGGAGCCTCTCCAAGCACTCAGGGAAGAGATGACTTCTCCTCTAAATCATTACCGAGCACGAGCCGAGGTGCACACTCAGACACGCGAAAACTAAGGGAGTTTCATATACACACTCCTTTCACAAAAGAAATGCTAAAAGACATACTAGAGTAAAAATACAAACCCAGAAGGAAAAAACAGGGTGCAAAAAATAAGGGGGGAGTGGTAATTCTAAAACCACTTTTGTATTAAAAAAAAAATGTAAGGCTTCCTTTCTCACATTTACTTACACTCCTTATGGAAACCCCAACTAAAAGGACAGTCAAGAATATCAGGGACTTCCCTGGTGGTCCAGTGGCTAGGAGTCTGCCGTGCAATGCAGGGGATGCGGGTTCGATCCCTGGTCGGGGAACTAACACCCAACATGCTGCAGGGCAACTAAGCTCACACACCACAACCATGGAGTCCACGTGCCTCAGCCAGAGTCTGTGCGCCGCAACAAAAGATCCCACGCGACGCAACAAGGATCTGACGCAGCCAGATAAATAAGTATTTTTAAAAAAGGATTAGTATGACAAAACCCACTGGAAAAAATAATAATAATAATAAAAATTTTAAAAAAATAAAAAAAATTTAAAAAAAAAAAAGGATTACAAACGAAGGGTCAATCCACAAGGACAAAGACAACAGAGGAGTGAGGCGAGCGGACGTGGGGAAGCTCAAGGGAAGGGTCACCTCTCCAGGAGGCAAGCTGCTGCTGCTGCTGCAAGGAGGCTGGCGACTTAGGGCGCCTCTCGTCCACAAAGCCTTTCCCTTTTAAAATGGCTAAAAACAAAATGCAATATACAGTCATTGTAAAAGAAAAGAAAGCCCTGATGCCCTTACAGTGAAAACTGAAAACGTGTTAGTTAAAGCAGAAACTAACAGCTCAGAGTGGCGAGTGGTTTTCCAAGGGGAGCGAGGGGAGAGTGGGGGCAGTCAAGCATCGCCATGCGGCCTTGTGTAACAAGCTCTGAAGATGGCGTAACCCACTCCACGCACGTCACAGACGCACCACGGCAGGCGCTGGCACGGCAAGCGGCTGGGGAGGCCACATGGAACAGAGGAGGGGTGTCCAAGATGAAGGGGAAAGCGCCACTCTCCGAAGAAGTGCCCGGATGACACAACCAACGTTTAGAACCAGCCAGTGTGCACAGGCCCAGTTCCAGCATGTGGAGACAGAGCAGTAAGCAGAGCACACACCTTATTCTTGGGGAGCTAATACTCCAGAGGGGAGAAGCGGAGGCTCGAAAATACAGATGGGGAAAGGGGAGGGGAAGGCCTGGGTGGAAAGGTGGCAGAAGAGCGTCCTCCCTGCGGACAGGAGCTCTGCTGGCGGCCTGGGAGGACTCCACGCCTGCCCTCCCGGAGCTCCCAAGTGCAGCTACAGCCTGCGGAGCCCACGCTGCGACACTGAGCCAAGTCCCCAGGGGCAGTCTCAGTGCCGGACAGCAGGCAGACCTCCCCCAGAGCCCAGAGAGGGACCAAGCTCATCATTCATCCAGAAGCAGGAGAGAGACTTAAATGGAAAAGTCAAGTCTGCAAGCACAACTGAAGCGTGCACACACACTCCCTAACACTTCCTTGCCCTCCAACATTTTGCACAAGTCTCCCTGGAACAGACTGGTCCTGCCTTCGTGGAATGACCACAGGACCTCCAGTCTCAGGGCCAAGAGATCCTTGTGGAGCACCGGGATCAGCATGGACTCTGCCACAGAACAGGGGCTGAGGACACAACAGCTCATCACTCTGCCAGACTTCTCTACTGAAAGGCTTTAGTTTACAGAATGTAGAACTGACTCACAGCAAAAGTTTTGCTCCTTCTGCAGACAGTAAGACCTTTATAACAGAGCTGCTCCTCAGTTTGTGTTCACTTCAGAGAAGCCTGGCGCACAGGCCAGCTCAAGGCCAGCCCCGGGCCTGGCCGCCTGGGTGCTCTCTCCACGCGGCCCATCCCTGACCTCACGTTGACAGACAGGCTGGCACCTTCCCTGGCCCCAGGCCTGCTTGTTGTCTTTTCTCTGTGCAACATGGCAAACCTCGGGACCCCTCGCACTCTGCCAGGGATGGAAAATGGAGCAGCTACAGCCAGGAACAACCAAGAAGTCCCTCAGCTGCCACGTGAACCAGCAATTCCACTCCTAGGATCCACCCAAGAGAGAACTAAAAACATATATTCATACAAACACTTGTACAAGAATTTTCACAAAATTATTAAAAAAAAAAAAAACAAAAACTCAATGTCCTAACAACTGATAAGCAGATGAAATCAGAAGAGATCTGGACTCTCCTGGTATCCAGTGGTTGGGACTCCGTGCTTCTCCTGCCGGGGGCCCAGATTTGATCCCTGGTTGGGAGAACTAAGATCCCATCAGCTGTCTGGCGGGGGAAAAAGTGGACCCAGCCATACAATGGGATAGTCAGTCATAAAAATGAAATACTGACACATGCCGTAACACGGACAAACCTCAAGGCTTCAAAAACATCGCTGAGCTAAAGAAGCCAGTCAAAGAAAGCCACTTACTACATGCCTCTATTTCTACTAATGTCTAGAACAGGCAAATCCAGAGACAGAAAGCAGAATGGTGGCTGGAGACAAGCAGGAAGGGGGAGTGACTGCTCAACAGGTACCTGGCTTCCTACTGGGGTGACAAAAATATTCAGGATTTAGACAGTGGTGATGGTTGCATTAACACTGACAATGTACTAAAAAAAAACCCACCAAATTATATACTTCAAGATAGTTTAACTGATTAATTTTATGTTAATTTTTAAACTATCAAATCTTTTGTTGAGTAGGAAAGGCATCATCATATTAAGGTGTATCATTCACATATCTGTAAGGTATTTCCTATTTTCCCTCTAAAATATGCCTCACAAGGCACATAGCAGTGGCATGTGCTACACACACTGGGAGCCGGAAGTCTGAAGACCGGATCAAAGTCGCAGCCGCCCCACCTGCGGCCTGGCGGCCAGCGGAGAAGTGGAGCGCACTCCAAGGATGGGGCACCGGAGTGGGCGCTCCAGGCAGAGCCTGCAAAACACAGCCCTGACCCATCGGCCCTCTGCGAAGCCCCCACCCAGGGCCCCGCCGTCAGCTCCTGGACCTCAACAGCGGGCATGCATCGAGGGCCATCAGGCATCTGAGAGACAAGAATGTGAAAGCAAAAGAAAGCTAGGCGTCTAGAGGGACACACAACAGAGGGAGTGAGAGAAGCCGCAGAGCACACACCCGTCCCCGGCACGCTCTGGCAGCCCTGGGGCCCGGGCGCCTCCAGCGGGCCAGGTGGCTGGGGACGGGGCGGCGCAGAGTTTTCACACCACACTTTTCAACTCCGAAGCATGTGAACATACTATCTAATTAAAGTTTTTCTTTCGATTTTTAAAGGAACATTGTGAAAATGTAAACATACTTCCAAAATAATTAAAAAATCACTGCTCTCTTTGTAACTGCATTTCACAGCCACTAAGGGGACAAACAGACCCAGATATCATGGATTCCTACAGAACTGTCAGAGGAGAAAGGAGGGATGGAGACGGGAAAGGAGAAGGAAGGAGAAGAAACACAAGGGGAGGAGGAAGAGGAAACCTAAGGAAACAGGAAAATAAATGAGGAAAGGGAAGGAAAAAAGAAACACAGGGCAGAAAAAGAAAAAAATCTGAAGACTGTGCTAACGAAACATCCATGTGGTACAAGTTCCAGAAACAGAAGATTTTTAAAATTCTGAAAGAGACATGAACTGACATTTCTCCATAGAAGACATACAGATGGGCACCAGGCACAGGAAAAGATGCTCAGCAAGTGCAGACAAAACCATAATGAGCCCCACCTCACACCTGTCAGAACGGCTGTCATCAAAGGGAGATCACAAGCGCTGGTGAGACCACAGGGAGAAGGGAGCCCTGGCGCACTGCTGGTGGGCACGTAAGCCGGTGCAGCGACTGCGGAGACAGAACGATTCCTCAGGAATCGAAACCAGAGCTGCTGTGTGCCGCAGCAAGCCCACCTCTGAGGGCGCACCAGATGCGAAACGAGCCCGGACACTGAAGACACGTCCGCAGACTCAAGTTCTGTAGCATCACTCCCAACAGTCCACTCGCAGAGACAAACGGAAAAAGGAAATGGGGTTTAGGGACTCCCTGGTGGTCCAGGGGCTGACTCCATGCTCCCAATGCAGGGGGCCAGGGTTCAGTCCCTGGTGGGGAAACTGAGATCCTGCATGTCATACAGAGTGGCCAAAAAAAGGAGGGGGTGTATTCATGTGGTGGAATATTATTCAGCCATTAAAAAGGAAATCCTGCATTGGCACATGGATAAACCCAGAGGACGTTATATTACAATGTTGCATGCTGTCACTCATAGGTGAAATCTAAAATAAAAGTCACACTCGTAGAAGCAGAGAGTAGAATGGGCGGTTGCCAGAGGCTGAGGGGCAGGAGAAATGGAGAGGTGCTGCCAAAGGGACAGATGTTCATTTGTGAGATGAGCAAGTTCTAAAGACACACAGTCCAGGGACTACAATCAGAACACTGGACTTCGTACTTGAAACTTGCTGGGAGAGAAAATGTGAAGCATGCTCACCACCCACACACAAAAGGGAACTAAGGGAGGAAACAGACATGTTAAGTTGATTATAGTGACCACTTCACAATGCATATGGTGGATCAAACCCTTACTTTGTACACAATTTTTTCAGTTCTCTTAATTCTTTTACTCTTCCAGTTTTATTGAGATACATACAATCATGCAGCACTGTATAAATTTCAGGGCTTCCCAGATGGCACAGTGGTAAAGAATCCACCTGCCAATTCAGGAGACACAAGAGACTTTGGGAAGATCCCCTGGAGAAGGAAATAGCACCCTACTCCAGTATTCTGGGCCGGAAAATGCCATGGATGGAGAAGCCTGGTGGGCTACAGCCCAGGGGTCATGAAGAGTGGGACGTGACTGAGCACGCACACGCACTGTGTTAAGTTGAAGGTGTACGGCATGATGATTCTGATGTTCAAAAGGAACTGATCTCCACAGTAAGTTCAGTGAACATTCATCACCTCACAGACACATGTGATGAGGATTCTGAGGGCTTACTCTCAACCCCCACGTACCACGTACAGAGGTGCTGAATATATGCATCAGGCTACATGTCACCCCCAAGACACTGTGCACTGTGAAACTGGACAATTTCATTTGTCAATTACACCATAACAAAGCTGGGAGACATATAAATAAGTGGAGTCGAGATTTCTAAAAATTAGGAAAGAAATAACTCAAGATAACCTAGAATCAAGAGGCTGAAAAGACCCACTGAGCACTCCACAAGATGAACACAAAAGAGACCACATGGCTTTGGGTGAAGGTAGGTAACAGGTCAGAATCAGTACTCTTGGTAGCATCAGTTATCTTAAAAAAAGAAAACACCCATGAAAAGCCCCCAAATAATAAGCAGTATCGTCAGATTTTTTAGCTATTTTCATTTTTGGCCACATTGCTCAGCTTGTGGGATCTTATTTACCTGACCAGGGATTGAACTCATGCCTTCAGCAGTGAAAGCAAGGCATCCTAACCACTACACCACCAGGGAATTCCCATCTTTGGTTTTTTGAGAGAAACTATTTTCAAACTAAATTACGTATCAAGACAAGCTATCAATCAAGTTTAAGCACAGAACAGATCATTTTGTCATGCAAGGTCTCTAAAAACGTTGCCTCCCACACTTTCTGAGATAACCCCCCAAAAGATGTACCACCAAAACATAAAGGCAAACCATGGAAGACATGGGACCTAAGGGGGGAGAGGTCTCCCGCAGAAGATGAAGCGCCTGCTAGGCCTAGGAAGCCCCGTCTGGAGCAGGAAGACAAACAGTTCCAGCGGACAGGCTCCCCAAAGAAAAAATGCATAACTGACCATCTCAAAAGGCTTTCTACACGACTCATCTGGAAAACCTGAGGCCTGCATTAGTAACAGATGCAGGGAAAACTAAGCAAAAAAAAAAATTTTTTTCACTAGGAAAATAGTGTTCAGCTAAACAATATAACAATAAATATTCATTCAAACCAAAAACTGTTGGAATTCCCTGGTGGCCCAGAGATGAGGGATCTGCACTTTCACTGCCAGCTTTAACCCCTGGTCGGAAAACTAAGATCCCACAAGTCTTGCAGTGCTGCCAAAAAACAAAAACAGAATTTTAAAAATAAGTAAAACCTGTTAAAACTGTGGTATATTAGGTAGGAGAGGGGGGTTATGGGGGGACACATGTGTACCTATGGCTGATTTATGTCAATGTATGGCAAAAAACCATCACAATATTGTAAAATAATTAATCTCCAATTAAAATAAATAAATTTTTTAAAATTAAAAAAAATAAGAGTTAAAAAAAAACCTGTGGCATATTAAAGATGGCCAAAAATTCTTTGTCATTCCCCCACCAAGAGATAAAGTCTATTTCTCCATATCCTTGATTCTGGCCTGGGCCTGTGACTGCCCCCAACTGCACACAGCAAGACTGATGTCAGGCCAGAGCTGGCCTCATCTCTGAAAGGACTGGCAAGACTTCTCTGGTGGTCCAATGGTTAAGTCTCTGGACTTCCACTGCATGGGTTCAATCCTTGGTTGGGGAAACTAATATCCTGCATGCCACACAGTCAAAAAATAAATAAATCAAATGTATCCTTTTTTTTTTAAGTGTTTTTTATAAATAAATAGAAGGCTTGTCAGCAGGGGAGTTCCTTGATGGCTGAGTGGTTAGGACTCTGGGCTTTCACTGTCGTGGGCCAGTTTCAAGCCTGGGCAGCAGACCTGAGACCCCACAAGCTGCGTGGTGCAGCCAAGAAATAAGCAAAAATCAAAAGGACTGGCAGCTTCGCTTCCTGCAGCAGGAAGCAGCCACCATGCTGTGAGGAGGCCCAAGCAGCCTCAAGGGCGGCCGTGCAGGGGCAAATGGTGGTCCCGGGCCAACAGCCCACACCAACGGCACCACGGGAGCGACACAGTCCGACAGCACGCCGGCAGACGGCGAGCCCTGGCACACCCCGTCCACACGGCAAGACTGCTGCGCTCTCGGCCACGGGACTCTGGACAGCTCATCAGGAAGGAGCCAATTACCGGATACCACTGCACTGGGAAGACCGGGAAGGGGAAGTGGGGCGGAAAGAACGCTAAATCTTTATCTCCTGAGATAGAACTGAATGCGTAACACACAAACCCCAAAGTTCTCAATTCCGTGAAATAGACAAGTTTTCTTAAATGTACAGATGTAAGAAGCAGCTGAAAGAGCAAAAGCAGCTGTCTCCTTGGAACAGTCACCTAGACTGTGGCATTTTGTTACAACCCTCACAGAGGGAACTGTCTTTAGGGCACCTGGTTCAGTCTGACGAATGAAAAAGTAAACAGGAAATATATATACCTAAACATTTGGTTGGTAAGATTACAGTTGTCTAAGTTTCCTTCCACTTTTCTGATTCTTACAAATTTTTCATGAAATGTATTCTAATTATAAGAAATAAATGTTCTGGCTGCACCAGCTCTGTTGCAGCAGGCGGATCTCCAGGCGTGGCATGTGGGCTGCTGCTCCGGACCGGGAGCGGCCCGCGGCGCCCAGCACTGGGCGTGGAGTCCGAGCCACGGGACCCAGGGGAGTCCCCGATCATCAAACTACTAGCACCACCTGAGCTTACTATTCTGCCCTGATGATCTGTCAACAACCTGTACATCCTTGAAAAGAAGCTTTCCATAAACTCTAGGCTAGAATTCACAACTGTTTCTGCTACCTCATTCCCATGCTGGGCACTCACAGAGGGAGGGGAGGGGAGGAGGTGCCAGGCCTCGGGCACTGGCTGAAGACTGAGCGGCTTGAACCCTCTGCTGCGAGCACCCAGGGGCCTGAGACACGCACGCGGGCTCAGCCTCCACGCCGCACAGACAGAACACCAGATGCATCTTCAAAGAAGTTATAAGAAGCTGCACTTTAAGAAATAAATACTTTTTTATACAGATTTCAGAACTGAACAGAAGAGAATCCCTAAACTGTCAACATGAGGCCAAATCCCAAGGGGTCTTCCGCAATCAGGGACAACTTCAGATGCAGAAGAGAGGGAGGAACCCTCAGGGGCGCGCCCTGAGGGTCTCCCTCAGCTCCCCTGCTCCCCCCAGGCCCTTTCCCTTGTGCCTGAGGAAGAGCAAAGAGCCTGAAGCCGACCACAGCTCCCTCCCCAGGACCCCAGCTGCTGAGCAGTCGGGGATCTTGGTACCCCACCCAGGGCAGGGCCCAGGCTCCAAGTCACAGAGACGGGACCCCTGCTGGCCTGGAGCAAGCTGCCCGACACGGACGTGCCCAGGGTCCTCACTGCCCACCAAGGGCCCGTCCAGGTGGCGCTGTCCTGGGGGCACCGTGGGGAGCAGGGGTGAGGGCTGCCAGCAAGGAGCCTCCACTCACAGGGAGGGCAGGTGGGGGACAGCAAGCAAGGCGTCAAGACAGAAAGGGCACAGTGACAAAGAATGTGGGCGCCCCACCAAGAATGTGGGAGAGACTGGCCTGGGACTGAAGGCTTCGATGAAAATTTTAAAAATTCCTCTTTAGCCTTGTCCTTGTTTCTGAACCTCGAAACCCAAGTAAATGAAATCTTACAAAAATAGATCTTGTTTGGACAGTGAACAGGCTTCTGTCTGGCTTTGTCGAACAGAAACTCGGGGGTCACTGACACCCTCCCCACAACCCATGGGCCTCGTGGCCTGACTGCAGGCCCTTCCCGCTGACTCCTCTGCGGGACCCACACCCCTCAGCACTAGGCCTTCGGGGAACTCCAGGCACAGTACTCAGCGCAGTGGGCTCGGGCACCCCGCGAAGGCGGCCGCCTGCCCGGGGGGCTCAGCCCTCAGGAGGCAGAAGGTGGACCCCAGACCACGCTTCTAAGACAGTCCCGGGGAGCCCACGCAGCCAGTCTGGGGACCAGGCCTGGTGAACCACTGGACCAGGTTACAGGGCAGTGACCTAGCTCACCCCAAGGCTTTCTTCTCGCTCGGAGCGCGTTAGCTGTGCACTGCCACCAGGAACAGGGGCACGGGAACGCGACTGAGCACTCAGCTCTCGAGGCTCCAGTGAAAGGTGACGCATCCCTTTCCATTGTCCACAGCAAACCACGTGGCCACACCCAATTTCAAGGGGGCAGGCTGCCCGGTCCTACGGGGCACCCACAGAGAGACAGCTGGGGAGACGAACGCAGACAGCCAGCGTGCACAGGCCGCCTCCCACGGCCTCCCCCCAATCCACCCTGAGAAACACGCTTTCCAAAGCAAACAGACACGCATCGCCCACCCACACACGCAGCCCCACACCTGCCTGCCTGAACCCGCAAGGCCTCACGCTCCTCTGCAGATGAAAATGCTCAGCGCAGCCTCAATAGCGGCCCCCGCCCCACAGCCTGCTCTGCACTCAGCGCCCTCCCCTCTGACCTTCGGGCCTCTCCTGCCACAGGCTCTCTGCCGGCGTGCCCTCTTCTAGAACCCTCACCACTGATGCCGAGCCCTCTTCTGCTCACTGTACCAGCCTCAGCTCCCAGGCAGGCCTAAGGCCCCATGGATGTACAGATGGACCAAGTGCGGCAGAGTCTGCACTAAGTCTCCTTCACGACGTTCCCCCGTCACGGAGCATCACGACTGCACGAACCCACCCAGTGTGCCGCCATCGCTCAGGCCAACCCTGCCCAGCTGCTCCCCCGCTGCACAACTGGGAAGCAAACCCCAGATGGTGGATCACCTCTTTGACAAATTCTGTATGCAGCTCTGCAAGACACAAATTCTTTTCTTAAACAAAACCACTATAACAGCCGAAAAAAAGAAAATTCCTTAATGAGAAACTGAGTCAGTGTTCCGCTTTCACAAATACACAAGTCGTGTTCCTTCTCATCCCCAACTAACTGGCCTGCCTGGGATGCACACAGCCCTTCAGCGGGCATCCGGCCAAGGTGCCTCCAGGAGCCTGCGTCACCCACATTCCCCTTCTCCGCTGGAAGAGACCTGTCGCCGGTCCTGCAGGGTCCCACGTCCTCAGTCAGCCAACGCAACCCTGCAGTGCAGCTTCCTGGGTTCCTTTCCCCACCCCAGATCTCCTGGTAAGTGCTTGTGGGACGAAAGGTCTGATCAGTTTTCTGGTTTGGTTATTTAGCAAGACTATTTCACAGATTTTTCAAAGATGTAATCTTCTGTCCACCATCTCTCCTGTTTTAGCCCCCTCACAGGTCTGTCAAGTCCAGGGGACCAAGGACACGAGTTTTGGCTCATCACTGGAACACAGCTGATTTCTTAATTCCCCATGAATGAAGGAATGTCACCAGAAGTACATGGCCATAGTAACTAATGAAACATATTCCTCCTATTCGTGTCTAGACGGCCTGATGTTCAAATGTCCCCAGAGAGGCAAAACAATGAGCTCCCAGAGCACAGAAGCAGAGATCAGGCAGGAGTCCTGACACTTACAGCCTTGTGACTCTGGGTCAGTACTGAACATCTCTGGGATTCAGCTTCCTGCTGTGAGGATTCAATGAGAGGAGGGAAAGAAGATTTGCTGCTCCAAGACACGGGGCCGTCGGGGGTGGGGGTGGGGGGCCGCTCTGCACAGATGGCACCAACTTCCAATCTTTGGGGGAATGCAAACAGGAGGCTCTTATTTCTTCCTGTTTGTCCGCTGTGCGCCCTAGGAGATCTTGGTTCCCCAGAGAAGGACTGGACCCAGGTCCTCAGCAGGGCAACCGGGCACTCCTAACCACCGCACCACCAGGAAATTTCCAGGAAGCTCTTATTTCTAACATATATTTTAATCATAAAAACCTAGGAATTCAATTTTTACTAAATAAAAATTTTTAGGGGACTTCCCTGGTGGTCCAGTGGCTAAGACTCCACACTCCCAATTCAGGGGTCCTGGGTTTGATCCCTGGTCAGGGAACTAGATTTCACATGCCACAACTAAAAAAAAAAAAAATTCCCCCTGGCACAACTAAGATCCAGCACACCCAAATAAATAAATTTATATACATATATATACATATATGTACATATATTTATGTATATAAATTTATATATATATAAATCTTTGGGAAAATAGAAGACTCGAAAGTACAAATATCTCCATAAGTTAACTCTCAGTTAACACTGGGCGCTGCTTGAAGCCCAGAAGACAAGTCAAAGGGCCCTCACCTTGAAAAACTCACAACCTGGAGAACTGAAGGGTGAGAACCCAAGCCATGTGCTGCCAGGACAGGGCCTGGTGCTCAGAGGAACAACCTGGGAGCATCCCGAGCGCCATGGACACAGGGCTGGCAGCACTGGCGGAGACAGGTGACGGGAGGAGCCACGGACGTGCACACAGCGCGCGAGAGAGCGCGGCTCATCCTGGGGGGCAGCAGCATGGTGCTGAGACCTCAGAGCAGCTGCAAGGGGCCAGCCAGTGAAGACCCCAGGAAAACACAGGGCCCTCACGCCACACTCAAGACCAAGGGCTTCCTCTTCTATGAACAGGAAGGCACCAGGGACACATCTCAGCTGGTAGATGAAATGAGGGTTTCTTTCTGAAGGAACCAAGGTAAATCAGAAATGAGGCCCACTTTCCGTTTTACTAGCTTGCAGTGAGATAAAAATGGTGTCCTCTCAAATCTTTTGAAATGTGAATGCTAGGGTCACTCGGCCACCCCCCCTTACCCTCAGCCCCATGCCCTGCCCCAGCCCGTCAGGACCACACCGGCCCGCCCTCCTGCATCGGTCCACCTTTCCTGGCGACTCCTGGGTCTGGGGAAAGCCATCATCCTCAAGCACTGGCTTACCAGCCTCCTCTCTGGCCTCTCTCACCTGCCCGGGGCCTCCACCTTTGCCACCTCACACCAGGGCAAGCACACTCACACCACTGCCCTCAACCCACACCACTTCTCACACGCGGGCCAACACACAGGGGCTTCATACAAACAGTTACTGACGGACTGACAATCACTCAGGTACTGTTCTAGGCACTGGGAGCCTGACAGTAGTTAAAGCCAAAAGGAGAAAAATCTCCGCTGTTATAGACCTCTTGATGCAGTTAGGCACACAGACAAATAAGGAAAACATCCGGAATGTCAGAGGATACAAGCTAGGCAAAAGAAGCGGAGGCAGATGGGTAGGGCCAGACAGCAAAAGGATATCATAAATCAGGGGTCAAGGGTGCTGCCTGAGAAGGGAAGTCTAAGCAAAGACTTAAAGGCAGGTAAAGAGCTAGCCAGGCAGGTATCCGAGTTGAAGGAACTGCAGATGCAGGGGCCAGGGGCCAAGCATGGCTGCAGTGCTTAAGACAGGCCGGAGGCCAGTGCAGCTGGGACAGAGGAAAGGCAGACCGGGCGGAGGCCGGTGAAGCACCAAGCACTCAAGACACACTCCTGAGGGCTCCCAAGGCAGGCAGGGGGTCTGGGGTCACTTTCTAGGAGTGAGGTGCACGATGAGAGCTGAACAAGAAGGAATGCATAGGAAAGCCAGCGGCGCCCACACAGGCACTGGAGTGAGTCTATGTGGGTGTGGGGGGTCACAGGGGAAAGCAGGGGCAAAACTGACCGAGCAAAGGCCCAGGGAAAAGCTCAGCCACAACAGAGGGCTGAAGAGACCAGGAGAGATCAAAATAAGAAGTGCAACGAGGGAACTCCCACCACCATCCAGGCCTGCAAGCTCACACTGCCCAGGACCCAGGTTCAACTCCCGGCTGGGGAACTGAGATCCCACAAGTTGGACAGCACAGCGAAAAAAAAAAAAAAGTGCAGTGAGAGGCAGAAAGAGCAGTAAGAGATTGGTCTTGAAGCCCAAAGGGCCCTGAGATCCCTGAAAAGTGGGCTTTCACAGGACCACACGCACATTTTGGAAAGACAAGCAGAGCGTGGAGAGCTGACTGAGGGGAGGAAAGCTGGAGTCAGAAACACCCTTCCTGACCTGTCAGCCTCCGTAACACAACAGCAAACACAGTGAAAAAGTAATTAAACTGTGAAACACTGCTGATAGAAACATGCCCTTAACAGCATAACAGACATTTCATACCATTGATTTCTTCTGTGACAACCCAGTTAACTTAAAAATTGAGCTCCCAACTCCTTCCAGGAAGACAAAACATTCTTTTCTCCACAACCAACAGGGAAGTTTCACCACTAGGGCTGTTGGGCAGCAGGCTGGCACTCAGCTCAACCAGCACTTAGCAGTTTTCATCCTTGCATATCTTGTTGAAACTATTAAGTATTACAGACATTAAGGCGCTCTGAAAAATTCATCTTTGGCCCTTTGCTTTCTGGAAGACAGACTCAAGAACAATACTAATTTGAGATATCTTGAGTTTTTTAACCGGCAAAAGCAAATCTCATCAAATCAATCAGGTCCTTGAAAAGCTATACTGTAACCAACAGACAAGTGCCAAATGCTGACCAATCGCTGAGGTAACTCATTTGAGTCTTTTTCTCCCCAAACTGCTTACCCTAAATAACAATTCCTAAAAACAAAATTAACAAATCACATAAAGACAGTCTGCAAAGTATAAACATAATCCTCTGGAACTTCCATGTTACCTCCTGCTTCTGTATATTTTATATTTTTACTTTCCCCAGGGGCAGGGAGAGAGGTACGGTAGAAACATCACTGCTTGATTCATCCTGGTGGTACATACAGGTCTGTTCTGTTACTTGTTGTACTTATATGCTTGCAATATTTCATAGTTAATTTTTATTTAACATTTGAGTTAGGTGCAAAGACAAAAGGAAAAGAAAGGAAACAGGCCTTCCTGGCAAACAGTGTCTTGGCTCCCCGATTAAAGTAGGGAGACCTTAGGCCAGCCCCTTACTTTCCATATTCAGTTTCTTCCAGAAGGTTCCTTTCTGCTTCACCATGACTTACAAAAAAAGAGAAGCAAACAGGCCATATGCTGGCATTAAAATGGGTTGTTTGTCCCAAGTCATAGCCTATTTACTCAGCACTCACTGACTGCCTGCCGTGGGAAGGTATGAGCAGAGGCCAGTTCACCCAAGACAGTAAGAATCCCACCTCCAAGAGCTCATCCAACAGGGAAAAAGTCACAGAACGCCACTAAAGGGCTGGGTCCTCCGTGTTCAGAACGGGAGGACAGGGTTCCCCAGTGGTTAGGGACCTACCTGCCAGCACAGGAGTACGGGTCTGACCCCGGGTCGGGGCGACTCCACAGGCCTTGGAGAAGGTACGTGACCAACTGCTGAAGCCTGAGCACGTAGAGCCCGTGCTCCGGAACAAGAGCAGCCCCTGCATGCTGCAACTAGAGAAAGCCCGCACAAAAGCGAGGGGGACACAGCACAGCCAGAAACAAAGATAAAATTTAAATAAATAATAAAAAAATGTTAAAGGAAAGACAAGCAGTGGTCCACACACAACAACATTCCATGCAGAGGCCTGGATCAGGACAGGGCACCACATATTTGAGGGACAAGGACCCATTTACTGCAGCCGGGCAAAGATGAGAGTGAAGTTTAGAAGACTAAGAGGCTTATCCAAAACTGCATACATTCTATAGCCAAGCATTATATCCAAACAAAAACAAAAATCAACCAACCAAAAACCATCTAACAGAAAATGTAAGTAAAAAGCTTAATAACTTCAACTCCCACTGATTAAATGTTTACTTAGAATTCAGTTGTTTACTGAGTAAGGTTATTTGTCTAGATTAAAAAATGGCAGGAGAAAATAAATTTGGAACTTTAGCATCACCTTAGCACATGCTTTTGGGTGTGCTCAACGACAACCCCAATCTCATATAGCAACATTTTATTAGTGTTTTCTATCCCCTCACCAGCAATTCTTAGTAAATATAACTTTACCTACTTTTACCCATTTTACACTGAAGCGTCAAGCCATAAAAAAGGAAGTAACTAGTTAGTTTACACTCTGCCATATGAGTAAGCCTTTTAAAACTAGACTACTTGTAGGGGCTTCCCTGGTGGCTCAGAGGTACAGAATTTGCCTGCCAAAGCAGGAGACATGGGCTCCATCCCTGACCTGGGAAGATCCCACGTGCTGCAGAGCAACTAAGCCCACGCGCCACAACGAGTGGGCCCATGTTTCCTTGGACCTGTGCTGCACAGACGAAGCCACTTCAGTGAGCAGCCCAGGAACCGCAGCTAGAGAGTAGCCCCCACTCTCCACAACTAGATGAGAGTCTGCACAGGAACAAGGACCCAGCACTCCCAAAAGTAAATAATTTTTTTTAAATTGGACTACTTGCAGGAGGAGAGGTCATTTGAGTAGGTGGCAGGCTTGACCCACTCTTCCATAAGTCACAAGATCTCTAATTTCTAACGTGTAAGTCTCGCAATTCTGACTTATTCCTCATTTGATTCCTCACATTTAAGCAGGTACCATTTTAACAGCCCTGTTTAAACCGGCTGAATAAAAACCATAAACCTAGTAGTCATACATGGTAGCCTGTTTAACTTTTTTTTTTAACTTATTGTTTTGTCCTTTTGTGTCTCCATAAATTTCAAATTATGTTAGTTTAGACATAACATATATCATATATGTGCACACAGAATAATAAACTGCCCATCATTTTTTTTTTGGTAGTGCCACACAGCATGTGGGATCTTAGTTCCCTGACCAGGGATCAAACCCATGGCCCTGCACTGGAAGTAAGGAGTCTTAACCACTGGACCACCGGGGAGTATCAAGCCCATCACTTTTTGAAATTCAGAAAGTTATTTTTCTGATACTTTTAAATTGGAAAGTTCACCACTGGAATCCGAGTCCAGCCTGATCTGCAGTAATGCAGTCAGGGGGCGAGGATTTTTGTATTATATAGATCAGAGTTCTTAAAAAAAAAAAAAAAAGCTTACAGAAACTCACAAACGTGCAGAAAGTACTCACTTTACCAACCACTGGCCCAAAACTGAAGGCTGCTGAGCGTCTGAGAAAATGGAAGAAAAGAAAAGGAAATGACTCAAAGTAATCGTGCTTAAGGCATGAGTCCTCTTCACTTCCAGGCAGCAGTTTAGATTTGAACTCCGCTCGGCGGTGGGGCGCCGGAGCACGCACGGAGCACACCGGCAAAGGGCTGCGCTCCCACGACTTGTTTCCTCCGAGCTACTGGTTGGAGTTGTGCTTTTTCATGTTGCTCTGGTCACACTTACACATGTAACGAGGACATGGAAAACATTTGGGAAAATGAAAGCGCTGCATAAATGAGATGGCTCCTAACTTATCTTCCATGTCGACCATCTCATTTCATTTTAAAATACATAAAATGAGGATCGAGGTTATCAACGCGCAGTGGCAACGTTAAGTTTTTAAGTCGTTGGGCCATTAGGGAACACGTATCTTGGTGTTTAAGTCATTTAAAAGTCAAGGCCTTAGAGCGCGGGGTTGTCAGTCCTCAAGAACTTCCCTAACCTCGCTCTGAAGTCCCTCGAACCGAGCGGGTCCCCGGTTCTGGGACGCGCGCACACGCGCCCCGAGCCCTCCTCACCTGCCTAAGAAGCACTAACTTGTCAAGTCTGTGACCGCTCACGTCCCGGCACCGGCGCGGACACCGGGGAGAGCAGACGGCCGCGGCACCGGCTCCTGTGCCCTCTGCCCGGGCTCGAGACCCGCGTGTCTTAAATGCCGAGATTTTTTTTAACTGCCCTCTGGCGAGCGGGGCAGAGCCTGCCGGGCGGCCCCGGCTGCTCCGCCGCGCGCGCCCCCGGGGGGAACCACCGTCCGGCCGACCGCGGGCGGCCGAGGGCCGGCAAGCCCCCGGGCGGGGTCCCCGCGCCGCCACCTGCCAGGCCCCGGGCTCCCGGCGCCCGCGCTGACCAACGGCCGGCAACCCGAGTGTCAACCCGGAGCCTCGGCGGACAAAAAAGCGCCTCCCCCCGACCCCGGCCGCCCCTCCCGCCGCCGCCCGGCCCCGGCCCCGGCCCCGGCCCGCGCCTCACAAAGGCCGGCCCGGCCCGCTCGGCGCCGCAGCGAACAAAGGCCGCCGGCCCGCGTAGGGCCGGCACAGGTGCAGCCGCCGGCCGCCGGGCCCAACATGGCCGCGCCCGCCCGGCCCCTCGGCCCCTCGGCCCCTCAGCCCTCCGCCCCTCAGGCCCGCGGCGGTTGGGCCAGCGGCGCCAGTGACCTGTTGTGCGGCGCATCCTCAGGCGGCGGCGGCTCTCCGGCGCGGCGGCTCCGGCGGCGGCGGCGGCGGCGGCCGGGAAGGGGGCCGGGGCCGGGACCGCGCGGGGGAGGGAGGCAGGGCCGAGGGAGGGGAGGGGGCGGCCCGGCGGCGGCGGCGGCGGCGGCGGGCGCAGCGCGGCCAGGCCGAGGCTCTCCGCGCGCGGCGCCGACCCCGCCCCCGCGCCTCCCGCCCGCCGCCGCCGCCGCCGGGCCGCCGCCGCCTCGCAGAAGCCGCGGGAAAGTGCGCGCCGCTGATTGGCTGCGGCGCCCGCGGGGCTGCGGCCGGGCTTTTCAAATCCGCGCGGGGCGGGGCGGTGGCGGCGGCCCGGCGGGCGGGCGGGGACCCCGGGGCCGGGGGTCTGGGGCAACGGCCGGCCGCGGGGGGCCGAGGGCGCGGGCCGTGGAAGGGGGCGCGGGAACCCCGCGAGCCGCCTCAGCCTGGCGCCGGGCGCGCGCCCCGCTCCCGCTACTCGGCACGGGCGCGCGCCAGGCGGCGGCTCAACCGAAAGCCCGGAGCCCGGAGCCAGGCCCCTGAGCGCGCGCGCGCGCGCGGTGACGTCACGGCCGCGCGCCCAATCGCCGCCGGCGAGGCCGCCCCGCGCGAGCGCGGCCCCGGCGGCCCTCAAGCCGGGACGTGGGAGGTGGCGCCCTCTCGGCAGCCCCGCGCGCCCTGTGCAGGGGGTCCGCCCCTGCTGGCCGCGGGCCCCGCGCCCCAGCGGTCATTCGCCCCCGTGACTCGGGGGTCCCAGGCCAGCAGGAGCTCTGGCGGGGGAGGGGGAACCTGGTCTGATCGTGCCGCCGGGATCCGGGAGAGCGGAGGTCAGGCTCCAGCCGGCCCCGCCGGCGAATCCCAGCCGGAACCTTCTCAGGGGAGCTTTGTGGAGGGGCTCCCGGTGCAGAGGTCCTCGCCAGGCCTGCGCTCCTGGGGCCCACATTACAAACTGGGCATAGATAGTCACAAACGACAGGACGGCCGGCGCGGTGGAGAGGAGGCGGGGGGCTCTCTCTGCAGAATATCTGCAGGGCGAGGATTCAGCCCGTTTTCCCCACCGCCCAGGCTCCTGTCTGGCTGGTCTGGATCTGGGGATAGTGGGGAAATCCGTGGTCAGAAGCAGGTCTCGTCTCAAGCCCAAAAACTGCCGGGGGCTTGTGCCATTCTAGTGAGGCTGGGGCGGGGAAGAAGGGCAGGGCAGGCCCAGAAGTGCCAGCCCATGGTCAGGGGCCAGCTTTGGGAAGATCACCGTAGCTTGCCATGAGGACAGTGGGCTGGTAAATAGAGTGGACAGAGCATGCCAACCGGGGCCCCGTTCAAGGAGGGTCTTCCCATCCAGCCTCAGCTCCAGACAGCCACCTCATTGCTGGTCTCACCGGTCCCAGGGGTAGCCACACGCGGTGTCCAGCTGAAAGGGATTACAGGATTGTTCGTCCTTCTGTCCAAGAGCCATGTGGTGAGGTCCTACTGTGTGCTGCCCCCTTGCAGCATGCTGGGGAGCCTGAGCCGCCAGAAAAGACACCCCTCCCCCATCTGGCACTGCCAGGACTCACCTCTGGCCACCAGGAGCCCCTGGAAGGTGTCTAACTAGGTGCTGGCCCATTCACATTTGCCCTTTGCCATATTTCTAGGCTGTAGGAAGACTAGTTGCCTCTCTGGCCCTGGAATCCCTCTGGGGCACAAGCCTGAAAACTGCTTGCCTCCTCAGTAGCGCAGTACAAGACAGATACCACCACATCTCGTTTGAGTTCACAGATTCAGAATTAGGGCTCCTCTTTAAAAAAAAAATGCATTTAGAATAGTGTGATCAACATGTAAATTTATTCAAAACATGAAAGCGTGTGTTTGGATTTTCTTGAAAGTTATTTGGGGCTGGCTGATCTTTTCCCGCCCAGCACAGACCTTCCTGGGCCAGCCCTACTGTGTTGTGGGGATCTCGAGCCCTTTTCATCGAGTCTGGCCAGCTGGCCAGCCCCAGCCCTGCACAATCTGGGGCCTCTGCCGTGAAAAGTGTATTTCCCGTGATTGGGTCTCCATCCATGCAGAGGAGAAAGAGGCCCTCACAGGACTGACAGGTAGGCTCCTGGTTGGGGAGGCCCAGGGCAGTGGGAGCCCCAGGCCCGGTGGGCCCAGAGGGCTGCAGGGCACTCAAGGACGTCAGCAGCTGGGGCTGAAGCTTGTTTCGGCCTCTTGGAGACTCAGTCACTTCTCCAAATGAAAGCGCTGCACTTGGATAGCAGAGAAGAGACTACAGAAGACCAAGGGACTGCGAGTCTGCTCCCAATGTGAAGTAGTGACCACACAGGAGAGGATTTCAGAGGGCAAAGTTAGCCCCACCCTGACCTTTTGGGGTTCAGCGGTCCTCCATCTCAGCCCCCACCTGCTGCCCCCCTCCCAACCTCTCAGACCAAGGCCACGCTGGCAAGGCATTTAGGACCAGGGTACCCCAGGCCTGCCTGCTAGCTCTGGGACCAGCCCAGCAGACAGAACAAGGGCTCACGTTGAGCTGGATGTCCCCTGGCCACAAGATCTGCAGCCAGGCCACCTCTGGCTGCCTGCCGTCTGTTACCACCCACCAGGGCATACAGTTCTAGGAGGCCCGACCCGTTCCATGATTTCCATGTGACCCAGGCTGGAGCCACTCTACCTCCCTGCTCCCCATCGACCCAGGCCCCGCAGCTCCTGGCCCAGGCCTCCCTGTCAGAGCTGCTACCAGAGGCCAAGCCCAGGCCCCTTAGCTAAAGGAGTCCCTGAGCCCCGGTTTGGCTGCCCCACCCCCCACCAGGGCCAGGGTCCCCCAGAGGCCGGGCTCATTGCTGTTTCCATGGGGATGTGTGCACTCTGACCCCAGCCTTTCTCCATCCCTGGGCAAAGAAAGAGGGCTTCCAAGTGGAAACCAGTGGTCTCAACTCCCCCTCCTCCCGTTCCCCAGGTGGCCCCTGCCTCCAAGGAGGGGAGGGGAGAGACCCTCCTTTCTCAGCCCAGGGCAGGCCAGAGCCCAGGCCTCATGGGCAGGAGGCCTCCCACCCCCAGCCTTCTCTGCAGCCCCTTCCCAGCTCAGACCTGTGTTCCCTGGGCTGACAGCTTGCCCTTCTAAAGGCCCAGCTCGCCTCAGCTCCTGCCAGGCCCAAGCACCACTTCAGCTCCCTGGGCCAGCCCACAGAGCCAGCAGGCCGTAAGGCCCCTTGGTCACGTGGGCCAACCCTCCATTGAGCAGGGCCCCCCGGCAGGCCAGGAGATGGACATGGAGACTGAAGCCCTGCTGAGAAGCCCCCCGCCCAAGTCCTGGCTGGGAGGCCCGAGCCGGAGGCCTCACCAGCTTCCCTGCCCACCTCCTCTCCATCCGCCTCGGGGCTGACCTCTGGGAGGCCCTGAGAGGACTGCAGTGTCTGTCCTCAGTCTCCAGGAGTAAACCGCAGCCCAGAACAGTGGGCCGGTCCTGAGGGCAACCTCAGAACCATCTTCCCCACCTCCCCACCCCCACCAAAGTCCCCTTCCGGCCTGGGGTTCACCCCTCCTCCTAAGTCCTCCACTGAGCTGGCCGCTCCTTCCCTGCCACTCTGCCCCTCCCCCACAGGCCCTTAGTTCGGCTTCTTACTAGGAATTAGGAGGCAGCTTTCAACCCACCGATTTCTCCTCCTTTAGTTCATTCTCTGCACCCAGCCAGGGGAACTTTTTTAAACCACAATGTGTCACCCAACTGCTATGGCTCCCCAGCGAGCTTCACACAAAGCCCACTCCTCAGTGAGACTTGAATCCTACATTCAGGAATGGGGAGGACATCGAGCTGTGCCTCTCCAGCCCACCCCTCTCCCCAGAGCTTGTTGTTCAGTTGCTCAGTCGTGTCCGACTCTGCAACCCCATGGGCTGCAGCACACCAGGCTTCCCTGTCCTTCACTGTTTCCCAGAGTTTGCTCAAACTCATGTCCATTGAGTCGGTGACACATCCAACCATCTCATCCTCTGTCGTCCCCTTCTCCTGCCTTCAATTTTCCCCAGCATCAGGGTCTTTTCCAATAGGTCGGCTCTTAGTATCAGGTGACCAAAGTACTGGAGCTTCAGCATTAGTCCTTCCAATGAATATTCAGTGTTGATTTTCTTTAGGATGGACTGGTTCGATCTTGCAGTCCAAGGGACTCTCAAGAGTCTTCTCCAACACTACAGTTCAGAAGCATCAATTCTTCGACACTCAGCTTTTTTTATGGTCCAACTCTCATATCCATACAAGACTACTGGAAAAACCATAGCTTTTACTAGATGGACCTTTGTCAGCAAAGTAATGTCTCTGCTTTTTAACATGCTATCTAGGTTTGTCATAGCTTTTCTCCCAAGGAACAGTTTTTTTAATTTCATGGCTGCAGTCACTGTCCACAGTGATTTCGGAGCCCAAGAAAATAGTCTTGTCACTGTTTCCATAGTTTCCCCAGCTATTTGCCATAAAGTGATGGGACCAGATGCCATGATCTTAGTTTTTTGGAGAGCTCCTCACCAACAAAGTTGATTCCCCACTGCTCATGCCCCCTTGGACAGCCACATGGACCCACCCCTGGACAGGGACCAAACTGAACTTCTCCACTTCCCATCCCCATGCCAGCTCTCAGTGGGGACACTACTCTCTCCAGAAGCCTCCCCCATCCCTGCTTAGTCTGCTTGAGTCCCCTGGGGGTTTATCTCCAGGTACCAGTGCTGCCTGGGGACAGACTGCTGGGCCTCCAGTCCTGGTTCCCCCTGTGGGGGCACCTGAGGACCGCTGATAAAGTGCCACAGGACAGCACAAAGCTGTCCTCTAAGATCTGGAGGCCAGAAGCCTGAAACCAAGGTGCGAGGTGGGTCTCTGCTCTCGAGTCTGTGGAAGACCCGCTGCTGGCCTGGCCCCAGCTTCTGGAGGTGCTCTGTGGCCTGTGTCCGCATCGCTTCGCTCCCAGGCTCTGCCTTCACAGGGCCTCCTCCCTGCCTCATCACCTGACTCTGGTTTCTCTTCCTGCAAGGTCACCAGCGATTGGATTAGGGCCACCTAATGACCCCATCTTGGCGACATCCGCAAAGACCCTGTTTCCAAATCAGGTCGCATTCACAGGGTGGGAGTTTATACTTGCACATGCCTTTTGTGGGGACACAGTTCAAACCACAGCCCCTCTCTTCCTAGTTGCATTAACTTGGCAGGTTGTGAGGCGCGTGTGTGTGTGTCTGTGTTTGTGACAGAGAGAGAGAGAGAGAGAGATAGAGAGAGAGATAGAGAGATAGAGAGAGAGAGAGAGAGAGAGAGAGAGAGAGAGAGAGAGAGAGAGAGAGAGAGAGAGAGAAATGGTGACACCAATAGCGCAGTGCCCGCTTCGGGAGCGGCTGCAAGCCAGGCAGGAATGGCTGCACCGGGTCAGAGCCCGCCTCCCTGGAGAGTGCCAGCTCGCACGTGCCGGGCTGCCCTCCTCTGGAACCGCTGGGTGGTGACGGTGGGAGCCGGGCGCTGCGGAGGCAGGGACCCAGGGCTTAGGGACCTGCGGGGAGAGCAGGCCGAAACGCTCCCGCTGCCGGGCCCCAGCTCCCAGCCCGCAGTCCGGCCCCCGCATTGGCCACGCGCCTCCAGGCCCCGCCCACCGCCCCGACCGCCTTCCACCCGGCGACCCGCAGGGCTGCCTGGTTTTTGCATCTGTTGAGAGTCTCGGGGAGGGAAGGGAAGGCCGCCAGAGAACCGAAAGCAATGGTGGGAAGACGGGGATCTCCACCTTGCCCTCAGCCCCGCCTGCGATCCCTGCACCCCCAATCTCCACGGGAACTGCCCTGACCCAGGACCAGCCAGGGCAGCGCCTGCGGCCAGTTAGTTCAGTCGCTCAGTCGTCTCCGACTCTTTGCGACCCCGTGGACTGCAGCATGCCAGGCTTCCCTGTCCATCACCAACTCCGGGAGCTTGCTCAAACTCATGTCCATCCAGTCGGTGATGCTACCCAGCTATCTCATCTTCTGTCGTTCCCGTCTCCTCCCACCATCAATCTTTCCCAGCATCAGGGTCTTTTCCAATGAGTCAGTTCTTCACAACAGGTGGCCAATGTATTGGACCTTCAGATTCAGCATCAGTCCTTCCAATGAGTATTCAGGGTTGATTTCCTCAGGATTGACTGGTTTGATCTCCTTGCAGTCCAAGGGACTCTCAAGAGTCTTCTCCAACACCACAGTTCAAAAGCATCAATTCTTCGATGCTCAGCTTCCTTTATGGTCCAACTCTCACATCCATACATGACTACTGGAAAAACCATACATAGCTTTGACTAGACGGACCTTTGTTGGCAAAGTAATATCTCTGTTTTTTAATATGCTGTCTAGGTTGGTAATAGCTTTTCTTCCAAGGAGCAAGAGTCTTTTAATTTCATGGCTGCAGTCACCATCTGTAGTGATTTTAGAGCCCCCCAAAATAAAGTCTGTCACTGTTTCCATTGTTTCCCCATCTATTTGCCATGAAGTGATGAGACCAGAGGCCATGATCTTTGTTTTTTGAATACTGAATTTTAAGCCAGGTTTTTCACTCTCCCCTTTCACCTTCAAGAGGCTCTTCAGGTCCTCTTCACTTTCAGCCATAAGGGTGGTGTCATCTACATATCTGAGGTTATTGATGTTTCTCCTGGCAATCTTGATTCCAGCTTATGCTTCATCCAGCCCTGCATTTCACATGATGTACTCTGCCTATAAGTTAAATAAGCAGGGTGACAATATACAGCCGTGACATATTCCTTTTCCAATATGGAACCAGTCTGTTGTTCCATGTCCATTTCTTTTTTTTTTTTTTTTTTTAATTAGTTGGAGGCTAATTACTTCACAACATTTCAGTGGGTTTTGTCATACATTGATATGAATCAGCCATAGATCCATGTCCATTTCTAACTGCTGCTTCCTGACCTACATACAGATTTCTCAGGAAGCATTAAGGTGGTCTGGTATTCCCATCTCTTGAAGAATTTTCCACAGTTTGTTGTGATCTACACAGTCAAAGGCTTTGGTGTAGTCAATAAAGCAGAGATAGATGTTTTTCTAGAATTCTCTTGCTTTTTGACCCAGTGCATGTTGACAATTTGACCTCTGGTTCCTCTGCCTTTTCTAAATCCAGCTTGAACATCTGGAAGTTCTCGGTTCATGGACTGCAGTCAGTACTCACCTGTTTCCCCTAGTGTTGACACCTTACATTTCCCCAGTAGCTTTGTCAAAACAAGGAAACTGGGGCTTCCCTGGTGGCTCTGTGGTAAAGAATCCACCTGCCAATGCAGAGACACGGGGTCCATCCATGGTCTGGGAGGACACCGCATGACAGAAGCAAGTGAGCCCGTGCGCCACGACTATCGAGCCTGTGCTCCAGAGCCCAGGACTGCAACTACTGAGACCAAGCACCCTAGAATCCGTGCTCCGCAACGAGAAGCCACTGCAATGTTCTAGAAGCCCACACACCGCAACTAGAGAGCAGCCCGCACTCGCCACAACTAGAGAAAAGCTTACATAGCAACAAAGCCTCAGCACAGCCAAAATCAAATAAATAATTTAAAACAACAGCAATAACAAACTAGGAAACCAACATTGTTCTGTTACCATGAACTAATTCCCAGACTTGATTCAGAGCTCACAGGTGTTCCCACAAATGCAGGCTCTCAAAAGGCAAATCTGACAGAGATTTCTGCTCTAAGAGAGACGCTGGGGCCAGACTGCCCCTCCCACTGTAAACAACTGTAACTTGGAGGAAACAGACGAGGCAACCCATATTCAGGTGGTGGGGAAAGGGATGAGCAGGACTGAGCTCCCTGGAAAAGGGAAGTTTATGAGGTATACCTCGACCCCCCGCCCGCCCAGCTTTCTGTCTCCCATGGCACAGAGGAGCAGAGTCCAGGCAGGACAGCCTGTAGCACTGGGCAGACAGAGGTGTGGCTGGAATCTGTGGGGAAGACCCTGGAGGAGAGGCCAATGTGTAGAGGGGAGTCAACTGTGGCTCAGTGGCTAAGACTCAGTTCTCCCAATGCAGGGGGCCAGGGTTCGATCCCTGGTCAGGGAACTAGATCCCACAACTAACAAAGATCCCTCATGCTGCAACTAAAGACCCAGCACAACCAAATAAATACTTTGAAAAGAGAGAGACTGGTCTTGAACAACGGCAGTCCAAATGTCACTCTTTTACCAAGTCTGTCCAAAAAGGAAAAGAGCCCTGTGAATACACTGACTCGTCTGAGTCTCACACAGGGAACTCCTTAGCGTCTGGGTGGCTGTGCCTCTGAGGGGGATCTGCCATGAGTGGGGTAGCGGTACAGGGGACAGCTGACCAAGGAAGGACAAGGACAGATGGAACTCGGACACACGGCAGAGGGCCGCGGCAGACTGGGGGAGAAGAGAGACCTCTCAATAAGGAGGCCCAGGGCCTTCCCTGGTGGCTGCATGGTAAGGAACCCGCCTGCTGATGCAGGAGATGCGGGTTCAATCCCTGATCTGGGAGACAGCAAGTTAGCCCATGCACCACAACTGCGGAAGCCGGTATGCCCTAGAGCCCGTGCTCCCCAACAAGAAAAGGCACCACAAGAAGTCCGTGAATCACAACTGGAGAGTAGCCCCGCTCCCTGAAGCTAGAGAAAAAGCCCAGCACAGCCAAAATAAATAAATAAACACAATTTAAAAAATTAAGGAAGCCTAGGAAAATAAATTATCCATAGGGTGAAAAAAGCGAAGCTGGGCTTGTACCTCACACTACATGCAAAAAAATGCCTGGAAACTCTAAATGGATCAAGATCTTAAATAGTAAAAGGAAATGTTCAAATCTTTTGGTAGGGGATATAAATGAATACACTTTTGACCTTCAGTCAGGAAAGATTTTGCTCAAAAGCCCAGGGGAAAATCTGTTAGGTGTCAAAGGGATGATGTCACTGTACTAAAACGAAGAATTTCTGTTGCATCAAGAACACCCAGGCTAAGCTTGAAGAAGAACAAGCCAGTGGTCTAATGGCACATTTCAAGCCTAGTTATGAGCTATAGTAATGAAACCCACTGGGTATTAGCTCAAGAATTAAGAAGACCAGGCCACAGAATGGAATCCCATGTGCACGTGGCCACCTAATTTATGACAAAATTGCCCCTGCAATTCAGTGGGATAGATGAGTTATTTGCTTCTGTAACGAATTCTTTTAAACTTAGTGGCTTAAAATCACCCAGATTTATCATCGTAAAGTTCTGTAGGTCAGAAATCTGACACAAGTCTCACTGGGGTAAAATCCAGGTGTCCGTCATTCCTTTGGGGGGCGGGGCTAGGAGAGGATTCATTTCCTTGTCTTCTCCAGCTCCCAGAGGCTGATTGCTTCCCTGGCTCAAGGCCCCCTCTTCCCTCACTGAAGCCTGCACTGGCTGCCTGAGTGCCCTCACACCCATCACCCCGGTCCCCTGCTCTGTGGTCAGGCCGCCCTCTGCCCCTCACTTCTGTCTCTCTCTTGCATTTCTAAGGATGCTGATGGTTACACTGGGCCCAGCAGAATAATCCAGAGCAAACTCCCATCTGAAGATCCTTCACATAATCCCCTTTTCTGCAAAATCCCTTTTTCTGTACAAAGGAGCATAATCGCAAGTCCCAGAATTAGGATGGAATGCGGACATCTTTGGGGACCGCTACTCTGCCTACAGAAGGTGAAGGGAGAAAGTTTTTTCCATAAGCGGTGCTGGGTCCATTCTGTACCCACAGGGGAAAAATCATTCTTGATCCCTGCTTCGCAACACACAAAACAAAGAAACACTGTTCAAATCACCACAAGCCTAAGTATGAAAGAGAACAACTGGGGCTTCCCTGGTGGTCTAGGGGCTATGGATTCCCCTGGCAATGCAGGAAACACTGGTTTCATCCCTGGTCCAGGAAGATCCCACATGCTGCAGGACCACAACTGCTGAGCCAAGAGTAGCAACTCCTGAAGCCCGAGTGCCCATGTTCTTCACCCAGAAGCCACTGCAAGCAGAAGCCTGTACACCGCGACTAGAGAGCAGGCCCCATTCTCCACAACTAGAGAAAGCCCAAACACCACAAAGACCCAGCACGGCCAAAAATAAATATTTTTCCTAAAAAAAAAAAAAAAAAGAACAATTAAGTTTCTAGAATAAAACATGAGAATATCTTCAGGACCTTTGGGTAGCAAAGATTTCTTCAATCACAAAAAGCAGTCACCAAAAGAAAACAATATTAAAACATTACAATCAAGAACTTTTCTTCATCAAAAGACACCATTTAGGAGTTGAAAAGGTAATCCTGAATGAGAGAAAATGTTTGAAATACATATAACCTAAGGGCCCATATCTAGAATATACAAAGAACTCTCACAAGCCAGAACGAAAAAGGCAGATGACCAATGGGGAAATGGACAAGAAACCAGCCTTACGCAGGCACTCCATCGAAGAAGAGGTCCAAATGCTCAGATGTATATGAAAAAGTGCCTCAAAATTCTTAGTCATGGAAGGAAACGAAGCCATGCAAAATGAAGCCATGCCGTGTCCCCACCTTCAAGAGTGATTACCATCACAGCAACTGGACCTCTGGGGACCCGTGCTCCTGCTCCGCTGGTGGCCAGGTAAGCTGGTAGGAACATTCTGGAGACCAACTGTCAGTAATGCTGAACTTAAGCACAGCCTCTGACCAGCAGCTCTTCTATCAAAGGCATTAAGTGCATGCAGCAAAGCCACGTGCAAGAATATTAATGGCGTCATTTGTTAGAATGGCCGAAAATGGAGACTCCATCGACCACAGCACTAATAAATCAACTGTATATTCATGTAAGTGGGCTTCCCTGGTGGCTCAGAGAGTAAAGAATCCACCTGCAATGCAGGAGCCCCAGGTTCAATCCCTGGGTCGGGAAGATCCCCAGAGAAGAAAATGGCAACCCACTTCAGTATTCTTGCCTGGAGAATCCCACGGACAGAGGAGCCTGGCGGGCTACAGTCCACGGGTTGCAAAGAGTCAGACAGGACTGAGCGACTAAGCAGGCATATTCATATAATGGAACACCGCATAACAATGAAAAACAGCAAACTAACACTACCCATTACTTTGTTATGCTGATGAATTCCATAGACAAAATGCTAAGTGAAAGCAGCTAGATTTTTTTTTTAAAGTATTAACAGATACACTAGTTGATTCCATTTACATAAAATAAAAGAACAGGCAAAAGTGATTTTTTTTAAGTGAACACAGACTCTAGGGCTCCCAGGTCCAGCAGCTGCTGCACTGGGGCTTCACTAGTTGAAGCTGGCGGGCTCTAGAACTTGGGCTCAGCAGTTGTGGTGCAAGAGCTAAGCTGCCCTGTGGCGCATGGAATCTTCCCACACCAGGGATTGAACCTGTGTCCTCTGCACTGGCAGGCCAATCCTTAACCACTGGACCACCAGGGAAGTTTGCTGAAGTGATTTTTGAGATAGAAGTTATAACGGAGGTTATTTCTGAGAAGGGGTGATGTCGGAGCAGGCATGGGGAGGTGTCTTCAGGGCTAGCGGCCTTCTGCCTTGATTGGCGTGGGGGCCAAAGGGGTGTGTGCATGATGGAAGATGCTTTGGACTGCACACTTGGGACTTGGACACTTCACTACACACACATTGAGGTAAAATTAATTTTTAAATTAAAGCGTTTAAAGATTTGTAAAAAGGTTTTCCAGCGAACCCAGGGCTTTGCTATGAAGAGGGGAGGACAGGGTCGGTGTCGCTGTCAGGAACCAGTAGGTGCAACCGTGGCCCCACGGACTCTACCCTTGGGTCTCAGGACTCAAACACATGTCCCTCCCATATCCAGCCCACAGCCACCATCCCACCTGAGCAGAGGGCTCCCTGCTTGTGCCTGGCTGCTTACTGGAGGAAGGCACACCTGGGCCCTCTCCCCAAAGGCCGTGTCCTCCAGCCTTCCCCTCCTCCCCAGCTCAAGCTCCCTCAAGCCTTATATAAAGCCCATCTTGCACACACCGTGACGCCCCTGTCCCTCTCTCCCTTCATCACACCTCTGGGCAAAACCGCAACCTGGTCCAATCCAGTTCTGCCCGCCTTCACCTGGGCGTGGCCAGAGAACAGCATGCAGTCCCGCCAGTCCTCTTCCGGTATCCTGACCCCTAACCTGATTCCCTAAGCTGATCTCTAGTCTGAACCTCTAATCCGATCCCTAACCTTCCGTGATCTCTAATCTGACTCCTTAACCCGATTCCTAACCCGATCCTCTGACCTCCCTAAGTGGAGCGGCGTGCTTCCCAGACGTCCCACCTTGTTTCTTCAACTCTGTCACTTGTGTAAGGTTGTGTAAATTTACACAAATGACACTTGTGTAACTGTGCAGTGGCTATGGAAGTCTATGTACAGAGTGTGGGGCGCACAGAGAACAGGAAAAAGGGAGCCCCCCAAAAAAGAGAAAAGGCAGAAAGAGCTCATGATTTTAAAACTCGCTGCACCATGCTTCTGCATTCTTGGACTGCAGCGTAACGTAAAGAGAGGCGGGGCAGGAAGGCAGCCTTCATCTGGCATTAAGGGTGTTCCCAGCGGCCACCAGGATGCCAGGTTTCTGTTAGTGTGTACTTGTTTTTATAGACCTGAAATGGCTACAGGGAGCATACGTTCTTCCTATAGTAATCAGGAAACCCAATAAAGCTACTGATGGTTGAAAAATGAGTTTCTCTAACACTCTACCCTAACCAGTTTGCAGACAGCATCAGAGATGGTGCCCAGAGGCCCCAGACATGGCGCCACCAGCCCTCTATGATGACCCTCGTTTCGGTTTTCTCCCTTCCACTCCACCTGGCTGGGCCAAGGGTGTCATCCCAAGTGCAGGGGAGCTGCGTTGCTGTTCCAGGTCCTGCAAACTGACTCTCGTGCCCACTGGCTGGTCGCTGCCTCCTGCTCCGCCCGGTCTCAGGCCAGCTGGAACCCTGAGGCATTACCAAGGAGCAGCTTTGACTCTCACCCCCTGTGCCTCTCAACAGATGGGGGACAGCTTTGGGGCAGAGCCCTCAGAAGCTCAGGGCCAATATCAGTTCCTAGTACTAAGACAAGCCATACTCCTACCCTCTGGGCCTAGCCCTCGGTTGGCGGGAAGCAGGTAGGACTATCCTTTCTTGTGATTCCCTTCTCCCCTCCCCATCCTGAGGCACGGATAGGAACCCGGCTTTATGGATTGTTGGCAAGGGGGTGAGGGGTCGGGGTGGGGCCTGGGTTTCAAGTATCTCTGAGCTTAGATTAACCCTGTATTTTAAGGCCATAGCACTCAGCGCCCAGGGCCGATACAGGCACTTCATGACATTTTCAAAGTGCCCTGCACGGACAAGCGTCACCCTCTCCCACCTGAGGTGGGGACTGAGGCCAACGTGGCCCAGCACCTGGCAGTTCTGGCGAGCGATTTCCTCCTGACAGCGAGGGCTGAGTGTTGGGGGAGCCTCCTGGGAAGACTGCCATTCCAGCAGCTGCTGAAGACTGGGGCGCCAGCTTCGATCAGGAGTTCCACACTCCCGCACCGCAGAGAACGGGTGCGCACTGTTGCAAGGTTCAGGACCTCGCCAAGCGGTGCCCTGAGGTTGCCTCTGCGAACAAGACAGGCAGGCAGAGGGGGCGAGCACTGAAAAGGTCTTCCAGGAGGAGGGCCTGAGAGGGGCAGAGGCTGGGGCTGGGGCAGGATGGGGCCTCCCGGGGAAGGGCTGCGGTGCAGGCCGGTGGAAGTGACCTGCTGGGGAGGCCACCCCTGGGCCCCGGGAGCCGCTGACCCCCACGGCCCCCAGCCTGCTTTCCTTGCATCACCTCATCAACCCCCCCGACGACCAGCTGACCGCATCTGTGTGGAAGGGGAGGCGGGGCACAAATGTCAAGGATGCGCAGTCTCTGCCGCCCGGGAGCAGGCGCGTGAGCGGCCAGCGGGGAGGACCCGCGAACCAGGGGCGCCACCCCGAAGCCGGGGCCCTCGGTGTGGCGTGCGACAGCCCGGACTGGGCCGAGCCGGAGCAGGGCGCTCAGCCGGACTGGGAGGAGCTACGCGACGCGGCGGAGTCCTCTCCGGCCGCACGGCCACCTCACCCCCGCGCTGCCGCCGCAGACGCAGAACAACGCAGCGCGCGTGCGCCGCGGTCAACCAGCGCGCGAGGCCGAGCGGCCAACCCAGAATGCAGCGCGCCGCAGGGGCAGCCGGCCGCGGGGCACACCGGGACCAGCAGTCCGCGGCCGCTCGGGCCCGCCCCTCAGCTGGCCTGCGCCGTGCGCCCGAGGGGCCCAATGGGAGCGGCGACCTGGCCGCCCCGCCCCGCGCCGCCGGACGTCGATGCCGGGACATGGCTGCTGCCGGCGCCGGGTCCTTGAGCTGAGCGCCCGCTGCCTGCCACCAACCGCCGCCCTCAACCGTCCGCAGGCGGGCCGAGGCGCCGCTGGCCGGCGAGGAGCCGCCGCCGCTACCGCAGCAGGAGGAGGCCGGGCGGCCGGCGCGACGGGCACATGGCGTCCATCTTACTGAGGAGTTGTCGCGGCCGCGGGCCCGCTCGCCTCCCGCCGCCCCGCGCCGCCGCGCCGAGGGGTAAGGGGCCGGCGATCGACAGACGGCGCGGGGCCCGGGCCGGGGGCCGGGATGGGCGGGCCGCGGTACCGGCCGCCCCCTCAGAAGGGGCGGGTCGCGGCTCTCGGACCCAGCCCAGAGCCGGGGTCCCGTCTGGGGGGACCTTGCGCGGCCTCGCCCGTCCGCCCTGCCCCAGCCGGCCGTTCGCCCCGGGGGTGGGGAGCGCCCGGGCCGTGGGTGCGGGCGGGAGCGGGCCCGTGACTCATTCGCGCCGTGACCTTAGTCGCCCGGCCACCGGCCGCTGCGTCGGGAAAGTTTCGAAGAGAGCACGCTGCCAGCCAGCCTGGGGCGGTGTCGGCGCTCCCCGTTCGTGGTCGAGCCCAGCGGACCTGGCGCCCACTCGCGAAGACAGTCTTGCCCTCGGGCCGCCTTCGGGGCTGCAGAGATGGCGGGGGTCACGGCGGGCACTTGTACCCGTCCTGCGGGACGTCCGTGGGACCGATACCCTTATGGTGTTCCACATGGGCGTCGTGCAGGGTCCCAGGGCCTTTCTCTATGGCCTCAGGCAGGTCTCGTTGTCCCTGGAGCCTCAGAGACGCTAGCTGGGACCCAGAGACCGCACCTGAGGCCGGGCTCTCGGGAGCCCACATGGAGGGCGCCTGCACTGACCAGCTCTCCGTGTCTCTTTTTATATTATCCTTTCTCAGTTTGTTGCTTATTATTTTGTCCAGTGAGATTGAGATTCTCAAGTAAAATTATCTGTTTCAAGGCATTTACCCTTTGTAAAGGCACCCTAGAAAACATGGTTCTTGTCATTTTTGACACTGATGGCTGATCAGCTGCTTAGACCTTTGGAGCCAGGAGAAGGGCGTGGAGCCTCAGCGAGCACTCCTCTGTGAACCCACAGTCTGGCTGCCCAGTCCAGCCTGTAGTCGTCTCCTCTGTTCTCAGGGCGCGCTCTCTCTCTCCTTTCTTGCTTCTTAAGGATGGTGGTAAAGATACTTTGGCCATGCACATTTCTGTAGCATGTTTACAGTTTAGAAGTTAGCTGAATTTGTTTTGTGCTTGAATCATTTCGGGAACACAGGTGTTTCCCATAGTAACTAAGACATGAAGGGGCTGAGAGGTGGTCAGGACCCAGGGCTGGACTGTAGGGAGCCAGTCCCAGAACCCTTGAAATGATGCTCCCAGCTGAGCTGGGGGCAGCCTGTTTCTGGAGCACATTTCCTCCATTATTAACATCTTACATCAGTTTGGGTCTTGTCATAATTAGTAAACCCACAGTATTACATAATGCATAAAGTATTCAGGTTTCCCTTATTCTGCACATAGTTTATTCTGATGTCCTTTATTTTTGTCCCAGGACCCCATCCAGGACACCCCATTACATTTAGTCACAATTTCTTTTTGGTATCTTGACTGTAATGGTTCCCCAGACTTCCCTTGACAGTTTTGAGGAGGTCTGGTCAGGTATATTGTAGGACGTCACCTGTTGGGATTTGTCTGATGTTTTCCTCATGTTTAGACAGGTTCAGGGTTTTGGGGAGGAAGATCCCGGAGGTGAAATGTGTCCTCATCCCTTCCATCTAGGGTGCCTCCTGCAGCAGGACTTACCATGGCCTGCTGACCTTGATCAGCGGGCTGAGGTGGTGTCTACTGTAGAGTTACTTCCTGCCTTTTTGCGCACTGTGCTCTTTGGGAGGAAGTTGTTGTGTGTGGCATGGACTTGGGAGTCGGCTGGGACTTGCAGAGGTGGGCTGACCTGATTTGCCAAGGACTGGGTGTGAGACGGAAGGCCTGGCTTCCCGCCATTATTGAAACAAGGGAGCGGGCTGGGAATCCAGGAGTTCTTGGAGCTGTTGCCTGTGAGGTGCCCGGCAGACCTGAAGGCCTCGTGTACCCATGTGTGTTCAGGTACGGAGTGCCTGGGGAGGATCCTGCTGGAGCTTAGCAGGGAGAACCCAGAGAACGTGGTTCTTGGAAGCCAGGTGAATAAAGGTGTGGGACAGGAAGAAATGAGTTTGGTTTCTTTTTCTCATCCTGGGTTCCTGGCGGAGCCCCCAAAACCCTAGGAATTTCTTGAATGATAAGCAGATCTTTTGCTATTCATAATGAGCCGCTTTCCCACATACCAGAGTTTGCACTAGCTATGCACCTGTGATTAGAGAGTGGGACCTTCCAGACCCACAAGGAGGGGAGGGGTCTGGAGACGGAATTCAGTTGCCAGTGACCAAGGGTGTAATTGATAATCCCTAGGCCCTTAAGATAGGGACTGGGGATGGGAGGCTTGGGGAGCTTTAGGGCTGGGGGGTGCCTGCCAGGCAGAGGGGACAAGAGCTGCTGTACCCAAGGACTCTCCCAGATCTCACATTGTATCCGTTTCCATCTGGTTGGCCATCTGTATCCTTTATAATAAACCACGGTATTGGCTTGAGTACTTTCTTGGGTTCTGGGGGGCTTTCTAGCAAATTATCAAAACTGAAGGGGTCATGGGAACTCCCGAGTTTATAGTTGGCAGAAGTGTGGGTAGCCTGCAGACCCCACTTGCAACTGGCATTTGAAGTTGTGACAGTCTTGTGGGACCAAGCCCTTCACCTCTGGGTCTGCACGCCCTCTGGGGAGTTAGAGTAGAACTGAGTCGTAGGAGACCCAGTTGGGGTGAGAGGTGGAAGGTGGGTGTTGGGAAAGAAACCATAGAAGGGCCCTCAGGAGGACGGAGTGGCCCGGCAACCCCCTACAGAGCCTGGAGCCCAGTCTGAGTTTACTGTGAAGGCTTCTGAGTGGGGAGAGCAGGGGAAGGGGCTGGCAGGGTCGGGAGGGGGCAGGCCAGGGGGCGCTGGGTGCTGTGGCAGCTGGTCCGGTTGTTGCAAGGTTGTGGGGAGGCTTCTGTTTGGGAGACAAGGTAGATGGGTCCACCTCGGCTGGAGTGAGGCCTTGGGAACTAGAGTTAGAGAAAGTGTTAGAAGTGTATCAGAATCCTAAAAATGTGCTGTGCGCTCATCAACATGGTATATCCAAGAAACAGTTTACTCTTGGTTTTGGTTTTCCTGGTCATTCTCATAACCCCTACCCTTCACATGGGCATGGAGGGTATTGGGTCATTTGGATGGGGCCCTTGCCATCTAGTCAAAGCTATGGTTATTCCAGTAGCCATGTATGGATGTGAGAGTTGAACTATAAAGAAAGCTGAGTACTGAAAAATTGATTCTTTTGAACCGTGGTGTTGGAGAAGACTCTTGAGAGTCCCTTGGACTGCAACGAGATCCAACCAGTCTATCCTAAAGGAGATCAGTCCTGAATATTCACTGGAAGGACTGATGCTGAAGTTGAAACTCCAGTACTTTGGCCACTTGATGCGAAGAGCTGACTCATTGGTAAAGACTTTGACGCTGGGAAAGATTGAAGGCGGGAGGAGAAGGGGACGACAGAGGATGAGATGGTTGGATGCCATCACTGGCTTGATGGACATGAGTTTGAGTAAACTCCGGGAGTTGGTGATGGACAGGGAAGCCTGGCATGCTGCAGTCCATGGTGTTGCAGAGTCAGACATGACTGAGCAACTGACCTGACCTGACCTGACCTGACCTTGCTTGCTCTGTGCAGCTGTCTGCCTGTTAGGGGTCATGTGTGCCCTGCCTCTTCAACCAGAGGCAGCTGGAGTGAGTCGGGGTGGTCCCACCTGGGGAGACCTGACGACCTGGGCCCGTGGCCACCAGAGTCTGGTCCCCAAGTTAGGGTGTGTTCAGCCAGGGATGCTACCAAGACACTACATTCCACCTGGGGCAGAGCCCTCACCACACAACACTCAGAGTGGGCTTCCAGAAACTTGCTCCACAGAAGGAAGAGATGCCTGCATAAAGCCACTGTTTGAAACTGACTTTGTTTTTTCTATTTTCATCACAGGTCCTGTTGGGAATCCGGCCTGCCTTAGTGGTGCCAGCGCTGTGGGGTTGATGAGCTACGTGTGAGTAAATGAATGTCACTTTCTGCCTGTTTAAACATGGGGGCTTGAAAGTGCTCAGGTGATGTGATTCTTGGCTTGTGTGGGTGGTATATCCTACTTTGTTCTTTTAAACTGGTATTTTTTCATCTTGACGTATGTAACCACATATTTTAGTGAATATTTGGGAAATAAACACTCATAATCCCAGGACCTGTTACAGGTATTATTAGCCTTTTTGGTGTATTATTCTGGTCTTTTTTTTTTTTTTTTTTAGGCTGTGCTGAGTCTAAGTTATGGCATGTGGGATTTAATTCCCTGACAAGGATCGAACCCAGGCCCCCTGCATTGGGAGCATGGAGCCTTAGCCCTTGGACCACAGGAAGTCCCTTGTATTTCTGCTCTAAACCTGCAGCGGTGTCTGCAGTCTGCACAGTTGCTGAGTCTCTTCCATCCTCACGCAGCTGCTGTTCCAGGGCCTTCTCATGTGAACGCCCACAGACCCTCCCCCACACCACGCTCGGTCTTTCCCAAAGGACCCTGTGGATTGATCGTGGGGCTTTCCCTACTGGTTCTGGGGATGGATCTGGAGTGTGGTGGGAGGTCACTGGTACTGCTGAGAGGCGGGAGGGCTTCCCCGTTTTCCGTCACACACAGATGTGTTTCCTGTGGGGCTGCTGCGCTCTCCCTGTCTGCCATCACCCCCGTCCGCACCCCAGGCTTGGTCTCCTGACCCTCACATATGGTGGGGCGTCCATGTCCACCTGCCCTGGTGCCTGGAGTGGACACCCACGATCCTTCTTGTGTGACAGTGTCCAGCCCCTTATGACCCCTTGTCCCCAGAGCTGGGGGTGTTTTGGGTTCTTTCGTTAATTTGTCTCCTCCTCTTGGCTCTGAAACTCCGGGAGGGTGCTTCCTGTGACCGATTCAATTCCCTAAAACAAAGACTGCACAAGTTACACGCTTGGCTGTTAAGGCAAAAGTGTGTGTAAGTGTATTTTCAGTTTTTTGGTCCTAACATCAAGTGCTGGAATGAGGAGCTTACCCAGCCTCTCTGCCCGAGAGCCGCTCCTTCGTGGAGGGGCAGGGGTGCGTGTGCAGTGTGTGATGGGGTTGCGACAAAGTGTTTTCAAAAGCCCCTCCCCGCAGGCCCCTCCTGCTGCCAGGGTGCTCCCAGCCAGCTCTCGGCTTTGATTTGATCAGGCTTCTCTCCTGACAGTCCCCAGACTTTGTCTCCATGCAGTCTCTTTATGAGGTGGAGGTATTAGCATCCGAGCCTAGAACCTCTCTGCTCTCGCTAAAGTGCACCCTTCCGGCTGCCAGAGTCCTCAGTGACCTCTGTAACCTGCGGCTGGCGCTCCGGGGTTGGGGGCCCAGGGGGGTGACTTGGGGATTTTGTGCAGGTGTGGTCCTGCAGGCTCAGCTGTCGGGTTCTGGTGTGAAGTTGTTGTTTTAAGGTAGTGACTGCCGAACAGGTGTGTGGACTGGCCTCGCCCGTCTGGACCAGCCCGGGTGCCTCGGGTCAGCGACCCCAGCACTCGTGGGGCTGGCGCCCGCCGCCCATGAGCAGGAAGGGTCCACCCCTGCTGGCACCTCTGTTCTCCACAGCCTTCCAGACGAACTTCTGAATGAGTTCAGTTCTGAAATGGTCTTTGGGGGACTGTAACTGGAACGTCATTAAATCTGTAACATCATTTGGGAATGTTAACTTTGTAGTCTTTCCATGCTAAGTTGTTTTCTTTATTAAGACTTTCTCTCTTTGGGGAAAGAGTGTGTCATGTTCTCTGCTTAGGCAGAGTGCATGGCCTTTAAGACGGCTCCCAGCTGTGCTCCGTTTGGAGGTGCCGGGCGCTCCCTCTGTGTTGCCTTTCTCGGTGATTGTTGGTGGCATGAACGTCACTCACTCGGGGTCTCCTGTGTGGCCACTTCACACAGCTCTGTGAGTTGTTTTTAGCTCATCTGGTAGTTAATCGCCAAGTGCACTGTAATGATTTTTTTTTGTCTTTTCCTTCCCAGTGCATTTGCTTCTGTTGTAGTTTTTTTAATCTCCGTGGCCAGGTCTGTTATCAGAGAGCTGTAGTCACTCGTGCATTATCATGATAGCAGAAAACAGCGATCTAGCGTTGTGTAAGTTCACAGCATTTAGAAAGTTAAAATGCCCTCCCTCACAAGGCTGTCCTGTGGCCTCCAAGGCTCCAGTGGGTGTTGTGGGCCGCGGTCCCCTGGTCCCAGCCGACGTGCACATTGTTCTGCGGGTGATGGTGGGGTCCCCGGGCACCTGTGCTTTGGGGCCGCCTCCGGGGTCATGTGTTGCTGCGGTGCCTGTTGCTCCATCCTGCCTTCCCTCTCCTGTTTGCCCTGAGGAGCTTCGGGGCACAGGGAGGGTTGGCACCCACCTGGCCCGACCCCGGGCCGCCCTCTTGGCACGCTGACCGCTGGGTTGGCAGGCGTCAGAGTCGAGTTGTGCCTGTGTGCAGAGCTGGTTGGGTCCCTGCGGCGGGCACCTTGGGCGCAGGGGCGCCCTGGCGGCCCTGCTTGGCTTCTCTTGCGGAAGGTGTGGGCAGGTGCTGGGCTGAGGTGGACCTGGGTCCAAGTCCTTGGGGCAGACGGGCAGGGCCTCCGGCAGCAGTGTGTGTTTCCTGTTGAGATGCAGCTTTCACCTAGAGTGGGGTGCACACACACACTCTCTCTCTCTCTCTCTGAAGATGGTTTATCCCAAAAGAGAGAAGGAAAAGAAAGGCCGCGGGGCCTGGGGTAGGTGGTGGGGTCCTGGCCCCGCACAGCTGAGCAGCCAGCGCTTCCAGGACACGGATGCCTGGGCCCTGGCGGCTGGGGAGAGTGGGGGCCACCCTCTGCCCGCCAAGAGACAGTGGTGCCCAGGTTAGTTTCGTTTCGATGGAGATTTTTAAAATGATAAATTATATAATTTGTACTTTTTGAAAATAGCTAGATCGCCCTGGCTAGACAGTTGATAAACTCTCAAACGTGCCTGAAGGCAGCCGGATTCCTGGGCCCTCACAGCCCTCGCCCAATACACCCTGGGCTGCTCTGCTGGGTTTGCCTTCCTGGGTCTCTGTCCTTGCCTCCTGACTGCCCCTTGTCACTGACGTCTATACCTCATGGAAGCCACTTGCCTCCTCGGTAATGGGTTGGAAAAGTGGATAGTTAAGCTTGGTGAAGACAGGAGGTGAGGCGCCTTCCTGGGTGGGCGTGGTCACCGCCCGCTGGGAGGGCAGAGGGTGCAGGCGGGGGCCCTGCTGGGCTCTGGGCGAGGCCATTCTCCAACCACTGGGACTTGGACAGGGCAGGGCTGAGGGACCGGTGGGACAGGACCGACCTGGCCCTTTAAGGCAGAAGCAAGGGCCTGGGACAAAAGAGAGGCCGCAGCCGTCCCTGCCCAGCTGGCCAGAGCCAAGGCGGCCATCCAGTGCCCCCGCGTGTAAGGGCAGAGCTTCCTCCACCCCGACTGGCGGCGTCTCAGCCGCAGGCGTGCCCGAGGAGCTGCTCGGGGTTCATCCCCACGGGCTGCTCGCACAGCAGGGAGGCTGCCTGTCCCAGGTCACGTGGCAGTCAGCAGCAGAACCAGAGTTTGACCTGGGCCAGGCTGCGCAGACCTTGAGCCCCGCTGCTGGCAGCAGACCAGGCGTGCAGAGATGACCAGACAGGTGGGAAGAAGCTGGGGTGTGCTGGCAATAAACAGCCCTGTCGCCGGGCCTCTGGCCACCCCAGGGTGGACTTGTGTGTGAGAGGAAGAGGTCTCTAAGGGACAGGTGAGGTACAAAGGTGTGAAACACAGGAGGACAACTGTGAAGTAAATTCTGTTTCAGCAATGGATTCTGAGTGGCCTTCTGCCACTGGAGGAGGACCTCCTCATTGTGCCCAGACCTTGGGCCGTGCTAGGTCTGGATGGGCACTGAGAGCTGGGGAGTGCCCGGCGCAGGCTCCAGGAACTCAGGCTGCAGCCAGCGGCCCTCCTCGCGTGGCCATCGGCAGGCAGACCCGAGGGCACAGCTGTGTCGCGCTGGAGGAGCATGCTGGTTTTCTCGCTGCCACAGGGTCAGGTGCCCTGCAGGCCTAATGTGGGGCCAGTGGAGAGGGTGCCGAGGCGTGCAGGCAGCTCACCCACTCCTCGCTGGGCCTCCTGGAGTTGGTGGTCCAGTGGGAGGCGGTCCGCATGTGAGGATTTGAGAGGGCGAGCACAAGGGTGGTCGTGCAGGTCAGGGGCCCGGGGAAGCCCCAGGTGGAGCCCTCCCTGCCAGGCTGAGGGGGGGTCGGTGTGGGAGGAGAGGTGGGCCTGGGCCTGGCGGAGGGGCCTGTGTGGGAGGAGAGGCCTGGGCTGCGGGCTCTACCCTGCACGTCCGCCCTTCTGCACAAAGGCCTGTGGTCAGCTGATGCATAGGTCCGGGTCATTCTTGACTGGAACATTCTCCCTAAGTTTCAGCACTTGTGCAGGAGCCGTGGGTCTTGGTGGAAACTCGCCATTAGGGGAAAGCACTGGCCTGGGGGCCCCGCCCGGAGGCTGGGTCCGTCTGCTCTGCGGGTTGAGCCTTTGCTGGTTGGTTGTGTCTGACCTGCTCCTTTGAGGCTGTGGGTACCGGCCAGCCCTGCTGGCCTCCCGCAAGACGTCTGTGAGCAGCCCCTTCGCCTCTGACGGTGGGAGTGGCTCCCTGTCAGGAAGGGGCTGGGAGTCTGTCTGTCCTGCTGGGACAGTTGGCTGGGAGGTGTGACTGGGCCACTGGGCGGCCACGGCAGGTGGCTGGCACCTCACCGCTTCTTTTCTCCCTCCCCAAGGCCTATTCCGTTGGGCGGCTGCACTGCCGTCCACCCCGTATACCTTTCCTTCCGCGGTGACCCCCTGGGCTGCTGGACGCTGAGGCCCAAGCACGCATGCGCGGTGCTCACGGGGCCGAGGCTTCTCCCTGCACGCTGCTGGCACTCCTCGCGTCCGCTGGGTGATGACTCCGTGGTGGAGAAGTCCCTCCGGTCTCTCAAGGACAAGAACAAGAAGCTGGAGGAAGGCGGCCCCGTGTACAGCCCGCCCGCACAGGCGGCGGTGAGGAAGCCCCTGGGGCAGCGAGTCCTGGACGAGCTGAAGCACTACTACCACGGCTTCCGCCTGCTCTGGATCGACACCAAGATCGCCGCGCGCATGCTCTGGCGCATCCTCCACGGCCACAGCCTGACCCGCCGCGAGCGCAGGCAGGTAATGGGCGCCTCCGCACCGCCCCCAAAGGACCCGGCTCTGGATCGGGGGCTGGGGCAGCAGGGTACTAAGACCACCTGTGTCAGAGAATAAGCAGTGGGGCGCTCCTGGGGAGGGCCTGGGGGTCGAACAGGACTTTTCCTGGTCTCCTCTGCAGTCGTGTGTGGTTCCATGTTTTTTCATGATATTTAAATGGAATGTTCCTTTGTAGGAAAATATGCACCCTAAAATTTATTTTTACCCATTTTTTAATAAACAGTCTGTGACATTAAGTCCATTCACACTGGTGAAGTCGGTACCACCAGAACTCTTCATCTCTTCCTCAGCTGACACTGCCTCCGTTAGATAACAGCTCCCCGCCTCTTGCCCCCAGCCTCTGGCCCCACCATTCTACTTCCTGTGTCTTAATCTGACTCCTTAGGGACCTCATATCAGTGGAATCGCAGAGGGTCTGTCCTTTGTGACTGGCTTGTTTCCCTGAGCAGATTGTCCTTGAGGTTCACCCTTGTTGTGACAGGTGTCAGAATCTCCTTCCTTTTTAAGGCTGGATAACCTTCCATCGTGTGGATAGACCACAGTTTTGTTTATTCATTCATCCATCTGTGGACATTTGGGTTGCTTCCATATTTTGTCTATTGTAGGTAAATGGAATTTTAAAACTTCATTTTCCATTTGTTTATTGAGAGTATAGAGAAACAGTTAATTTTTATCAGTGTGTGGAGTACGAGGTGTGGCTGCAGCCCTCCTTGGGGCTTCGCTGAGGGCCAGTCCTCAGGGCATGGTCTTGTCCAGCTCTCCGCCGGGCCAGGGGGCAACTGCTGAAGCCCTGGGCCGGTCCGCATGCAGCAGCTGCCAGTGACGGGTGCCACTTCTCGCAGAGTTAGCTCCCACCCAGCTTTTCTTTTCCTTTTTTAAACTCTTTTGGCCGTACTCCACACAGCATGGGTGACGGATCCCCAGCCAGGGATCTGACCTGTGCCCCCTGCAGTGGGAGCAAGGAGTCCTAACCACTGGCCTGCCAGGGGAGCCCCCGCACCCAGCTTTTCTGAAACCGCATGGTTTGGCCCCCGGGGTGCCTGCGGAGCCCTGTCTGCTCCCCGGGAGGGCCCACTGCCGCTCCCCTGCCGTTGTGAGAAGGCGTGCTCCCCGCTCACCCTCGGCCCTCTGCCCGTCCAGTTCCTCCGCATCTGCGCTGACCTCTTCCGCCTCGTGCCCTTCCTGGTCTTTGTGGTGGTGCCCTTCATGGAGTTCCTGCTGCCCGTCGCTGTGAAGCTCTTCCCCAACATGCTGCCGTCCACGTTCGAGACCCAGTCCAGCAAGGTGACCGGCCCGTTCCAGACCCAGCTTGAAGTAGTTCCAAAGCTGCATTGTTTAAGTGTCATAGGTTACAGTTTCTCTAGAGCAGTGTCCCCAAGCCACAGACCAAGGCCTGTTACGGGGGATGACACGGGTCTGGGGCAAGGATGGCCAACTGAGGCCCACGCCGGCCCCGCCCCCTGGGCAATAAGGCCTTCTGGGGACACGAGTGCCCCATTGTGTATGTACTGTCTGATGGCCTTCACGTTTCCCGTGGCTCGGCCCACAGGGTCTGAAAAGCTTTACTAACTGGCTGTTTATGGAATTTGTGGGTCCCTTCTGTGGTGAGGTCTGGGGGGGCAGGTGTGTCACCCAGAATTTCCTGTCATGAGCTAGAAAGTTTGGGAACACAGCTCATCGGTGGAGGAAGCGCTGTTCGGAGGCGTCTGGGAGGCTGGGCTGGGGGCACGTGCACTCGTTGCTGGGGCTGCACCGTCACGCCGGCGGCTGGCGGCTGGGGGCTGGGGTGCAGTGCCCTCTCTGACCTCGCAGGAGGAGAGGCTGAAGAAGGAGCTGCGGGTCAAGCTGGAGCTGGCCAAGTTCCTTCAGGACACCATCGAGGAGATGGCCCTGAAGAACAAGGCTGCCAAGGGGAGTGCCACCAAAGACTTCTCCGTGTTCTTCCAGAAGGTGCTGTGATGCTTTGTCCCTGTGGCTTGGCCTGTGGTCCCTGGAGCTGGTTACAGGCTGGGGCCCCTGCCTCCTTTCCCCCTCTTTCACTGTGCACAGTGAGGGTGGGGTTCAGGGCCAGGGCTGGAGGGGTATAACTGGTCCTGCCCCGCACCCATGGAGGCTACACCATTGTCCCAGGGATGTGCACCGCCGTCCACCAGCCTCGTCTTGGTCTCCAGACTGCAGCAGCCCTGGGGGAGGAACTGAGGGCCCACACTTGTGATAGGCAGGGCCTGGGCTAGAGGGGAGAGGGCAGACTGCCTCATGGCCATGTCCACCCTCGGGGAGGGAGGCGGGCCTCCTGCCCCACGTGGAGAGGCCCCAGCTCCTTCCTGCCAGCCACCTCTGCCTGCTGGCACAGCATGCGGGGTCCAGGGACGAGACTCCGTGTGCTGCATGACGCCCTGCTCGAAGGAGCCCGGCCGGTCAGCACTCAGGTCTGGGTCCCAGGGGCCGCTCCCTGTGGGTGTTTCTGAGCGTAGAGCTGAGGGAGGCTGTAGACAGCCCTTCTGCTTTGTTTCCTGACTCGAGGCGTGTGCCCGGGCGTTGTGGGGGTGCTGGGGGGCACACAGCCCACCCGCTGTAGGGGTGCCGAGGGACACACAGCCCGCTAGTAGTGACACTTGCGATGGCTCCCGCAGATCCGCGAGACGGGTGAGAGACCCAGCAATGAGGAAATCATGCGTTTTTCCAAGCTGTTTGAGGACGAGCTGACCCTGGACAATCTCACGCGCCCACAGCTGGTGGCGCTGTGCAAGCTGCTGGAGCTGCAGTCCATCGGCACCAACAACTTCCTGCGCTTCCAGCTCACCATGAGGCTGCGCTCCATCAAGGCGGACGACAAGGTGGGCGCGCGCCGGGCTGTGCTGGGGTCGCGTGGGTTCAGCCGCCATGACAGCCCATCTCCGTGGTGGGAAGTAGTCCCTGAGAAGGTGGGTTTTACAGCGGCCTAATGTTCCATTATACGGGTATGTCATAATTTATTAACCGTTACTTTAACTAATCTTGTGCTTCCCTAAAGAGCACTCTAATCAAAACCTTTTAACCTAGATTTTACCCCAGACCTTTGATAGATCCTATAAAAATAGTGACCTAGAACTGGGGCCGCCCGAGTAAAGGGCAGGAAGTCAAAAGCAGGTCCTGACCACGACCTGGTTGCCCCCCTGCCGGCCTGCAGTGTGCCTCGAGTGTGCGTCTCCTGGGAAGAGATCTCGAGGCGCCCACGTCCTCCCCGGTGCCCTTTCAGCCTTCACTCTGTGGTGTTTGGTGTCTGAGAGCTGGGCCAGCTTGCTGCTGTTTTACTTACAGGATTCCCGTCCTTACATCTGCTGAGTGTGCTTGCTGTTGTTCTGACCTGCGAGGACAACCTCCTGTCTCATAGCTGGCATATTTAGTCTATACTCTGTTCCTCCTGCCTGTTTTATGTTCCACTTAATCTCTTTTCTTGCCTTCTTTGCATTAATTAGGTATTTACTCTTGTGTCCTCTCTCCATTAGCTTGTTATTTACTTATTACCTGAGCTGTTTCTCTACAGTTCACAGCCGGCTTCCCTGAGCACAGGAGTCTAGCAGAGTAGATGCTTTTCCCGCCACACCTGTGCTGGGGCTGCGGGGCCCTGCCGCATCACCCTCCCCCTTGCGTGCATTGCCTGCGTGTCTGCGCCCGAGCTGGTGTCTGTGCACCACCACATGTTTCTCCTCCTGACCCTGGGCCTTCCTGCCTGTTTCCACCCAGGCCGTTTCCTCCACTTGACAAGCCCCCTGTGTATTAGCCTCCCTCCTGCGGGGTGTTGCCGGGCAGAGGACCCAGGGCTCGCGGGTCTTTCTCATGTTTAAAGATGCTGCTGAGTGTGTGTCAACCACCAGGCCGGTTACTCTTCTCTGAAGACGGCCGTCTTTCTCTGCAGCACCTCAGATCTTGTTTGGATTTATCAGTTTCACAGTAACGTCCCAAGGTGGTGTCTGTGCTCCTGTTTCCTGGTTCTGGTGTTTCCGTTGTCTCATTAAATACCACCCACCCCCCAGTACATCAGGTTACCTATCCTCTCTTCCTCTTGATCTGATTACTCTTAAATCCATCCTCTGAGATTCCCGTTTTCAGGTAAAACTGTCTGTCTTGTTCTCTGGAAGCAGATCAGTACTGCATTTCGTAGGCATGAAGAGACATGGTGTGGAAAGCCTGCCGTGTGGCTGCCCCACCTGGGAGCAGGCAGCCTGAAGGCAGGCAGCCTTGGTTGGGGCCTGGCCACTCACTGTTGTGTGACGTTGAACAGGTGGCCTGACCTCAGTGCTGGGACTCCCGGGAGGTGGGGGGCAGCCAGACCTCTGCAGTTGAGCAATGGATGGGGCGTGCTTTCCTCCTGACGTGAGGTGAAGACCTGCATAAGACGTCTGGAAAGCAGGAAGAGGCACCTGAGACCCCAGGACTGACGGGAGGTCTGTGCCTCAAGAGACCCAGCCTTGGGCCTGAAGAGGCCCAAAGGCACTGAAGAGGACAGACTTTAGAAGCCCGTCCTTTGAGCACAGGAAGGTCACCCCGCAAGACAGAAGACATCTGAGAGCATTGCTGCAGCCAGGTGCCCGGGAAGTGACCCCACCGTGCCCCCTGTGTTGGGCGGCAGGGCTGAGCATGGACCCCGTCCGTTGTGATGTCTGCCAAGGCCAGCTCGTCCCCCGCTGCCCGTCTGTGGTGGGGACCTGCCGGGGGCCACCCTCCACACCCATCCTCAGGCCCAAGTCGTGTGTTTCCGCCCCCCCCCCCGCCCCCCGCTAGAGTGGTGTCAGGAGGGGCCAGTCAGGAGGCTCTCCTGCCACTCCCAGCCAGCGAGCATGCTAACGGGGGCCCAGAGTCCACCCACCCAGTCCAGCAGTCAGAAGAGCCTCTGCCCCAGCCTCAGTGGAGGCCAATCCCACCTGTTCCAGAACGTGCCCAGGATGCAATTTACGGGTACAACTGAGTGACTTCACTGACAACTCAGCACTGTTGGAGGGAGCTCATGCTCACAGTTCCCGGAGACGGAGACCAGGAAATGAGGGGAGACGGAAGCGTGACTCGGCCTTTATCCCTGGTTCAGTGGGCGTGGTCAGCTGGAGACCACGCCCACTGATTGGGCAGGAAGTGAAACAGAGGTTTGGGTTTGTGGTTGGAGAGTTTGAAATACGATTTTTGCACACCCAGGAAGGGCCACAGGGGCAATGTAAACATCTTTGGCTGTTAGCTTGGATCAGTAGATGCCAGACTGTCCGTTACATGCCTGTGAACGTGGGGTGTCACACCCCTGCAAGAGTGCTGTAGGAGGGAACCTGCTAGGACAGAAGAGAGAGCCAGGACCTTGTAGCCCCAAACCCAGAGTGTCCAGCCTCCTCTGAAAATCACTCCTCGTGCTAAGAACCAGGAGGAAGGACCTCAGTGAGAAAAGGCAGTTGGTGGGCGCCAGCGCTGAGTGGACAGATACAGTGGGTCATGTTGACCACTGGCCATTTCCCAGATTCAGTAAAAGACATAAATCAACAGACTTAAGAAACCAAGTGAATTTCAGACAGGATGTACCCATAGAAATCCACACGAAGACAGAATCAGATGAACAAACTTGAAAGACAAAGAAATAATTTTGAAACTGATGAGAGAGACTGCAGGACAAACAGTTTGAATGAGAGTGCATTTCTCATCAGAAGCGTGGAGGCCAGGAGGAACTGGAAAGTGTTTCTTTGTGTGCTGAAAAAAAAAAAAAACTGTCAACTCAGTCCTGTATTTAGCAAAAATAAAATTAAAAATTTAGAAAAAACTGGGATGAGGGGGAAATCAGGATGTTCTCAGGTGAAGGAAAACCAAGCTTGTGGCGGAGCATCCGAAAGCGACTATGTGTGACAGGCGACAGGCTTTCACTCCTGCTGGTGAGTCGGCCTTGTGAGGTGAGGTGTGACGGTGGAAGCAGAGATGGACTCCGTGTCCAGTGGTGGCGTTCGGACGAGTTCAGCCGGCGGGGGAGGATGGGGTGAGGCCCCTGCAGGTCACCTCATGATGAGTTGAATGCATCCTGCCATCAGAGCAGCCCCTGAAGAAGGACGCGGCGATGCACTGGGAAGCGCAGAGGGGCCACGGGTGCTGCTAGAGGATGGGCAGGGGGAGTCATCACGCCACGTCTCATAACCACTCAGCACTGGAGACAGGCCAGACGTCCCGCCCTGGGCCAGCGGTGGGAGCAGGACCATTGTGGGTGTGGCATGCTCACCGACACGGGCTGCCTGCGTCTCCAGGGCCAACTGGAAGCTTCCACAGCGTGCAGACGACCGATGGCAGAGCAGACTCTTGTCCGGGGGCAGCTGTGTCTGAAGGGGCCTCTTGAGGTCCTCGTGGGCCCGGCTCGGTGTCGCCTCCCGGCCGTGCCCCGAGACCACCCGTCAGGTGTGACGGGGGCCCGCGTGGCTGTCCCCGGGCTGACAGGGGGCGCTGTTGGCCTTCCTCCTTCCCTCCTGTCCCCTCATCCCTGCACAGGCTCCTCGAGACCCCGGTGCTGTGCCCCCTGCCTCGGGCACTCCTGCATGCTTCCCGCTCGGTCACTGCGGCCTCAGGCTGCACAGGGAGGGTCAGGAGGCATCTTGAGTGCAGACACCCCAGTCCCATCCTTCCTCTCCCATCCTGGGAACACAGAGGACGCTGGCCGTGTCGGGGACGGGAGGACTGCGGGGTTCAGGCAGCGCGGGGCCTGGGCCTGGTGGAAGGTCTGCATCCCGCAGTGGGTCCTGGCCCTTGACCCTGAGGTCCCGCCCTCTGTCAGATGGTCTGGTCCCTGCAAACTCGGAACTGGTGCCTCGGGTGGGTGGGGGGGTGTTTACCTCATGTTTGGCAGAGTGTGTCGGGAAGGTTCTAATCACGCTTAGACTAATGTGTGTATGCAGACAGCACAGACCCTCCCTCGGGGTGTGAGCCCTCTGGAGGTCACCGGCTTCTTCCTTTGACAGCTGATCGCCGAGGAGGGCGTGGACAGCCTGAACGTCAAGGAGCTGCAGGCGGCGTGTCGGGCGCGAGGCATGCGGGCCCTGGGTGTCACAGAAGACCGCCTGCGGGACCAGCTGAAGCAGGTGCGCGGGGCAGGGCCCTTCAACCCCGGCCGGAGGCCCCTGCGGCTCTGCGCCCACCTGGGCGGGGCCTGTGTGTGCCTGGGCAGGGCTCTGGGTCACCGCTGGAGTCTTTGCTGCTGCTCTACCTGGTCTTGTGAGGATGCCCGAGGGCCAGGCCAGCTTCCTGTGAGAGTCCCGAGTGTCCCTCAGCGGAGACCGGGGTGTGGGCCAGCGGGCCCCAGGCCAGCCCGGCCGCTGCCGGCCCTGCTCTCAGCAGCACCGGGCGGAGCGTCCTGCTCCACGTGCCCCAGGCCCGTGGTCTCGCCGCAGGGCGTCTGCTGCTCCCGGGACTCAGGTGTGAGCGTGGCGGCCGACAGACCCCTTGTCGGGCTTGAGGCAGTTTTGGGAGAGCTCGCTCGGGTGATGGGGTCCACTCAGTCACTGCTATGGTTGCTGCCAGCCTGCACCCCGCTCCCCTCCCCGACGCAAACCAGAGCGGGGAGGGCTCGGCCAGGTCCGGTAGCGGCCAGGCCAAAGATGAGCCTGGGTCTTGACCTCCCGCTCACAGTGGCTGGAGCTGCACCTGCACCAGGAGATCCCGACATCGCTGCTCATCCTGTCCCGGGCCATGTACCTTCCTGAGACCCTGTCACCCGCCGACCAGCTCAAGTCCACCCTGCAGACCCTCCCGGAGATCGTGGTGCGTGCGACCGGACCCCTCTGCTGCTCTCTGTCGGGCCCCTCCCTTCTCGGGGAGACGCCCCCAACTCTCTCTTGTCTGTCTTTCCTCCCCTGAGGGCCCTGCGGGATGTGGGAAGGTGGCCCTTGGGGTCCTTCTCCTTGGGAAGCAGGCCTGGAGGGGACAATGCCTGGAGACACTGGCTGGGTGCCGGGGCTGCGCTAGTGGGGATGCTGCCCGGCATCAGGGCACGCTCACGGGCTCCCCTCCCTGAAGGCGAAGGAAGCCCAGGTGAAGGTGGCCGAGGTGGAGGGCGAGCAGGTGGACAACAAGGCGAAGCTGGAGGCCACGCTGCAGGAGGAGGCGGCCATCCAGCAGGAGCACCGCGAGAAGGAGCTGCAGAGGAAGAGCCAGGCGGCCGCGGCCCAGGCAGCAGTGAGTGGGGCTGCGCGGGCGTGGGCGGGGGTGAAGCGGGTGCTGCCAGCCTGGGCCGCGGCCCTGAAACTGAGGATCGCGGCCCCGTGGATGCTGGGGCCTGGAGGAGGAGCAGCCCACACAGCGCCAGCTTGGAGCGTCCCCCGGGGGAGCCTTGCGGAAGTGGGCTTGCTGCAGGCCGGCCAGGCTCCACAGACCTCGACCCTCATGGAGCCGGCCCTCTGGCCAGCGGCGTGTCTGCCAGTGTGGACGCCCCAGAAGGCCGCGGTCCTGTGGGGGTTGCTGAGCCGGCAGCGGCCTTGCATTTCAGAAGGAAGTGGAGCCCAAGGTGGTGGCCGAAGGTGCCCCGGGGAGGCCGGTGGCTGAGCTGCAGCCGGAAGAGCCTGCTGTGACCCTGCCTCCCGAGGTCTTGAAGGACAGCGCGCCCGTCCTGGAAGGCTTGAAGGTAACGGTGCTCGCCAGAGGGAGCGGTGTGCAGCCGCCGGACGCCAGTGGCTCCAGGGGCTCCCGAGGACGCGGGGCCCGGACGGCTGCAGCCTGGCTGCGGAGGGTGATGGTGGACGGTCGCGGGGTGTGGAGAGCGAGCCCGGAAGGGAGGCGGCCCAGCCTTGGCTCAGCCCGTGCTCCTCGGGCAGGACGCCCAGCAGGGACAGGGGTATGGTCCTTGCGGAGGCTCACTGTGCTGTCACCTTCGGATGTGCTGCGTACCTGGGTGCTCGCTTCCGGCAGCCTCGCCGTCCTGCCCTGGACCCACACTCAGCACCCCGCCCCGGGCGGGCCTGGGTGCAGGGGCGCGGCGGGCGGGGCCGCGCTCACGGGCAGGTGCAGTGTTGCCGGTCGCTGGAGTAGGAGAGAGGAGGCGGGCGGCAGGTCAGCCTGGGGCCTCCCAGCGAGTTGTGGGCTGGGGCCCCGTGAGGTCACACTTGTCAGCACCGGGGTGGGGCTGGGCTTCGTGAGGTGTGCCGAGGGCCCGGGGGTGCCATCTGAGGATGGAGCCCTGAGGGCCAGCGTGGGGTCATGGAGGTGGAGGAGAAAGCCCCACTGCAGGGCCTCAGGGAGGAGCCGGGGGACATGAGCCCTCCAGGCCGGTGGGTGGGAAGGGCCTCTGATGGGGCACGGGGTGGTAAAAGGCTATTCATGTGAGAAGAGAAGGCATGAAGCGTCAGGTGGGGCTCCTGCTGATGTGAGCTGTGACTGCGGGCACGGCTTCGGGGGGCAGTGGTGGACGTGGGCTAGCATAGCCTGGGGTATGCCCAGTGGGCTCTGCTTCACCTGGTGATGGCCTGGGAGACAGATGAAGACCAGCACTCCATGTCACTGACGTGAGGCTCGAGGAAAGAGGCTTCTGGGAGCCTGGGCTGACCGTGGCTCGAAAAGAGACCTGGGAAGGGTCAGGGACCAAGGAGCCACGGTCATTCTGAAGGCAGTTTGGGGCTGAGGCGGGAAGCAGAGCAGAGGCGGGATCTGGTCGGGCTCACAGAGCGCAGCCTGGTGGAAGGACTCATCAGTCTGCACTCGGGCTGGGGTGATGGCTGTCTCCATGGAGAGAGAGGCGGCCCATTGCCAGTGCATCAAGGACTGAGACAGAGAGGGACGTTTCAACTCTTAGGAGAGCTTGTGAACTAAGGGTTGCCAGGGATGACTTAGCAGGAAGCACACAAAACTTCGAACAAAGAACCTCGGCTTATGAGAAAGATGCCTCAGAGAGCGGGGCAGCGCCATTTCCTGTCTGCAGTGGAGGGGTCTTGGGGTGTCGGCCGTCTCCGGGGACAGAGAACCCAAGTTGCTGAAAACCTCACCGCAGGGAAAGGCTTCGGGGTAGCGGTGCTGCTGTGTCCACACGGAGGGAAGAAGTCCTTCCCGTACCGCACATCCTCTTGGCAGGAAGCTGAAGAGGAGGAGGACCCTGAGATGAGCGCCTCCTGAGGCCGCACCAGGGGAGTCAGAGGCAGCCGCAGAAGGGGTCTGTCCTGAGCAGAGTGCGGTTCTCCGCGAACTCCAGGAAGTGCCGTGTGGCTGCTCTGTAAGAAGGACGGTGCGGCGTGACTGGCTGCCCTGGTGGTCAGTGGTCAAGAGTCCACCTGTCCGGGAGGGTCCCACAGGCTCAGCCCGCGAGCCGCCGCTCATGAAGCCAACACACTGTGGGGCCTGTGCTCTGCGCCAAGAGAAGCCACTGCAAGTAGAGCAGGCCTGCACGCGGCAGCGAAGACCCAGTGCAGTCAAAACGATTAACAGATGTTCATAAATAAGGATTAACATGAACAAATAGTTAAGTTAGAAAATGCATCATGACCTGGTGGGGTTTGTCTAAGGAATCCAGAAATATTAGTGTCACAAGCACATTAACAGACTCAAGAGCGAAACTGTGAGCGATCGTCTCAGCAGAGGTACAGAAAGCAGTGGGCTGAACTGAGCCCTGTTCTCAACTAACGTGGGAGTGAGCCTTCTGACCGCAGGGCCGTGAGGGGTGCCCCCGATCAGAGGACCCCCGGCAGCTGGGGTGTCCACGCCCCGCCTGCTCCGCGTCGGCTGCAGGGTCTAGCCAGGATGGTTAGATGAGAAGAAGATGAAGTCACGTGGCGGTGGACTGTTCACAGGTGCCGTGAGCGCCTGAGAGTGCATTGGAGTTCTTAGTGCTAGAGATGAACACCCACATTGAAATTTTCAGAGGCATATCGCAGATAAATCATATCCCTAAAGTGAACTACTTGGGGTAAATTTGGAAATAGGCATGAAGACCTCTACAGGATGCTATAAACTGTTGTTGAGGTAAATTAAAGCAGTAAGTAGAGAGCTTCACTGCACTCCTAGACATGAAGACTTAATGTTGGTAGGCTGTTAATTCTTCCTAGCTGATCTGTGGATTCAAGACCACTACAATCCCAGCATCCTTTGTTGTTGACATTGACAAGCTTATTAACATATGTGGAAATTCAAGGGACCAGCCATGTTTTCTAGACTCATTAAAAAAGACCCTGATGCTGGAAAAGATGGAAAGCGGGAGGAGAAGGGGATGACAGAGGATGAGATGGTTGGATGGCATCACTGACTCAATGGACATGAGTTTGAGTGAACTCCGGGGGTCAGTGAGGGACAGGGAGGCCTGGCGTGCTGCAGTCCATGGGGTCACAAAGAGTCAGACACGACTGACGACTGAACAACAGCAAAGGATAGCCATGACGATGAATGAGCAGGTCCTCGTACGGGTGGATGGAATTGTACGTGGCGGTTAAAGGAACACGCCGTCACGGTGAATCTGAGTGACGGAGCTCGAGCCGTGTGACACCGTCTGTCAGAATTCCAGCAATGAGTCTTTCATGGCAGAAGTCCCAGGGTTGGGGGGTTCCTGATTGAAGGAAACTTCTGGGGTGATGCTGCTTCTCGGTCGGGTGGTGGTGGCTCCGTGGGGGTCTGCCAGACACACCTGCGCAGGCGCCCTCAGGCATGGGGGGCGCACCGGGGCGCGACGATGCTGCCTACACGGACATGGCTTGGACGGAAAAGTGGGCCAGCCCTTCCGGCAAACCCAGTTACTCCCTTTCACTTAGGTTTTTTGGTTTGCTGGTTTGTTTTGTTTCCAGGAAGAGGAAATAACTCAAGAGGAAATTGATGTACTCAGCAATGCGTGCTCGAAACTGAAGGAGCAGAAGAAATCCCTGACGAAGGAGAAGGAGGAGCTGGAGCTGCTAAAGGAGGACGTCCAGGACTACAGCCAGGTGGGCCGCGTTCAGTGCCCGCCACGCCTGCAGCAGGCCGGGGCCCGCTGGCCTGGGGGCCTTTGGAGGGAAAACTGACTTTAAAGAAATCCCACTTGGTAGCTCCTCCAGTCATTCCAGTGGGTCCCTTTCCCCTGGAATGCTGGCCATTCACCCTTGTAGGTGACGAGCAGGTATCTTTTTAGTTTCTAAACACATGAAGGTATCAGATGAATAGTCTGGTCACTGGGTATATGAAATCTTATGTTTGTTCGTGATTTCCCAAAAGAGACTTCTTTCTTACATACTAGTTCTTTTTCCTTTTTGAGATTGGTAAAACTAATTTGCCATTTTCTCCTCCTCGTGGCAGCCCTCTCATTGTGCGGTCCTCGAATCCCCATGTCACCTCCCATTGTTCCCAGTGACGCTTGCTCCTAGGGAAAGCAGACACTCCCATTCCTTGATTCTTTTATCCATTAGGAAGACAGTCGGGGTTCAGAAATGAGTCCGGATTTCCTTTGATACGAAAACCATGTTTGAGTTTTCAAAGATGAGAACAGACCTGCATGGTGGTCAGGAATGAATGAGCAGCTTTGTGGCTGAAGTAAGCGGGTCTGCTCCACCACAGCCCAAACCTTTCCACTTCCGTGATGTAGTCTGGACTGACCCACTTACTTTATTTTTTTATTTTTTAAATAAAAAGTTTTTTTGGAGAAAAATAGAACCACCACGTACACAGGGAAAAGAGCACAAAAATTCAACTGATACAGAACTGAAAGTCACAACTACCCAATGTTGTTTGCGATTACTTTTCAATTTCTTAAATGGCTTCCCTCAATTTTTTAAATAGCCTTGCCAATTTTTTTCAGCTGAAATAGCATCAAGTTTTCAAAAAATTAAGAGCCTCAGCGAAGGGACCAGCTTTTAAGATAACAAAGGTGACACCAAGAGTCTCCTATAGGACCAGTTCTACCGAAAAATTCCTGAAGCACATAACTACTGAGTCTGGTACAACAGTAGCTCAGAGACCATCAGGGATTAGTTAGAACACTGACTCAGACAGTCCAGTATGCAGAGAGGGCAAACAAAAAGGCTGCATTTCCCTGTCAGATGAGTTCACGTAAGAAAACCACGGAGGTGCTAAGAAATACAGGCAGTGGCTGCTCAAAATAATTAAGAAGGCATTCTAAATACCACATATTATTAGACAACAGTGTGTAAAGTGATGCAGTTAGAAAACAGGCAACTTAAAAAAAAATATGGTCACACGTCTTTGAGAACTCAAGAAAATAATCAATAGCAAACAAGAGCTGAAAGTCTCAGCTGAGGGTTGAAAGTGAAAAATGAAGTCATTCAGTCGTATCTGACTCTTTGCGACCCTGTGGACTGTAGCCCACCAGGCTCCTCCATCCATGGGATTCTCCAGGTAAGAATACTGGAGTGGGTTGCCATTTCCTTCTCCTGGACTGACCCACTTACTTTAAAAGGTAAACTTAAGGTTTCCTTTTTGCCGTAAGACGATCTGTTTACAGCTAAATAATTTTATTAGGATTTACAGGAAATCAAGAAGGAACTTTCAAAGACTGGCGAAGAAATGTATGTGGAAGAATCTAAAGCCAGCAAGAGGCTGACCAAGCGGGTGCAGCAAATGATCGGGCAGATGGACAGCCTGCTGGCGCAGCTGGAAGCTGACCAGAAGGCAGGCAAGCTGGGCCCTGCCGCTGAGGGCGCGCCTGCAGGGTGAGTGCGGCGCCCTGGACTCCAGCCCGGGGCCTCTGACTCGGCACCGTTTTCAACCTGGGTACCTGCCAGCCACCCCTTCCCTCTGATCTGGCAGCTGTAGCTTCTCCATGATGCTGTCAGTGAAGCAGCCCTGAGTCAGGTCTTCCTAGCACACTGCATGCATGCACACGCACAGTCACATGTGCGCACACGTGCACATGCACACGTGCAGACTGCAGACGTGCACATGCACAAACACGCACACAGACATGCACACGTGCAGACAGTGCACACGTGCAGATAGGCACAGGTGCACACGCTTAGACATGTGCACACGCAGTCACATGTGCACACGTGCAGACACGTGCACATGCACACGTGCAGACTGCAGACGTGCACACGCACAAACATGCATGCAGACACATGCAGACATGCACAGGCACAGGTGCACACGCTTAGACACATGTGCACACGCACAGTGTGGTGCTGTCGCCATGTTGGGAAGGCCTCTGGCAGCTTGCCTGCTCTCTGCATCCACCCTCCTGGCCCTCTCAGGCCACCGTCGCCGGTCCTTCCAGAGCCTCCGTGGGTCACAGCGCCCCCGGCCTCTCCCTCCCTCCCTCCAGCCTCAGCCCCGCTTGGCACCTGCGTCCTGAGGCCACTGCACTCTCTCCCGCCGCCTCCCTCGTCCTGAGCCCCTGCAGTCAGGAGCCCTGTGCGGGGGCCAGCTCTGCACCATGCGTCCCAGGGGCCTGTGTCGGCAGCCAGCAGCGGGGTGTCCTGTGAGGGGCTGCAGATGAAGGAAAGCCCTCCAGGTGGCAGCAGCTGACTCCTCGCTCCTGTGGGCTGGGCCCTGCGCCGCGAGTGCCCACATCTCCGGGGGGCCTTCCTGGGTTAGTGGCCCTAACTCCAGACGAGGCCATTGTCCCCTCCCGGCCCCTCCCACCCTGCCCTGGGCACAGACGGGCCTGAGGAGCCCCCTGTCCTCATCACCCCGGAGAGGCCAGGCGTACCAGGCAGCTGTGCGCAACAGGCGACCTCCCAGAGTGGTGGCTTCTGCCTATGTCCGCCCTGGCTGGGGGTCCCCAGCTGATGGGGCGAGGGGGCCCTGGGTGGAGGACTGCTGGCTCAGGTCTGGGCTACGGGCCCGCGGGGGTGAGGTGCTACATGCAGGCTGTGTCCCCAGGGAGACTGTGATCAGCGTCTCCGAGCTCATCAGCGCCATGAAGCAGATCAAGCACATTCCTGAGAGCAAGCTGCTGAGCCTGGCCTCGGCGCTGGACGACAACAAGGATGGCAAGGTCAACATTGACGACCTCGTCAAGGTGGGTCATGGGTCGCCTGCGCCTGCTCCCGAGAGGCCAGGCCTGCCCGCCCTCTGAATACCACGTGGAGAAAGGGGAGGGCGGTAAGGCCTGGGCACGGGGCCTCTCCTAGCCCCGCAGGGCCCTGGCAGAGTCTGGGAAGCACAGCGTTGGGGTGCCTGGGGCGTGCAGCCCTGGAGAGGAGCCATATGACCCTCAGCATCCCTGGGGGCAGCTGGTGGGCGTGGGGCCCCTGAGGCCTGAGAGGCACCCAGCGCTGGGGCTACGCCTTGTCAGAAGCCTGTGGGCTCTGGCGTCTCTATGGCTCCTGTGTCCCCAGCCCAGTGGGGACTCTCACCCAGAACACTAGCGGCTGCGGCCCAGCGCCCTCACCCTGGTGGTACCTGCAGCCTCTGGGCTGTACAGCCCCCCTGCCTGCGGCCCTAGGTCCCGGGAGGCCCAGCTGGCACCCCGCCCAGGCCTGCGGCCTTGGGCTTCCTGCCCCCCGAGCCCCTCTCCGGGCTGTGTGTGGCCTGGGCTCTGGGGTCTGTCGGCTCCTTGGGGTGGGGGGTCTGGGCCTCAGAAGGCCAGGGCGGGTGGAGGACCCCAGCCCCGGGGGGGGCGGTGCCGAGGGCCCGCCTGGCCGGTCGCTGTGTCCCGCCTGCCCGCTGTGCTCTGAGGGGAGCCTCTGCCGTGAGGGGCGGAGCCACCTGAGCCCCGCGTCCCCTCACTTGTGCACAGGTCATCGAGCTGGTGGACAAAGAGGACATCCACATCTCCACCAGCCAGGTGGCCGAGATCGTGGCCACGCTGGAGAAGGAGGAAAAGGTGGAGGAGAAGGAGAAGGCCAAGGAGAAGGCAGAGAAGGAGGCGGCCGAGGTGCAGAACTAGGGCCGGCCCAGCCCCCGGCATGCGGGCCCCCACGCACCCCCTCCCGCCGCAGTGGTCCCGACGTGATGCTGATTGCTTTGAAGTGATTCTTAGTGACGGACCTAATATTTTATCTGTAATAAATCAGAAACTTCATAATCAAGTAACTTTTAACACTCATCATTCCATGAAGATTGAGTCAGCTCGGAGCCCTCGTGCCCATCCTGGGAGGCTTCTCTGGGTCAGCAGGGGCCTCGTGCTGTGGGGTCCCAGCCATGGTGGGCTAGGGCGGCCGGCCGGCGAGGATTGTGGCCCTGCACACCCCCCGGCTCCTAAGGCGGCTCGGGCTTTCCCGCTCACCCCCTGCTGGTGTCTGCCGCAGAGGAGAGGACCCGCCACAGGGGTGCACCGGGCAGACACAGCCTCCTCAGCCTGGAGAAGCTGTTTTGCATGTCGCGGACTTAGATTCCTGAGTGTCGGTGTGAACCAGTGAGCAGACCACACCTGCCATCTCCGTGGCTCCCAGGAACCTCGTCTGATGCTCTTGTGTGGGCATCCACGTCCTTTCCTGAGTGACCTTGGATTCTCACCTAATCCTTCAACCAACTAGCTAGCGCTGAGCTTCCTCGTGCGCCAGCCAGTCTGTCCAGCTGAGCAAAGTGAGTGTCAGTTACGCTGGGAGAGGTACTGATGAAGCCCTTGAAGATGAAGCCTCCCCTGTGCAGGAATTGGTCATGCTTCTAGACTGGGATGTCATCGCCTCACCCCCCATTCTGGGTGTTCAGATGGATTTCATTGCATCTCACTACAGAGGGCGCTCAAGGGGCCTGTCTGTGTCCGCCTGAGGCCCCTGGCCACATGCATGCCGCAGGTCAGGGAGCCGGGTGGCCGTGGCCCAGCACCGTCTGGCTCTCCCTCTGGAAGCTTGGCAGAGCCAACCAGAGCGCTCCGTAGGGAACCGACGTGGGTCCTGGGAGATGGGGGGCTGGTGGGGCTGGCGGAATGAGCGAAGGGGACAGCTTCTAGATGATTTGAAACCTGGTGCTCAGCCGATGACGGACCTTGGACAAGAGTAGCAGCTCTGAGTCCTCCTCTGGACACCCATGTGAGGGGGCAGTGGGTGCTAAAGGTTTTTATTTCAGTTATTTAAGGGGGCATGTTCTAGAGGCTTCCTTGGTATTTATGAGTTATCTCACGTGTTTAGTGTCCCAGTTTTCCGCTGCAGAAATGTGTGTGCTTGTGAACCTTGTGGTGGCTGGCGTGCTTGAGGAGAGGCTGGTCTTTTCCGGCTCCATCCTCATCTCGCCGCCTTTGCCGGGCGCCTGGGGTGGCCCCCCCATGCTCTCAAGCCCCCGACCTCCCCGCAGGGCCTGCCATAGGCAGCAGGCAGCCCCCTGCTCCCACTGCCCCCACCCCAGCGCGGCGGGCCCCTACTCTGGCATCTGTACCCCGGGCCTGTCTGCTGCAGGCTTCCCCTTGGAGTCGCTTGTTTTTATTGTCCTGAACTTATATTTATTACATCTGAGGTGAGTGCCTGGGTGCGGGCGTAATGGGTGAACAGTGCTGGGATTGAGCGTGGGGTGTGATGCGGCGTTGGGCTGGCTGGCTGTCGGCTGGGTGCCCGGGGCCTGCACCCACCTTCCTGAGCTTTCTCGGGAGTGCACTCGAGTCCCCGGGGCGATGACACTGTGCCCACTGGAAGCACGACGGCATTCTTTCTGCTTTGCACCAGCTGAACACCCCCCTGTTATGAAGGATTCAGGAGACTGACGTAGCTTCCAGAGTCACTTTGGAATATCCAATTTCAGATTTTAAAAGCAAAGGTCACCGTGTAATTTGTGCGGCATCACCTCCAGGCAGTGACCCTCATAGTAGGCCCAGGACCAGCTTCGCCTGAGGGCTGCCTCCTTGGGCTGTGTGTAAACACCTTTTCTAGAAATAGCTTTTTTTATTAAAATATCAAACTCATGTTCATGTAACAGCTCAGAGCAAGATTTCTGAATCCCGGGGCCCGTCCACAGTTGGGGTGGGAAATGGCAGGGTTGTCTGAGCGTCTGGCTCCGGCCGCGCTCCAGCCCAGCCTCCGGGGTCGCCTGCCCTGGGAGCACGTGTCCCACCCGTCCCCGCAGACTGTCCTGGAGGCTGGACACTCGACTTCCTGTGCGGAGAGGGCTGAATAAAGTGCCGTCTTTCTGACCGGACTGTTGAGGGACGCTCTGTCTGACCAGGTTGCTATGGCAGCCGCTGCCTGACCAGGCTCTCCTCCCCACAGCCCTCAGTGGGCCTGGGGGTGGTCCGCAGTGGGCAGGGCTGGGACCTTGGCCAAAGGATCACCAGGAGGGGGAGATCCTGAGAGACTGAGGGCCCCTGGGGTCGGGGGGGAGCACCTGCCAGAGCCTATCCCTGTCTGAGGGGCCCTGAGGCCCTGCAGGCCTCCCAACACCTGGGCAGAGCCGAGAACCGACCAGGCCTGCAGCCCCAGGCCCACATCTCGGCTCCAGGGCTGTGCCCTCCCTGGGCAGAAAACTGAGGCCCAGCGGGAGGGCTGCCGGGCAGACGGTTCAAGGAGCAGGACAGACCCCGTCCTGTCTCCCTCCCTTCCAGCAGGGATGTCCGGCCTGCTGCAGGCGGCCTCCCCCTGTGCTGGCCACAGCGCCGCGGGGGCTCCTCCTGCCCTTGCTGAGCCCCGACACCTGTCCCCCTGAAGTGGGCCATGGCCACTTGTTTTTGCCCCGTGGGTTCTGCGCTCACATACGGCTTGTGACCGGGTGGGAGGATGATGGCCCCTGCGGGTGCAGGCATAGACAACTGGCTGCTGGGCTGCAGTGGCTCCCGTCCAAGGTTCATCTCTCCCCCAGCAGGCACCCAGACCCCTTATGCTGTGCACTGAATGTGTCCACTCTGCTGGGAGCTGGCCAGGGACAAGGGCTGCATAAGATGCAGGCACGAGCCGGTGCCCCGGGACAAGACGCTTCTCACTTGCACAGTTCAGAAAGCCGCATCAAGGGGCACCAGGCCCTGGCACGGCTGACCCAGGGCGGGGCAGGGATGGCTTACGGAGTCAGGGCTGCAGTCACGGGATTCTGCAGCCAACCTGAAGGGATGCTTCTGGCCAAACTGAGGTCAGAATGAGTATCCATAAGAGCGAAGACTTAATCGATTGTAAACAAAATCCACACACCCAGGTGATGCTGAGGAAGTTCCGTCCCTGCCACCAGAGTGACAGTGAGAACAGGTGACAGACGGGAAGGACCTGGGGGCAGCCGGCCTTCTCAGGAGGAAGTGGAGCCCATCCCAGGAAGGTCTTCAGGGGGAATTCCAGCCCGTGGACTGGCCGGGAGAAACGCTGGAAGCCACCTGTGCTGGGTGCAGCCTCCCGGAGTGGCCATCATGGGGACAGGGAGCTGGAGTGACCGGTGGGGAGCTGCGTGTGAGGGCCGCCGGCCGTGTGTCCCAAGCACTGCCTTATGCCCAGCCAGGGAAGTCTGACCCACAGGAGCCACCAGCATGTCCATAGCTGTCCCGCCTCCACAAGCCACATGCAGGAGAGGAGGGCAGGGATGTTTCAGACGAGGCCTGGGGAGGGACAGCCAGATGGGGTCCTGATTTACAGCCTGCTCTGGGTGGCTGGGGACCTTCGTTCCTGGTGGGGGCACATGTTTTTACATGGGCGATGCCACAGCTCCCTCAAGCCGGCGGGGCAGAAGTAGACAGCTGCAGCCAAGCATGTTCACGCACCCACCTGGGGAAGAGGACACTGCGAGGTCGGTGTCCAGCCTGGCGAGGTGGGCAGGAGGCCTCCACAGGGTGGGAACAGGATTCCGAAGGCGAGGGGGGCCAGGACTGAGGTGCAGACACACGAGCCCGGTGAGGCATCCCAGGCCGTGAGGGGAAGGCGGAGGGTGAGACCAGGCCAAGAGTCCAAGATTGGAGACTGGGGGCTCTAGAGTCTCCGAGGGCAGGCAGGGTGTTTGCTCCTTGCACCCTAAGCCCACTGCGGCCCGCCCCGGGCCTGGGCCGGACCCCCACCTGCTTGCCGCGGGGCCTCGGGGCCGCGGGTGGAGGTGGGGCCAGGCTGGTGAGGGGCGGGGCAGCAATGGGAGAGGGCGGGGCCAGGTGCGCGGGGGGCGGAGCAGCGATGGGAGGAGCGGGGGCCGCGGGTGGAGGTGGGGCCAAGCTGGCGAGGGGCGGAGCAGCGATAGGAGAGGGCGGGGCCAGGTGCGCAGGGGGCGGAGCAGCGATAGGAGGGGCGGGACCGCAGGTGGAGGCGGGGCCAAACTGTTGAGGGGCGGGGCAGCGATTGGGAGGGGCGGGGCCGGGAGCGTGAGGGGCGGGCAGGTGCGGGCGCGCGGAGAAATGGGCTGCGCCGCTGTCCGGCCCGCTGCCTGGCGCCCCAGCCTGCCCGCTGGGGCCCGTTTCTCCGATCGGCGGCCAGCCCCGGGTCTCCGTCCTGTGCCCCAGGAGGCCGGCCGCCGGGCCCCTGGCTGTTCAGACAGCGCATAGAGCCCCGCCAGGTCCGGGCCGGAGAAGAGCCCGGGGCGCGGCGGGGACGCTGCCCGGCCGGCGCTAGAGGGCGCGCCTTGCCCGCGCTGCGCCGGTCCCGACGGGGACCGCCTCCCGCCTCTGGCCTTGCCCGCGCCCTCCGCGCCCTGGCCCTCCCTGGCCTCCTTGCCCTTCCCGGCGCTATCGCCTCGTGTCCCCCGAGCACTGGACACAAACACGGGGTCTCTGGCAGGCTGGAGAGGCTTGGGAGGGGCCGGAGGCGCTTTCCCGAGTGGTCAGGCGTTGGGCGGCGCCGTTATCCAGAGGCAAGCCCCTGGCAGCCTCTCCTGGTCTCCAGAAAGAGGGTCCAAAAACCCCTCTCTTGAGAGGTGAGCTGAACACAGCGGTAAGGGCAGCAAGTTTCTTTGAAGCCAGAGTAAAAGTTTACAGTGCCCAGGGGCTGATTTGTCCCTCAAGATGGTGGGACATGAGGGACAGAGGGGCACCAGGTCGCAAAGCAGGGGCGCATGGGGTAGCGCCAGCCGGCCCTGGCCAGAGCTCAGTTCCGGGCAGGACGGGACTCCACACGGCCACCTGTCCCTGAAGCCACCCTAGCCTCCCCGCTGGGCACCACCGTTGCCTCCTCCAGGAAGCTTTCCCAAACTCATCCCCACCACTGCTGCATGGGTGTTCTGCTGTCTTGCCTCCCTCAGGCTCTGAACTCTGCAGTAGGCGGGCCCAGATCCTGTTACTGGGCCTCAGCTCCCTGACTGACCAGCCAGAGTATTGGCATACAGTGCCTGCCGGAAGTTGTGTAGGGGGTGATGGTGGGGCCCAAGGGGGTGCCAGGCCTGGGATGGGGAGGGAAGCCAGCCAGGAGCAGGAGTGTGGCCAGGACTGCAGACTGTCGAAGCCCGGGTCCTTGTTTACATGGGGTCCCATGGTGGGGTAGGGCACCCACCTAGAAGCCTCCCTCTCCCCAGCTGACTGGGTAAGCAGGCACAGGGGACAGGGCGGAGGCAGGGGGCCTTGGAACCAGCAACAAGTACCTGGATGTGACCCCCCAGAGTCCCTGAAAACCATGAGCTGGGGACAGACAGGATGGCCAGGCCCAGCCTCTCCTCACTGCCCCTTCACACAAACACATCATCCACATCCCCTGCCCCTGGAGACCCCAGACCAAGGCAGTGAAGACCACCGGTGATCTTGAGGTTCTGCCATGCCAGTGTCGGGCCCCTGTGCCAGAGATCTGGGCTGGAAAGCCCTGGAGAGCGAGACCCAGGTGGCCGGTCCAGTCTGGAGGCCTCCACCCCTGCTGCAACCAGGGACCCCGCCCTCCTGCAGGGAGGACCTGGGAGCTGCCTGGGAGGCCAGGACGAGAGACAAGAAAGCATGGATCTGAACCAGGTGTCTGTTTATTTTTTGGAAAGCACATCTGCCGGTTTGGCCCCCACAAGGCTGGGGTCCCTGAGAACAGAGACCACCCTGAGCCTGCTGACAAGCAGAGAACAGCCGCCCAAACTCAGGGCCGTTAACAGTACAAAAAGTAACAAAACTGAATCTGTGGCTTTCTCTCCCAAGCTTTGAAAGGTAGCAGTCCGGGCTATAAAAGTCTAGAAGCATTGCGTAAGAAGTGTTAAATCTACAGCAAATACATCTTGTAAAAACTCAATAAATTATATATATAGATATATATAAACTTGTAACATCTAATAACATCTGAACCTGCATGCAGGGGTGGCCCCCCCTGAAATTGCCTCCCTGCCTGGAACACATGGCAATTAGAAGAAATTGTATGAAAATACCAGCTTGCTTTGAAGTCTAAAAAAATAAATCTCCTAGAGAAAAATCCTATAGAAATCTACTTCTCCTGCAAAAGAAGGCCAAAGGGAATAAAATATCCTCATGGAATCATCTCAAACTATTAATGACTCTTCAGGGTGCCCAGGGGTTGGCTCCAGCCTTGGGGTGCGGGCTTGGAGGCACCCTCAGCAATCCCCTAAACGAAGCATAAACCTTTTCACTGTTAATAAGTTAAAACTTAAACCTCTGCCATGCACCTGGCTAAACACTAGGGCCCTGGGGAGCGACGGGACACGGCTCTGGGTGTCGATAAATAGCTTTACAAATATACAGGTCCAAGGACAGAAAAGCCCCTCCCTACTCCATGGTTTCTCAACAGCGAGTCCCGGGGGGGCCTCCCCTGGCTGAGGGGCCCCGGCCCCCTGCCCCTGCCCCCTGCCCGCTCAGGGTCCCGAGCCTCAGTTGTACCGGCCTGCCTTTTCCCATATAGATATTTATATATATATGTATGTGTATATCATATACACAGCATCTATTTATATAAATGTACACTCATTTCTGGAATAAACCTTTCAGATAGAAGTTAAAGGCTCCCGCCTTCAGGTACCCGTAATTTCAGTCTCTGGGGGGGCGGGGTGGGGAGTGGGGAGGCCTGGAGGTGGGGGGCTGCTAACACCCCAGGCAGAAGGTGCCACTTGGGGGGGAGGTGCGCCACATTGGGGCTTCCCTGTAGGCTCAGCTTGGGCACTTGGAGGGGCCTCGACCCGCTCTGGACACCGGAGCCTGGCCAGCCCCCCGGGGCTCCCTGTGGGGGACTGCGGGAGGGGCAGGGAGCTCGGGGAGGGGCCCAGCGCCTGTCCTGAGGGGTCCCATGGGAGGAGCCCCTTACATTCTACGTTTGGTCCCCTGGTGCTGCCCGTCCAGGTGGCCAGGAGGTCACCGTACAGCAGGGCGAACACCCCAGGGACCCCAGAGCACATGCGTGTGTGCACGCACGCCCACACACACACACGTGACGTTGTCTGTGCATCCGTCCACCCGTTCCAGGTCTTGGGCCCCGGGCCGGCGGGACCCAGTGGGACCCAGTGATCACGGCACGCCAGCGGCAGCTGGGGTCTGTTCTCACATTGATGGGGGCTTGGCCGGCTGGCCGCGGCCCTTCACGTCCGCGAGCCCCCGCTGCCGGGTGGGGCCGGGGGCAGCAGGTCGTGAGCGAACACGGAGTCATCTCCCGAGGAGCCAGAGCTGGGGGTGTCCTGGCCGCCTGGCGAGTACTGCTCGAAGGGCACTGACAGGTCCAGGTACTCCTGCAGGTGGTAGGTGGGCTACGGTCAGCGCGGCAGCCCCTCCGCACGGGAGCCATCGCGGGGCGGGGCGGGGCGGGCCCACACTCACGTCGGTGGACGTCACGGTGAGAACGCGGTCCAGGTCCTCCACCAGCTGCTTGAAAGTGGGCCTCTGCGAGGGCGCGGCGTGCCAGCATTCACGCATGATCATGTACCTGGGGGACACGCAGGTCGGCCCTGCCCTCCGCTCGCCAGCGCCCCGCCCTCGGGGCTGGCCTCCCCCTCCCCAGCGGCGGGGACGCACTCACAGATCATGCGTGCAGTTGGCCGGCTTGTCCATGCGGTGTCCTTCCTTCAGCAGCTTGAAGAGCTCCTCCACGGGGATGCCGGGGTACGGCGAGCCCCCCAGCGTGAAGATCTCCCAGAGCAGGACCCCGAAGGACCAGCTGTGGGTGGTGGGGGGCGCGGCCGCGTCAGCCCCGGAACAGACCCCACCGGAGCGCAGGGCTCAGCCCAGGGGGCTGCCCCCAAGACCTCCTGGGTGCCTGCCCCCAGCGGCCTGTGCTCCACTCCCCGCCCACGCCCCTGCCAAGTTTGGGGCCACATACACGTCACTTTGGTGGGTGTAGACGCGGTCAAACAAGGCCTCGGGTGCCATCCACTTCACGGGCAGGCGGCCCTGGAGGGATGAAGGGAGCGTGTTGGCTGCCAGGCGCCCTCTTGGCTCAAGAGCCCCCACCTCCCCGGGCTGAGCTCACGTTGGTGGTCTTCTTGTAGTAGTCGAGGTTGTGCACGTCACGGGCCAGGCCGAAGTCGGCGATTTTCATCACGTTGTCCTCGGTCACCAGCACGTTGCGGGCCGCCAGGTCCCTATGGATGCACTAGGGGTGGAGGGCGCGGGTTTGAGCCGGTCCCATGGCCTCTCCAACCGCCGCTCCCTGTCCCCCCACCCCCTGGCCCCGCTCACCTTCTGCGAGGCCAGGTACTCCATGCCCCGCGCCACCTGGTAGGCGCAGGACACCAGGTCTTTGAAGGTCAGCTGCTCCTCGGGCAGCCGGCAGGTGTCGAAGGAGTAGTCAGTGCCCGGGGGCCGCCGCGCCCTTAGGTATTCCCGCAGGTTGCCTTTGGCCGCGTACTCCACCAGCACGTAAAGGGGCCCTGGGGGTGCGGGCGGCTCAGAGGGGTGCCCTGCGGGCCTCCCACCGCCCCACCCCCACGCGGCCCCGCCCCCACCGCGTCTGCGTGCAGGCCCCGCCCACGGCCCTCACCGCCCCAGTGCAGTCTACGCCCACCGCCCCGCCTGCAGACCCCCGCCCTGCCCGCAGGCCCCGGCTCTCACCGCCCTGCGTGCAGGCGCCCAGCAGGTTGATAATGTTCTTGTGTTTTCCAATCATCTTCATCATCTCCATCTCGGACACCAGGTCCGATAAGTCCTTATCCGTGGCATCATCTGTGTGGGGATGGGCAGCGGGGTCAGGCAAGGCCGTCCAGCCTGGCACGGGCCCCCTCGCCACATCCCAACCCAACCATCACCTTTCAGCATCTTCACCGCCACCGTGACGGGCTTGGCAGCTCGGTCCTTGTCGATGCCAATGGCCTCTGCCATGACCACCTGGCCGAAGCAGCCCTCCCCGAGAGGCTTGCCCAGGGTCAGCCTGGTAGCAGAAGCAGAGAGGCCATGAACACACCAGCCTGCTTGAAGTCCTATCCCAGGCAGCCTGAGGTCAGTCCCGCCGCCTCCACGAAGCCCTCCACACTCGCCCCGGCAGCCCTGCTAATGGTGATAAAGGACACTACCCCGCGACCTCTGGACCGTGAGGTCACTTTTCCGAGAGTGGGTCCCCCCTCACCCGTCTCAAGAGGGGGCATCCAGCCCCATATTCATCAGGGAGTCAGCCTGACTCCCATCTGATTTCAGTCAGGCCCGAGTGGGAACCCCTCCCCGCCATGGGACCCCCACCCTCTGTGCCCCCACATCCCCCAGTGGGTCAGGTCCCAGGCCTGCGCACACCACTGACCGGGCCCGGGACAGCTCCCACTTGGGGTCGGCGGGCAGCTCGAGCTCAGAGACGTTGGCCAGGGTGGGGCCCTCGCCCGAAGACAGCCGGGCGATGCGCACCAGCGGCGTGTTGGAGCTCATAGACGAACTGGACTCCAAGGACACCTGCTGGGTCGGCAGGGGCAGGTTGGTGCCGCAGGGCCGGGCAGCCAGGACCCGGAGTGCGGTGCCCACAGACCGCGTGCCCGGGCGGGGCCTGACTTCTGCGTGGTGCTGAGTGGAGGTTTTTAACACATTTTGCACCAGAGTAACCCAGCTCTGCGGGGTGACTGTGAAGACTGGGGAGGGCTCGGCACACACCCCGACGTCCTCAGACTCTACAGATGGGACGCGCCTGGGGGCCGGGGCAGTGGGCCGGGCAAGGGCACGGGCGGGCTCGGAACCTGGTATCTACTTTCTGTTACCTGTCGCTTGAGCGGGAAGCGGGAGACCTTGTGCACTGCGGGCGAGCCCAGGCCCTTCTTGGGTGGGCTCCTCAGGCGGTAGAGCGTCACGGCGGCCACGGCCAGGATGAAGAGGAGGAAGCCCAGCCCATAGCTGAGGACGCCCGCAAACACACCGCCAGCCTCACCGGCCTCCACCAGCTCCTCCTCGGCTGCAAAGACACAGGAGTCGGCGGCCTGGCCCAGCATCGCAGGAGCCTGCGCCTTGCCCAGGGCCGGAGCTGCGGGCATGGTGGGGGTGGGGGCCAGGACAGGGTACAGGCCCCGCCCCTGGCGGGGTAGGGGGAGTGCCAAGGCCTCGTTGAGTCTTCAGCAGCCAGAAGTGCACAGGCCACGAGGAGCAGACAGACCCAGGAGAGAAGAGAGCCCAGCAGAGCCAGCAGCACCCTCACCCGCCACCCGGGAGACGCCAGCGCCACCACGTCAGCTGCCAGGGACCCTGCTGGGCCGGGGCGCTGTGGGGGGGAAGGCCCGTCTGGGTCGAGATAGGGCCCGGTGGACTCTGCCCGCAGGCCGGGTGTGGAAGCCGGCCGGCGGGCTCTGCGGTCCCCTGGCCTCCCCGGCGGCACTGGCGCGTCCCGAGCCCCCAGAGGACAGAGCGAGAGCGGCAGAAGCTGGTACCTGGCAGCACCACCAGCCACGCAGAGTGATGGGAAAACCCGATAGAATTGCCCGCCAGACACGTGTACTCCCCCGCGTCCTCAAAGGTGACATTGCGCAAGGATAGAACCTCTAGCTCCTTGTCGGTGGTGTTAGCGCCCGCCGTCTACAAAGAGAGAACACAGCGCGATAGGAGAGCGCCAAGAGCCGCCCGCGGGCACCGCAGCCAGAGTCCACTCGGCGCCGATCCGGCCAGGCTGCAAGGAAAACGCCGCCACCGCCACCGCGGCCCCCGTGGCCGAGCGGCCTCTGCCCCGCGCGTCCACACCGAGCCCGAAGCCAGTCCCTCCACCGGCGAGTCCTCTGTCCCAAGTGAGCCAGACATGTTGGCCATCAGCACAGCAGGCGGGGTGAGCGTGCACCGGGGGAGGGGGGCAGGCGGGGGTCGGGGAGCAGGCAGCCGGCAGGGCCAGGCAGAAGTGAGTAGCCGTGGGAGCCGGGGCCAGAGAGAGAGGAGGGGCCAGAGAGACAGACAGACAGAGAGAGAGGGCACGCGTGCTAGAGCAGCTGAAGGTGGGCGCTCGGGCCCAGACATCTGGGGCACACACGGGGTGCAGGCGGGTCAGCGCAGGCTATGGGGACTGAGAGCAGGCTGTCATAACGGAGGCCGGGGGTGGGGGGTGGGGGTCAAGGTGCAGAGGCGGCCACGCTGGGAGCAGAGTGTGAGCCAGGGTTGGGGGGCGGGAGTGGTGGGACGTGCAGGTGGGCACAGGGCCAGGGCATCGGAGCTGGAGCTCGGCGTGCCAGGCAGGCGTGGGACAGAGCTGTTACCTGCTGGGGGCCCGTGAACACGCAGCCAAAAGGCCTTCTCAGCCACGCCTATGAAATTGGAGGCTCGACAGAGGTACTCGCCCCCGTCACGCTCGGACACATTGGCCAGGCGGAGGCGCGCGTCGGCCTCCGCACTCTCACTGATCCACGACTGCGGGGACAAGAGACCCGGCTCAGGCGCGGGGGCCCCGCCGGACACGCGGGCGTGACTGCCGAGGAGCTGGCCCTCGCCCGGACCGAGGGACAGCCAGGAGGGCTGCCTGGAGGAGGCGTGGAGACACCTTGCGGCGGGCGCAGTGCTCACACTGGACACAGCTGCCCGTCATGCACCCCCACTGCCCACGGACCCTCAGAGAGGCCTTCCGCGGGGCGCTCAGGCCGCCCGCCCCTGGGGTCCCAGCTGTGTCGCTGCCAGGCCTGAGAGCTCTGGGCACCGCCCCGCCCCCAGTCTGCACTCCCGTCCTGTCTCTCAGCCCCATCGTGTGTCTTTAATAGATGTTTCTCTTTGGGCGGCAGATGTCGCAATCACCCCAACTCGGGTGGCCCCCACCCCGGGTCCGTGGGAACCGAACGGACACAGCCCTGCCCTGAGGGCCCAGGGAGGCGCCTGCAGGCGGTGGAGAGCCCCGCTCTGGGTCTGCAGGCCGCTGTGGACAGACCCCGCCCCCTGGGCCCACCCTGCTGCATCTCCCCAGGCCCAGCGCCTGTGTTCCCACCCCGGGCGGACAGGCTTCCCGCCTGGGACGCCCTCCCCGCCCGGCCAGCCGGCAGCGGTGCCCACCTTGAGCACGGTGACGTAGGGCGTGCCGTCGGGCCCCACCTTGCTGCCGTTCACCTCCACGTGCTTCAGCCACTGGATGTGGGGCTGGGCGTCGCTGTAGACCTTGCAGTGGAACTCCACGTCGCTGCCCAGCACGGCGGTCTGGTTGGCAGGCAGCCCCGCCTGTAGGATGGGGCGGTGCGGAGAGCGCTCTGCGGGGCGGGGAGGGCTTCAGAGGTGGCCTGTGCGCGCCGCCTGGGCCCACCCACCGCGCCCGCGCCCGGGGCCTCACCCAGCACGTCCAGGGTGTAGGTCTGCTGGATTCTGCCGAACTTGTTCTCCACGACGCACGTGTAGTTGCCGCGGTCCGAGGGCACCACGCTCTCCATGACCAGGCTCCACTGCTGGTGCCGCAGCTGCAGGCGGACTCCGGTGAGCCAGTGGCGGGCCCCGCGCCCCCCACCCCCACCCCGAGGCCCCCGCGCCCCCACCCCCCGCGGGCCCACCTTGATGCCCCCGATGCGGTGCTCGCCCCGGAACTCCTTGCCGTTCTTCAGCCAGGTGATGGACGGCATGGGGTTGCCGGCAGCCGGGCAGCGGAAGCGAACTGTGTTGGCGGCCGGCACCGCTAGCAGCTTCTTGTCCATCCGCTCGGGCCGCGTCCAGTAAGGGGCCCCTGCTGTCGGGGGAGGGAAGGCTGTGACCGGGGTAGGGGTGGGTAGAGGCTTGCCTGTCCCCCTCCAGCCTGTTTCCCGCTTGCGGAGGGGATGTCAGCCTTTTGAAGACCCCCGCCCGGGGCTGGAGGAGCTTCCAGTAGCCTGAATGCCACTTCCGGGCACACCCAAAGCCAGGTCCCCTCACCTCCCTCAAACGCCAGCTCCAGTCGGGGGTCTAGGGTGCCGCACCGTGACCCAGGATGCAGAGGTGTCTCGGGGATCTCCACCCACCCAGGCAGGCCCATCGGGGCGGGCCCACCGGGGCGGGCCCACCGACTGGCAGAGGGACCAGGGCACGGCAGGTGAGGAAGTCCAGCTCAATGGATGAGCAACACCCAGCCACCCAGAGAACCCGGAGCCCTGTGACCGGCCGGGAGTCCGTGGGCATCTGCGAGACCCCGGGCCACGCTCTGCCCCGTGGGTGACAGGACGTCCGGGAGGTCCTGCTCCCCTCCCTGCTTTCCGGGACTGTTCACCCCACCCTCACGGCCCAGCTGGTTTTTCTCCTTTGGGGCTGGGCTGGGGAGGCCAGGCAGGCGTCTCCCAGGAGGCAGGCAGCCCCACCAGCGGCCCGCTGGGTGTGCTGCGGCCACGGCGGAAGACCACCCACCCGCCAGAGTGGGCGGGACCCACAGGGGCGGAGGGAGAAGACGGACAGGGCGCCCGCTGGGTCCCCTCATCCCCGCCCCGCATCTCAGGGCGTTGCAAACTCAGCTCCTCCAAAAGCAGACAGCATACCTCCCCAGACCGGCCGCTCCACAGCAGGCAAAGCCCCTGGCTGCTTGCTGTTCCAGGCCCAGGTACCTGGGCACTGTCACCCACAGGCTGCCACCAGGAACCACCGCGGGCAGCCCCTTCCCCATAAATGAGCCTGCGCCTGACACCCACGGCCACCCTGACACCCAACACCCACCGCCACACTGACACCCAGACAGCCCGACACCCAGAGATACCCCAACACCCACGGCCAGCCCCTTTCTCCTGCCTAAGCTATCCCAGGTGCCTCCTGTTTGCCTGAGCCCCTGACTGCTGCCCCTGCCCTGGTTCACACGCAGGTGGGAGTGACCACAAGCCTCGCTCCCCCAGCCCTGGCCACGCCAGCCCCCCAGCTGCTCCCAGAGCCCCGGCCCTCGGCCCTGCAGCACAGTGTTCACCCCACCCCTCACCTGCCCCAGAGCCCAGGGGTGGGCACCCACCGCCCCACACAGGCGGAACCCCGCAGAGGTGGTCCCCCGGCCCCGGTCTCACGCCTGCCTGCCGAGCAGGGGCCCAGTGCCTGGGGCGGGCGGGGCTGGGCCCCGGTGGGAAGGCAGGTCCCCGCCCGGGCAGCCCCACGCACCTGAAGCCTGGTCTCACCTGTGTCCTCGGCCTCGTCGTCCTCATCTTCGTCGTCCCCCGAGGACGGGGCGTCTGTAAGGCAGGCGAGAGGGCGATGTGGGAAGCGGCCTGCAGCCAGGCAGGGCCCTCACCGGGGCGGGCTTCCCCGCGCCTCCCCCACTGGGAGCACCGCGCCCTGGCCACTACCTGTCACGCGCACGTTGAAGAGGCACAGCACCCGCTGGGAGAGGCGCTGGCGGCAGCTGTAGGCCCCGGCGTCCTCGTGGGAGGCGTTGATCACCTGTAGCCGCTGCGGCCCCACCAGGACGCGGCCCGAGGGTGCCAGGCCCACGCCGTCCTTCACCCAGATGGTGGGCTCCGTGGGCGCCCCCGCCGGCAAGCGGCAGCTCAGCTCCACAGTGTCCCCACTGCCAAAGGCCCGCTCCTGTGGGCTGGGCTCGGGGCCTGGGACCTCTGCGGGCGAGATGGGGGTGTGAGGCGGGTGTCCCCACGCAGCACTGGACATGCCGGGCCGTCTGGGGCCTGGAGGCAGGGACCGGGGAGGCGGTCTTGCCAGCTGTCCCATAGGGCGGGCCGGGGCAGGGGCGACCGTCAGCGGTGCCAGGGCCGACTCTCCTATGTTGGCAACGCAAGGAGACGGGTGGGGGGGGGCCAGTCAAACACGTGGACACGGGACACTCCAGAGTGTCGTGAAGCATTTCTCCTGCTTTTTTTCCAACCACTTGGAAATGTTTAAGATCCACAGTGACCTCACGGGCAGCAGCACCGTGGGAGGTGGGCGCGCGCGCGTGCCTCGTGGGGACGTCAGGTGGGGATGACACGGGGAAGGGACAAGGCCACTCATCCCAGGAGGGGGTGCCACCCTCCCCAGGACCTGAGAACAGATACTGCCCAGCATACGACGGAGCACTCCAAACTTCCCAGAACGGCTGAGGCTGAGACAGCCTACATGCGGACTTGGAAGGGAGCGCCTTAGACCTAAACTAGCCTCAGCAATGAGCACCAGGAAAGGGGTCAGCAATGCACGCACGTGTGGTGTGCACGCACCCGTGCACGCACCGGTCTGGTTGGTGGGGTGAGGGGACCGAGGGCCCCACGTTACGGACAGGGACACGGGTGGGAGGAGCAGGAGGGCTCCGCGCTCGGCTGGCGGAGAGCCCCCAGGCCAGGCAGGCAGCCCTGGCCCACCTCCCCCGCAGGTGCCAAGAAGCTGGGCTGGAGGGTCCTTGCAGATTTATGCTAGGCCCCTGGGCCCTCCCGTTGCCCATTGCCTGCCCAGATCCCAAGGGGCCCACAAGGCCTGAGACCCAGGGGCTGACCGCCTGCCCAGGTCTCCCTGCCAGGGGCAGACAATGCCTGGTAGCCTGGGCTTCGGGCCCGGGACAGGGCTGGGTGGTCCCACCGCGCAGACCCAGCTGGATTCGCCGCACCCTTACTTGTCATTCTGCCGATGCATGGCCTAGATTCGAGGCCCAGCTGCCCACTCTGGCCACGCCAGCTCCCCAGACAGGCCCCGCTCAGCCTGCCCACCTCGGGAGGTCCACCGGCTCAGGGCCCACCAGGGGGCTCCCTCAACCGTCCACGGTGTCTGCGTCCCCTTGGCCCCCAGTGAGGGGCTCCCAGCCTGACAGGCAGCCCCCAGTCACAGCCACGGTATCGTGTGGGGACCACCCAGGGCTAGGAGTCAGCTGAGGCCCCCCAGAAGGCCAAGAACAGGCTAGCTGTGGCCACCTCAGCCTCAGGCCCCAGCCCAAGGGCAACAGTGGTTGGTTCCGGTTTGGTCTGGGAGGCGACGGCAGGTCAAGCCACCCGCACAAGTATCCGCTTCAACCCGGTCCAGCAGGGGCTGGAAGGACTCAGGACCGACCCCAGGCCAGACTCAGGCCTGCAGCCATCACCGGTGGCGGGGTGGGGAGAGGTGGGGCCTGGACCCGGCCGACGGCCGACCTCTGACCTGCCCACCACCCTGCCCCACCAGATGGCCGCAGACCCGGGTGGGGACAGCAGAGGCATCACTCCTTCCTGCATGTCCAGTCCACCGGGCCTGCCCTGCGCCAGGAGGGCCCCGGGGAGACCAGGAAGGGCCAAGAGGGTGGTCAGGCAGGGAGACAGAGTGATGGACAGGGTGCAGGGGGCGCTCTACCTCGGGGGTGGGGGAGCCACATGCCGTGGACTGCTCAGCCTCCTATCCCCAGGGGCCTTGGGAAAAGCCTTCCTTGAGCCACACAAGGGGGTCCTCCCACACCCAGATAGCCACCGGGGCCACACCTGGTATACAACAAATGTCCTCTGTGCCTGGTGGGTGCCCGAGTGCCACGTGCCAGCATCTGTCCCCGAGGGTCCACAGCACCTGCTCCCGCCTGCACCCCCAAAGCCTAAGCTCAGTGAGGGGCGCCAAGGGGTACCGTGCCCTGGAGGAGCCAGGCCAGGCCCTCCTCTGGCCCTGTCTCCCAGGCCCAGAATCCCCCACCCGTGACTCAGTATCCCCCACTGTCAGAACAGGGAGACCACCCAAGTAGGGGGACTCCGCCCCAGGGCTGCTGTCCACCCGGCCAGAGCCGGAGCCCGTCTGTGGGGAAGGCAGCGACCTCTGCTGGGGGGACGTGCTCCTGGTTTGGGGTCACTGCAGGCTTGGAGTCACTACGTTGTTCAGTTGCTCACTCCTGTCTGACTCTTTGCGACCCCAAGGACTGCAGCACGTCAGGCTCCTCTGTCCTTCACCATCTCCTGGAGTTTGCTCAAACTCACGTGCTACAGTTCACTCATTCACTACAGCTGAGGCCCCCTCAATGCATGGGGGTGTGCCCGGGTCAGGGGAGACCAGGAGAACAAGGATCGAATTCACACCCCACTCAAAGGAACCCCCTGGAGCCGCTGGAAGAGAAGAGCCCTCCGGCCCTGGACACGTGAGGCTCTCCGCCGCCAGGTACGTGCTTTAAGCATCCCGGAGGGTGCCCCACAGGGACCCTGAAGTCGGGGCCTTCCCCCCACCCCACCTGGAAAGAATCTGAAAGGTTTGGTAACAAAGTTAGAAAAAGAAAGGGGTGGGATTCGGAGGCCTGACTAATTCGGAGGCTAATGAGGGTTTACAGGATTATCCAGCCTAATCCTCCTACAACTGGCCACCAGGACTCCTGGATGGGCAAGGAAACTGAGGCTGTGGGCAAGCACCCGGACCTGGGGCAGGCAGCCAGTCCCTCGGGGCCCAGCAGGGCCTGGGGTTAAGAACCCGCCCCCCCAAAGAGGCTCACCACAAGCCTGCGTTCACTTGTAAATCACGGGCCAGCCAGGCCACCCCCGACCCCAAACCGCTGCCTGGGCACTGCGTCCCCACCTCCTCAATGAGACCCTGGCTCCTCTCTGGGCCCAACTGTAAAATGGGGTGTGCCGGGCCACAGATAGGGCCCCAAGTGGGACTTGAGGGCTTGGGGGGGAGGGCGGGGACGCTCCCCAGCTCGATGCAGGCGCTCAGAGGCCAGAAGTCCAGACTCGGGCTCAGCCCAGGTTAATGAACCACCCAGTGGCCTGTGGGGCTCAAAGTCCAGCCCTGCTGAGGAGCAGGCAGGGGAGGCTGCCACCAGGGCCTTCCTAGACGTGCCCGGCGCCCCCAGGGACCCGTCCTGGCCGGGTGGGTCCCCTGCAACCTCCCCACCGGGTAGGGGCCCCTGCCCAGGCCCTCACTGAGAATGTGGCTCCACGTGGAGAGGAAGCTGCTGGGGTGGCCGGGCGGTCCTGCCATGGACACCTCCTCCACTGTCCTTGACCTCTGCCAGCTCCCTCGCCATAACTTACGCTCCCTGGGAGAGAGCCAGGCTGGGACCTTTGTAAATTTCACGAGGGCTCTGCAGCTCTTTCAGGAACCGGATTAAGTTTATTGATCTTTCAACTGGCTACCTGTTTCGCCAACTTTCCTGCGGAGGCCGGCCCGGTCCTCGGTCTTTCTACCCCAGGCCCGCATCTGGTGGGGACGCCAGCAGTCCCTTAAGGCGGCGCGGGGGTTGGGGGACCCGCTGCCCGTCCCCCCCCCCCCCAACTCTGCGCCGCAGGGGATCCAGGAGGCCTGGGCCCCGCCCCCCGCCCCTCCCCGGGGGCTAGTTGACATTCCCCAGCCGTAGGGAGTAATATCTTTATCTGAATGCGAATGCTAATTCGGCCCCCCCTCCCCGCGGCCGCCTATTCGGCGCCCCTGGAAGCGGGGGCCGCCCTAGCAGGCGCTAAAAGCGCGCGCTGACCTCCTGACGGCCTCTGTCACGCCGCTGAATGACACGCACATTCAAGCGCAGGGCCCACTTTCATTCATAAAAAAATGACATTGTTCCGGGAGGCCGCCGCCGCCGCCGCCGCAGGAAGGGGAGCGGGGGGCGCGGGGAGGGGCGGGCCGCCATCTGCCTGTGTCCAGCCCGCGGCCGCCGCCTCCCTGGCACCGCGCGCCCGCAGCCGCCCGGCTCACACCTCCCCGCGAGGCCGGGCCGCCATCAATGCGCGTCTGTGGCCGCGCCGAGGTACAAAGGAGCGGCTGTTCGGGTCCCGCCCGGGTGGGGCGTGAGCTCACCGGGCGAAGGCCTCCCTCCGCGCGGCCGCCCGGCCGGGGACGGGGGTGCGCGCAGCCCCTCGCACGCGCCGACCCTCTCCAGCGCCGCAAAGTCGTCGGTCTCCAGAGGGGCGGGCTCCCTACGGCCGCCCCCCGGGCCTCCCCTCTCTGCCCGGCCGCCACCGGGAGCCTGGCAGAGCGCGTGCCGGGCGTGGGCACACGGAGCGCTCGGCCGGGGGGCGGTGCGCGCTTGCACCTCGGGGGGCCCGGCGCGTGTGAGGGGCGCGGTCCCGCGCCAAGACGCGCTCCATACCCTCTGCTGCCCGCGCCCACGGGCCCTCCTTGCCGACCCTCGACGTCCCGCCGAACCTTGGTCGCCAGAGGGGGACCACAGCCCCACGCCGCTCGGGCATTCGCGCTAACCACTTTCCAGCCCGGCCTGGCGCTCGGCGCGCGCCCCAGGGGAACAGTTATCTTAACTCCCGGAGTGTGAGAGCTGGGAGGAGGGGAACAGAGGCACTAGAAGGTGTCACCTGGTCGTGCAGGCCACTGAGGGGCTGGGGCCCAGCCGCGGGCTGACGCACTTTCATACCCTCCCTTCAAAGTCCAGAGTCTGCTTTGGCTGCAGCTGGCCATGAACTGGGGCCCGAAGGGGGCTGGGGCAGGGGCATCAACAGCAGGAACTTTCTGTCAGTTCGGACCCCGCAGAACAATGGGAATCGTGGAAACGCAGCCCCCAAGCCCTCCCGACCGCGCCCGGGGGGCAGGCTGCGCCCGGCTGGGGAGCCGCGGGGGGCGGGGAGCGCGGATGCCACCGCGGTGCCCAGCTCGCCGCCACAGCCTCGTACTTGGGTGGCAGCCCTGCGGCTCCAGGCGCCCCACAAACTGCCGCGCCAGCTCTGGCCCCGATCCCCGGGGAGGGCGGGCGGCAGAAACCCGGACGCCGGCCCCGCGATGCCAGCGCAGAGCGCGCCCAGGGGCCCACTCAAACATCCAACGCCCCACACCCACCTCGGCGCCCGTTCCCCGGCCCCGCCGCCGCCGCCCGCCGGGTCCCCGCGTACCTGCCGCTCTCCGCGCGACGCGGGGCTCCACGCCCGGGGAACCGAGGACGGCGCCGGTCATGACCGCCACTGCCACGCAAAACGCGAGGACGCGAGCCGGGGCGCCCATCGCGGGGGCGGGGGGTGCGGCGTCCTCAGGCGGCGCGCGCCAGCATGCTGCCCCCCATGGCCCGGCTCTAGCACCGGCGGGAGGAGGGCGCCGTTGCGGAGTCTGCGGGAGGAAGCAGGCAACTCGTTAAGCGGGCGGGCCGGGGAGCGCAGGGGCGGAGGCGGCGGTGGCCGGGCTCCTGCGCCCCGGCCCCTCCGATCCCCGGCCGCCCCGCCCGCCCGCCCGCCCGCCGCCGCCGCCGCCGCCGCCGCCGCCCAGGGCTCCCGGGCCGCCTGGCGCCGGCCGCCGCCTCCCCACCGCGGTCCCTCCTCCCCCTTCCCTCCCTGGCTGCTGCACAGCCCTCCCAGGGCGGCGGCGGCGGCGGCGGCGGCAAACTTTCCAGAGCGGGAAGCCCGCGCCCCGGCCGGGCCCCGCCGCAGACACCGCTTGGGATCCGAGCCCGCCGCGCGCTCCGGACCCCTCGCGCCCGCCGGGTCCCCACGCACCGACCTGGCGGCCCCGGGCGCCCGACTCGCTGAGCGCGGCTCCGGATCGCGCCCGCCGCGCGCCGGCCCAGCGCCTGCGCCTCGTCCCTCCGGCCGTCCGCCCGGGCTCAGTGCTCGGTGCGCCCGGCCGAGCTGGACCGCGCGGCGTCAGCTGCCCGCGCCGCCGCCGCCGCCGCCGCCACCGCGCACTGAGCCCGGGCGGCCGGGCGCGCGGCAGCCAGTGGGGGCCGGCCCGCTCCCTCCCCGCCCCGCCCCGGCCACGCCCGCCCCGGCTCGCTGGGCGCGGGGACACGCCCCTCCCCTGGGGCGGTCCGGGGGCGGGGCCGCGGCCGGCCTAGCCCCTGCCCGCCGAGGGGATTAGAGGGGGCGGGGCGGGGCGGGGGCGCCCGGCGGTCTCGGAGGGCGTGGGAGCCGGCTCCTCCGCGAGGCCCCCTGTCGCACCGTCGGGCCCCCCCGCGCCGGGCCGGCGCACAGAGAGGCCGAGCGCGGTTTCTCTTTGCACAGCGCGCTGTCCCGGTGACTAGCGGGCCGCTGACCAGGGGCTCAGGCCCGGGGAAGGCTGGGTGGGGAGGGGACGTAGAGAGGGGTGGTCTCTGCGGGTGAGACTTGCCAGGGAGGCTTCACCGCACAGGCTAGGCCCCAGGGCGGGCGTGAGCAGCCCGGAAAGCCCGGGACCAAGGCCAGTTCGGCCTGCCCGCCTGGGGTTGGGATGCTAGGGGCCTGCACTCCCGGGACTGGGGGGCCTGGTGCTGCATTTATGAAGCGCCTGCTGCATTCGCGCAGAGCTCGGCTGCCTGAGTTACTGGCCAGAGAGGCTCACCCAGGCATACTCCACCCCAGGGAGAAGTTTGGAGACAGGGTGCTTGCTGTGCATGAGAATGGAGAGAGGGGACTGGATGGCCCTGGGTGCAGGACCCCAACTCTGGGGCTCTGAGGAAGGCCGCGGTGGGGGGCTGGTGGCAAAGCCTGAGATGCCTGGAGTGGGGGGAGAGGGGCCTGGGGCAAGTAAGGCAGGAGGAACCCGAAGGAGCCAGACGGGAGAGGGTGACCCCTGGGTCTGGCTCTGGGTCCCCCAGCCAAGTGCCTCTGGCTTCTCAGACTCTGTGTGCTCATCAGCAGATTGGTCGAGGAGAGTGTCTCTGACCTGCTGCTCCGGCCACCCCACTGTTCCAGGTGAGCCTGGAGACACCCCAGCCTTTGGGGCTAGACCTTGGGACCCTGAAGTGTCACAGGGAAAAGTCAAGTCTGACTCTATGTTGGAACTATTTCTTTGAATTGCTTTCCATTCCTTTTTTCCTTTTTATTTTAATCATACAGAATGGCCTGCCTTAGAGAATCCTGCCCCTCTCCTTGTTAAAAGGTGCCTTGGTTCAGAACCCTGTCCACCTTCCTCCAGATGGCAGGGAGGAAGAAATCAACACATCACCCTGCCTAAGGCTTGCTGTTCTAGGAGGTATTGGCAATGTTCATGGACTTTTTCCTTTGTTTTCTCACCTCCCCTCATCCCTGATCTGTAAAAGAAGCTGGCATCCAGACCCCAATAAGGTAGTTATTGCGAGACATTAGTCTGCCACCTCCTCAGTCACCTGGCTCTCAACACCTTGTCTCTGGTTCACTGGCCTGCCGCGCGGCGAGCAGCGTGAGCTTGGACTTGCTGACTGAAGGGCCCACTGCTCTGTGCCCACCCGACAGATCAGCGCCTCTGCCGTGTGCCGCCTGGGTTGCTGGCTCTGCTCAAGCCCACGTCCCCCAGACTGGGCAGGGGCACCATCCACGTCCGTGTGGGTCTGGCTGGTGGGCGCTGCTAGCAGAGGAGGGCAGAGGGCACTCCCACGGTGCCCCCAGAGTGTGCCGTGAGCCCCCGCTTCCTCCAGCGAAGGGCCCTGGTTGACCTCTGGGTGCTTCACACCCTGGATTCCCTTCCCAGGGCTGCTGCACAAATTCCCACAAACCGGTTGAGTGAAATTTAGTCTCTCCCAGTTCTAGGGGCCAACAGTCTGAAATCAAGGTGTTGGTGGGGCTGTCCCCCTGCCTCACATTCCCCAGCCCCATCTCAGACTCTAGGGGAGGGCCCTTCCCGCCTCTTCCTGCCGCTGGTGGTTCCTGGCTGTCCTTGGCTTGTGGCTGCATCCACCCCAGTGTCTCCCTCCATAGCCACGTGGTTTTTCTTCTGTTATATAAGGACACTTGTCTTTGGATGTAGGGCCACCCAGATCACCCAGGCTGATCTCTTGATCTCATGAGCTTAATTTAACGACTGCAAGACTCTTTTTCCAAATAAGGCCGCATTCCCAGGCTCCAGGAGTGGATCTCCCTTTTGGAGGCCCCATCCTGCCCCTCGCCACACACCCTCCCCCCACGGTGGCTGGTCTCTTTGGTGCTGCCCACGGTTTGAAGTGGTCCCTCCACTGCAACCTGTCTCCAGCGGCACCGTAGGGTGGCATCTGGGTCAGGGTTCAGGAGCATTTTCACGGCTCTTGGCAGCGGACTCTGCCAGATTGCTTCCAGAGGGTCTGACACTGCCTCTTGCAGCCCCGGAGGAGTTGCTGCCCACTTGGCCCCACCCTTGCCACCAGGGGATGGCACTGCTCGAAGGCATTTTTATTATTCTTGACAAAATAATTTTATTTGTTCACAATTATTGTTTCCAAGTCATCACGTTCAGCTGGAGCAAGCTGTCCCATGGGGCCTTCCCAAGACGGCGGGCGGGCCCTTGGTTCACAGGCCCCTGTGCTGGTTCCCCCAGGGTGGGCAATGCCCCTGGTAGCCAGGGTTTCATCACAGCCCACTGACGGGGCATCTCCTCCGAGACCCCCTGCAGCTCCGCCGGGCTGAGTCTTCCCAGCACCCCATGTGGTGGGTGCTCCCCAGGCCCCCTGGAGCCCAGGGCTTACAGTTGACCCCTCCCTGCCCGCTCCCCTCTCCAAACACTGACCCCACCTCCCAGGGCCCACAGCACGGGGAAGGAAGGTGGGTGTGGAGGCTGAGGGCAGCCGGGCCCAGCCCAGCCCAGCCCGGTGGGTGAGTCAGAGCTGGGCGGCCCTGCGTGCCGGGGCTTGTGCGGGTGAGCAGGCCGCCCTGGGCCCCGGGTGCGGACCCCAGCGGGCTGTCAGCACCCCCCCCCCGCCCCTCCTCACCCCCCGGCCCGGCCTGGGCCCACACTGGGTTCATGGCGCCAAGGTGCACTCAGCTCGGGGAGTTTCAGCCTCTGCCCCGCCTGCATCCACAGCGCTGCTGCCCGCTGCAGCCGCCGCGGTGCCCAACGGGCACCCGTCAAGGCCAGCGCTAAGCCAGGGGCTCAGGATAGGGGACCCCCAGCCAGAGCCTCCCGCTCAGCCTCCCGAGGGACTCAGGCCCAGGGAGGGGCTGCCATGGGCTCGGGGCTGGGCTGGGGGAGACTGAGGCCCCAGGGCGACTTCAGGTGTTCAGTGCCCAGCCCACCTCTTCCAGAAGGCTCGGGGGACCCCCCGCAGGGGCGGCTCAGTCTCCGAGCTCCCCCCTCCTCCCAGCACACGTCCCCACCATCTCGGGAAGTCACTGCCACTCCTGCCTGCTGTCAGGGCCCAGGAGCTGGGCCCCAGGGCTCAGAGCAGGTCAACAAGGGACGGGGAGGGGGCCCCTGGGACGCCCTGCCGAGCTGTTCTGAACCAGGTCCCTCCCCCAAGGAAAAGCAAGCAGATTTGAGAGAGGTGGTGGCTGTTGTGAAAGCCGCTCAGTCACGTCCGACTCTATGTGACCCATGGACTGTAGCCCGTCAGGCTCCTCTGTCCATGGAATCCTCCAGGCAAGAATAATGGAGTGGGCAGCCATTCCCTTCTCCAGGGGATCTTCCCAACCCAGGGATCAAAAGTGGTCTCCTGCACTGCAGGCAGATTCTTTACCGTCTGAGCCACCAGAGAAGCCCTGTTGTAGATCGTGGGTAATTTCTGCCTTTTAAATTCATTCTCAGAAAATAAAAAGCACAGTTGACTTGCTCATTATAGCAGAGATGTTAAAGAACATGGAGAAGTGGAGAAATTCCAAGGTCCGCTGGCCAACACTAACTGTTGTACAAGGTCCTTAATTTTAGCTCCGAGCTTCCTGGCAGGCTGAGCAAAAAGGGCAACACCATGAATCATGTGCTGTCGGAGGCTGTCTTCTCGGATGTGCGCTGACAGCCCCAGTGCAAACATTCCGGCCTTGTGCCCCTTGGTTCACTCTGACCACTAGACCTCAAATCCTGACTTCAGGTTTGGAAAATGTGGTTGCTCCCAGATGAGCAATAAAAGAGCAGTGCTGTCTGTAGACACAGGAGAGTGACAGGGCGGGGGGTGGGCAAAGCTCAGGCTTCTCCTGGGTGCCACCCCAGCTAGGGGGAGCGGAGGGGGCTGGGGAGGTCCATCCCTCAACCCCGTACTGGAGCCTGGCACAGAAGGCTGCCTCAAAGTGCACAAGGGCAGGAGGTGCTGGTTGGGGGAGAGTCTGGCTGGGGAGGGCCAGCCCAGGTGTGGGGGTGGCCCCCAGGGGAGTGGGCTGGGGAAGGAGGACGGTGGAGAAGGACCCACTGCTGGCCAAGGAGGGGTTAAGGCCTCCACAGCTCCCAGGGCTGGCGGGGGCCAGGCCGGTAGCCGCTGAGCAGCTCAGAAATCTATTTTCCTAAGCACTTGGCATTTGCCTGAAACCTCAAGTGTATTTTCCCTAAGTTTTATTTTTTCTTTGACCCCAAACTCTGGTAAATTTAAGGGAAATTTAATTATGGTGTTTTGGGTCCATTTACACTTAAACCTTCTCAGCATTTTTTCCAGGACCCTTTTGGAGTTCAGCACGTCTTGGGAGCCTTCTAAATGAGCGTTTTTATTATTATTATTTTTTGAAAAGGCTTTACTCCCCCTGCCCCCACCCCCCAGGACCAGCCTTCCTGCCAAGAATAAACAAGGCTGACTCCACAGGCTCCGGCTGAATTAGGAATCCATCGCCGGCCGCCAGGCCAGCCCCACGGCACGTCACGCCCTCCTCCCTCCGCTGGGCAGCCTTCACCCCCAGAGCAATGCCCCTTCCTCTGGGTTCTGTTGGCCCTCCCAGGAGGGGGTGTCACCTGCTCCGGGAGCCTCAACCACACACCCTCCCGGGGCGGGGGGACCTCGATCCCTTGCTCTTGGCCCTGCCGGTCCCTGTGTGGGTCACTCATGGACCCGCCCCCGCCTGCTGCCAGGCAGAACCCAGGAGTTCAGAGGGGCCACAGGATCCCACAGGCAGCAGCGGTGGCCTCAGTGTCTGTGGCTGGAGGTTGTGGACACTGTCCAGTCCAGGCTGGGGCCAGGACATGCCCCCCACCCCCCAGGAGGCAGACTGGGGCACCCCACAACCTGTGGACCTGGGAACAAAAAGACTGAATTTTCGGGTGATGTGGCCCCTGGCAAAGCCCACAGGGGCCAACTGCTCACACCGGCTGCAGTGTCTGTCCTGTGTGACGGGGGGACCCCGGGGGCGTGGAGCTGCAGGGGGACCCTGAGGCATGGAGTTGCAGCTGGCAGGGCCTCCCTGGGGACACAATAACCAGCTGCAGCTGCCCACTGCAGGGAGGCTTCCTGGCCTTGGGGAAGGTGCGTGTTCCCCGCGCTGTGTGAGGCTTCCCTGAGAGGCCGCTTGGCCCCGTGGGTTCTGGGTGAGAAGGCTTTAGCTGGACTCTGCTAACCCCAGACCCCGTGGCCTCCCATCTCCCCCACTAGCCACTGGGAAGGAGGAATGGGAGTGGTGGTCCCCGGGACCCCTTCCCAAGCCCAGCTGTTGGGGCTTTAAGGAGAGGGACTGTAGTTCGTGAGGGGTCTTGCCCAAGAACATGCTCGGGCGGGAAACCTGCTGTAGTCACACCCCTCCCCAGGGAACTGGGGCTTCTGTGTTCCCCCCCCAGGCCTTGAGCACCCCTGGGCCCGGCTCCCTGGATGCTTGGAGCCCCAGGAGCCGCAGTGCACATGGGCTCTGGGAGGCACGTATTTAAGCTGAAGAGCTGCCTGAGCGGCCAGCACTGCCCCATTTTACAGAAGGGTACACTGAGGCACAGTGGCGTGGAGCGCCTCCCCAGGGTCTGCCCCTCACTGTCTGCTGAGCGCTCGCTCAGAGCCAGGCTGAACAGTCCCCCAAGAGGGAGATCTTTCAGAGCCGGGGGAGAGGATGCCCTGGCCTCCTCACCCCCCACCCCGGGCCCCCAGCATCCGGGGGCTCCTCTGCCTAATGGCCAGCCCCCCGGGGGCTGAGTCCAGGGGCCAGCGGGACGGGTGCTGCTGGAGGGCGAGCCTCTGGCCTGTGCTGTGTCCGAGGGCCACCTCTGCCTGTGCCGGAGGCCCCCTAATAGAGACATCTTTGAGGGCCCTCCCGAAGCCCCCCGCCCCTGCCTGCCTGCCCCAGAGCCCAAGTCTGCTGACAGCTTTATTGTCTGCCCAGGCTGCCCTGCAGGCGCTGAGGGCGTGGTCCAGATAGACCTGGGAGACTCCGACCTGCCCAGGCAGAGGGCGGCTGAGTGAGATAAGCGACTCCCGCCCCCTGCCCGCAGGGCCGCGTCCATACCTGTGCCCACGCCACTCTGTGCCCCGCTGAGACCAGACCACCCAACAGGCCACAGACAGGGAGTGGCCTCCCGGGGACCACCGGGCTCAGAGTGAAAGTGGGTGGGGGCGGCCTCCTGGCTGGGTGACACCGCTGAAGCTCTGGGACGGCAGCCGCCCCAGGCTCCCCTCACTGCTGCCACACTGCTCCAGGGAGCACCCCCAGGGCTCGGCCCGGGCCAACCCTGCCCCACTTTCCAGCCATGCCTGCCCGGAGAACCGGTCACAGGGCCAGGGTCAGCCTCCAGCCAGAGTGGGTGGGGGCGGAGTGCCCCAGGCCAAGGTTATCTCAGGATGAGGGTCTGGGTTGTCTCAGCTCAGATCAAAGAGCCTTATCTGGCCAGCCTCCCTTCCCATCCCACCATCCTCCTGTCCTTCTTCCTGGCCCAACCCTCCCCCCAACCCCGCTCCAGACGCCTCCCAGGCCGTGCACGCCCCTCCAGCTCTCCGGCACAGCCCCGATCCACAGCCCCGCAGGGCCCTGGTCTCCGACAAGGCCCTGACTAGCCTCCCCGAGCGGGTGGCTGGGGAGTGCCCCGCCTGGCCAGCAGTGGAGGGCCACTGGTGGGCAGTACAGTGGGTGACTGCGACAGCAGGCAGGTGGGCCCGGTGGCCCGGGAGGAGCCCCCCACACCCGGCGGGTGCGCCCCGTGCATCTGCAGGCACATGTGTCCACCGGCCTCCCAGCTCGTGGGGGCAGCCTGGGCCCAAGCCCTCAGCGCGTGGAGCCAGCGGAGGCCCATTGAGCTTCTGTGGGCCCCAGCTCCCTGTCCTGCCGACCAGCCCTGCGAGCTCCTGCTGCAGAGGCCGCCCGCCTGCCCGAGCAGCGAGGGCCGGGCCGGGCCTGGGAAGCTGGGTCAGAGCAAGGCTGGGCAGGGTCCCCACCACACCCAAGCGTGCACCCTGCGAGGGCAGGGGCTTCGGATCCCAGCACAGCCTGGTCCAGGCGAGCCTGGCACACCTGTGCCTACACGTGCGTGTGTGTGCTCATGCGTGTGTGCCCTGCCGCTCCAGCCGACAGCCTCCGCGCAGGGATCTGGACGTCCCCGTCCCCACAGGCGTCCCCATCTCCTGGCCAAGGGCCACCTTTGGCCTTGCAGACTCTGAGCCAGCCCAGTTCCCAGGCTAGCCCACAAAGGTGGGCCGACCCTGGTCCCGTGGACCTGTGGGGCCAAGAAGAGGAAGCTCAGATGGACAGAGACGCTGTCTGCCAGCTCCAGAGGTGCACGCAGCGGGTCTAGGAGGCCTCCCCGCGGGCTGTGGCTGTGACCTCCTGCTGCTCCCAGGCGCCCTGCCCTGACTTGCACAGGTCGCCTCCTGCGATGCTCGCCCTCGGAGAAGGCCCCAGGGCTTAGGCCTTGGGCTGGCCTTGGTGCTTAGGGTTTATCATCCTGGTGGGGGGGCTCTGCTCAATCCAGCCGAGGGCCAGGTGCCCAACCCCAGGGGGTGAAGAGTCCAGGGCTCCGGCTCACGCCCCTGCCATCCACGGGCCACGTTCTGTCCCCGTGGCCAGCTGTGGCTGGGGGACAGGCCTCACCAGGGCTGGCTAGGAGAGGGGCTGTCCACGCTCCATGCTGGGGTGAAGCAGCCCCCCGGCCAGGTAGTTGGGTGGCCCCCTAGCTGCATCCAGCCCACCGAGGCTGGGGCATGTGCACGTAGTCATCCAATCCTGTCTAGCTCTTTGCAACCCTGGCGGACTGCAGCCCGCATGAGATTGTCTAGGCAGGAATACTGGCGCGGGTTACCATTTCCTTGTCCAGGGGATCTTCCTGACCCAGGGATCCAACCCACATCTCCTGCGGCTCCTGCATCACAGGTGGTTTCTTTACCACTGCGCCACCTGGGAGGGCTACACTGAGGGTGTGTGTGTGTATGTGTGTGTGTGTGTGCGTGCGCGCGCGCTCGTGCGTGCTGCTGGCTTCAGCTGTGTCCAACACTTTTCAACCCCATGGACTGGAGCCCACCAGGCTCCTCTGTCCATGGGATTCTCCAGGCAAGAATACTGGAGTGGGTTGCCATGCCCTCCTCCAGGGGGGTCTTCCCAGCCCAGGGATCGAACCTGTGTCTTCTGAGTCTCCTGCATTGCAGACAGATTCTTTACCACCACCTGGGAAGCCCCCTACTGAGGTTGCAGAAAGCAATAAATCTTCAAAACCAAGAGCTGATGGAAAGCCTCAGACATCCCCTGGTCTCCATGCCTTCGTCCCTGCCCTAACCCTGTCCAGCCCCGACCCATCCACCCTCGCTGCCAGGATACCCTTAGTCCTGCCCCCAGAACAAGGCAGCCCCCCCCCCCAGGGGTCACAGGTGGGTGGCAGGAGTGCCCCCCCCCAGCCCCAGCTCCCTGTGACTCTGGAGCACCCACTCCAGGGAGGCCCCTGGACATCCGGCCTCGCAGACCTGGGGGCTCAGAGTGTCCCTCCTTCCCCTAAGATGTGCTTACCTGCACACACACGGGCGCGCGCGCACGCTCACACACACCACGAGGCCCAGAAGCTTCTTCTTGTAAATTGCTTCAGGGAGTGCAGGCCGCTGTCTGCTTTGAGCTCACAGAACTGGTAGTGCCAGAAATCCAGCTCGTTAGGCAGGTGGAGACTCGACGGGGGCCGGCCCACCCCCGGGGGCCTCTCAGTTCAGGCCCTCCCACCCCCAGATGACCCTCAGCAACAGGGGGCCAGGCCCGCGACCACCTGCTGCTTTTCCACAGGCTTCTGAAGGTCACGGTGCCCTCCACCCCCACCCAGACCCACCCTCCCTGCCCCAGAGGGAGGTGGTCCCAGCTCTGCGGGCTCCTGAGGGGTGGTCTTGGCCTGTTCGTGAAGTGAGGACCGTAAAGGGGAGAAGAGCCATAGGCCGAGGTGACCAGACAGGCCAGGGGCGGGCTGGCCCGGGTCCCTTCCTGCACCCCCCGCAGTTCCGCCGTGGAGGGGGGCTTCCCCATGAGGCCACTCCCTGCACACCGTCCTCCGTGAGAGATGCCTGAGGTCCCCGGGCCCAGAGCTGGCTCCTCTGGAACCAGGTGGGGCCCCACCAGCAGCCGCTGACTCAGAGGCCTGGGCCGAGCCCCTGGGGATAGAGGCTGTGAGGTTTCTGGGATGTACGTTCGTGACCCCCGGGGCTGGAGCTGAGGGGTCAGGGGCTGTCCCCGGGGCGGCGGTACCACCTGTGCCCCGGCAGACCTCACTAGTAACTGCAGCCCCGTCTCTGCCGCCGCGGCCACGGTCTCAGCCCCTGTCCTCCAGACGGCTGCCCCCCACCCGGGGACCGGAAACCCACGGCAGAGTCTGCCTGCAGCCCCCCACGGCCGGCCCTGGAAGGACCTCAGCTGGGCCCTGTCCCCCCACGCCACCCGCCCCCAACCCAGGTCTTTAGTGATGCCCCCCGGGGCGCCATCCTCTGTCCTGGATTCCTGGGGGTCCCCTTATTCAAGGTGGGGAGCCTGAGGTGCCGGGGGGACAGGGTCCGGCCGAGTGTCCTGAGCCCCTGCCAACCTGGCATTGGGAGCTGGGACTGGAGACCTCTGGTCCCGAGGAAGCAGGCCCTGCGGCCCCAGGAAAGGTGAGGGCTATCAGGCCAGAGCAGCTGCGGAGCTGGGGCTGGCCGCTCTGCCCTCCTAGGCGGCTTGGAGCAGGGCCTGGGGGACAGCCGGCTACATGCAGGGCTCCCTCTCTGCTCGGGTCGGGCTCCCACAGCCCCCCAGGATGAGCTGCAGCCCCTGGCCGCGTGTGGCTGCCAGCTGCTGCCAGCTGGAGTTGGGGCCGGCCAGCAAGTCCACGTCTGTCCGCCAGGTGGGTAGGATTAGCGGAGCACAGCGGCCCGTTGACGGTGTCCCGAACAAAGCCATCTTCCCGGGGACACCTGCCAGGCCCTGGGCCCACCAAGCCCCCAGCCATCCACCGCCGGCCAGGGCCCTGCCCTCCGGGAGCACCCAGGCAGGGCGGACCTCAGCAAGTCCAGTGGGACGCCAGGCGTGTCCCCCGCTCGGGGCAGGACGCGTCACCCACAGCAGCTCTGCCCAGGTCTCCAGGCTGGCCTCCACTGGAAGCCCTCGGGAGCAGAGAGGGCACCCCTCCTCCTAGGAGGCAGCTCGGGCTCAAGGACGGGCCCAGGTCTTTACCCTTGCAGACACGTGACCTGGCTGCTCGTGTGGGGACGGGATGGGATCTGGGCTGGCCAGCTGGAAGAACACAGGGTGACTCAGAGCCGCCCCGCCTTGGGTCCAGGGGCCAGTCCTGATGAGGGTGGGACTGCAGGTCCAGAGGCGGTGGCTCTGCTGCGGCTGCGGGGGCAGGGGGGCTTGGGTCCCCATCCAGGCACCGGGGCTGAGACAGAAGGAGATCGCATCTGCGGAAGCGGGCCCAAGGGTGTCTGCAGTGCAGGTTTGGGCTTCAAGCTGCTGAGAAAACACACCTTTTCCACAGCGGATTTATTTAGGCCGAGAAAAAAGAAACATTCCTGAGCCCACTTGTTGTTGCTGCTCAGTTGCTAAGCCGTGTCTGACTCTGTGACCCCATGGACGGCAGCACGCCAGGCTTCTTCATCACCAACTCCTGGGGCTCACTCAAACTCATGTCCATGGAGTCGGTGATGCCATCCAACCATCTCATCCTCTGTCGTCCCCTTCTCCTCCCACCTTCAATCTTCCCCAGCATCAGGGTCTTCCCCAATAAGTTGGCTCTTTGATTCAGGTGGCCAAGGTATCAGAGCTTCAGCTTCAGCCTCAGTCCTTCCAATGGATATTCAGGGTTGATTTCCTTTAGGATGGACTGGTTTGATCTCCTTGCTGTTCAACGGACTCTCAAGACTGTTTCTCCAACACCACAGTTCGAAAGCATCAATTCTTCAGCACTCAGCTTTCCTAATGACCCAACTTTCACATCTGTACATGACTATTGGGAAAACCATAGCTTTGACTTATATGGACCTTTGTTGGCAAAGTAATGTCTCTGCTTTTTAATATGCTGTCTTGGTTAGTCATAGCTTTTCTTCCAAGGAGCAAGGGTCTTTTAATTTCATGACTGCAGTCACTGTCCCCAGTGATTTTGGAGCCCAGGAAAATAAAGTCTGTCTCCATTTTTTTCCCATCTATTTGCCATGAAGTGATGGGACCAGATGCCATGATCTTAGTTTTCTGAATCTTGAACTTTAAGCCAGCTTTTTCACTCTCCTCTTTCACCCTCATCAAGAAGCTCTTTAGCTCCTCTTTGCTTTCTTCATAAGGGTGGTGTCATCTGCATATCTGAGGTTGTTGATATTTCTCCCGGCAATCTTGATTCCGTCTTGTGATTCATCCAGCCCAGCATTTCACATGATGTGCTCTGCATAGAAGTTAAATAAACAGGGTGGCAACATGCAGCCTTGATGTACTCCCTTCCCAATTTGGAACCAGTCCATTGTTCCATGTTCTGAGCCTATGGGGCACAGATTTTTTGCCCTTGCCCGGATCCCGAGCTCCCTGGCAGCCAGGGCGAGGAGAGAAAGATGCTGCTGTGGCTGGCGAGACGGCGAGCCCTTGGGCATCTGCAGCCTCCCCCGCTCCCAGGGCTGAGACCAGGACCCTAACCTGCAGGTGGGCCCCGGAAGGGACTGGAGAGCCACCTCGTGACCTCAGAACAGGGCTGAGCCACGCTGGTCACCCCCAGCTGGGGCCCAGACCCCACCCCAGGCAAAGAGGAGCTGAGGAGTGCCCGGGGTCGTCTGAGGCTCAAGGAGCTGGCCCTGGGTGCGGGGAGACGGGTGTGTGGCAGGGCCTCCCAGGTGGGCCCAGCCCTGCTGGCTCCTGTCCCCTCCCAGAGCCGCCCCATCCTGACCCCTCCGTCCCGCCCCCAAAGGCGGATAGTCCCACCCAGTGTGGGCTCCCGGCTGAACCCCCACCCGGCAGGGGGCTCGCCTGGCACCCTCTCTGACCACCCTCCTGCCGGCCGCTCCTTGCGCACTCTGAGACCAGCGCCACCCAGCAGAGCCTTCCTGTCCCCGGAGCCCAGCCCCCTCGCCTCCCCAGCACCCACTCCCCGGCCCAGGGCTCCTCCGGGGCAGCCGTGCACTCTCAGCCCCGGGCAAGCGCCCAGAGGACAGCTCACATCCAGGGAGCCCCTCTCTGGCCCCACAGCCTGGACACGGGGCTGCCGTGCGGAGTCGCTCCCGGGGCTTGGGAGGGAGGAGGGGTGAGGGGTTGGCAGTGAGGGGCCCGGCTCAGCCTGGGGGCTGCAGAGCAGGGACGGGCCTTGGGCTGTGTGGGCCTCCAGGAGGAGGCCCACCAGTCTGGTCCCCCGGGAAGAGGTCCGCCAGGCTGGTCCCCTGGAATGAGATCCACCAGGAGGCTGGTCTCCCAGGACGAGGCCCTCCAGGCTGGCCCCGGGGCAGGCAGTCCCAGAAGAGCGCCCGCAGCACGTCCTTGTCCTCTGCACACAGCCGAGGCCTGGCCGCCTCCCCAGCGCCACCCGCCTGACGAGGAGCGAGAGACGGAGGCCAGCAGGGGCCCGGGGCGGGCGGCCCCAGGGGCTGCACACCCCACTCCGCTGGCCCAGCCAGCCCCGCGCTTCCTGTCAAAGGCGGGGCTGGCGAGGGGTCCCCACGACGGAGCCGCAGGCCTCGCAGTGGGGCCTGCGAGGACAGCTGGACGAGAGGGGTGGGACGGCTCCCGACCTGGGGGTCCTCGGGACGGGGGCGGTGAGGGGCCGGGCCTGGGCTCCCTGGGCACACCGAGGGCCTCCCGCGCTGGGCCCGCCCTGCTCACAAGCCTCAGCGCCGGACTCGAGAGGCAGCGCGCCTTCCCCCATTCTGTAGCAGCCCCCCAGCGCCTCTGTGAGCCCGGCGCTGCTTACAGTCCTGGGGGCTCCCAGGAAGACACAGACCAAGGCCGGCCTCCAGGGCTGGACAGTCACGGGATGCAGTCCGCAGTGGTCCGGGCTGGGGGACGGCGGCCACACGTGCTGGCCACACGTGCTGACCACGGACGTCCACAGGCGACAGAGCCGAGCCCGGCAGGGGAACGCGCGGGGCCGGGCCGGGGGGCCCAGCGGCTGTGGTGCGGGAGGGGCAGGCACCCCAGGGGGCTTGCTTCCGGCAGGGTGTCAGCCACAGCAGGGTCCCGAGCTGGGGTGGGGCTGATCTGACCGGGGTCTCAGGGCAGAGGCCGCAGCTTGGAGGGGCTACTGGGGGGGAGTGGGCTGCATCCTGGATGCCCCGGGCAGGCGGAGGCCCAGTGGTGCCTCGGGCAGCTGTCCCCAGCAGCAGGCTTTTCTTTTCCTGCCTCTGGCCCTTTGGCCCTGGATCAGGTCCGGAGGGTGAGGATGACTTGCTCAGGCCGCTCTGCGGAGTCCTGGGGCGGTGGCTGGGGGGGTGGTCCGTGTGGTCAGTGTGGCCGGAGTCTGCAGGGAGGCCTGCCTGGGACCTCCCCCCCGCACCTCCCTGGAGGTTCCCACAAAGCCCAGACCCCGCGCCCCGCACCGTCCCACCTCACTCGCCTGGGTGCTCTGACACCTTTCTGTCTGGGGGAGGGAGGCCCCCGTGACCACCTGGCATTCACAGCAGACCTGGCAGGCTGCCCATCCCGGCCGAGGACACCCCCGCTCTCTCTGGACCCCCGGCAGCCCGCCCACCCCAGGCCACAGTGGGGGAGCTCCTCTTCCCAGGAGGACGGAAGGAGGTGTCCGTTCCGCGCCACCCGCGGGCCCCGCGCCAGCCTCTCTTCGGGCCCCCGAGCTCTTGCCAGCTGGGGGCCGGGCCGCCAGCGCTTTGTGCCTGCTGGGCACCCCCGCCTCCTGGGACCACCCCTCCCGGGCTCAGGTTCCCTGGTGCCCTGCCCGACATCCTCCCCCCTGGGGGCCCAGGACGAGGCCCCCGGCACGGCCTGAAGAGAGGAAGGGCTGAGCTCAGCCCCAGAGGACCAGCACCCCGCCTGGTGACCCTGTCCGGCTGGACGTGGACATTGACAGGCGCCCCCTGGCCCACCCTGACCTCTGAGGCTCCTCAGGGCAGCAGGGGGCCAGGGTGGGGGCCCCAGATCCGAGAAGGGGATGGTCTCGGGGCCTCACAGCTCCCCGGGGGCGGGGCAGGCGTGCCTCCTTTGCCCTCCCCTCCACAGGGCTTTGTAGGACACTGTGCCTCCTCTGGGGTCCTGGGCACGTGGCCAGCGGCCCGTCTGCACGGAGACCTGGATTCCTCGGCTGTGTGAGGACACCCTGAGGGCCGGCTCGGGGTGGGCGCCGGGCACAGAGCACCTGCAGGGCTGATGGTCCAGGGGTGATGGACGCGGGGAGGCGCACCCAGGGGAGACTGCAGAGCAGAAACAGGGCAGCTGGCGGGCAGGCGGCAGGGCAGGCCCGCTGGGCGCCTCCAGGCAGCGAGGGGGCGGGGACAGGATGGGCGGGCGGGGGCGAGGTCAGCTGGCCGGTGGACAGAGGAGGAGCTGGCCTTCGATCCCCGATCCCGGGGGCGGGGGCAGCCCCCAGGCTCTGGGCGGGGGCGTGACATGATCCGATTAAGATGCCGCTCTCTGACTGTGGTGGGGAGGGGTGAGGAGACACGGCCCTGCGGTCAGTGGGTCAGTCGAGGGGCCTGAGGCCCACGCCCGCTCGGGGCCCGGGAGGGCGTGCGCAGGGCCCATGCTGGCAGCTGACGGTGGCGCTGGGAGGGGGCTGGGACAGAGGAGGGGTCCCGAGCGGAGGGCGCTGACGGCTCAATCCCGCCCGTCACCGCTCAATGGCCCCTTGTCCCCGGCCATTGAGCACGGCGTTCGGGCCCCCTGGCGACGCCCGGCCACGGCCATCTCCAGGGAGGCAGGAATGCAGCGGGCGGGGCCCAGGCTGGGGGTGGGGGCGCCCGTTCTCACGCCCGGGGCCACTCGGGCTGACTCAATTGGAATTTAAATGCTGGCCATTGTTGTCCCCAGAATGGCCAGGAGTCACCGCTACCCTGGGGCCTGGACCCGGCCGGCGCTGGAGCAGCAGCCAACCCACCAGGCCCGCCCCCGGCTCTCCTGAGGGCTGTTCCTTGCCCGCTCCTCCAGGCAGCCCTCCTGGACTCCTCTAGCCCTCTCTATCTGCCCTCCAGCTCCAGTTCTGTCTGTGCTGGGGGTAGGGGGGAGTGGGATCCCCTCGTGTTGGGCCCTGACAGAGGCATCTACTCTCTCTGGGGAGACTCGTCCATGGACTGCTTACTCCCTGACTGGCCGAGCCTGGCCTCTTCCTGGGCCCCGTTCTAGGAGTGTCAGGCTCAGGGCAGGGGGTGGAGGTGTGCAGGGCCATGCCCTCAGTTGGAGCAGCTTTCTGAGCACAAGCCCCCTTCCAGCCGGCATCCTGGTGACAGTCACGTGTGCCCCGAGCTCTGGGTTTGCAGGGTGGGGCATCCAGGGTTAGGGCTGAGTGGGAGACGGCACGTGGGAGCCCCCGGATCACGAATCTCAGACCCGCCGGCAGCATCACTCCTCCAGGGTAAGGTTGTCTCCTGGTTCAAACTGGGAAGGACCCTGGGAAGGTACACAGTCAAGGCTGGCATCCGTGTTGTGGGGGCACATACCAGACCACAAACTGGCCTGCTACTCCCATCACCCAGGCCCGGGGCCGCGAACCCGTGTCACTGCCAGACACCCCGGTCTGCAGCCTGAGCTGGCCCCCAGCCCTTGTGGAGCCCTCTGGGTGAGATGCCCCAAGGGCCCCGACACAGCTGGGTGGCCCCGTGTCCCCCGGCTCTCCCGCCATCCGGCTGGTCCCCAGCCCAGCTCGCTCCCAGGGCGGAGGACGCTCCGGCTGGCCCCCCAGCCCCTTCCCACCACCTCTTCCTCTGCGGAGACTTCATTCATTTATTTATTTGCTGAACCTCTGACGTCCCTGAAAGAGGCCTTTGTCCGCTCAGACAATCAATGGCACAAATGGAAATGAAGTTGTGTTTGAGGAAAGTCTAGAGTGTGTTGTCGGGGGGAGTGGTCCAGGCCAGGGGGCCCCTGGGGGTGGGGCACGCGGCCAGCGCGGAGGCTGCCGGGGGGACCCCGGGCGTGCACACCCCAGGCCTGGCCACAAGCCCTCTGAGGCTGCACAGGCCCACACGGAGGGGACACGGAGCAGGGAGGGCAGTAAAGACCAAAGTTCTAGCGCCCACGGCTGCCCACGGCTGCCCGCGGCTGCCCCGCTTGCACCCTCTCAGCAGCCAAGCCGGGGCGGGGAGTGGGAACACTGAGCACATGGCCCTCGGCCTGGGCCCTGAACGCCCGACGAAGGACCCTGGGAAACTGCGGGGACCCTGAGGCTGGGGGCTGGACGGGGGGTGGTTTAACTGTAAGGACTTCTTCACTGGGGTGAGACAGGAAAGTTATGCGGGGTGGAGGGGCTTCCAGGCCAGGGAGGAGGTGAAGGAGGGTCCCAGTGGGAGGGCAAGAGGCTTGGATCGGGTGGTGGCTCCGAGGCTGAGAAGCTTCTGGAATGTCTCGAAAGCAGAGCCCAGTGGATGTTCTGTGGGCATCGGGGAGAAGGTGAGAGGTTGGCTTGAGGCTGCCTGAGTACTCCCTGCTGACCCCACACCCCCTCTGCCCTGAACCACCCAACGGAACCGAGTTCCTGGGTCAGGACCCACCGCACACCTGCTCATACTCAGGGCTGACGGTGCGTGAGGGCCTTGGAGGCCACCAGGCAAAGCTGGGACCCCGAGAGCCTCTTTGCCAAGGGCTTCCTGAGGGTAGTGTCTGTGGCCAGATGGAGAAGCCTGGCTGACAGGCTGGGGCGGGAGGCCTGCGTTCTCTCGGGCTGGGCCTGGGCCCTGGGCCCGGTGTGAGTGGGGAGGGGTGGGAGGGGCGCCCTGCCCTGCCCGCCCCGGGCAGCCGGCAATGCTGAGCCAGCACCGGCCACCTCCTCCCAGCACGGAGCCCGCAGCGGGCAGCGCCCGGCCCAGACACAGACGCGGCCCGTCCACGCTCGGGGGCGGCCGGAGTCAGGAGGCGTCAGGGTCAGCAGCCGGCCCAGCGGAGCGCGAGGGCAGCAGTGCCGGCCGGGGCTGTCGGCCCAGGGTCCACTCGTCCATGAGGCTGTGCCCGCCCAGCTGAGGCTGACTGGACTCCAGCCTTGACCTCAGCCTCTGTGACCGTGTCCTCCAGAGCCACAATGGTCGAGGGAAGGGCCCCAGGGCCCCAGCTGGACCTGCCCCCTTGGGCGGCCATCTCCCGGTGGGGCGTGCTGACCACCCTCAGGTGCCATGGGGAGGCCCGAGCCCCCAGTTGGGTCCCAGAGATCAGCTCCCTCTGGAGACACCCCCAATGCTGGGGTCGATCGGCCCATAGAGGACCTTGGGGGTGAGGCTGGACCCGCGTGTCCAAGGTCACACCCTCAGAGGGCATTTGCCCTCGATGTGTATGTCACGGCCGTGCACCCCAGGGGTGCAGCTAGGAAGCCCATCTCAGACCCCAGGGGCCGCCATGGGGGATAGGTAGAGGCCGCCCTCTGGGTGGCCTGCAGAAAGTCCTGGGCAGCCCCGTCCGGCCGTGACCACCACCCCCCGGAGCCCACAGAGCTCCGCTCGCCCCCTCGCACTTGGCCCACGAGGCACCTTCGTCAACCAGGATCCAGTGGTTTTGATGTGCTCGGGCTGGTGTCCGAGGCCAAGGTCTCAGTGAGCCGGGCTTCTTGGGAACGGTGGAGCTCTGGGCCACAGGCAGAACCACACGGTCCCTCTTCCAGGCTCTTTCTGGGACCCAGGTCTCCCCCAAGCCTGCAGAGTGACTGACCACAGCCCCCGGGACCTACAGCTCAGGACTCAGGTCCATGGGGCTGCCCCGGGGGGGTGGGGGGCAGCGCAGCTAAGCCCAGGGGAGACCTGCGGTCAAGCTGGAGGCCAGCGTCCCGAGAGCCCCTGGCGGGGGTCTGCCCGGGGCTGGAGGGGACGTTTGGGGGCGGAGGGCAGGGCTGGGCCGTCCACCTGTCAGCTGTGGGGTGGGGGGCAGCGAGGACCCCCACACGCTGCCCAAGTGCCCGGGGAGGCAGTGGGACCCAGCAGTCAGCAGCAAGGCTGAGGACGCAGGGCGAGCTGAGAGCATTCCCAAGGACGGGCCCAGCCCCATGGGCTGCCTGGACCGGACAGCCCGCTCCTAGGAACAATGACCGGCTGAAGGCCAGGGAGGCTGGGGGGCTCCGGGGAGATGAGCTTCTGGGCTCCCCTCCCCACGCCCGCCTCACTCTGTTCTGGGGGCCCAACACCCATCCCCCTCACTCAGTTGTGGGGGCTCAGAACCCATGCCCCATGCCTGGGACCCCGATGCGGGGCTGCCTCTCCTGAGAGCCCCTGTCACGGGCAGTGAGGGCTGGGGGGCAGGCCCTGAGCCGTGTGCTCAGAAGGGGCTTCCCAGGCAAGCCCCAGCCGGGCGGGGGTCTCAGAGGCAAGGACGTGCGTGGGCAGCGCAGGGGCAGTGAGTGCAGGGCCCAGGTGGGGACCGCAGCTGGGTACGGGCCTGGCAGGCAGCGGGCAAGCTGGCCCGTCGTGGTCACCCCCCGGGACAGTCTGGCCTGAGTGCTGGGGGGAGGCGGCGTGAGAGCGGTAAGCCCACACCAGGCACCCCGCTGCCCCCGGCCCCGCTCCTGACCCAGATCTCACGGCATCTGAGCAGGCAGGGGGCGGGGATCCGAGGTCACCCCTCCGCTTGGGTGCCGAGCGCGTGGCCCCTCATGCAGACAGGGGACAAGGCCTGCCGGGCCCTCCCCTCCCGCCGCCTCTCCCACCCTCCCCCCAACCCCGGAAGCGGCTGCAGGCCCCCCAGGGCTGGCCCCCGCCCGGATCTGGGACGGATCGCCCCGGGAGGGGCTGGGGACCAGGGTGCCGTCTCTGGGGACGGCCAGCCTGGCCGCGGACGGGGGTGACGGGCTCGGGTTTCCGCTTGGCCCCTTCCCAGGCGCCGACACCTGGCCTGGGTGCGACGGGCCCTTTCTGCCTCGGGCAGAGATAGCGCCCGCCGCGCTCACCGGCTGTCCGGGGGACAAGGGCTGGCGCTGGGCTCCTGCTGGGCCGGGGGGTGGACACAGCGGGCCAGGGCCCCCCCGGGGCGGGGGGGCAGGGAGATGGGACGCCTGCTGCCTTGCCATCAGCTCCGCACAGGGGTGCGACTCGCTCGGGCCCACAAATGGCCCCGAAACCCAGTGCCCCAAGCGGGCTGCGGGGAGGGGGCTTCCTGGAGGGGCAGGGGGTAGGGGTCCAATGACGTCCCCTCCTCTCCAAAACACGAACTACCCCCACAGCCGACCGGCCCCAAACCCAGGCCCAACAACGCAGCCAAAGAGAGCAGGCAGGGAGGCCCTAGCCAGTCCAACTCAGGCAGCCCTGCAAGCAGGGGGGCCTTTAGTGGCTGCGGCACCTGCACGGTCTCAGCTTCCCGCTCTGTGAGATGGGCTGGCCACTCCTCGAGCCCCCGCCATCGCTGGGTCTTGGCAGCTGTGTGTGATTGCCCGTGCCGTGGACAGCTGGGAGCTGGGTCACCGCACGGCCCCCAGACTCCTCTATGCAGACTCTCAGCCCCCTCCACGGCCACACACTGGGATTCACCATGCCCGTCCACGCACTCTGGACCCTGCCTGCCGGTCCACACACTCACACACGTGCACCCTGTGTGCCTGCACACCTGTGCACACAGAAGGAGCAGGCTGGGGTCCACGGAGGACTGACGGGTCGGGCTCCGGGCCCCGGGGTTGCCCCAAGTGGTGCGGTCAGCAGGGTCACAGTGCCGGCCCGCCAGGAAACCGAGGCCTCCCACCCAACCACATACCCCGCCTGCCAGTGTTCTCGGGGCCCCGGTGGGCTGAGATGGGGCCTCTGCCAGCCAAGACCCCGCGCACCCCTTCAGCGTCTGGGCCCTGCCGCCTCGGTCCGCTGGCTAGGGCAGGAGTGAGAGTGCGGGCCGCCCCGTAAGCCGGGCCTGGGGCACCAGAGAGACCGCGAGGCCCTGCGCTGACAGCCCCCGTCTGGCAGGCTGGGGGCGAGAGGAGAGCTCCAGCCCGCAGCCCTAGACTTCAGGGTCCCTACAGAGACGGGCAGCCTCTCCGAGGCCACACAGCAGCCCCGGGTGGGAGGCAAAAAGAGTGGTGACACTCCAGTCCCTCCCCCCAGCCCTCCCTCTGGCCCACCGGCACTGAGTCTGGCCCGGGGCCCTCCTGTCCCCCCAACCTCGTGCTGAACCAGGCCCCCCGTCCCCACGGGGATGCCTCAGCTCTGAGCCGGGGCCCTGCCTGGGCTGCAGCTCCTGAGGGACCCGAAGCCCCGGGGGTTGGGGGGGGGAGGAGGCTTGCACAACCTGCAGAGACCCCAGGGGCCACCCTGCCCAGGCGGAGCAGGGCCCCGCGGGTGGGTCTAGGGAGTTTCTTGCAGAGTCTCTGGGTCCTGCCGCCGTGCCGCCCCCCTCCTCCTCCGCGAGCCCCCTGGGCTCAGAGCCTGGAGGGTCAGGGCACAGGCCCCTTTGGCCCCTTTGGCCCCTTGCTCCAGGCCCCAGGCCTCAGGCTGCTCTTCATGTGCAAAGCTGAGGTGGGGGTGCCCCGGCGTCCAAGCCCCACGAGGCTGCAGACCCCAGCCAGGTGCCAGAACCGGCAGCTCCGACATCTTCGTCCCAGGCCCAGGTGTGGGTGACGGGCAGCACAGGTGTGGGGGACGACCTGGACAGACCACCGGCCCCAGCACTGCTCCCGTGGGGCCCTCCCCTGGCCCTCCGACCCCAGTCCCTGCCCAGCACTCAGGGCGTCCTGACTTCTGAGTGGGGGATGCGGGGACACCCCTCCGCAGGTGGGCACATTCAGGGAGTCCCGGGCCTCTCCCCGGGAATGGTCCCAAGTCGCCCCACCCAAGCCAGCCCCGCCCCCACCCCGCCCCCGCGCCCCCCTGGCGCGCAGCCCAGCGGCCACGGAGCTCATTAGCGCAGCGGCAGCCCCGCCGAGCTCGCTTTAATTGGGGCCGGCAGGACGTGAGAACCCGGGGACCCCGTGCCCGGGCTGGGGGGGAGGGGGCGCCCGCCCCAGCCGCCCGCAGCCGCGGCCCCGGATTAGCGCGGCTCAATGGCCCCAGCCAGCGGTAATTAAAGCTGCCCGCCCGCCCGCGCCCGCGCGGCCGAGCGCAGTGTGCGCCCCGCTCCCGGGGCGGGGCCTGCCCCAGCGTCCGCCCCGGGGGGCTCGGCCGACAGGCCGTCACGGGGTGGCGGGGTCTGGCTTCTGAGCGCGATGTGAACCTGCCGGCGCTCCAGCGCCCTCCCGGAACCGCTGCAGGCTTGCCGCTGCCTCGGGCCTCCCAGCAGCTGCCCCAGAGCCCAGCGAGGTGGCTGGACACCGCAGCCTGAGACTCAGCCCCGGCTGAGCCCGCGCCGGTCCCTGTGTGTGCTGGGTGGGTCCCAGGGGGCTAGGGGCTGCAGGACACCATGACCTTGGTTTCTCTTGACCTCCCCTGGGGTTCCCTGCTGCCCAAGGTCCACACCTCGGGGTCCTGGGGCCTAGAGGAGGTTCAGGCTGGGATGGAGGGCCCACCCTGGTCCAAAGAGGGGTGTAGGTGACAGTGCCGGGGTGTACCCCAGAAGAGCGGTTCCAGAGGGTTCCTGGGGGACCCTGCTCTGGGCTGACCCCTGGGGGCAGGTGGTGAGGCTGAGTGAGAGTCTGGGGGAGGTGGGCACGCAGCGGGCAGAGGAGGGGGTGCGGCTGACGCACGAGGCCTGGGTGCCTGGCTGCTGACGTCCGCTGTCCGTGGGAAGAGGAGGGCCCGGGGGTCCTCGCTGCAGACTGGCCCACGGTGGAGTAGCTCCCGCGGCCGGTCACCCCCACGCCAACCCTGTCATTACTCGATCGGGTTTCTCGCTGCAAACCCCAGGCTCCATGTGGTTTCTCCAGAGTCACAGGATCTGGCCAGGCCTGTCCTTGTCCTGGCCAGGGGGGGTGGGGGCCCCTGGAGGGGGTGTCTCTCCTGCCTTCTGCCTTGCCCAGAGGCGAAGGGGTCAGGGCTGGTCCACACCTCCCTCGGCCAGCAAAGGCAATGTTCCTGGACTCAGCGTCATCCCTCTGGGGGCCAGGAACCAGGGAGACTCTGTCTTGGGCCTCCCACAGCTCGGGGTGTCCCTTAAAGCCCCACGGGCCCCATGCCAGGACCGAAGCTGGTCCCGAGCCATCTAGGGCCCAGGCACGCGGTGGGGGCCCGGGGCGATGCAGGAGCAGAGCTTTGGGCCCAAGGAGCTGGTGGCCGGGTGCCCCCAGAGTCGGCCCTCCCGCAGTGGGTCACGGAGCCACTCACAGTGGCCCCCCTGCCTGTGTGTGCTCAGACCCCAGCACCTGCAGCGCCCACCTACCCATCCAGCAGGCCTGCCGAGCCCCGGGCTCCCCCACCCTGGCCCCCATGGGTGCTGGGCGGTCACGGGAACGGGGGCTGTCAATGTTTTACCAGCAGACTTGAGAGGCTGTCCTGACTCGGGGTGGTAGCGAGAGTGGGGCCCACGGCCGCCTGGGTCTGGTTTGGCCACATTTTTCTCTTGGGAGACAGGCCTGTTGCTTCCTCTGCGAACATGTTTACTCTTCCCAGGGCGGGGGTGCTGGCCTCAGCACATGAGCCTGTGTGTGCATGCGTGTGCATGCGTGTGCATGTGTGTGCAGGTGTAGCACATGGGGCCCTGGGCTCGGGTCCCAGGGGGCAGGTGGGGCTTTGAGCCAGCCCCCAGCCCCTGATCAGTAACTGAGAGAGGCGGCCCAGTTCAGGCCCCACTGGGAGTGTCAGGACCCCCCCCATCCCAGGAGGCCTGCCCCCTCCCCATCGACAGCTGCCCCAGCCAGGCAGGGAGCTGGGGGAGGGTGAGGAGGAGACCCTGGGTGAGGGAGGCTGGGGCCAGGGCCCCCCACGGTGTGACCCCGCCCCGCACCTCAGTGTCCCCCTCTGCGAAGTGGGGTAACAGCACGCCTCCGCGTGACGTATGCTGAGTCAGGTGTCTCGGGCGTCTGGCGCTCAGCCCCTGTGTCCTCCCCGTTCCTCTGCACCCCGCCACCTGCTGTCTTCTTTGGGGCCCTCTCAAGAGTCACCGACCAAAAAAAACAAACAAAAAAAAATAGTCACCGACCCAGGGCCCAGGAGCTGTTTCCAGGGAGAAGGTGCAGCCCCTCCCCTGGAGAGGGGTGCTCATCTCCCTCCAGTGTGATCTGGGGGCCAGGAGCCGGCCGCCGGGAGCGCGGCCAGGGGAACCCCGCGCGGCCAGCAGGGAGAAGGCCACGCGGGGCCTGGGAGGAGCGCAAGGCGGGAGGGAGGTGTGGGCCCACCAGCAGGAGTTCCAGGAGCTGCGCGGGGGTTGCGGGACTCTCGGCCAGGCCGCCTGGCCCTTCGGCCACTCAGAAGCTTTGCTTTGGCCGGAAGGGGTCCGGGGCTCTCCCCGGTGATCTTCAGAAGCCAGGCAGGAGGGTGGGCTCTGTGGGGTGGGCACCCACGGCCACCTTCTGCCCGGGGCCCCTCCTTTCCCAAGCAGGCCGAAGGCCTGATGAGGCTGGACCCCAAGCGGGACGGGTGGGGAAAGGCAGACGGCGGGGTCCCGCGGGGGAGGGGTCCTCCACTCCCCTCCCCCAGCCCCCGCCCCTCCCCCACTCCCCTCCTCCCGTTCCCCCGCCCCTCCCCGGCCCCGGTCCGGCCTGCGCGGGGGCGGGTCGGCGGAAGGGGCGCCCCGGGCGCCGCTCAAAGGGCCGCTAATGTTCGCTAATCCGGGCCTTTCAGGCGGCCGCGGCCCCGGCTGTTGGCCCAACAACAGGCGTCTGAAAGGGGGGCGCGGCGGCCGCTGCCCCGGCCGCCCCGCCCCCGACCCCGGCGGCCCCGGGACCCCGGGCCGCAGGACGGGCCGCAGGTGCGCCCGCACCCCCGGGGGAGAAGCGACATCCCGGGGAGGCCGAGGCGGGCCTGGCCCGTCCTCTCTCTCCGGCGGCGCGGCGGTTCCCAGGCCCCGGGCGGGGCGCGGGGGCCTCCCATCGCAGACGGGCCGGGCCCCTCCGGAGCGTGACCCCGGCTTTCAGCGCCGCCCCTGGCCCGGCCCCAGCGCCTCGTTAGGGATTTAATTAAGGAGCCGCCGGGGATTTGCATAATCTCCGAGCCGGGCTGGGAAGCCCCGGGTTTGGCGGGGGCGGGGAGGAGCCGGCCGAGCTCCTCTGCGGGCTGGGGTCTCCCAGTCCGACGGGCGCACGGAAGGGGCCTGGACCTGGCGAGGGGACAGGTCAAGGCAGGAGGACGCTGTCGTACTGGAGCCGCCCTGGAATTCCCCATCTCAGCCAGAGGGTCCCTCCTCCTCCCCAGCTGACCAGAGAGCTGTGGACTCAGCTGGGCCTGGGCCCCCAGGCCAGGCGGGCGGAGGGAGGGCGCCCCAGGAGGGGCCGCGGGCACCCCCCGCCCTGCCCCCAGGCAAACAGCGAGTGCAAACATTCCAGCCCCTGCCGGGCCCTGGGGAGCAACAGGGCCCGCGCCTTCCCACAGGTCCTTGGCGCCTGCCCCCGCGGCTGGTGGCCGCCTGGTTCTGGGGTTCCGGCCGTCGGTGGGGGAGGGGTCAGAGCAGAGTGGTGGCAGACGCTGGGCATGCCCTCCTGGTCACCGTGCCTGTCTTGCAGAGAGGGCAGGGACCGGCCCAGCACCCCCCTTTATGGCTGGAGCGTGTGCTGACCACTAAGAGGTGGTTCGGGTAGGAGCGGCCCCAGACAGGTCCTTGGACCCTGGCCCTGAGCGAAGAGGTTAGAGAGGAGCCTGCCTGCCCGGCCGGCCTGCGCTTAGGCCCTCGGGGTCAGCAAGGCCAGCCCCGAAGGGCTGTGTTCCCAGAGCCTCTGTCTCTCCGGGCAGTCCCGATCCGGGAGACTGAGGCTCTGGCAAGGGGTCGAGGAGGGTGATATGGCCTGACCCCGCTGCCCGCTGTCACGGCAGGCGGGACAGGAGTGCCATAGTGTGGCCGCGGGAGGATGGCCAGGCCTCAACCACGGCACCGGCAGCTCCCCTCCCAGCGCCTGGCACCTGACTGCCCTGTGGGCATTCCCACAGCCTTCAAAGGGCACTGTGGGGCCTGCACGGGCAGGGCCTTTCATCTCGTGGGTGGCCAGCTGGGGGCTGGCTGATCCCGGGGGTTAGAGCCACCTCCCAGGCCCTTTCCCTGGCACCCTCCTGGCACTTGGCCCGGCCTGGGGTCTGCCCTCTGCTGACGCCCAAAGCTCCGCTCCTCTGCACACCGGGGTGTCGAATCCAATCTCAGAGACAAGAGTTCTGGGTGAAGTAGAACAGGACAGCTTTATGCCTTTGCCAGGCGAAGGGGGCCACAGCAGGCCAATGCCCCGACAACCATGCGTCCCAGCCGGGGGGAGGTACTGAGCAGTTTTATAGGGATTGTGCAGAGAGGACGTGGTCAGCGGGTGGACACTCTTCTGGTGGTCAGTGGCGGGGCGCGTAGGCGTCAGCATCGTCGACCCTGACGTCTAGTTCGTGGGGTCTGCATGCCTGTGGGCAGCTCACCGCGGTTAAACGTGAACTCCACCTGGAGGGGGTTCTGTGTCTGCGGAACAGCTCACAGATCCCGTTGCGTGGACCTGCTGGTGGGGAGACAGGCTGTCACCCCATGTCTTCTCTTGCCTGTTTGTTTCCCCCTGGTCTCACGGCCGCTCCCTCCCTAATGAACTGCTCGGACCTGCCCACTGGACCTCAGGAAGGGGGACTGGAGGCTGAGTGAAGGCTGGTTCCTGTCATCAGAGGCCCGGGAGCCCCGCAGGCCCTGGCTCCCAGGGTCTCTGCGTCAAGAGCCTGCAGTGCCTGTGAGGCCGGAGCGCCTGGAGCCCTGTGCCTCGAGCCCCGCTGCTCCTGAGCCCTCGGGCCGGTTCCTGCTCCTCATCCACGGCCCCACGGCCCTCCCCGAGCCCTCACTGGCCCACCCTTCTGCCCTCACTGGGGGTCTTTTTCGCACGCTGTGGTCTGTCCTCACTGGGTGGCTGGCCCCACCCTGGCCTGTCTCATTTTTGGGACCCCACTCTAAGTTGCAGGGCAGGTGTGATGAGCGGTCGATGCCCCAGGGGGTTGCCATCTGCAAAGGGCTGTGTGACCCCCGGGGAGCCCATTTCTGCAGCTGGGAACCACCCCCCACCCCCACCCTGCTTCCAGATCCCCAGAGAGGACCGGCGACTGCTGGGTGGGCCGGGCACATAGGTGCTCGCTCCGACACTGGGCTGCCCCGTGCTGGCCTAGGCCTGGACCCCAGGGGCTGCACTGTGGGGACCCCGCCCAGGCCCACTGTGGGGCGTGCCTGTGAGTGACCTCCCCTCTGCCGCCTCCCAGAAGGACGGCGGGGGGCAGGACCCCGGTGGGGGGCTGTGGTCAGTCTGAGCCTTGGTGCCCCATTTCAGCCTCGTCAGTTCCAGGGGGCATCCTCTGGGCTGGGTGTGAGGTTGGGAGCAGGGGGCAGTGTAAACCAAGCCTGGCAGGTGGGCTTGGGGACCCTGGTTGTCCCTGGAGCTTTGCCAGGGCCCCTGGAGAAGAGGAGCTGCCTGGGTACAAGTTGGGGTCCCGGCAGGGCACCTTCTTCCAGCTCTTGGTGCCCCTGAAAACCTACACTCACCTGAGGGGGGCTGGGGTCAGGAGGGCGCCGGCTGCCAGGACTGGAGGGGCCGGGGGGCCGGACGGGACCTGGCAGGGGACAGCCCTGGGCCAGTCTGACGGGCACACTGGAGCAAGGTGGGGTGCCAGTTCACAAGGAAGCCCGCCGGGCCCTGTGTTCAGCCAAGGTGCCTGGAAAGCCCAGAGGAGCCTTCACCCTGCCCCAGAGACAAGCCAGGCGCTGTCCTGCGGGGCACACGGACAGACAGGCGGGCGGCTGTCACCCGGCAGCGTGCGGGCAACGCGGGGCTCCAGCTGCGATGCCCGCTGTGGCTTTATGGGGCTTGGAGTGATGAGGGGGGCGCTCTGGAGGAACCGGGGGGCCCAGGACCCCTCTTGGGGAGCCCCTGCAGGGTCAGGCACCTGGGGCAGCAGGGCCAGAGACCACGAAGGGCCACCCTGGAGGGGTGACTCGTGGGAGCAGCCCGCCCACTGCCCCGGGGTTGCCTCTCGCCCAGCAAGCCTGGCCCTGCAGGGAATGGAGATGAGCCCACTCACTTCCACTTAAACTGTCTAAATATTATCCCAAGCTGCTCCATGGCCCCCTCCCCGGAGCTGGAGCTGCCAGCAGTGGGTGGAGGCCTGGCCGGGCTGGGGGACCCCTGAGGGCAGCCTGAGGTTGTGGCCCCGGGCGCCGCGGCTCTGAGGGTCAGAGGGGTCTGCCGGTCTGACCCGGGGCTGAGCCAGGGCCGGTGTCTCCCCCCCCAGCTCTGGGTGCAGGCCCCGTGGGTTCTGGGAGCAGCGGGGGCCTGGCCGCGTCTCAGGCTCTGGGGGGCTCAGGCGAGGCCGCCGCGTGCCCCCTGGGCTGGGGCTCGTCCCTCTTGAAGGGGCCTTTCTCCCGGCCCCGGGTGCGGCGGAGCCCCCCGCCCGCCTGGTGCCCAGGTTGGCTGCCGGCGCCTCGCGGCCGGCCGGCCACAGCCCTGATGTTGCTTTAATAAAACAGAGTTTTTCTTTCGTGCGCAGCCTCCAGTGGTGAAAGGGCCGATTTACGGAGCGCCGCACCCCCCTGCCCCTCCCGCCGCGGTGGCGCGGGCCGGCCGGGTAATTTATAGCTTCTTCGACGCGCACTCGCCGAGGCCGCATGACTGGGGCCATTTATCCCGGCCCCCCCGCCGGCGGCCGCGAGCACGCCCTCCCGCCCGGCCCGGCGCCTTCCCTGTGAGGACGGTGGAAACCCCGCGGAACCCCAGGTGGAAACAGGCCGCCTGCTGGTGCCCAGCGGCCCACGGCCACTGCCCGGATGGCCAGCCCTGACAGCTTCTCCGTCCAGTCAGCCGGACATCAGGTTCCCCCGGGAGGACCGCCAACCTGGAGGAGGGGACCTTGATCATATCCCGGTAACGACAGCCTGCTTGGAGGCTTCCAGGTCCAGGACGGGCCTGCGGCCAGGACGTGGCTTCACCCATTGAAATGGCCGGTGTGTGCGGGGCGCCCTGCTCACCCCGGACCCCCAGCCCGAGGAGGACAGGGAGAGGGTGCCCGTTCGGGGCCAGGCCTTCTCTGAGAGGCACTGGGGTCCCTGGAGAGAGGCTGAAAGTCAGGACCCCAAGCAGGGGCATGCTGTCGTGGGCAGGACTTGGGGGGTTCCCATGGAGGCCCCAGGCTGTGACCAGTTCTCTTAGAGGGGCTTGCTGCCCACGGATGTGGACATGGCTGCCACACACGAGTTTGGGGGCGTTTGTAGGTCCAGGCCCTGCTCCGGGTCGGCACACACAGGCCTGCAGGCACGCACGAAGTGTGAGCGCAGAGGAACACGGACGGGATGTGGGGACGCGGGGACTCACAGGAATGAGGACATGGACGGCGTGCTGCCTACGCGTCCGCGCCGTGATGGACATCCTGGTCTGTGCCCTGAGACAGCGAGGGTCACGCCGGCTCCTGGTCCCACCCCCCGTCCAGCCTCCGCCCCTGCTCTCAGGCCCACCCCTGGAGTCCTCCTCGAGTCTGGTCACCCTGTGAATACTGGGGCGCCCCCAGATGGACCTCGGCCTTCTCCCCCACACTCCTGGGCCACTGCAGGGGCTCCTTGCGTCCACCTGGCCCCTGTGGTCCATTCAGTGGCCTAGCCCCTGGGAGACGTGGGCGGCTTCTCTGCCGAACTCCAGGCCCTCCTGGGCAGGACCACACGCAGGATGGTCAGGGTGCCCCCAGACCCCCACTCCATCACTCACTGAGGAGCGTGGCAGACGCCCACCCACACCCGGCATCCTCCCCAGGGTGCGCCCATCTTGGAGAGACGGAGGCAAGGTGGCCAAGAGGCCCCTGAATGGTGCACAGGGAGGCGGCCACTGGCCTTCTGACTGGCTCATGCTGCGGCTTGGGCCCGCAGAGGGCTCTGGTTTCCCTCTGCCTGGGTGTGCTGCAGGGGCTTTGCGTAGGAGGGGGTGGTCCCCCCTCTGCAGGTGACACTTGGCGGGCGGGGTCACAGGCCAGGCAGCAGGGAAGACCGTCCACAGCATGGGGCGGGCAGGGTCGGGCTGCTGCAGGTGGGTGTCTGGGGCTGTCCGGGGCCTCCGTCTCACCCAGCGCCGCGGGCAGGGGCCTGGGAGTGGGCTGCCCAGGCTGGGGGCATCCGAAACCTGGGTCTCTTTGGAGGAGAGACTTTGCCCTTTGTTCCCAGCCTGTTGGCCTGTTGGGGTCAGTGGTGGGACCTGGCAGCGTGGGCAGCCCTAGGCGAGGGCCTGACGGGGTTAAGCGGCTGCCTGCGCCCCCGCCGTTACAGTCGGTCATTAAAACCCCATCTCCCGCCTGTGTCCCGGCCCTCCTGGGGCCTCCCGGGCCTTTGTCTCATTTTCTAAGAGTCTGACAGGATTGGCCCGGTGGGGGCCCAGGAAGCGAGGGACATGGCGTATAAAGCCCCCTAGCTCTGGCGCCTCTTCTGCCAGGGTGCCAGCCCGGAGCCGCTCCCAGGACACCCTCCCCGGGGGCTGGCACGGGCCAGGCCGGGCGGGCGGCCCCCCAAGCCCAGCCTGGGGTGGATCCGCCCCAGCCGCACCCCCCGGCCACCCCTGGGCTGTTCCCAGGCCCGTGGCGGCAAGCCCCCAGCCCCCCGCATTTGCCCACGCTCCACTGAAGGTTGCTAGGAGCCAGGCGGGGGTGGGGGCGTGCGGCGGGCGGAGGACCCGGGCGGGGGGCGGACGCCCAGGGACAAAGCCAGCCTGTGATTAAGTCATCTGCCCGTCAGCGCCCCGCGCTTCTCTCCGGCCAACAGAGGGCCACTCCTGCCACGCCCTGTGGTCCCTGCGAACCGCCCCCCAGCCCTATGCCCCCTGGCCAGGCTCAAAGCCCCCCACCGAGGTCCGGGGGTCTGCCCCTGTCCACCCTTCCCTGCCGTGCAGCTTCCAGTGCCCAGGTGTCCCTGGCACTCTCCTGAGGGCGACCGCAGCCAGGACCCCTGGCCTGGGACCCCCAGCAGTTCTGCAGGCGGAAGGCCCCGGGCCCGGACGCCCTGTCCATGCACCCCCAGCCCTCTTTCCAGCCCCGCAGCCTGAGCTCCGTTCTGAGCTGGGGGTGCTGCCGCGGGGCCCAAGGAGTGGGCCGGTGTGGGTGGAGGGCCCCCTCACCTAGAGGAGGCGTGGGGGTCGGTCCACGAGCCCCCCGCTGACCTTTCTTCTGCTCCCAGTGTCTCCCCGTCCCCAAGGAGGGCCTCCTGGGGGGGCTGGTCTCTGTCCCACCTCCAGGGAGGGGGATCTGCCTTCAGGGCCCTGCGCTCTCTCTGCAAAGCCCCCCGCCACTTCAAAGGAGGAGTCCAGCCTGGGGGGGACCCTGGGAGGGCACCAGGGCAGAGGGGGCACAGGAAACCACGAATCCGCGTCTTCACTGCCTCTCACCACTGGGCACCTACAGGGCGCTGACCCTCACCAGCGGGCACCTGCGGGGCGCTGACCCTCACCAGCGGGCACCTGCGGGGCGCTGACCCTCACCAGCGGGCACCTGCGGGGCGCTGACCCTCACCAGCGGGCACCTGCGGGGTGCTGGCCCTCACCAGCGGGCACCTGTGGGGTGCTGGCCCTCACCACCAGGCACCTGTGGGGCGCTGACCCTCACCACCGGGCACCTGTGGGGTGCTGCTCCAGCCACACCAGGACCTGGGATCCCCACTTTGGTCCCCAGTTAGCAGGTGTCCCCAGGGAAGCTTTTGCTTTTCCAGAGCCAACTCGGAGTGGGGGCGCCGTGGGCCCTGAAGGCACCCCACCCCTGAAGTGGGCACCGTTCCCTCTGGGCCTGCCCCGGATGGGTGGGATCTCCGCCTGGGCTGAGCCCGGTCAGATGGGGTTTCAGGATGGGGCGGAGACTTCCTGGGATTTGCTGCTAATCAGGGCCTTGGGCGGGGAAGTTCATGTGTGGCTCCAACAGGTTATCTCTGCCTGGGAAAGGGGCAGGGTGGGGCCCTGGGGGGGAGGGGGGCACCGAGGGCCTCAGGCGGCCTGGGGGTGAAAAGGCCGGTGGGGCGGCTCCGCAGGTCGGGGACCCCTGGAGGGCCTGCCAGCTGGGAGGGCTCCCACGTGTGACCCCTTCTCCCCAGGAGACCCCTCTGCCTGGGGGACGTGTGAGGGTGGGGGCAGCCCTCCCGATCCCCGTTCCGCTGCTCATGAGGCAGGGAGTGGGGCTGGGGTACAGCTGCAACCTGGGTCTCGCTAGAACCCTGCTTCCCATCCTGGGACTCGCGGTCGCTTGGCGGGCAGTCCCGGCTCAGGCAGAGGTGTGTTCTGGGCTCGGCCCCCGGGTCCCGGCCTCTTTTTCCGGCTCCATCTTGTGCGGGCCGGGGGTCAGGGAGGCCGAGAAGAGCCTGCCCGCCCTGCCTGTCCCCATCCAGCAAGTGTCCACTCTGCAGCCCCCAGGGTGCCCCGCAGTCACGGACGGGCGGCCCCCTCACAGGTGTGCCCCAGGGTGGGGGAGCCCCACGTGTCCGGCCCTCCCCCTGGCCTCTGAGTGCTCCCGAGGGGAGGACAGGAGGCAGCCGTCCTTAGCCAGCCCCCTCGAAATCCATCTGTGGGGGGACACCTTCAAATTGACTCTCTCCCTCGCGGCCTGGCTGGAGTGGGTGGCGGTGGTGGAGCTGGCAGAGGCTGGAGGCCTGCGGTGCAGGGGGAGCGGGCTGTGGGTGGAGATGTCAGCCCTCGAGCCCCCGCGGGTGGGGAGCGGGGCGGGGGGAGGGGGATGCTCTCGAGACACTCAGCCCGCGCCTGCTGCTACCTCCATCCTGCCGAGGCCTGTCCCGGCCCGGCCTTCCCAGAACCCCAGGCTGCAGGGCTGGGTGGGGGGGTCTGTGCCCCCCCTTGTTCTGGCAGGAGCCTTCTGTGAGGTTCCCCCACCCCGTGGGCCTGAGGCAGGCCCAGGCCAGAGGGGTCCGTTTAGGCCTGCCCCAGGGCCCCGCGACACAGAGGGACGCGTCCCCTCCCCTGATGTGGCCCGGCTGTTCCAAGGTGAGCCTCCCTCAGCCTCGGGGTCCCAGGCTCTCCCCACATGTGCGGGCGTGTCCCGGGACTGGCTCTCACCACGTTCCCCCCTGGTCTTGGCCCCCAAGTCTCACCCGACACCTGCCATCTGCCTGGGGAGGCCCCCCGCCCGCCTCCCCCCAGGGCAGAAGCGCTGGTCTCCAGCGGTGCTTGGGACCCTGTGGGGCAAGGTCAGAGGATGAAAGTGAAAATGAAAGTCGCTCCGTCGTGTCCAGCTCCTCGCAGCTCCTGGGACAGCGCGGAGCGCGGTCAGCAGGTGTTTGTCAGGTGGGCCGAGGGCCCCGGGAAGCCCTCGATGGGTGCTGGGTCCAGCGGTGAGGTGGGGTATGGCGGGCAGAGGAGGGGTGTGGGGCTGGGGGACACAGTGGGTCCGTGAGGCCGTGGTGGGGGCGCGGGGGGGCCGGTGCAGGCAGCTGCTGCAGGTGAGGAGACGGGAGTGGCTGGTGGGCACGCGGTGCAGTGGGTGGACGGGTGGATGGTGGGTGGAGGGCTGAGTCCCTGGAGGACGAGCATGGAAACAGGAGCATGTCTCCCAGAATCCTGGAGCCCCGCGTGGGGTGAGGGTGGTGTTCGGAGCTGCCACGGAGGCAGCAGGAGTCCCAGGGGACAGAGCGCCTGGCCCGATCCACCCGCCTGCGGAGAGGGTGGCCGGGCACCTGCCTGGGCCTGGCGGCCTTGGGGGTGGGGCGCGGGGGTCCCCAGGAGGGAAGCGCCGGGAGGGGAGAGTTTCCAGGCTGGCTGGGGCTTCCGGCCCCGGGAGTCCAGGCCCCACCCAGGGACCTGGAGCAGAGTTGGGACCATCGGCGGGCACACAGGGGGTGGGGAGCACCTGGCCTGCCTCAGTGGGCCCCGAGGACTCCCCTGCTGTTCCTGCTCCCAGTGGGCACAAGGCCGAAGGATGATGTCACGTCTGCAGCGGGGGCCCCGGGGCCTGGCACGGGCCCCCACCTCAACCCTGCCAGCCTCCGCACCCCCAGGTCACCCCGGGGTCACTGAGTGGGCGGGCACCGTCTCCTGGGCAGCCTCACGTGGTCTCCCTGAGTCCCCAGCCTCCTCGCTGGGCAGGGGCAGCCTGGCTGGGGGCCGAGCCCGACCACCCTCTGGAGTTTGGGGTGGTTTGTGAGGAGACAGGCCAGGCTGGGGGGCAGACATTGAGGGTCAGGGGGGCGCCTCCCCCCTGGAGCAGGAGCAGGGAGGCCGAGGCAGGAGCCCAGGACGCCGGGGTCCCATGGGATGCCGCCAGCCCTCTGCGCCCTGGACACTCTGGAGGGGACCGTCTGCTTGGTGCCCACTTGCCGGCAGGCGGGGCACTGAGGCTGGGCACTATCAGGGCCAGGGGAGACCCGCGGCGCTGGCCCCAGGCCCACGGGTTTGACGGGTGCTTGCCCCCCAGCGCCGGCCAGCCTGGCCGTCAGCAGCGCCCCAGAGGCACAGGGCTGCCCCTCGCACCCTCCTCCCACCATCTCCTCCTCAGAGGTAATGGGGTCCCCAGGTGGGTGCAGGGGCAGACATAAGATTGCGGCCCCTCAAGGCCCCTTGCCGTCCGGCCCATCCCGCCTCGCTACGTGGGGGCCTGTGGCCGCCCCACTCTCTGAGCAGGGCTGGGCTGGGTGGGGGTGCGCCAGAGGGCAGAGAGGGGAGTCCCAGGCAGATGACTGCTGCATCCACAGGCAGAGCCAGGAAGGCTGAGTGGGCAAACCTCATCAGAGGTGGACTTCTGAAGCTGCGTTGCTGACCGCCCGCCAACCTTCCTCATCCGTGGTCCGCCCTGTGCCTGCGCTGCTCCTGGGGGCTGGGTCTCTGTGTGCGTGCGTGTGTTGTGGGGGAAACCAGGGCCTCCGGCTGCCCATCGGTGCCCTCGGCCACGTCCTGACCACCCCAGGCCTTGGCCAGCCGCTGCTGGGCGTGTCCCTGCCTGGAAGGGGCCAGACAGGGCCTAGGAGACGGGCCTCTCCTGGGCAGTGTGATCCAGGCCCCTCCTGATCCGGGCCCTTGGTGAGTGGCACACGGGCTCCTGCTGGCCCCCTCTGGGGCCTGGGCCGGCCACCCTTGCAGCTTGGGAGGGCCCCCAGGTCAGGGAACTGGCCATTGTGTCAGGCTTGCGACCCAGCAGGTCCAAGCTCCAGCCTCCATATCTGCAGAACGGAAGTCACGACTGCCGATGGCTGCTCCTGGCCGGGCGGGGAGTGGGCAGTGAGCCCTGGGCCGCGGGGGCCACCGTCACCCCAGAGGGGCCCGGCCCCCCTCCCCAGGCCCAGCGTGGAGCAGCCGTCAGCGGGGTCCCCATCTGGAAATGATTGCGCCCGTGGCCCTCAAAGATATAATTAAAATATATTGGGTTTTTATGCTCCTTCCTCAGCCGGGGAGGAATCCAGGCTGGTTATGAAACTGGATCGCTCTGACGTGGGGCTGGGGCATCGCACGCACGGATGGCTGCTCTGAGCCCGCCGGGTCGTGGCTGCCCCGGGCCGCTGCCCCCGGCTGGAGGGGCCCTGTCCTCCTCCGGGAGGGTGGCCTGCTGGGCGGTGGACGCGAGGCCCCAGCTTCGTCCTCCCCTCCTCCCGGGAGCACCCCTTCCCTGCTGCTTCTTCATCCTCCAGACCTCATCCCTCGCCCCTGGGAGCCTCCCTGGCGGGATGGGGCCCCTCTCCCCCAAGCAGCCCACCTGGGCAATTCAAGGGGCATCTTGGCCCCCAGGGAGGGTGTGTGGCCCAGGGTTGGTCTGGGGTGTGCGGTGCCAGCCTCTCCTGCAGCCCAGGTGCCTCAGCCAAACCACAGGCTCCAGGCGTCCGGGGTCTGAGACCTGCCCAATGAAGCCCCCAGAGATGCCGGCCCCTGCTGGGGGCGCTCACGGAGCAGGTGTGTGCTGGGTGGGCCCTGGGGCCCTTCCTTCTCCAAGGAGCCTCTCTGACCCTCCCTCTGCTGTTCCCCTTGCGGAGGCAAGGGAGCCACAGGTCCCTGCCCCCCCTCCCCATCACAGCCCCTCAGGGAGGGGAAGGGGCAGCAGGCCGGCCCCCTAGACCCAACCCGGGACCCTGGCACAGGCCCCAGGTTGGGTGGGCCCCAGAGTGCACCACAGGCTCCGGCCCAATGGGGGCCCTGCCCACCCGCCCCGAGGCTGCTCTTCCGTCGGGAGGAGCCCTTGTCCCAGCGGGGCAGGCTGGATGCGGGCGGGATGGACGGCCTGTCCGGGTCTGGTGGGCCGTGTCACCCCGCCCCTAACCCGGGGCCGTGGGGGTCAGGACCCCGGCCCCTCCTATCTACCTTGCGGCTGCCGCCCCTCCCTGCGGGTCCCTGCGGCCCTGCCCCCGTCTCGCGTGGCCCCGGGGGTCACCGTCCTGGCCGGCACCTGCTGAGAAGCCTCCGCCCCCCACCCCAGGCTCCCCGGAAAGTGAAGTTGCGGGGTCAGCACTTGGGGTGGGGGTGCTCCTCTGAGAACTGCAGCCGCAGGGCAGCGAGGCCTCTGCGCGCAGGCTGGTGGCAGGACCCGGCCTGCCGGCCATCCTGTCAGCCTGGTGGGTCGAGGGGCCCTGTGAGCAGGTGGAGGTCAGGAGCCAGGGGGCCGGGTTTGAGGGGGGCCGACAACCCGCGTGACGGAGGAGCCGGCTGGGGAAGCCCTGGCACCCTGTCACCCGGCTCCCGCCCCCCCGCCCAGCCCCAGTGCGGGGGGGGGCCCCCAGTGTATCCTGGCCTCAGGCCTCCCCCTGGTCTGGCCGCAGGCAAGGCCCAAGGCAACTTCCTCCAGGAAGCAGGCTGTCCCTGGCCGGGGAGGGTGTGTCGGGCCTCCGGTGGGGCGCTGGGGGGCCAGACAAGCCTGGGCCGGGGCGAGGGCGCATTCCTGCTCCCCGAGCCTGCGGGGAGGGGGTTCCCAGAAGCGCGGGGAGGCCTGGCCAGCATCCCGCGGGGAGAGCCCCCGGCACTTCCTGCTTGGCAAGAGGGCGCAGGGCAGCAACAACAATTGTGCGTGCCCGCCCTCCTGGGCACCCCCCCCCCTCGGTTCCCCCTCCTGGCCTCCCTCCGCCCAGGCCCCGCGGCCTCCCCTCCGGGACGCAGACTAGACAAGGCCGGTCCCCCCACTTGCCGGCCCTGGCACCGCCGGGCGCCCGGTCTCTGCTGCCCACTGTGTCCTCCCTCGGCTCCCCCGTCTGGCCGTCTGCATGAAGACATGTGGGCCCGGAGCCCACCCCCCCAGGAAGCAGAGGAGGGCGGGTGACCAGGGCAGGGTGGGGGCGTGGCCGTGGGCGAGTCTCCTCGCCAAGGGGTGGGCCCTGTGGGGTGGGCCCCGTGCAGCCCGCCCTGCAGGGTCGGGGAATGAGATCACGCTCCGTGCGGGCGGGCTCCGGCTCGCAGGTTGGGACAGGTACCCGGCCGCACCCGCCCAGCCTGCGGCCCTTGGGCTGGGCTTGGCCGCCCCAGGGTACGCCGAGACCCTCCTGGCGTGGGGTAGGCGGGGCTTCACGTGCCACCTTCAGGAAAGAGGCCCCCGCCCGGCCTACCTGCTCCTCTAGGAAGTCCCCGGACCCCCAGGCCGGCCCACAGCGGTGCCCTCACGGAGAGGAGGGGGGAGTGGCCGGCCTGACGCGGAGGCCTAGGCTTCTCGGGCAGCGTGGGGTGGCCGGGCCTGGACGCTGCTCCTGGCTCTCTGCTCTTGGGCGGTGAGCAGAAGCCCCCTCCTGCCCCCTGAGGCCTGTACTGTGAAGGCGGAGGCGTTGACTCCTCCTTGGGTCCTCTAGATGCTGGCCTGGGGGTGGGAGTGGCATGCTCCTGAGAGAAGCCCCCACGTCCAACTGGAGAAGCTGGGCGTGCAGGCCTGAGCCTCCAGGCAGCGGAAGCAAGCAAGCCTGGCTGTGTGATGGCGGGGCGGAGACCGGGAGGCAGGGCCCCGGTGGGGCGGGCTGGTGAGGATGGGTGGCTCAAGGATCCTGCCGTCGGGGTCCCGTCCTGGCTCAGCTCTGTGGTGAGCCACCCGAGGACTGGATGCCGGATGCAGGAACGTGGGGACCCTGAGTTGGCTGCACGTGTGTTTCTGGTTTCTTGATGCCTGCCCGGAGTGGAGCTCGTGCGAGAGGCACCCCTTTCCTCGGGGCAGGAGGACCTGCCTGTGGCCCCGGCTCGTGGCGTGGGGCTGGATCCCGGTGGGAGGACTCACTTGCAGCCCTGGCCTGTGGTGTGGGGCTGGACCCCGGTGGAAGGCTGTCTTCCAGGCTCAGAGGAGCCTGTGGGTCCTTGGCCCGTGACCTCCTGCGGCTGGGAGAGGCTGAGAGGTCTGCCTGTTGTTCAGGAAGGGGCAGAGCCTGGCCAGGGTGCAGGTCCAGCCCCTCCCTGGGTCACCCCCGGAGCCCCGGCCTCTGGCCCTCGGGCACCAAGGACTCTCTATCCAGCTATCCTGCGTGGAGAGCAGGCACCCCAGGCCGGGAAGCCTGGTGGGTGGGGAGCCAGCATGCTGAGCAGGGGTGGGCAGGGTGCTGTGAGGACGTGGCCTGACCTTGCTGGCCGGAGTGGCCCCCGGGAGCTCCCTCAAGCAGATGCAGCCCTGCCTCCCTGCCCACCTCTGCCGCGGTCAACCCACCGACGAGCTCTGCGTTTGCCCATTCATTCCTTCATTCCTCACCCGCCCACCCGACCCCCAGCCAGAAAGCTGAGTCCACCAGGGCAGCGACTAGACGGGTTGTCCGTGCTGACCCCAGGGCCGGGAAGAGCGCGTGGAACCGGGAAGGTGCTAGTGAACTAAAGAACCAACGGCTGAGCGTGTGGAGCAGTCGTTGGATCTCGGGATCACACGCCTGCTGATGGCTGGGGAGCAGTGAGTAGGGGTCTGGACAGGGGTCTACCCAGAGTTCGCGGCCCCGAGCACCCCTGCTACCCGTTGGAGCTGTTGGGGACCCAGCCCTGGGCCCTGGGAGGGGGCGGGTGTGGACAGACAGGAGCCCTGGGGCCCCACCCCATCTGGGAATCACCCCTGAGCCAGGCACACGGGGAAGGGCGACCTGTCTGGGGGGACCCCTCGGGCCCGCTCGCTGTGACCCCGGTGCTCTGGGGGCCCCTCACCCTCCCCGCCCCACCCACCCCCCAGCTTCTGCCCACACTGGCACCTGCCAGGACAGGCCCTCACTGATGCCCTGTCCTGGCGAAGACCTGGTGGGCAGACAGCAGGTCAGGTCGGTGTTCCGCCCTGCGCTCCCATGGATGTCCACGGCGGCCACTCTGCCAGGCCTGGCCGGGCTCTGGGCCTCAGGCTCCGGCTCCCTTCACGATCCAGCTGCTCCGCCCCCGTCCCAGCCCTGCAGCCGGCTGGGCCTGTCAGCGGCCCCACTCGGGAGTGGGCACATGGGGGGTGGACAGACGGGAAGCAGGGCATGAGGAAGGAGGACAGGACAGGGCACCCCTGTGGGGACCAGGCCGCCACCACGTGGGGCACAGCTTCACCCACTCACTCACTGAAACGGGAGGGAAGGGGCCGGGCCACAGCAGTTTAAAGAACAACGGAGCCCAAGGACAGGAGATAAACTGATTGGAAACAATAGGTCCAAGATGGCAGAAGAGCTGACTTCCACTAGACCTTGAGCCTCAGAGCTCATTGTGATGGATCAGTAAGCTAAGTGATGCGCCCGCGGGTGCCAGGGCAGTTTGGAGGCCCACCAGGAAGGGTCACAAAGTGGGCAGTGGCCCAATTCCTGGAAATCCCCACCCTTCCCCAGGCTACCCAGAATACTCCGCCCACTCATTAGCCTATGCAATGCATATGTGCATCCTCTGACTCTCTGCACCCTCAGTTGCCTTTACCACTGCACCACCTGAAATAACTCACCCCTATAAACTCTGATAGCGCAGTCTGGTAAAGAATCCGCCTGCAATGCAGGAGACCCCGGCTTGATTCCTGGCGTGGGAAGATCCCCTGGAGAAGGGAAAGGCTGCGCCCTCCAGCATTCTTGGGCTTTCCTGGTGGCTCAGCTGGTAAAGAATCCACCTGCAATGTGGGAGACCTGGGTTCAATCCGTGGTTGGGAAGATCCCCTGGAGAAGGGAAAGGCTGCCCACTCCAGTATTCTGGCCTGGAGAATCCCATGGAGTGGATAGTCCCTGGGGTCGCAAAGAGTCAGACATGACTGAGCGCCTTTCCCTTTCAGTATAAGCACTAACAACCCCCGCACCCTAAGGCTGCTCTAGCCCTCTGAGATGACCCGGAGTCTGCAGGGCTTGTTTCTCTCTGAATAAATCCACTTCTTAGCTATCACTTTGTAGCTCACTGAATTCTTTCTGCCTTGAAACATCTTTAGCTTCATTAAGTCCTGAGACCAGGTGTGTGATCTCGGTTAAAAGTGGGACTTCTCTGTGGCCCGGTGGCCAAGACTCCGAGCTCCCAATGCAGAGGCCCAGATTTGAACCCTGGTTGGTAAGCTAGATCCCACGTGCTATGGCAGAAACTAACCAGGCACCCTGTATCGCTAGCCCTGATCCATCCTGTTCTCCCCACCCATTTTACCCGCAGATGTTTGTCCTCCGACTTTCTTGCTTAACTGCACTCTGAAAATGAGTGCCCTCTAGCTACACCTGACATTTACCCTTCCAAGACAACACTCCCTAACTCTCCCTTCCTCTGCAAGCAGTCTTCATTGCAGAAAGAATGTCACAGTGATGGTGACCCTGAGGACCCCCAAACCTGCCCTGGAATCACCCTAATGATCTCAGTGCCTCCAGGAGGAGGAGAATGCCCAACCACACCAACAACCCTCCTTATCTTCAGCCTGTTTTCCATCCTAAGCCATAAGACCTCTTCCAGCTTCCCAGGAACGGGCGCATAGTCTTGGAAGTGTCAGCTTGCTGTGGTCCCCTCTGCCTGGCAAAGTAACAAAGGCGCTCCCTTCAGTGTAGTCGCTAAGTCGTGTCTGACTCTTTGCAGCCCGGTGGACTGTAGCCTGCCAGGCTCCCCTGTCCACGGAAGTCTCCAGGCAAGAACACTGGAGTGGGTTGCCATTTCCTCCTTTCTACTCCTCCAAAACTCTGTCTCCATATTTACATTTAGCATCAGCGAACAGCGGCCGGTTTTTCAGCAACACACATGCTAAAGCTAAGCGTTCCCATGCCACCACTAAAGACCCCATGTGCCGCAGCGGAAATCAAGATCCCGCGTGTCGCGGTGAAGACGGTGCCCAGCCAAGAGAGAGAACGGGGTGGGGGGAACTGCAGGGAGAGCCCCAGGCTGTCTCGTGGCTCTCCTCCTCCCCATCCCGTCACTCACTCACTCACTCATTCGTTCCTTCACTTGTGCTCTTATTCACTCGCTTGCTCCTTCACTTATTCATCCATTCGCTCCCTCATTCACTCACTAGCTTATTGCTCGTTTCTTCACTCACACTCGCTCACTCGCTCATTCATTCATTCACTCGCGCTCTTATTCACTCACTCACTTGCTCATTCATTCACTCATTCACTAGCTCACTCATTCATTCACTCACTCATTTATTCGCTCATTCACTCACTCTCTTGCTCATTCATTTACTCACGCTGTTATTCACTCACTCACTTGCTCACTCATTCACTCACTCATTCACTGACTCACTCATTTATTCACTCATTCAGTTGCTCACACATTCATTACTATTTATTCACTCACTCATTCACTCGCTCACTTATTCATTCACTCATTCATTAGCTCACTCTATTCACTCACTCATTCACTCACTTGCTCACTTATTCATTCATTCACTCATGCTCCTATTCACTCACTCATTCACTCATTCATTAGCTCACTCATTCATTCATTCAGTCACTCAGTCACTCACGTGTCAGGTCATCCCAGCCACTGTCTACAGGAGCCAGGACTCACCCTTTCTCTCTGCTCTGGATCCAGGTAGGCTGCAGGAGGTCTCTGGGTACCTGCCCACCCATCCACTCATTCCCTCTACCAACGCTCTTGAACTGTCCTGTTGGTGCCCAGCACTAGGTCTGGGACAAAGGCTGTATCTCCACCTCAGCCCAGCCCACTGCTGGGTCATTATAGACGTGAAGGCCCTGAGTCTAGCACTTCGTGTGCCTGTGTGTCTGGCTGGGGGGGTGGGTGGTGGCAGCACTCACCCCTCTACGAGGGAGCCCAGAAAAGTCACTGGACAAGGCTGGGCTGGGGAGGAAGGTAGGGGGGCCCTGCTGTGGATGGTCTCACGGCCGCACCCTGGGCTTGCTCAGACCCTCGGTGGCGATGGTGTCGGTCAGCTCCCCGCCTTCCCTGGGCCTGGGCCCTGCCTGCTGGCCCCTGTGTAGTGGGTGGGCCTGTCCTCCACAAACGAGGGGCTGGGCCAGGCACAGGGGTCTGAAGAACAGAGGGGACTGTGGGAGGGCAGGACCTCGCCCCAGACAGCCGGGCAGGGGGCCAGGGAGGCGGCCCCTTGACTCCCTGTGGTGAGGGTCCCAGAGACCCGGGGGGCAGGGGCCGGGCTGGACCCTCGATGCGGTGCGGACCGCCCGCGGGCGTCTCAGGCTGGCCCAACACTGCCCCCTGCAGGTCGCCTGCGCTCCCGACTCCCAAGGGGCCACAGCAACCCCGTCAGTGCAATGGGGGGCTGGGCACCTGAGGGTCCGGAGAGCGGCGGCCGGGCGCCAGGGCCGGGAAGGGCATGTCTGTGCTGACACGGACAGCCCCGCGGGTGTGCCTTCTGCCCCGGGGACACGCCCCCACGCGGCCCCCGAGGACACGCCCCCACGCGGCCCCGGGACACGCCTCCACGCGGCCCCGGGACACGCCCCCACGCGGCCCCCGAGGACACGCCCCCACACACCCAGGCAGGGCCCGCCCCCCTCCCCCCGCATCCCACCCCAGGAAGCCCCCAGACAAGCCCCGGCTAAGTCAGGAGGGCCCTGCTCATGCCCTGCCCAGGCGGCTCCGGCTGCTCCCCACCAGCTCCTGTCTCCCAGTGACCCGGGTGCCGCTGGGCCCTCCCTTCTGGGCCCCCACCCCAGACTCAGGAACAGGAGCCCTGCACCGGGGCAGCCAGGGGCAGGGAGGGAGCTCTGGGGTCACGCCCGGGTCACACGGGCACAGACAGATGCCACCGGTGGGTTCTTCCCTGGGGGCAGGCGGTGTGGAGGGGTGGCCAGCCCCAGGGAGAGCGTCCCCACTTGCTCGGACTGTGAGGGGCTGAGGGGGTTTGGGGTTTGGCCTCCGCTGGGGGTCGCTATGCATGCAGGCAGTGCTTGACTGCGGGGAAGGGGGGGGGACCCGTGGCTGGAGTGGGCTGGGGTCACCCCCAGGAGTGTGGCAGGGGTGGGGACACAGAGGCTCAGCGGGGAGCCCTGTGGTCAGCCTACTCTGCCCAGCTCCCCAGTGAGAGGGCTGAAACGGCCCAGGCAGGCCATCTTGGGGGACAGGGGCCGGCGGTGATAGCCATGGACCTGGGCATCTCCATGAGGCAGGTGCCAGCCCGTGGTGGGTGTGGCCACAGCTGCCTGGAGGACAGGCGGCAGCAGGGGGCCTTGGGTGAGACGGCACCCCGCGTGGTGGGGTCATGAACTGCTCTGGCCTCCACTGCAGGGGACACTGATCCCACAGCCCCTGAGGCTGGAGGGTCACAATCCGGCGGCTGTCGCTGCCTTTTGGCCGCATCCTCGTGGTGGAGGCAGAGAGGCCTCGACGTGAGGACACTCGTCCATCCCATCACGGGAACCAGCCCTCAGCTTCCCCCACCGCCTCCTGATTCCATCGCCTTGGCCTTAGGACTCCAGCCCCTGAATCTGGGGGGCACGAACGTCTGTTCTGTAAGTGGGGTTCTGGGTCCCACCCCACTGCTGGGAGGGGTTCACTGACTGTGCGTCCAGAGGCGGCTGCCAGGGCTGGGCCCACGCAGCCTCCGCAGCCTCCTTGCTGGCCGACCCCTTCCCGCCCGGCAGAGGCCCCCGGCCATGGTGATGGCGTGCCGGGCGCAGGGGTGCGGAAGCCAGGGCTGGGGCTGCGTGCCCGGCTCGGGTCATGTTTACCCACAGGAGCCCGGTGCCAGGCCCCCGCCCGGCCTCTCGGCCCTGAGTTGACTCGGGCCCCAGGATAAACACCCATTCAGCTGCACAAGGCCCCTTTGTCCAGGGCGAGGCTGCCGGCCCAGGATGCTGTCCGGCGGCCCGTGTCCTCAGTGTGGCCAGCCGCCCCTTGTGGCCTTGTCCGGGCCCTGCTCAGAGGCCTCAGCTGGGGACAGGGCCCTGGGTGGCTTGTGGAGTGGCAAGCAGCAGGGGGCAAGCCTGTGGGCCTTCTCGGAGCGGCTGGGACCCCGCCGAGCCATGTTGCTACAGCTTTGGGGGCCCCCCCGCCCTCGCCAGGCACGCGCGGGAGGAGGGGTGGGGGGGGCCCAGCGCTGCAGGCATCCCTTGCCCACCCCAGCCCCTGCAGGTGGGCCCACAGACCCCTGGGCAAGGCGCGGCCAGCGAGGGCAGGGCCTGGGGTCGGAGGTGGCCGGCTTGGGCCTCGAAGGCTCAGCCTTGGGGCCAGCGGGGGTGACTCTGGTGGGAGACCCGGGACCCTGCAGCCCTGCCCCTGGCTGGGTTCGGGTGCTGAGGACGCCCCCCCAGGAGTTAAGCAGAGTTAAGGGTCCCTCAGGCCCAGCCCAGTGGCTTGGCCCTGACGTGGGAGCCGCGACAGCTTCTTGAGCACAGGAGGGCTGTGTATGACTCAGGTCAGGAGAGGCCTGCTGGCGGCTTTACTGAGGATGGGGGAGTCGGGGGACCCACAGGGGACCCCGCAGGTTGGACAGGAGGGACTCAAGTATAGGCCCCGGGAAGCCTGGGGCTGGGAGGAGTGGACCCCCGGTCCCCGCCCTTCTGGCCCGTGTTGGCCCCTCTGGTGACAGTGGGGGCCGCAGGGTCGCCCAGGGTGGGGGTGTGGGGTGTGGGTGGGCATCGCCGGGGTCCTGTCGTCCTGCAGCTTGTGGCCAGCAGCGACCCCTGGTGGCGGCCAGCATGCCACTGCAGCCCCCCAGGGGCCTGCCCTCCTGAGGGTGTCGGGGGCCTGCTGCCCCTGTGGGGACCGCCGCTCGTGTGCTGGTGGCCCCCTCCTAAGGCCAGCGCCCTGGGGTCGGGGTGGACGTGCAGACCCTGGGAGTGCCCTGCGGCTGTTCCCCGATCCCGCCATGAGGAGTAACAGCTCCAGAGGTCGAGCTTCCGTGACCGGTATCCAGCCAGCGGTCCGGCTGCATCCTCCATGGCCCCGCTGCCCTGAAGGCTGGGCCTGCTAGGTTCAGAAGGGTCCCCGCGGGCCGCCCGGCCCTCACTGCCCCCAGGCCAGGAACGCCCAACCCTGTCCCCACCCCGTGGGAAGGGGCCCGGAAGACGCACTCTGCGCCGGTGACCAGGGTCCGGTCGGCGGGGACAGCCTCGCCTGGGGAGCAGGCCGCTGGCACTGGGGGTGGACTCTGAGCCCCACTTTCAGACTGTACTTCTGAGCCTTTTGTCTGTCAGGAGCGGCGGATGTCTGTCTGGCAGGCCTCTGCAGGGAAACCGCTGTGGAGACCCCCTGCCCGTGTTGCCATGCATGGCAGCTTCCTAGGTCTCGGGACTGGGGGCTTCCAGCTGGGAGGGGGGGCAAGTGGGAACTGCCAGTTGTGCGACAGACCCCTCACCCCTGTGAGTGTCCCACTGCAGGCCTGCAGCCCTCCATGGGACACAGAGCCGACCCCCGCCGTGGCTGCTGTGGTTTCCTTTCTTCCACGAAGGCATTGGTCTGCGAGATCTGTGGTCGATACAGGCAGCGTCTACTCCAGCACCACGTGGCTGACCAGGCAGACCAGGGGGATTGGGGCCCACTCAGCCGACACTCAGGAGGCGCTGGCGGCCAGTCAGGCAGCTGCGAGGTGCAGGGCAGGGACAGGACGAAGTTACCAGAGGGACGGCGGCCGTGGTCAGGTCAGCAGAAACTGCCCCTTTAATGAAGACCAGGACAGCTCTATTGCTTAGATTTAAGGGAAACTTTATTTTTTTCCTAAAGCAACCAAGTTTAAAAACGAATTGAAAAAACAATTGACATCAGTAGAGAAGAAAACCCTAGACAGACAGACAGACAGGCAGACACATAGACACACACACAGGGAAGACAGCAAGGTCAGGGCCATTGCATCAGATTCTCTTCATCTTGGAAATGAGGTCGTCGCAGATCCTGGTCAGCTCATCATTCTCTTTAGTCTGAAGAGGAGAATTGGCCCCTGGATTTCTCACAGTGCTTGGAACCTGGAGCCCCCGAGCCACAAGGGCTGCCCGCTCCTGCCCCCTGCTCCATCCAGCCTAGGGCTCTGCGCCCACCTTCTGCTCCACCACCTTCTCCAGGGAGTGGACACGCATCTGCTCCTTCCTTAGGACCGCCTGCAGCGCCAGAGCATCTGTCTGGGCCTTGCTCCGGACCTGGGAGATCTCCTCGCTTGCCCTAGAGCAGCAGAGGGCCCGGCTGAGCCGTGGGTGGGGCCAGACACCCCGGCTCCTGCCCCCCCAGCTCCTGCCCCCCCCCCCCCACCCTGAGCCCCCAACCCAGCTCCTGCCCCCCGAGCCCCACGCACTGCTGGAGCTTCTCCTCCGCCTGGGCCTTCAGCGCCTGGTACTTCTGGGCTTCCTTCTCCACCCTTCCTATGTAATCCTCCACACACTTCTTCAGCGACTCTTCGTTCTGGAAGGAAGATGGACGCTGAGCCCCGAGCAGAGACCCAGCTCTCTGGGGGGTTCGTGGAGCAGCCGTGGTCGAGGCCACGTGGGAGCAGCCTGCCTGTTTCCCTGCAGACAGCCTAGGCCCCCCCGACCCCCACCCGGGACCCTGAGCGCCCCTCGGGGCCCTGCCATGGGGTTCCGTCCAGGCACTGTGGGGGAAACTGGTTCAGGCACCAGGCCCACGGAACAGCCTGTCCTGTTCCCCCAGCCCCGGGCTCTGGGGGCCGGGTGCACTGCGGCCCCAGTGGTGGGGGTGGGGAACAGCACAGCGGCCAGCACAGACCCACAGTCTCTGCACAGGCCCACACAGACCCCTCGCAGGCACCCGTGTCCAGTCGCAGTTAACAAGCTGAGAGCCCAGGGTGTGGGCAGAGGCAGGGCTGAGCCTGGCCCCACCTCCGGGCCTGCCTTCTCGCTTCTGCCAGGCTCCACACCAGGGCGCTCAGCCCCTCCTCCTGCAGGATCCCCACCGCCCCCGCCCCCGCCCCCAGGCTGGCCCAGCACCCACCTTGCGGTAGCCTTCGATCACCACCTTCTGTTTCTCAAACCGCTTGAAGAGGTCGGAGAACGACTTCTCCATGGAGTGCAGGTCTGCTGTCAGCTGCGCCTTCTCCTTCAGGACCTTCTGCATCTCGGTCTTGGAGAGCTCCTTCTGTTTCTGAGCCTCCTCTGGAGGAGAGACCAGCACCTCGGATCGCCGGGCGGCAGGGGATCTGCCTCTCTCGGGACCTCCCAGGGCGGACCCTCGGGGCTCCAAATGCTCAGAAAACAGCCGTCTCCACACCAGCTACGCCCGGAAACCGAGGCAGCTGGCAGTGAGCCCAGACCTGTCCCAAACTCGGGGCTTCCAGCCCGGACACGGCTGGTGCCCAACATCCACGGAGGCCACAGTGGGACGCACAGACCCCCCAACCCGCCCACCGCCTCACCCCGGATGGAGGGGAGGGGAGGGGAGGGGAGGGGAGGGGGAGGGGAGGGGGAGGGGAGGGGGAGGGGCACTCACCCATCACCTGGTACACAGTCCCCTCATAGCTGTCCATGATCTTTCTGTGGGAGGGGAAGAGAGGAAAGCAGAGGCGTGAGCCGAGCACCGCACGCACGCACGCACGCACGCACCCACGCACGTGGCGGGGGCGGCCACACTCACCCCATCTCTAGGAGCCTCCCCTCCAGCGCCGTGCACTTGCCCTGCAGCGCCTCGTTCTCCTTCTGCGTGGCCTCCACCTGCGTGGCCACACGCCTTCGTTGGCCCAGGTCCCCTCCCCCCCTCCCCCGCCATGCTTGGTGGATGTCCTGTGCTGGGGACACCTCCCAACACGGGCAGGGCGGGGTGGCCTGAGGCAAGTGGGAGGTGCTGGGAGCAGCAGGGTCCAGCCCAGGCCTCCACCCGCTTAAGACATCGCCCTAGCCTCGTGCCATCACCCAGTGAGGAGGCTGGGGGTCATCCCCCTGGGACAGCGCAGACCCTCATGCCACTGGTTCTGAGACACAAGTGGGACGGAAACAGGATGCCCGGCTGTGAACCACCCCGTTAGGGCGCGGCGGGTAGAGCCTGTGACTCTGCCCGCCCCAGCCCCGCGCTCACCGCCCTGTCCAGGTCCTTTTGGCTGTACTGTAGAACATCGACGATCGGCCCAACAGGCAGCAGTGGGGCCCCGGGCCTGAGGTCACATGGAACAGGGCAGGGCGTCTACCGGAGAGACCGGCGGGGCTGTGAGCTCCCCCACGCGGCCCTCCACCCCACCGGCTCCCCACAGCACAGCGCGGCCAGAGGCGACCCCTCGGCCCCCACCCACCCCATGAAGCCTTCAGATCTGCAGCACATGAAAGCCGGGCCCTTAGAACAAGCGTGTCTCTAAAGCAGACGGGACGAAGCACTTACGGGAACGCCCAGGGCTCCTGGGAAGTCCAGGTCAAGCAGCTGGGCCTCCCGGGGGCTTCCAGAGGAAGGCGCGTCCACACCGCGAGCACCGAGACCAGGAGAGAAGCCACCTGCCATCTGCGTGCGGCCGGGGCTCTCCTCGGAGGCCAGAGGGCCGGTGCTTGGGACAGGTGGGCCCCACGGCCTGTCAGGCGGCCTGCCTCTGCTGTGGGCACACAGGAGCACGCCAGCTCACTAACCAGGCCCCGGGGCGCCGTCCCCGCCCCCAGCCGCCCCTGCCGCTGGCTGGGCATACCTGCTGGGTGCCAGGGCCCAAGGACTGTCCTGCAGGAGTGGGTCGAAGTTGAGGTACAGTGACTGCTTCCTCAGGGCCGACTCTTTAAACTAAGAGGGAGGGAGCAGGGTCAGCAGCGTCCCCAGCATGCCTGCCTGCCTGCCCCGTCCCTCGGGGGAGCCCAGCACACAGGAGACGCCTCTGGGGCCTGAGCCAAGTGGTCTGGGGGCTGGGGCGGGGGGCTGGGTGCACTGAGCAGAGTGGCTGCAGCAGGGGCCTGGGGTGACGCCGCCTCCAGGGATGCAAAGCCTGCCCCTGGTCAGCGGGGCTGCGGCGACGCTGGATACTCACCGAGGACGCTCCAAACTGCTCCAGGTAGTCCACCTCGGCCCCTGCGCCTAGGACTGAGAGGGGGTCAGCAGCCGCCCCCACCCGCCACGGGCTGCCCGCCCCCCATGGGCCTCAGATGAGACATGGCCAGGTCAGCCATGTGCCCCCCAGCCTGATGCTTGGCCGTGCACAGCACCCCTTCCTGGGCTCCTGGACCAAGCACCCTTTGCTATAGAGCAAGGTTGCTCAGGGTGCCTGGGGCTGGAGGGTTGGGGGGGCGTGCTGTGCACCCCGGAGGCATCACAGAAATGTTCCTTGGGGACCAGGTTGCCCTGGTTGAGAACCACCATGGGAGGGCCTTTAATATCTGATAATCCAAACTCTGCTTAAAAAAACCCAAGGGTGACTCACGCCATAGACAAAAAATTTAAATTAACACCAAAATCCCAAGCAGCAATGGAACAAATTGGGTTTGAAAGTGGACATCTGTGCTTCTGAAGACACCATCAAGAAAGTGAAGACAGTTTTTGCAAATCATGTACCTGACAAGCAATTCTTATCTGGATTATATTAGAAATCGGCATAGCATAATAAAAAAAACAGTTCGAGTAAAACCAGGCAAAGAATCAGCAGATGAAGGTCAGGAGCACGCACACTGCTCACCATCAGGGAGCAAACCCCCCAGGCAGCCACCCTGGAGGGCAGCACAGGCTGGACCTCAGACCCTGCGGAGACGGGCTGGGTGGCAGCTCCATGAGCACACAGAGTGGGCCCCCGGGGCCTCTGTCCAGAGACAGACACGAGAGCACCTCTCCGGGCAGCCCACTCCTGAAGGCCAGAGCAGCTGGTGGAAGGAGACAAGGCGCCGTCCACGGCGGGGATGCTGCTTGGCCAGGAGAGAAGCCCTGACTCACCCTGACCAGAGGCAGAGTGTCACACAGTGACATGTGACACCAGGGCCCCTGCGGCAGAGGGAGGCGCCTTCCCACTCCCAGCCCTGAAGGCACGGTGAGGACCCCACAGAGACCCTCGAGCTCTCCCGGCCCTGAGGCCCCAGCCGCGCTAGGGGGGCTCAGCCTGCGCCCCCGGGATGGGCGGGCGGCTCCTCCTCCAGGGGCCTCGGTTCTCACAGCCCCTCCCAGCTCGGCGGCCTGCCACCTCCTGTGCCCACGCTGAGGATGGCGACCACGTACCCTCCACAGGGTCCCGGAACTGCTCCCCACTCAGGTCCAGGGTGGGCTCTGGCTCCCTCTCGGTGGGGGGCGTGGGGTTGGTGGGTGCAGTCGGTGGCTTGCTGCTTGGGCTGCCGAGGGGCGCCGACCCCCCTGAAGAGCCTGTGGTCCCCTCCTGAAAGGGAGGCCGGGGTCACTGCGGGGCTGGCTAAGACGAGGGGGTGCGGGGGAGCATGGGCAGTGGCATGCCCACCCCTCCCAGCCAGCTTCCCTCTGCCTGCGATGCCCTGCAGACGTAGTGCCCGCGCCCATACCTCACCCGCCGCTCCTGGGGTCCTTGTCCCGGGTGTGTCATCTGGGCACGCCTGCCTGAAGAGACGGGGTCAGCAGGGCCTGAGCCCACCCCCAGCTCTGCGCTGCTGGGGTCCTGCAACCCCTCCCCTAGAAGCCAGGCTCAGGGCTGCATCGGGGACCCCACAAAGCCACCCCCACAACTTCGCCTGCACAAGAATCGCTCCTCAGAAGTGGGCAAAGCACCCCGAGTCCATTTCAACTCAAGTAAAAGCAAAAATAAGTGAATCCTATGGCTACTAGGAAATGGCAACAGCAGCCAGCCCGGGAGGCTGGGGCCCAGGTTTGGCACTGTGCGCCCCTGGGAGTGGGCGGCGGGAGGCAGGTTCACTCTGGGAGGGAGACGCGGTGCTGGGGGGTATTCCTCAACCTTCCAGAGGCGCAGACAGCCCTCCTGGACTGCATGAGCACCCTACCCATCCCTGGGGGGCCCCGCAGCAGAGGGATGCTTCCCCACTGGTCCCCAGGGACTGCAGTGGCCCCAGGGCCCCCACCTGGGGAACATGTGGCACCTCTGGTCTCACATCTGCCCTGGAGCAGACGACCCGCCACTGCCAACCCATGCTCACCAGCTCAGAGACAAGGCCTCTGCGGTCTGGACGCTCTGGGGGTGCTCCGGGGGCCGGGCTTCTCCACCATCCACGGCCGGGTTACAGTCTGGGTCGTCCGGCTTGTCCCAGCTCGGGCTGCTGGACTCGTGGAGAGCGAGCTCACAACCTTTGCCCGCCTCCTGGGCGGCCTTTCCGGGCCTCGCCTCTGGTCTCCTCAAGGGGGGCTTGAGACCCAGGGTCTTCCCTTGCTTCCGCAGTGGGGGTGGCCTTCTGCTGGTGGCGTCAGAGAAGTCAAACTCCAGCCGGATGGGCCCGCTTCTCAGAGAGCTGGTGGCCTGGCCACTAGCCTCCTCCCTCCGAGCACCAGGGTGTGTGTCCCCTGCAGCCTCTCCAGGGCTGGTCAGGGCCATGTTCTTGCTGCCAGCGGCATCCATGGGGCCCGTGGGGGCCTCTCCAGGCAGGTCCACGAGGGGCTTTTCTCCAGGATGGGCACCAGAGGGTGAGGTGGGCCCAGCGGGGGGAGCAGGGACGCCTTCTGAGTCCCCTCCTGTAGCGCTGAGCGGGTCCTCTGCCGTGTCCCGGGATGCCACCTTGGGGGGCTGTTCTGGAGCCACGGGGCCGAGGGGCATACTCTCCTCCGAGGGCCTCGGGTGGACGTGCTCCTCCTGGGCGCACTCGGGGCTGCCGGGCGCTGGGCCTCGGGAGGCCTCAGGGCTTTCCACACTCTCTGGGATCTGCGAAGAGCTTGAGGGACCCAGGCTGACCAGGGGAGCTGAGGGGGGCCCACCAGGAGGCTGGTCTTCGGAAGCTGGTCTCACATCCTCTGAGGGGGGCTCGGTGTCAGCCGGTACTGGCTTCTGGAGAATTCCATGGGTTGTTTTGGTGTCTCTTTCCTTGGTGAACTGTTGGCTTTTCAGAAAGCAAACTTAGTTAACACTAAGGAACTAGTTAGGACTTTAGTTAGATTTTAGTCCATGTGAAAACATTAAATACAGAAATAAGCATTCTGTCAACGCCCTCCTTGGGATCAGCTTTCACAAGAACATTCCCACAAGTTAGCGTTGGCGGGCCCTGGAGACACAGGTGACAAGAGCAGAAGCCTGACTGCCGACAGTCAGAGTTGAGCTTCCCCACACCAGCCCACTTCCCCCTTCTGGCTGGGGACCACCAGCCACGTGGTCAGGGACAGTCAGTGCACACGAGGGTCAGCCTTCCCACTGGAGAGAGAAAGGCCAGGTTGAGGCTGAGGCCTTCAGGAGGAGCAGGACCCCGGCTCCCTGCGGCTGGAGCAGCTCAGAGCCGGCGTCTCAGCAGCCTGGCCTCCCTCTCCTCTTTGGGCTCTGATGAAACGACAGTATTTGATTCACTCTAATCTCATTCAGCTGAATTTCAAACAGAAAAGTAAAAACCTGAAGTTGAAAAGCAGCAAGGAGACCTGGGTAGAGGGGAGTCAGGTGCAAGGAATTTCCACCCAAGGGGAGGTGGAAATGCCGCCTGGGGACATCTTACTTGAGCGAGAGGTGAAGGGTATGCTAGAGATATTTTGCTTTTATACCTTTCTCTGCACATCTAAAATCTGTTTAAAAGAAAAAGGAAGCTTTAAACTGTGTAAGTCGGCAAAAGTCAGAATGAGGCTGACTTTTATGCCAGCGAGGCCCCTTCCCACTCTGGATTCAGTGGGTCCCTTGGGGGCACTCGCTGGGTAAATTCAGCCAAATCTGGGGTGAAAAGCCGCCACCAGGGTCCCTGTCTTCAGACAGAGGCAAGAAAGCCCAGGTGTTCACTGAGCTGACCACCACACCCAGCCAAACACCTAATGCCAGGTGAGGCTGCAAAGAAGCACCTGCTGGTCAAAGTCAAGTGTTTCCAACCGGATCCGTCAGACCGGCCGGCACAACAGCCAGCCCCTGTGCCTTCAGCAGCGAGGACTGTCCACGGTCCCCTCCCGGGCGGGCTGTGAGCACAGGAGGAGACTCCTGACGGGTGCTGACACAGCAGCAGAGCCAGAGCGCCCCTCTCTGGAGATTCGGCCAGGGCACTTCAGGAAGTTAGAGGAACAAGAACCAACGTCAATTGGCTGGCAAGGGCACAACAGAGAAGCAGAATGTAAAGTTCACACTTCCTCTGTTTCATTGCTCACTTTTCCAGTAACAAACGATTTCGGAGGTGCTCTGGGCCATGCAGGACACAGAGCGGAGACCAGGAGGAGCCTAACCGGATGTGGCAGACTCTGCGAACAGAGCTTTTCTGCCGAGTCCCTGAGGCTACGGACGGCAGTACATCAAACAACCCCACACTTACTTCTCTTTCTGCAGACAGACTTGGTGGCAGTTTTCTAATCCAATGGGGTCGCCCAGAGCAAAACAGGCTTCGAGCTTGCTGCCCACACTGGGACTTAAGATCCTGTGTGTCTGTGGGTCCCGCAGAGGTGTTTGAAAAGTCACCTGTTGGGTAGAAAAGAGGGCACCTGTTCAATAATTCAAATCTTCGACACCCCTCTGGCAGCACTGTGCCCTGCCTGGGCAGCTCAGTAAGTTGCCAGGAAAGCAGGTGGCAGGGTAACCTCTCGAGGGACACGGTAGATCGAACGCAGGGGCCTGACGTGCTTACCTTCACAGCTTTGGCTGTGCTCTTCGGTGGCACATTCTCTTTCTGTGACAGACGGAGAACAGATGATCTTCCGGTAAGTTCCGGTGGTGAAAACAGGAAGTCGCAATTTTCTGTACTTTTGTCACCAGTGACATTTTCGTCACTGAAGATATGCAGACTCATTCTGGAAAAGCAGATAGTTTGGTGTCAGGAGGAGGGCAGTGACCCTCTGTTGCCTGAACGCTCATAGGTGACAGTGACAGGGCTGGCCCCACGGTGCTGCAGGGAGATGTCCCCTTTCGGCACAGGTGGGTCAGACGTCAGCCCGTGTGTCCTCTGCCAGGCAGTCCCCATCCTGTTCCGGGGGAGCTGTCACCTCCCAGGAGTAAGAGCCGGAGGAGCCTTCAGTTCACAGGGCAGGAGGGCAGGCTCAGGTGATTAAAACAACTTGAACTTTGTGGGTAAAACTTCAGAGACAGATAAGGGCTGATCAGTGATGAAACTGAAGCAGCAGAGGAAGCCTGGGCCCCTTCATCAGGTGGAGCAGCTGCCAAGTTTGTGGAGAACAGAAATGTAATAGGGCCCAGCAGCACGGCCGAGGAGGAGCTGGAGAAGGGAACAAGCAGCAGGTGTAGAGTCACCTGTGGGGAGTTGAGTTTCTCCATCAGGGGCCTCCAGTCAGGCCCAGGGGGTTCCAGGAGAGTCTCATTCCTCCTTCCGGAGGCCCTCACGATGGTCAGTGCCACGGCATTCCCAATTTAGGAGTCACCAGAGAACTGGGCATTCGCCTCGCGGGGACACTACAGGTAGGTATTCGCTGGCGGTGGGGACCCTGGGGACTGGTTGAGGAGGCCAGGTGGCTGGGGCAGGGGGAGAAAGGATGGCTTGAAAAAGAGGTGAGGACAGGGTGACAAGCCACCTCGAAGGGCTTGGGGGTAGGGGATGCCTGTGGAGGACAAGAGGGGTAGGAGGGAAGGGGGGGAGTCAGAGGCTCTGGCACTGGGTCAGGGGCAGCCTGGTCAGCTCCTCTTGGCAGCAGGCTCACACACTGCATGGGGAGAGGGGAAAAATGAGCCTGAGCCAGGGGCCACTCACTGTGAGGTCTGGCCTGAACAACTGGGTAAACAGGGGAGGGGGCTGGATGGCTGCAGGACACAGGACGGATAGAAGACTTAGAGGACGGCTTTCCGGCAGACGCCCCTTGGCCTGGGAAAGGTGCGGGAACAATGACGGCAGCCCTCCGCAGTTTGGCTTCTACTAATAATGAGGGCTTCTGCTCAAGAGGAGGAGTCTTTTGAGCAGAGGAGGGTTGGCCAGGGAGGCGGGGAGGGATTGGGGACCTAGGGTGAGCGGGGTCTGCGGAATCAGGTGCAGCAGGAGTCGGCGATGGGTCCGGGTGGGGCTGCACCCAGAGGGGCGGGGATCGGGAGGGCAGCGCTGGACGCAGGGCAGCGAGCGCGCGTGTACTCAGGCTCGGAGTCACCGGGCGTCTCGGGAGGCGGGGGCGGGAGCCCATCTGCTCTGCTCCCGGTTGCGGCCGGGTCGGCGGGATGAGGAAGGCGGAGGGGACCCTGAGGAAGCGGCGGGAGAGCGGCCCAGACCGCGAGGAGGGCGGAGCCGGAGGCGGCAATAGGCCCCGGTCTGGGGGGGGGGGGGGGGGCCGGTTCGCCAGCGCGGCAGGCAGACCCAGGCCGACAGAGCCCTAAGGCCCGGCTAGAGGCATGTCCGGACCCCCGAGCCGGGACCCCACCGCTGCCGCCGTCGCCCCCTTACCTGTCGGCCGCCGCACGGAGCCCAGGGTGGGAGGCGCCGAGTCCGCGAGCCCCTCAGCCCGCCGCCGATTCAAATACCGACGGTTGGCGAGAGCGGCCAATCAGCGCGCGGCTAAGGCGGGGCGCGGGGCGCCGACAGCCAATGGGAGGCAGAACGTCAGGCCACGCCCACTAGGAGGTTTAGTTTCCGGGGCGAGGGCACGCTGGGCGCGGCGGACGCCGGATACCTCAGTAAAGGCGGCCGGCCTGATGCGCCTAGAGGAAAGGCCGCACGCGGGTAGATGGTGGCTGCGGAGCCCGCCGTCGCCCAAGAATCCCGGGCTTTGCTGCGGATGCGCCTGGGCTGTGCGGAAATCAGGGCCCGAGAGCCTCTCCCCCGAGTCTCAGTTTCCCCAGCTGGGCAATGGGATCGAGTGCAGCACCGCCCCCAAGCGGGTCGTGTGGAAGAGCCAAACCCTCGCGAGAACTGTAGCGGCAGCTCGCGAAGTGGGGCCGAACGAGGGGCCCGGGAACTTCATTTCCCAAAATACTCTGCGGAACTCCATTTCCCAGAGGGCCCCGCGAGTGCCCCGAGGGCAGGGACTCCGCTTCCCAGAGCGCCCCGCGCCACCGGGCGCCTACCGGACCCGGACGCTGTGCTGGGTGGCGGGCCTCGCCGGGCCGGTTTCCCGGCGGCGACGGCGGCGCGATGGACAGCCCCGAGGTCACCTTCACGCTGGCCTACCTGGTGTTCGCCGTGTGCTTCGTGTTCACCCCCACCGAGTTCCACTCGGCCGGGCTCACGGTGCAGAACTTGCTGTCGGGCTGGCTGGGCAGCGAGGACGCCGCCTTCGTGCCGTATCACCTGCGCCGCACGGCCGCCACGCTGCTGTGCCACTCACTGCTGCCCCTCGGTAAGCCCGGGGGCGACCTCCGGGACCCGGAGCGGGAGGGACGGGGGCGGCCTCCAGTGCTGGAGAGCCGAGGCAGCGGGCGGAGCGCCCGTGTGCTCGGGGAAGTGCTACCCCTTGCAGCTACCCGGCAGAGAGGCGGGCCCAGAACCCTGGGGAAGGGGGTGCTCTGCTTACTGGGGCAGGTGGTGAGCTGGCTCTTGGGGACAGGTCCCTCGAGTCGGGGTATGAGTTAACTGATGCCCCTAGGGGTGGCCTATCCCAATCCTTGGAAGGTGGGTGCGGGAATGGCAGGCAGAGAGGGTGACGGCAGTCGAGTGTCATTAACGCCTCCAGGGGATCTTCCTAACCCAGGGATAGAACCCGCATCTCCTGCATTGGCAGGCTGGATCTTTGCCACTGAACACTAGGGAAGGCCCCCACCCCCACCCCCAGCCTTTTTTAAAAAATATAATTTTATTCATGGATGTGTTGGGTCTTCACTGTTGCGCTGTTGGGAGATGCTCTGTTGCAGGCCCTGGAGCACCCATGTTTCAGTAGTTGTGGCTCCCGGGCTTAGTTGCTCCGCAGCATGTGGAATCTTCCTGGACCAGAAATCAAATCTATGTCCTCTGCATTGGCAGGCAGATTTTTATCCACTGTACCACCTGGGAAGTCCTAGAAAAGCCCTTTTGAAACTTCAGAGAAGTGTTATTTACTGCCACAATGAGTTACTTATTATGTATCAGTTTGATCAATAGCATTTATTACTATGTTCTCAACTTCAAACCTTTCCTGCAGGTCACTGTCTACTCTGTTAATTTTGACATGCAAATTGGCCCCCATCTGGCCACCAGGGGCCTGGAGCTGGCTCCTGTGTGCCTGTGACACGCTCTTGTCAGTCTTCGTTTACTGTCTGGTACAGGACGTCCCAGGTCTGGGATGGGCCAGACTCTGGTCTGCTTCCTCAGAGCAGGCGGGATCCGGAGGCTGAGATCCAGGCCTAGGACGGCCTGTGGGCAGCTCTGCATGAGGTGACACCAGATCCTTGTGCTTCTTTTTGCTTTTCTAGGATTTTCTCATTTTATTTCCTCTACTCATATGTGGTTTGTAGAAAACTAAAGTAGTAAGATGGGAATGTTTTCTGCTCACTGGACAAGTACTCAGTTGAGTCAGCTATGGAGCTGGGCAAGGCCCACCTGCCCTGGGGCACCATGGCCTTGCCCTGGGAGCTGGCCATGGCAGAGGGCCAGACCCAAGGCTGGGCATTAAAGGAAAAGGCCTCCCCGGAACCCCCCCAAGGGACAGGGATAGCACTGTGGACATGACCTGGGGAGGCTGGCAGCCTGGCAGTTCCAACCTCTGCTGAAGCTTGCCCCATCCCTTTTAGGCTACTATGTGGGCATGTGCTTCGCAGCCTCGGAAAAGCAGCTCTACTACCCCAGCCAGACCCCGGAAACCTGGCGGGCCTTCCTCCTGCTAGCGTTGATGCTGCCCGCTATCGCCTGCACCCTGATCTACTATTGGTCCCGGGACCGGTGGGCCCGCCACCCCCTGGCCCGCACCCTGGCCCTCTATGCCCTTCCACGGTCGGGCTGGCGGGCAGTGGCTTCCTCCGTGAACACGGAGTTCCGGCGGATTGACAAGTTTGCTACGGGGGTGCCGGGTGCCCGGGTGATCGTGACAGACACGTGGGTGATGAAGGTGACCACGTACCGCGTGCACGTGGCCCAGCAGCAGGACGTGCACCTGACCGTGACGGAGTCCCAGCAGCATGACCTCTCCCCAGACTCGAACCTGCCCGTGCAGCTCCTCACCATCCGCGTGGCCAGCGCCAACCCTGCCGTGCAGGCCTTCGACATCCGGTAGGCGGGCCTGCGGCTGGGGTCGCTGGGGTGGCTGTGCCCTTGGTCTGCTCTTTGTGTTGCTCCAGGGGGCGGGGTGGGTGGGAGCTGCTCCCTCTGGAGTGCCCCTCCCTCAGGTCCTCTGCGATTCCCCTTTCTTCCTAGCCTGCTCTGAGCTGTCTTCCCGAGGAGCCCACTGGGGGTGTTTGGGGGCCACTGTATAGGACGGAGGCTTGGTGGCTCCCTGGGCCGGGGCCAAGGTGCTTCTGTCTAGTTCAGGCTGTGGCGGGCATGCCTGCCCCTCCTGGACCCGACTTGGCCTGAACCTACCGAGGGCCAAGCCCTCTGCCGTAGCTGCAGTTCTCCCACCCTCTGTGCCCCTCCCCACGTCCTGAGGAGAGGCCTGTGGGCAGTACTGGGTCAGTGGGCTCTGGCCCCACGGCCATCTCTAGTGGTCCCCGCCCAGCAGCACCCACCTCTACAGGCTGAACTCCACGGAATACGGCGAGCTGTGTGAGAAGCTCCGGGCGCCCATCCGCAGCGCGGCCAACGTGGTCATCCACCAGAGCCTGGGCGACCTCTTCCTGGAGACCTTCGCCTCCCTGGTGGAGGTCAACCCGGCCTACTCGGTCCCCAGCAGCCAGGTAGGGGGCTGGGCAGGGGAGGTGGGTTCCCACAGCTAGGCCGCCATGGACCGCCTCTCCTGGGGTGGGTCAGGAGCCCCATCCCCAGGGAGGCCCAACCGGGCTTCCTCTGACCACCTGGCCTGCCTGCAGGACCTGGAGGCATGCATCGGCTGCATGCAGACTCGGGCCAGCGTGAAGCTGGTGAAGACCTGCCAGGCGGCGGCTGAGGGCGAGTGCCAGCAGTGCTACTGCCGCCCCATGTGGTGTCTCACCTGCATGGGCAAGTGGTTCGCCAGCCGCCAGGACCCGCAGCGCCCCGACACCTGGCTGGCCAGCCGCGTGCCCTGCCCCACCTGCCGCGCGCGCTTCTGCATCCTGGACGTGTGCGCCGTGCGCTGAGCCCCCTGGGGGGACCCTGCGGCCGCCTGCAGGGGCAGATAGGCCTCTGGGCCCTCCTCGGTGCTGCTGTGGGTGGCTCTTCGGTGCGGCCACTCATTGGTGCCCGAGGCTGCAGAAGGGCCCGGCTGCGGTTTCGGCAGAATCTTTCTGCTGGAGTTCTGTCCCTGGCAGCGGGGTGGTCTTCAGCACCTCTGACTCCTTCACTCTGTGTTCTTCCGACTAGGGGTCAGTGCTGGGCACGCAGAACATGGTGTTGGATCCATCTCCAGAGCATTCTGGGGCCCCCAAGCTGTGTCTGGGCAACCCCTTGGTCGGCCCCAGATGACCCTAACCTAGCCACTTGCCTTAAATGTATGGGGCACAAAAGTCTTAACTGCTCCTCAATTACGTGACAGACCTGAATTTGTCTAAGACTGCAGTCTGTCATGCTTCCGTCCCCAGGCTGGCTGCTGGCCCTGTGGCATGGACGCCCTCCACTCCCCACGAGGCCACTCTGAGGACCTGGTGCAGAGCCTGGTGGTGGAGGGCACGAGCATTGCCCAGGATCTCCTGGTGATCGCAGCCAGCCAAGAGCGCCCTCCTGCGGGGGGGGTGGCCCCTATCTGCCCCCTACCCAGAGCCTCCTCAGGCTTTCCATCAGGGGCTGTTTTCACCTGCCTTTCCCTTAGCCGAGTGCATGTGGGGCTGCCCACCCCTTCGAGGGGCCTGTGACCACGTGCCTTCTGGTGCTCCCGCGAGTCCAGGGAATGGGCTGTCTCAGACTCCTGGTTGCACGGCAACATCTTGTGTCCAGACAGCAAGATGGTGGGGGCCCAGCATGAGGCTCCCCGCAGGCCCACCCACTTCAGAAGGGACGTGCCCCGCAGTCAAGGCAATGACAGCCCTCTTCCCAGTTCTTGGTGGTGAGGTGGGGTGCAGGGAGGAAAGTGTTAGGCTCCTGGGTACAACTCTGAATGTGGCTGTTGGCGGGGCCCTAAGCCTCCTAAACTTGGTCCTTCTAAGCAGGTTAGATGGAATCAGCTGGCTCAACTCGCCCGAGGCTACACCAAGCCCAGGGATTTGGAAGTGAGCAAGCCCAGATTCATGGTCTTCCGGGGGCACCCACAGGGGACAGCCATCAGAAGGGCAGCCAGGAGCCATGCCCAGCCTCAGCCTGGAATTTCAAACCCTGGCAAGGGAGAGCCAGGCCTGGGGTTGTCTTTTCTAGAAGAGAAGGTTACTTAGTTTTATAAAGATATGTCTATTGTAGCAAAGTGATATGCTATTGAATAAAATGTTAGTATGAAGTTATCAATATTTTGTTTTTCCTGGTATTCAAACAGTTGGGGCGAGGCCATCTTAGAAGTGGCCACTTTAATGTGCATGTTTTCTTCAGAATAAAGGGAGGCAGACTCTTCATGAATCTTCCCCTGATATTCTAGCTGGGGTCTCAAAAAGCTCACTTCCAGGAAACCTTTGTGGATGGGTCCCAGGGGGTGGGAGTGGGGGTTGGCATACACATGCTGCAGATGCAGGGGCCCATGTGAGGGGCCCTGGTGATCCAAGGTGGTGAGCCCTGCTGGGCGAGGCCTCCAGCTGTGTGCTTGCTGCTGTGTCCCACGCGGAGCCTGGTGGCGCAGCCACTTGGCTGGGGGAGCTCCTCAACAGCACAAGCTCCCTCTCCCTTATGCTGCTGCTGGACCCTGAACATGTTTATGAAGTACACACGACCCACTGAAAGCCAGTGGACTGGAATTTTTTATATCTTGGAGATACTTGATTTTCTTTTCACTATAGCCCTCTGATAGTTTAGTCACTAAGTCATGTCTGACTTTGTGACCTCATGTGTTACGGAGTCCAAGCTCGCTCTGCTCGCTGCACTGCAGGCCAGTGACTCAGAGACGAGGTGTTGAGGCAAGGAATACTTTATTCTGAGAGCGGCTGACTGAGAAGATGGCAGACTGTCTCAAAAGAACCATGTCATTGGGGTCTGGATGCCAGATTCTTTCATAGGTCAGAGACGGGGAGGTGAGGGAATAGTAAAAAGGCCAATAATCTTGCAAATGTTTCCTAGAATTGCAAACCTCAGGCAGGGTATATGTTAATTTCTTCCTGCCATCTACAGGTGGACAGGGTTCTGAACAAAGGCACTTTAGAGTCAGGCAGAAAAGCAGGATTCTCTGAGCCAGGGTTTATGTATGATTGTCAAACAGTTCCAGCATGGAGTCAGAATTGGCTTTTCCCTAAAACGTGGACTGTAGCCCTCCAGGCTCCTCTGCCCATGGGATTTCCCAGGCAAGAATACAGGAGTGGGTTGCCATTGCCTTCCCTAGGAGATCTTCCCAACCCTGGGATTGAACCCAAGTCTCTTATCTATTTGCACACAAGCATCACCACCTAATGCATGGAGACTGGCCAAGGGTCCAGCCCAGTGAGGCGGGGAGGGAAGGGAAGGGGTATGTGTGTGTGTGAAGAATGTGACGACGTAGGCCCACAGGGTGTGTGTGTGTGTGTAAGATGTGACGTAGGCCCACAAGTTTTTGTGTGTGTGTGTGTGTGTGTGTGAAGAACGTGACATAGGCTCACAGGTTTTGTGTGTGTGTGTGTGTGTGTGTGTGTGTGTGAAGAACGTGACATAGGCTCACAGGTTGTGTGTGTGTCTGTGAAGAACGTGACGTAGGCTCACAGGTGTGTGTGTGTGTGTGAACAACGTGACATAGGCTCACGGGTCTGGGCATCTGACGCCGGCAGCGAGTTACCACAGACTTTTCGGGGCGCGAAGCCCGCAGCCCGAGGCCGCCTCCCCTTCCGGGTTCCGGGTTCCCGCCAGCGCGGACAAAGTCCGGCCGTGCCGACCAATCGGAGAGCGCCCCAAACCTGGGCTAGGCCAATCGGAGGCGCGTCCTTTGCCCCCTCGGCGCGCCGCTGTCGCCTGCCTCCGAATCTCCCGCCAATACCCCTACCCCGCCCGCGAAGGCGCGGCCAATCAGCATCGAGCGTCCCGGCGGCCCGGCAGCCTCCATGGCGGAGGGGACAACCTTTTCTTAGGACCTCGCTTCAGTCTCCCCGGCGGAACCCCTTCGCCGCCCGGATGGCAGTGCGCGGGGCAGCGGTTTCACGGCGGCCGCCCCGGCCTGGGCAGCTTGCGCGGCGCGCGCTGCCGAGGGGCTACCCCTGGGCCCCGGCCCGATGGTCTCGCCCGGCGCGGCGCGCGCGGGAGCCCGGGGGCGGGGCGTCGCCTGATAAATGCGGTTGGGGGCGGGGCGCGCGCGTCAGTCAGCGCCGCGCTGAGAGAGACTCGCGTCTGCTTCCCGCGCCACCGGACCCCAGGATCCCGCCCGCCGCGTCGCCATGGCCTACAGGCCGCGAAGCCCCGCCGGGTACGAGAACCGTCGCGACAACGACGCCAGGTGAGGTCGGGCCGCGCGCCGGGTGCTCCCGGGCGGGCGCGCGGCGGGCGGGGTCTGGACGGGGGTCCCGGGCGGGAGTCCCAGGCCACCTCGCTCTGACGCGGTCTCTCGTCGCCAGCCCTCCACCTCCTGCGCGTTGGAGCCTCGGACGCAAGCGCACGGCCGACGGGAGGCGCCGGAAGCCCGAAGACGCCGAGGGCCTCGCAAGGCCGCCCAGCGGTCACAGACCCGACAGGTGGGCCCCTTGCGGCGGCTCAGGGGGCCTGGGCGGAGGTTCCCCTCACCTGACGGGGTTGCCGGTGGGTCACCAACAGCACTCAGCTAGTCGGGGCGCCCCTGGGTCACCACCCCTGACTAGCCCTGGCCCCTGTGCGTCACAACAGGACTGGGAGGTCCCTGAGGATCCGAGGAGGTGTCTCAGTGACGGGTGTCAACAAAAACTGGGCTCAGTCTCAGTCAGCGAGCCCTGCTAGGTTCCAGGGATGGCATTGAGGGCCACCACAAACTTTATAGAACGTTCCAACACGGCGAGTCAGCCTCCCCCGTGAAAGAGTCAGGGAAGTTGGGTGTTGTAGCAGTCACAGAAGGTGGGTGCCAGGATGCAAACCAAGACTTAACCTCCAGGACCCTCTTTGCACCCTGATGCTCCTGAGGCACTTCCCTTCTGAGGAGCCTTGGCCGTACTTCTGCAATTTGCAGTTTACTTGAGTGTTTTCTAGTCTGGGCAGTGTGTTGGGCAGGTCAAGACACCCTGCCAACCATGGTTTCTTTTTTGTTCTTATACTCTTGACACGGGTGGGTCAGCAAGTCAGACAAAGTATTTCAGGGAGACAGGAGTTTCTGAAGAGTACACGCAGCGGGTGTCCGGTTGTGTGAAGGCCGGCATGCTCTTCAGATCCGTGGTCTGGGAAGGCCTCGGTCCGGATGAGATGGGAGGTGGTCCCTTGAGGATCCACACACCAGGGCCCTCAGGTGGGGAGGCATAATGAGCTAGTATGAGGACTGGCTAGAGGAGGACAAAGGGTGGGGGACAACTGCCAAGTCAGGTGAAAGGGGTGGTGAAGACCGAGCAGTGGAGATGGTATAAGGAGTTTGTAGCTTAGGGTAGACTTCTAAGGCAGGACTCTCAGTACTTGATGGGTTAAGGGGCCGGTGCAGGGAGGAGTCAGAGACGACTCTAGCTTTGAGGCCTGCAGACCTTGGTCTCTTATAAAACTTTGTTAGCAAGAGGAAGGTGTGGACCAGACCTGGTCTGGGGAAGAAGTCAGTGATTAGGCTTTAAGTTTTTGAGATGAGTAAAGAAAAGATATTGAGAGAGCAGCATCTAACAGTCTGGGTGGGGAGGCATAAATTGAGTATCAGCATACCTGTGACTTTTAAAGATTTGAGATTTCTTGGGGAAAGATGTGAGAGAAGGAGAGGCTCTAACAGCCCTGGGGTTAGATGTGAGGAATAGGTTATTGTTCAGTTGCTAAGTGGAGTTCAGCTCTTGTGACCCCATGGACTGCGGCACTCCAGGCTTCCCTTGTCCTTCACCATCTTGTGGAGTTTGCTCAAACTCATGTCCATTGAGTTGGTGATGCCATCCAACCATCTCACCCTCTGTCGCCCCTTTCTCCTCCTGCCTTCAATCTTTCCCAGTGTTGGGAGTCTTTTCTAGTAAGTTGGCTCTTCACATCAGATGGCTAAAGTATTGGAGCTTCAGCATCAGTCCTTGGAATGAATATTTAGGTTTGATTTCCTAGCTGTCCAAGGGACTTTCAAGAGTTCTCCAGCACTACAATTTGAAAGCATCAATTCTTTGGTGCTCAGACTTCTTTATGGTTCAACTCGAACATCCATGCGTGATTACTGGAAAAACTACAGCTTTGACTATACAGACCTTTGTTGGCAAAGTGATGTCTCTGATTTTTAATACAGTGTCTCGGTTTGTCATAGCTTTCCTTCCCAGGAGCAAATGTCTTATTAATTTCGTGGCTGCAGTCACCATCTCCAATGATTTTGGAGCCCAAGAAAATAAAGTCTGTCACTGTTCCACTGTTTCCCCATCTATTTGCCATAAAGTGATGGGACTGGATGCCATGATCTTAGTTTTTTGAATGTCGAGTTTCAAGCCAGCTTTTTCATTCTCCTCTTTCATCCTCATCAAGAAGCTCTTTAGTTCCTCTTCACTTTCTGCCATTTAAGTGGTATCATCTGCACATCTGAGGTTATTGATATTTCTCCTGGCAGTTGATTCCAGCTTGTGATTCATCCAGCCCAGCATTTTGCATGATGTACTGTGCATGTAAGTTAAATAAGCAGGATGATGATACACAGCTTTATTGTACTCCTTTCCCAGTTTGGAACCAGTCCGTTGTTCCATATCTGGTTCTGACTGTTGCTTTTTGACCTGCATACAGGTTTCTCAGGAGGCAGGTAAGGTGGTCTGGTATTCCCATCTCTCAAGAATTTTCCACACAAAGTCTTTCAGGTAAATCAAGCAGAAGTAGGTGTTTTTCTGGAATTCCGTTGCTTTCTCCGTGAGCCAGTCAATGTTGACAATATCATCTCTGGTTCCTCTGCCTTTTCTAAATCTAGCTTATACATCTGGAAAGTCTTGATTCAGATACTTTTGAGGCTTAACTTGAAGGATTTGAGCATTACCTTACCAGCATGTGAAGTGAGCAGAATTGTACTGTATTTTGAACATTCTTTGGCATTATCACAAAGCTATCTTTGAGATCAAGCTTTGACCCCTGCAGTGATCTCACTTTTAACTGAAGACAAAAGGTTAAATCCTTAACTGCTTAATTGCTTTAAAATTCCTTTGTATTCTGGGATTCCGCCTGTGGCTCACAGCCACACAGGCCTCCTTGTTCCTGTGCCAGCAATGTTCCTGTCCTAGGTGCATTGCCCCTGCCGTTTGTTCTGTGTGCTTTTATTCCCACAGTCCCCTGTGGTGGCAGTGGAACATAATGCAGGTTCTTGGAGAGTGGAGCCATCCACCTCTCCATGGATGCAAGAACTGATCCCTTTGGAGGGACGTTAGTTCAGTGTGTAAATAAACCTTTATCTTCCATTTGAGCACTTTCCCCACAAGTACTCATCCCAAGCTAGGGGTGAGGTGGTGAATGTAATTTGCCTAATCTAAAACATGAGTTTCAGTTCCACAAAAGGTAGTTTCTGTCGAGCTACCAAAATGTGAGATGGCGTAAAAGGGCATTGTTGTTCAGTTGCCAAGTTGTGTCTGACTTTGCATCTCCTTGGACTGCAGCACGCCAGGCTTCCCTGTCCTTCATTATCTCCCTGAGTTTGCTCAAACTCACGTCCATTGAGTCAGTGGTGTCAACCAACCATCTCATCCTCTGTTGCCCCCTTCTCTTGTCCTCAGTCTTTCCGAGCATCAGGGTCTTTTCCAATGAGTCGGCTCTTCACATCAGGTGGCCACAGTGTTCGCGCTTCCACATCAGTCTTTCCAATGAATATTCAGGGTTGATTTCCTTTAGGATTGATGGTTTGATCTTGCTGTCCAAGGGACTCTCAAGAGTCTTTTCAGTACCTTTTAAAAGCTGAGGCACCTGTTATGGCTGGGAAATGCAGACCTGGACCTCTTGACACACTATTGAGAGTGTTGATGTCTAACCCTGGGCACACCTCCATTTGATTTTCTTCTGTGTCTGTGATACAATCTTGAGTCATTTTAACTTGTTCAATAATTTGATTTCAGACCCTGCCAACCATATTTATACTGTGGAAATTTGTTTTTAGGATTTGAGTTTTTCTGGTTGGGGTAACTAAGGGAAGAAATTATAATTACATAAGGGGATTATTTCTTTGGTTATTGCTGTTGCATTTTCAAAGCATGCCATTGAGTTTTCAGCTAGAATATATAAAATTGCTTGTTGTTGCAGTTGAGGTTAAGTTCTCTTTTTGATGTATCAGTAGTGACCAATAGAAAGTTGAGGAAGAAAGATAAAAATGTGAGTTTACATCTTATCTATAAATAACAGACATACCAACAATTCTAGCTGCCACAATTCTTGGCATGAAGCCCCATGCTTTCAAATTGCCTGAACTTGACTGAAGATTTCCTTGAGTTCTAGATAGAACTGAGCTCCTAGATTAAATGTATCCAACTCTAGGGATGCCTTTATCAGTAGACTAAGCCCTGATGTGGTAAGAGCTCTGAAGGATATTTTTATTCCCCACATTTTAATTATGATGTGATATATTCTGAACCGTTAATTGCGTGCATCTGGAAGTAAATACTAGCCACATTTATTAGGTGTTGGTCACTCTGCTTAGCACTGAGAATGTATTAGCTGAAATCTTTCTTTAAAATCCTTTTAAAAAAACAAAACTTTTTACAGAAAAAGTTGTATTAGATAAGTGCACTTCTTGGTGCTGATGATACCTGTTGACTTGGTCTGCCTTTCCCCCCATGGACTGTGTCCTCATGATCTAGCTGACACATAGGGAGTGCGCGGTTGTTTAACAGAACCCAGAGAGGCTTGGAGCGAATTGCTGGAACTTGGCGAGCTAGGGAGTTAATGGAGCTGATTACTCTGGAGCCCATTTTCTTGGCACTCTCCAAACAACCTCAGAACATTTCCTGATATATGATTTGAAAGGAAACTGAAAGTTGTGTCATGGTTCAAACGTGCCCTTTCATTGTTTTGCAGCTTTACCACTCCCGAAGGCCCTAAGCCCCGTTCTAGATGTTCAGACTGGGCAAGTGCAGTGGAAGAAGATGAAATGAGGACCAGAGTTAACAAAGAAATTGCAAGGTATATATTTTAGACCACTTTGAAGTGTTATCTGTGGTGTTTTAAAATGTATATGAAATTTGAGGCATATCCTAAAGTGGTGGTGGGCCCCCAACCAGCCACATCACAGTTCCTGGGAACTTGTGAGAAATGCGGGTTTTCAGGCCCCACCCCAGGCCTGCTGGATGGGAAACTGGGTGGGGTCCAGCCACGTCTTAAGCTGGTCTGTTGAGCCTGCCAACTGACGTTTGTGGACCAGTGTCTTGGCGCTGTCCTAGGGTGGCTGTGGTTGGACAAGTGGCTGGCTGGGCTGCAGGCATCTATGGCCATGTGCTCTGACCTTCCACACTGGCTGTTGCCACTCCACTGGGGAGTGCGCTTTTGACTGACACCTGCCTCAGGTAACAGCTCAGAAGTACCAGAGTGCAGGGAAGTCCCTGACTTGGAGTCTGTGACCCCTTTGCAGGCCTGCCCAAAGTTGTGTGTGTTCAAGTTCACTTCCAAGTTACGTCCTCTCCCTCAGCTCCTTACAGTTCAGAAGATGATGGCATTCTTCACCCCTGCTTATCCCAGGATTACATTCTCCCTGGTGTTTTGGGGCCTTTCTTCCACTTGATATATGCCATTCAATCCAGTGAATGAGCCTTGAGTTAAAATGCTGTGGCTTGAAATTAATTGAAGTATATTGAGCCAAGAGTCTGTTGGCTCTTAATTCGGATGAGAAGGTCTGTCCTCACTGTCAAGCAGGGAAGCAGGGCCAGACTGCTTCCTCTGCGTCTGCAGTGGTCAGTGGTGTTTAGAGCTGCCTCCATTGGAAAGGACACAGGCACACGTTGGGGTTGGTTATGACCATTTAAGGGGCCACTTAATTTCTTTCAGACATTAAAATGTATGTGGACAGATAGTCTACGTGGGTAGAAGAGTGAACTGGGAGTTGACAGGCTCCAGTATTTTGAATGAGTTGTATTTATATAGATGTTGATTTTTCTCAGCTGTGAAAAGTTAGGCTGTTTGACTTGGTCTGTGCAGTTTTTGTGTTTGTTCACAAGGTTTATAACAACTCTGGTCATGTCCTTGTGTATTTTTTTTTCTTTTGACTGCGCTTGGCATGCAGAATCTTGGTTCCTGACCAGGGATTGAACCTGTGCTTCATGCATTGGGAGTGTAGAGTCCTAACCACTGGACTGTGGAGCCCCAGTGCTGTGTGTCTTGACCCCCACTGTCACCCCTTGCTGGGGACCGTCTCTAGCGCCTGTTTGATGCAGGGGGACCCTGTTTGTCTTGACCCTCCTGTTGTTGGACTCCTCTTTGTTCCTCTCTGGAAGTTGTCCTGCCCTTCTGCTGTTTTGGGCCACTCTGGATCACACCCTTTCTGATGGAAAGCTGCTGCTTTTGAGCAGACCAGGTGATGGAGCTTTTGATGGTGGTGGTCTGCCTTACTTGCCACCAGGTGGTGAGGGGTGAGCAGTGAGCTCACACTATCAAGGCAGCTGGCTCACACTACACACCAACAGTCTGAAAATTGGAAAATGGGTTTTAGTTATACGTGAAAGTGAAGTCGCTTAGTCATGTTCGACTCTTTGCGACCCTATGGGCTGTAGCCCACCTGGCTCCTCTCTCCGTGGGATTTTCCAGGCAGGAATACTGGAGTGGGTTGCCATTTTCTCCTGAGAATCTTCCCGACCCAGGGATTGAACTCCAGTCTCCCACATTGCAGGCAGACTCTTTACTCTCTGAGCCACCAGCGAATCCCTTATCATACCTGAAAGGGTTCCAGAAAGAATGAGATCCTACAGAAAATGATTTCAGCGACTAGTGTTTGAGTTCTCATGGGATGGTTCTAGATACACAGAAGGAGATTAATTGATTGTCTCCTAGTGTCCAGACTTCACTGGGATGCCCCAGCAAACTTGGGGCAGGGTGAGGCACCAGAATATGTGACATCTTTTGGACCCTAGCATAAACTTCTAGCTAGAGGCAGTTTCCAGGTTAGATTGTACTGTGTTTTTTGGTTGGTGACATAACTTTGCAAAGTTGGGTGTTGGTTGTTGCTGTGCTAGAAAGCAAATTCCCGGTGACATCGACAAGGAAGGAGGTTGGGGGTGGGAAGGTGTGCAGTCTTCCCAAGGTGAGCGGTGCCCAACAGGCATGTGTTTCATTAGTGAGTGATTGTGGTATTAGAAATAAAGACTTCATTTCAGCTCACGTTTAGTTTTTCCTGAAGGTTTCAGGGTTTAAGAGAGATGTAAAGTTCCATGGTCTCACTACTTAATTGGCAGCAGTAGTTTTCTTTCAGAACTGGTTGCTTTAAGCATCTTGTATGGTCTTGGCAAGTAGCCTTTATCTTCTCACCAGAGAGTGGTGATTGAGGGAGGCTGAAAAAGAAGCCACCTTACTGTGACTGTTACTTAATTCCCTTACCAGACCGCACCCTCACAGAGCCTTTGTAGCTCTGAAAGCATTGTGTTGATCTCTGTACCTTTGTAAAAACAGCAACATTTATTTACTTTGCTCTCAGATATAAAAGGAAACTCCTCATAAATGACTTTGGAAGAGAGAGAAAGTCATCATCAGGAAGGTAAATGCTATGTAATCATTTCTTTTCTAACTAAAAACCCTGTGACTTACTCATGAAAAATAAGGTGAACATGTGAACGTGAAATGCTGACTCTCAATAGTATTTACTATTTTTTCTGTTCTTCACTGATTTGAAATATGTATCCTGTACTAAATTTCCATATATTCAGAGATTCTAGACTGTTCTGGAGTTAATATAGTTTGGAAATCCAGAGGGCAAATGCTCTTTTATTGTGTTTACACATTTTCTTACATAATGATCTTATTTGTGAGGTTTGCTGTGTTATTTTCCTTCTGTTTAGTTCGGATTCGAAGGAGTCTGTGTCCGCATTGCCAGCCGACTTGGAGACGGATGAAAGTGTCCTGATGCGGAGACAGAAACAGATCAACTACGGGAAGAACACCATCGCCTACGACCGCTACATTAAAGAAGTCCCCAGGTAGTCCTGTGCCACCAGCGTGGGCTGGCCAGGTCACCTGCGTAGGTGGTGAATCTGATTCTGGGTGTCTTTCACCTGCTAAGAGCTGTGTTATTAATGACCTTCAGGCACTTATATAAAGAAGAATCTGTTGGTGACTGCAAAACCAAGGACATGAAGACAAGTAACATTTTCATAATTTAGAATGTTAGGTAACGTTTCTCAGGAATCATAGCTATCTTATAAATGTGAGACTACTAAAATACATGACGGGGAAAAGTTAAGTTCAGGTTACAGATTGTAAAGCTTTTACTAGAGAAGAACATGAGCCTTACCCAGTGTATGTAAGGAGCATGCGTCCCGCTTCCCGCACAAGGATACAGAGGGAGCTTTACAGAGCATGGCAGCTGCTGGGCTGAATGCAGGTGTCCTTTACTGGAGCGTGGATTGCGAGGGATGAGCAGTCAGCAAGGTAGCGCTGTTCGGCTCATGTTCACACGTGGGTCTAGGTGCGCACCAGGATCATCCCTCTTTCCCTGTAGGCACCTTCGACAGCCCGGCGTTCATCCCAAAACCCCCAACAAATTCAAGAAGTACAGTCGGCGGTCGTGGGACCAGCAGATCAGACTCTGGAAGGTGGCTCTGCATTTTTGGGATCCCCCAGCTGAAGAAGAATGTGATTTGCAAGAAATGTGCGTCTCTTAGAGTCCTGTCCCCCCTGTCTCCGTGATGGCAGCAGCTCTCACTGTGTGGCGGGTTCTCCTGTATCGTGGCTGTTCTCTGTGCTAGAGTCCTGTCCCCCCTGTCTGCGTGATGGCAGCAGCTCTCTCACTGTGTGGCGGGTTCTCCTGTATCGTGGCTGTTCTCTGTGCTAGTGTCCGAAGCCGGCCGTGTGGGCTCCCGGAGGGCTGGGGGGAGGGATGTGCTTCCTGGGTTGGACTTAACTGTTTGTAGCTACGACAAACTCATCTTAGTAGAGGTACATGGGGTTTTGTTTGTTTTTTAAGATAAAACATCTTGAAAAGCTTGAGTAATTGTTGAGCTAGGCGGCTCAGTGGTATGGAATCCACTTGCAAGAGACTCAGGCTTGATCCCTGGGTTGGGAAAATCTCCTGGAAAAGGAAATGGCACCCCACTCCAGTATTGCCTGGGAAATCCCATGGACAGAGGAGCCTGGCGGGCTACAGTCTGTGGGATCACAGAGTTGCACATGACTTACGGACTAAACAGCAACAAGTGTGCATACCGTATGGTGGATTCACTTTGCTGTTTGGTAGAAACTGACACGAGCTCGTAAAACAACTGTACTCCAATAAAAATTGGGGCTTCCCAGTTGGCTCAGTGGTAGAGAGTCCTCCTGCCAGTGCAGGAGATGTGGGTTCAGTCCCTGGGTCGGGAAGATCCCTAGAGAAGGAAAACATCCAGTATTCTTGCCTGGAGAACCCTATGGACAGAGGAGCATAGTGTTTCAGTCCACAGGGTTGCAAAAGGGTCAGATATGACTTAGTGACTGAACAGCAATGTAAAAGTAAAAGTTTTTCCTTTCTTTTTTTTTTTTTTTTTTTTTTGCCTATGGAAGGTTTTTATCTTTTAAAACTCTGTCCAGTGGAAAAGGTCTCAGGTTGAACTGCCATGTGGTCCAGATGCCAAGTGGGCGGGGAGGTGGAGGCTGGTCTGTGGTTCTCTCCTCAGTTCCCTCGTCTGAACATCTCCCTCCCTCAGAGATGCGGTTAGTCCAGATGTCTGAGTTTCTGCTCTGAGCTGGGATGTTTATTAGAAACTGTCAGGTTTGAAATGATGTCTAATACGTCTTTTGAGGTTGGCCTCACCTTCACAGACACACCCTGGTTTCTTTCCAGTTGTCACTATTGTCCCGTTCTCTCTGTCAGCAGGAAATTGGAAAAATGAGTGGTGATGTGTAGTTTGGTTTGTCAGTGTCTGTCCCCCCAAACCGGACTTTACTGTTGTCGCTTCTACTTACAGGGATGCTTGTGGGTGTGTACAGACGGTTGGCCACGCGCAGGAGCGGGCAGCTTCTTCTTGTGTGCTCTGAGCACGGTGGACATCCTGCCTGTGGTGGCTGCTGCCAGTGTTCCTTGAGGAGGGCCTGGGCGGAGGAGTGGGGGGCGTCCTCTCGTCAGGGCAGAGGCAGTGCAGGGAGCGCACGTGGCAGCGTGGGCCTCACGGACCCGGCCTAGCGTGCTCGCCTGCATCACGTGCCTCCTGTTTCCCTCACGTGGTGACTGACACGCATGTGTTCACTGCACAGACATCCTGTGGACCTTGGGGAGATGGAGACTGAGTCCGCAGAAAGCAGCTCTGAGTCCCAGACGAGCTCTCAGGACAACTTCGTAAGTGCCTTTCCACACAAGTGTTTCAGATTTATTGTTTATAACATATGTCCCTTTATAAACTGAACTTTAAGCTGAAATTTGATTCTGATGCTTAGAAGAAGGGGTCCTTACCCCTTTCTCTGACTTTATTGAAATGTCAGATTTGATGGATCCCTATTTTAAGATTTTGGGTTCGGTCTGACTAATCAATACCACCATTTTCATTTAAAAGTAAAAGGTCTTTTCTAGTTCTGGTGTTAGATACAGGCCTTGTCATTAGTGTTAATTTTAGGCTATTTAGTTTGGGCTGGTGAATTGCTGATACAGGATCACCAGCTAGTTGTCATAAATGGAGAGATGCTTTGGGCCTAGGGGTTTCCCCACATTTGCCAATTTTAAAAAAGGACATGTTTTGGGGCAGGGAAAAAAAAAAAACTCAGAAGATGAAAAGCAGTGTACAGACTCCTCCATCTCTCAGTCTGTGGTTACTGATTGAGTGCGAGTTCTTCAGGCTTCTCTGCGTGTGTGCAAGCCACACACAATAGCACTTCACAGCAAAGGGTGCATTTGTTATCACAGGGGCTTTCCCAGAGGCTCAGTGGTGAAGAGACTGCAATGCAAGGTCCATCCCTGGGTCGGGAAGATCCCCTGGAGGAGGAAATGGCGACCCACTCTAGTATTCTTGCCTGGGAAATCCCATGGACAGAGGAGCCTGATGGGCTGCAGTCTGTTGGGTCTCAAAAAGTCAGACATGACTGAAGTGATTGACCTCTCACTTGTTGTGAAGGAGATTGCTCCAGTTCTTACATGTAGAAATATCCTGCCCACAAAGTGGAAGGAAAAACAGGTTAAAAACTAGAAGAAGTAAATGTTTTCTTGAAAAACTCAGGCTTTATATAAGACCAGCCTGTACTGTGAACAGCTAAGGAGCAAGTAAAATCAAAGTGCACAGCTGCCTTTCCCTGCCTGCCACCTGTTGCCCTGGTAAACAGGTACCTGTCCTTCCAGTCGTGGGGCCACCTGCATCCCGGGTCCTCTCTGACTCTGAGAGGTGTTAGAAGTAACACAAACACCAACATAGAAGGATGACAGAGATATTCATGAGGGATACAGCTACCACAAATTCTTTTTGAGGACTAGTAACCTGGAAACTTGTCAAATTAAAACAGGATATTTAACCACAGGAGGATCCCAGTTTAGTGGGTATTCAGATGCAGGCAGGACTACAGAGACACCAATGCCGAATGATCTCAGCAAGTGGTGTCCTTGATCTGGATTGAGTGACCCTCATCCCAGCTCAGCAAACGGATTCTGATCGTGTGCTTGTGATCAGACAAGTTGGGAGGGCGGCTGTGCAGATAAAGGCAAGGGTCCTTGTGGGGGTCCTGGGACCTCCAGGGAGAGGTGATGTGGAGGTGGGGGATGCGGGAGGTGAGAGAGCAGGATGGGTGGGAGAAGGTGAGCCCGCAGGTCCCCTTCGGGAGCGGGAGCCAGGGGGAGAGCTGCTCAGATGAGCAGAGACGCCACAGCGTCACTGCTGTGCACAAAAGCCACCTTGCTAGAATACTGCTGCCGCGTAAACAGGCTGTTGAGGCTTTCCGCTTGTCCCAGTAATAACCCTTTTCACAGGTCTTTTTCTCTCTCTTGATACGGAGTTTAATCAAGGATTACATGTTTAATAGCCACGTCTCTTTAATTCCCTGTAGTTTAGAATAATCTTCCTGTTTTCCCCCATGAAACGACTTCTTAGAGGGGTTCAGGCTCCTTGGTGGGCGGTTTCATGTTGTCCCCTTAGATTAGGTTCAGGTTGGACACCTTGGCGCCTGTTTTGGGGTGGAGTGAGGCCATGTCAGCCCAGGGCCAGAGCTGAGGGTGGCCGTCCCGGTCTGGTTTCTGGCTCAGCAGTGGTTCTGAGCCACATCACGGCTCCCACCGCCTCGAGTGGCTGCGGCTCAGAGGACTTAAAGGGTTGCTCCGTTTCTCATGGGGCAGGGTTGGGGGCGGGAATTTGAGAGGTCAGCTAAAGTTTGACATTATCTGTGAATGTTAATTCTCTCGGAGTTTCCTGCGATCCTGGGGAGTCTTGAGTCCCCAGAGGTTGAGCGGCCCTGCTCAGTGCCCTTCAGCAGCAAGTCCTGTGCCCCAGGGGCCGCTGAGACTGTGCTTCTGTCTTCCAGGACATGTTCTGCAGCACCCCCACCAAAGTCAGGCACATGGACCACCAGGCAGAGGACGAGTTCGATTTGGAGGCCTGTTTAACCGAGCCCCTGAGAGACTTCTCGGCCATGAGCTAACCGGCGCCACCTGGAGGCCAACTGCCCAGCATGCATCCTTGTTTGTAACTGGAGGTTCCTGTTAATAGCTTGCTGTCTCATGGTGAAGTGGTGTTCTTGCCCCGTTTTCTTAAGAAATGTTAATTTTATGTATAGGGAGTGTACTTTGCATGTTTTAAATTGTAAATGGAACTAAATTTGAGGAAAATTTAACTTGAAGCAGTCTTGCAACAACCTTAATCGCTTAATCTCCAGCATCCTTGATGGTAACCTGGAAAGTGTACTGTAACTGGTTTTCCACAGGTATAGTAGATGTTAAATTGCTACTCGTCAAATGGCTGGTTTGGGTTTAACTGTTCTTGGGACCAGTCTAGCATTGGCTTTCTTCACTGGTATCTGAATGAGTGTTCTCATAATTGGCTCCTTTACTATCTCTATGGAAAGCGTTAGGTTTCTGGTTGTTTGTCAGTATATCAAGATGGGATTTTTCCTCATACAGAGCACTGAATAGTCAAAGATATTGAATTGAGCTGATAAGTTAATGGATTTTATGTGTAAGTTATACAGTCTTAATTTGGTACTTGTAAATAGCATTAAGTGGGCCTTCTACCTAAAATACTCCAAAAGTTAAGGCAGCAGAGGGATTAGAATTTTTTTTTATAATCAGTTAATTCACTTTGTAAAATGGCTGTAAATGATAATGTGTACAGATTTTCTGTTCGTATATTCAGTTGTAAACTTCTAAAGACTGTTATGTTTCTATTGCTTTTGTATGGAATGACATTGCAAAAATAAAAAGAACCTTCTTTGACTTACTGTGTTGCCAGACAGACTGGCTGCTGGGTGATGCCTGTGTTGGGAGGAGCCACGTCAGCGTCGGTCCTGGGCGCTTGCACGGGGAGGGTGGACACGGAGACGGTGAATGACCTCCTTTTAGTCGGTTTGCAGCTCTGCCCTGGGGCCCTGGTCATGCTGAAGCCAGGTCCAGACCTTGGGTGTGGAGCCAGCCACGTCCTGCGTGTGCCTCTCGGCCCCAGTCTGCGACTGAAGGGAGTCTGTACCCAGCGGGTGCTAGGAGGCCAGGGCGTCGGCTTGCTGCTTGGTCGGCAGCTGGGGTGCCAGGGCCTTTCCGTGTCTGGGGACCAGGGCTGTACAGTCCCCCCTGCAGCCCAAGGGGCCGCCCGCCCACAGTGCGTCTCCACGCACTGGCTCTGCCCGCAGCTGTGGCCACCTCCTTGGAAGTGACACTGAGCTCCTTTTAAGCAAGGAGTGGGCTCTCGCCACTGTGTTCAAAGTGCTTTGCGGGGGGCAGAAGCCCTTCCTGGTCCCGTCACGTGTGCAGACCTCGCACTGTCCAGCAGCCTCATGGATGGGGGGACACAGACGGGCGCTGTAAGCCTGCACTCAGGTACTTGGGGACAGTGAATGTGGCATCAGGTCACAGGCAGGAGAGCTGCGAGGCAGGTTGGAGGCTGGGAGACACCTGGGTGTGCTGGGAGCCAGCTGTGCTGCGGGAGCCGGAAGCATTGGCCCCAGGGTGCGGCCAGCACAGAGGCCCAGAGGTGGGAGGACGGTGACCAGGCTGTCCACACTCACGAGGGGCTCGGCCGGGGGTGCAGGCGAGAGCCTGAGAGATGGGCTGGGGGCGCAGGGTAGAGGGTGCCTCAGCGCCTGGGAGGGTTGGGAGCACTGGAAACGGAAGCAAAGCGGACCCTTGCTGCGTAGTGGCCGCTGGCAGCCCTGTGCACACGGAGGGTGGAAAACACTGACCGATGGGCTGGAAGGGGTCTCGGCAGAGCCCCAGAGGTGGCTCTGCTTCCCTGGCTCCTGGGGGGGTGGGGTGCTGTCTAGCTGGGGGTGAGCCCTTCCAGGTCCTGGCCCACCTTCCCCAGAGACGGGGGAGGGAGGTCCTTAGTGAAGCAGAGCAGGTGGTCAGGACCGTGGAGGTGGAGAGCCTTCCCATCTGCGACGCACAGGACCCTGTCCCTTAGGAGCCCACCGTGGAGAGGGCTTATTCTGAGGGGCCCTCCTGCATGCCCCCTCTGGGGTCCCCCAGGCAGGAGTGGTTGCCGCAGTGACCCCAGGCTCGCCCATCGCATGGGGTGTGTGTGGTGGGGCCTGGGACAGAGTGCAGGTGAGTTGTCTCTAGTTCACCTGTCCTCACACCCTGAGGACCTTCACCTTGGGGCCTGTATTTAGGGGGACTCCATCCACCAGAGCCTGTTCCCATGATGGGAGCCAGCACTTCAGGCTGGTGCTGGTGGAGAGGGAGACTTGGGGGCCTTGGGAGGACTGTAAATGATCTGCGGCCGTAGCGTGGATTGTGCTGGCCGTAAGTGGGGTGAAGGAGACAGGCTGGCTGGAGTAGAGGGTGAGGGATGTGGTCTGGGGTGGGGGTCTGGGGTGGGAGGCATGATACCTGACTCAGGTTCTAGAAGAGTCACCCCAGCTACCGCTTTGGTGTCACATCTATATTTTTAGAATGCTCTTAAGCACCAGGGAAATCTGTCTTCAGACTTTAGTTCCTGCCTGTTAGCACTGTTAACATAATCTGGTCTCTCCATGTGAGTGTAACAGGTAACCGATCGGCTGGGACTGACTGGTCTTTATTCTTGACTCTTGTACTTCGAACCCAGAGGTGTCAGAACTCAATTACGTTTGGCCAGCATGATTAATTCTTCACCGTTCCGGGCTGATTGTGATCTTGTCGCCAGCGGAGATTCATTTTCCTGTCTCCCGTGTATAGACGTGGTCGGCTTATCGGGGTTGTCATCCCCAGCTGGCGCCGCTCCTGCACCAGGGTGTCGTCTTTCCTGCTGGCCCGTCGGGACCCTGCCATCAAGTTGCTGACCCTCTGCCTCTCTGGGAGGAAGATGCTGATGGCGCCTCCCACGTGAGTCAGCAGCCTGCCTGAGCCAAGGGCTGCGCTTCCACCGGGTGGTGGCTCTTCTGGTTAACGGAGGGGTTACAGGAGCGTTTTTGTCCCAGGCAGGCAGACTTGAAAGTCCTCCTGGGTGAAGTCACATGACGGCAATAGGTGAACTGGGAGGACCTTGACGTTAGCGGTTTTCTTGGAATCTGGGTGGGGGAGGGGTATGTGCCTTTTTAATCACCAGTCTGTATATTTTATGTTTAAGAATCTTGAGGAGGGGCTTCCCTGGTGGCACAGTGATGAGGAAATCTGCCTGCCAATGCAGGAGACACAGGTTCAGTCTCTGGTCTGGGAAGATCCCACATGCCGGGGAGCAGCTAACTGTGAGAGCCACAGCTCCGGAGCCTGAGCGCTGGAGCCTGGGAGCCACAGCTGCTGATGCCCGTGAGACCGAGCACGCCTGCTCCCCGACAGGAGACCCACCGCAATGAGAAGCCTGCGCACCACAGTTGGAGGCAGCACCTGCTCCAGGCAGCTAGAAAAGGGCCTGAGCAGCAACGAGGAAATAAACACATTAATAGAACATTATTTTTTTAAGAAAAGGAAGAATCTTGGGGACTTCCCTGGTGGTCCAAAGACTGAGCTCCCAGTACAGGTGGCCTGGGTTCAATTCTTCTCTGGGGAACTAGATCCCACATGCCGCAACTGAGACCCAACACAGCCAAATAAATAATTTTTTTTTTTTAAAGGACGAGTCTTGAGGGGGACTTCCCTGGCGGTTCTGTGGCTAAGACTCTGTGCTCCCAATACAGGGGACCTGGGTTCAATCCCTGGTCAAAGAACTAGATCCCACATGCTGCAACTAAGACCCAGCACAGCCAAAAAAAAAAAAAAGTCTTGAGGATTTTTTTTGTTTCAGACTTTTGTTGCTTCGTTGTCAATGTTTGCTTTGTAATTACATAAAAATATGTAATTTTTATGTTAAAAAAAATACGTTTTACTGAGTCTAAGCCACTTTGTAAAACTCACACTTCGGAGATGCCTGTGAAGTTTTCTTGGAAAACCCTCAGCGGAGGGTGCAGGACGCACAGGCTCCAGCAGTGGCACTCCGGCCTTACGGCTGACCTCCCAGAAGGCGCTGTGTACGGGGTCCCCAGAGCCGCCGCCTGGCACTTGCAGGCACGTCAACATGCAGCAGGTGGAATGCGGCCTGTGTCGGTGCCAGCTCCGCCTTCTCCAGCCGTGCGACAGGGCCTCCGTGTCCCCATGGACGCAACCGGGCAGTAGCGCCGGCCCTGAGGATTACAGGAGAGAGCACGCCGGGACCCTAATGACGTCATGACGGCAGCTGCTGTGGTGGCCAAGGGCCCCATTTAAGATGTTGGCAAAAGCGCCACATCCATTAACTCTCACTGACCGGTAGGGCGGGGTGGTCCTCGAACAAAAGTAACAACGTAGACCTTTAGGAAGTGGGCGCCTGCCACACGGGCACAAAGCTGCCTCCCGGAGGCTGAGACTTGGTTAGCCTGCCCGGGGAAGGGGTGCCCCCAGATCCCAGTGCTCCTGAGTGAGCACCAAGCCATGTGAGGGGCACGCGGCAGGTGTGATTTCCAGGGGTTTCCTGGTGTGATGGCCACCGGCGAGCTCGCCGTGCTCTTTAAGAAAAGGGTGGAGAAACCACCTTCCCTCCTTCGGGTGGGAGTGGCGAGCGGGGCCCTGCCGCCGACACGGGCCGGCGTGTGAGGCCGGGACAGCTGCCTGCTTCTGTGGGACAAGCCGCCACAGGCTGGCTGGCTTAGCAGACAGTCTTTACCATCCCCAGCTTTCGCGGCTTGGTTGGGTCCTTGCATTCAAGGGGCTGGAATGTCATCTGAAGGCTTGCCTGGGGCGGACCCATGCCCACGGCTGTGGTCAGCGGGCACCCCCCCCACAGTGTGGACTGGCTTCGCCAGAGCGAGTGGACGCGGCGTGGTGGGGGCCTGTCACTGACGCCTGTCACTCCAGTTAAGCAGGAGCAAGTTGCCATCCAGCATGCCCTCAAGAAGCAGGGCTGTTGGAGCCACAGCCAAACCCACATGTGAGAGGCCCTGGCTGGGCAGCCGGACGTCTGCTGGCACCTCAGCTGCATGTTACACAGAAGTCGGCTTCAAATAGGCCTCAGGACTTCCTTAGTGGTCCACTGGCTAAGACTCCTTTCTCCCAGTGCAGGGGGTCTGTGTTCGACCCCTGGTCAGGCAACTAAGATCCTGCATGACCCCCAGCACAAATAGTGAAGAAAAAAAAAAAGGATCTGAGTTGAGTGTAAAAGTGCAAAAATATAGAACTTGTAGAAAATGGGATTCTAGGTCCAGGCAGTGCTTAGGCTGGACACCAAGAGCACGCTCCGTTAAATGGAAAATTGTTAAACGGGACCTCATGAGGATGAAAGACTTGCTCTGGGCAAAACCTGGTGGCAAGACCAGCCGCAGACTCAGAAAAGATGACTGCCAAGCATGGATGTGATGGGCTTGCCTCTGGGATGTGCAGAGAACTCCCCAAACTCACAGTGAGGAGCGGTCCAACTGGAGGACGGGCCGGGGCGTGAGGAGGGAGGGATCGCACTGGAGACCACACGCAGGTGTCAGCAGAGCATGTGGGGAGACGCCCAGGGCGGCTGGCTGACGGCCCGCGGCGGGAGCCAGCTAAGGATCAGTTGGCCATAGGTGCCTGAGGTCAACGCGGGGACGCACGGACGGCTGGAGGCGGGGAGATGGTGCAGCTGCTCTGGAAAGTACTCAGACCTCCCCTCAAACCCAGCAGCTACCACTGGAGCCAGCACGGTGCTCCTGGAGAACACCTGCTCACGAGGACCCCACGTGCAAATGCTCCTGGAGGACGGCAGAGGTCCTGCTGCAGGCAGAGCTGGGCCCCAGGGCACCCACAGCGCAGACGGGTTGCTGGTCACGACCCCGCGCTGGGGTTCTGCAAAACGTTACCCTGGGGGGGGGGGGGGGGTGAGTGCTCATGATGATTTTCCTGGAACACGAGAGAGCTGAAACATCCTGAAAGAGCACGCCATGCTCCTGGGTGTCTTGGCTCAGAATGACCGACACGGGGTGCTGCCTGGGTTGCTGGGCTGTGACCAGTGCAGCCTGGCTGAAGCAGCAGAGGCCTCGGACACTGGCTCCTTGCTCCCCCAGATGCCATGTTACACGCAGGTCAGCCTGGAGCCACCTCCATGAGTGGAGCTCCTCCCAGCTGGGAGTCCGCTCCTGCCCGAGGCCCCGGCAGACCCGTCTCTGCACCCTCACCTGATGGTCCAGGCGGCTGTCATGAGGCAGGCCCATGGCTCCCCAGGGGCTCTGCGGTCCCCCCGCCAGGCTTCTCGGCTGTGACTCTCAGCCCTGCACCCTGGGCCTCACCGGCCCGAGCACAGAGAGCCCTGCAGGCTGCCCTGTGGGGTCCAGACCAAGTCCGGGCTCCCACTGTTCCCCGGTGGTCACCCCCACTGCCCGTCCACTGTGACGGCTCTCACCTACTGGCCTGTGGACCCTCCTGCCCTGGAGGAAGGGTCTTGCCCCAAGAGCACTGCCCCACAATTTTGGTCCCCAAGTTCCCAGGCCCACCCCCCCAGAGCACAGGGCACTTTCTGCCTGGAGCCCTGAGCTCAAAGGGCGGTATATCCAGGAGGGAGGCCCCAGGCTGCCAGGTGCCCGAGGGCAGCAGCGGCACCAGGAACTGACGCTGGGCTTGCTGAACCCAGTGCATCCAGACCACTGCCCACCTCCCACCCAGCCCCCGAGGCTGTCAAAGCTGGTGCTGGGCCCGAGGAGGACTTGGACCCTGGCTCCGAGTGGCGGGTTTCCAGACCCACCTCCAGCTTGAGTTTCACAACCTCCCCCGGGTTTCTATTCTGTGAAGTGGGACCTTGGTGACTTGAGGTGGTCATTATGGGTCCAGATGGATTAGAAAAAAGACCCAGCTTCCCTCCTCTGCACAGGTACCCCCAGGGGTCTGAGTCTTGCTCTGACCTGGATCACAGAGCTACTGGTCCTGGGGAACCTGGCCAGCACCGTCTGACTCTTAGATTAGAGGCCGGTGGTATGGACAACTGCAGCTTTGCCAGCCTGGCGTGGATGGCCTGGGCACCTGCATCACAGTGCCTGTCCCCCAGCCTCCATCCATCCCCCTGGCCCAGCCCCTCACCAGCTATCCTGTCCCCCAGCCTCCATCCATCCCCCTGGTCCTATCTAAAAGAGCCTCCACCCCATCCCTGTCATGCATTGTCTGGCCTCAGGGTCCACAGCAGGCCCTGGTCAGCTGGAGCCCCCTCTTCAATTTCTCCCTGCCCCCAGGCCGAGTCAGCACACAGGTGGCAGGGGGCTCTTTTCCATCAGACACCTTCTCACCACCTGCAGGAAGCTCAGAGCCTGGGAACTCAGATGGGAGGCCTCTGGACCACACGGTCCCGAAGGCCTCTCCAGGCCCAGTGACCCCCGTCTGCACCCTTTTAATGAGCCGTTTCATTTGAAACAAACGGACTTCCCTTGCGGCTCAGCTGGTAAAGAATCCACCTGCACTGCGGGAGACCTGGGTTTGATCCCAGGGTTGGGAAGACCCCCTGGAGAAGGGAAAGGCTACCGACTCCAGTAATCTGTCCTGGAGAATTCCATGGACTGTATAGAGTCCATGGGGTCGCAAAGAGTTGGGCACGACTGAGTGACTTTCACTTTCACGCAGGCTCCTAGCCTCAGAGCTGCCCCCTGAGCTGGGGTGCCAGGGCCCTGTCTGCTGCTGGGTCCAGTGGGTCTGTGGGCCTGGGTGAGTATCCCAGCCGCCCCCCAGGATGCAAGGCTAGAAAAGGTGGAGCAGGGCCCCTTCTAAGGGCAGGACCGCTGACAGCCAGCCTCATCTGGAGAACCCTCCCAGGTCCGATCATAGCTGCCACTGGGTTCAGATAGACGAGTGCCCAGCCTTCTTTCCAGCCAGGAGCCTTGGACCATGGCCTCGGGGCCTATGCCGCAGACCGCACAGGGCGGAGCCGCGGGGAGACCTGAGAGAGCAGGAGGCCTGCCCAAGGCCGCACAGCCAGACCCAGGCAGGGGCAGCGAGAGCGGCGACGGCGGGCCAGCGCTCCGGGCCAGTAAGGACCCCGAACGGCCGGCCGGGCCGCCAGCGGGCCCGGGCCCTTCGCGCTGGGCAGGTCGCCGACCTCGAGCCAAGCGTGCCCCGCGCCGCCTCAGATCGCCGTCACCGGCGAGCCTCGCCGTCCGGAAGGGGGACCGACACCCACCGCTCGCAGCCACATAGGCTGGTGGGGCTCCGACTGGGCAGGCGGCGCCAGGGCTGCGCAAGCGCCGTTCGCTGGCTCGCCGCGGAAACGCACCCGAGTCTGCACAGGCCCCGCCCATCGCCATAAAGCCCCGCCCACCAGGCAGGACCTCAGCTTCACAAACCCCGCCCACCGATGCACCAGCCCCGCCCACCCGCAGACGGAGGTTCCGCCCTTAACACAGGCCCCGCCCCTCAGGAGCTCGGAGCCGCACGGCCGCCAGCAGACTGTCGTGTGGGCGCTGAGGCGCCACTTCCTTTGAGGGAAGAGCCGGGCCTGACGGCCAGGGCCTCCCGCCCTTGTCCCGCCCGGCCGCGCTCAGGCTCCGGCCTCAGCGTGGCCCGGGAGCTCCGCACGCGTCGGTGCCCGGCGTTTGTGCGGCTGTTCCCTGGGGGCGCCGGGACTGGGGGCTCGCAGCCCGGGGTTGGGACTCCTGCTGCGCGCACCGCCCCCGAATCAGTCCGGACCCCGGGACCCCCCAAGTCCCCTGCACCCGAAGACCTCGCTCACCCTAGGGCCCTCCGAGCCCCACAAATCTCGGGACCCTTGTGTCTCGAGAGCTCTGCGCACCCTGGGATCTCCGTGAGCCCCAGGAGTCCCTGGCCTTGGGGCTCCTGCGCCCCGGGACCCCTGCTGCCCAGGAGTCTGGCGCCCCGAGAGCCGGCGGGCCCCGTGCAGTCCGCCCGCCCTTCGGCTGTAAGGGGCCCCGCCTGGGGCGCGCTGCCACTCGCCAAAGCGACTTTGGGTGCCGCCTTTGCGAGCTGTCTCCTCCCAGCGCCCAGACCCCCGCCTGAGCCGCTCCCAGGGCTCCTCCCGCGCCTGTCCTCTGGCAGCAAGAGAAGCAAGAAGTTGGACGCGATCGACTGTGCCTTACGAGGGCCCAAAGGTGGGCCCGCTGGACCAGGGAGGCCAGACCCTCCTGGGGACCTGTGGAAGGCGACTGACTGGAAGTGGATTTCCAAGCCGCTTTCTCTGCCAAGAACAAGGGTTCTAAGTCTCTTTAGGACTTTTACTGGGAGTGCAGACATGTGTTAGGGGGATGGTGTTTTTCTTAATTTCTACTTCATTTCCCCCTTGCTCTAAGTACACTCGCAGGTCTGAAGTTAGTCTGTGTTCAGTTGACCAGTTGTTTGCCTTTGATCATGGGCTACCTTCTCCTTGACTCTCAAGTGTCCACAATTTTATAGTACTTTTCTTTTTAACTCCGTTACTCAGTACTTAGTTGAGTTTATGATGATCTTTCAGTGTTGAGAAGTTAGTGCAAGAGAAGTTAGTTTGACTTCAAGAATGGCTTCAGCTTCACAGTATTTAAAAATTTAATTGAGCTTTTAGATGTGGCTTCTTCCTCTGACTGTCTGGAGTGTGTCCTCATTGAAACAGGTCTGGAGAGAGAAGCACAGATTCGCCCACTGGCAGTAGAAGGCAGGAAAACAGCTTGATTTTGAAGTTCTAGAATATTACCACCAACCCCCCCCCCCCCAACAACTGAAATTGAAATGCACTTGTTTAGGAACAAGTGTATATTGTCAAGGCTGTGTATTGTCACCCTGCTTATTTAACTTATATGCAGAGTACATCATGAGAAACGCTGGGCTGGAAGAAGCACAAACAAATCAAGATTGCCGGGAGGAATATCAATAACCTCAGATATGCAGATGACACCACCCTTATGGCAGAAAGTGAAGAAGAAGTAAAGAGCCTCTTGATGAAAGTGAAAGAGGAGAGTGAAAAAGTTGGCTTAAAGCTCAACATTCAGAAAACTAAGATCATGGCATCCAGTCCCATCAGTTCAGTTCAGTTCAGTTGCTCAGTTGTGTCCAACTCTTTGCGACCCCATGAACCGCAGCACGCCAGGCCACCCTGTCCATCACCAACTCCCAGAGTCCACCCAAATCCATGTCCATTGAATCGGTGATGCCATCCAACCATCTCATCCTCTGTTGTCCCCTTCTCCTCCTGCCCTCAATTTTTCCCAGCATCAGGGTCTTTTCAAATGAGTCAGCTCTTCACATCAGGTGGCCCAGGTATTGGAGTTTCAGCTTCAACATCAGTCCATCCAATGAACACCCAGGACTGATCTCCTTTATGATGGACTGATTGGATCTCCTTGTAGTCCAAGAGACTCTCAAGAGTCTTCTCCAACATCACAGTTGAAAAGCATCAATTCTTCTGTGCTCAGCTTTCTTTATAGTCCAACTCTCACATCCATACATGACTACTGGAAAAACCATAGCTTTGACTAGACGGACCTTTGTTGGCAAAGTAATGTCTCTGTTTTTTAATATGTTGTCTAGGTTGGTCATAACTTTCCTTCCAAGGAGTAAGCATCTTTTAATTTCATGGCTGCAGTCACCATCTGCAGTGATTTTGGAGCCCAGAAAAATAGTCAGCCACTGTTTCCACTGTTTCCCAATCTATTTGCCATGAAGTGATGGGACTGGATGCCATGATCTTAGTTTTCTGAATGTTAAACTTTAAGCCAACTTTTTCACTCTCCTCTTTCACTTTCATCAAGAAGCTCTTTACTTCTTCTTCACTTTCTGCCATAAGGGTGGTGTCATCTGCATATCTGAGGTTGTTGATATTTCTCCCGGCAATCTTGATTCCAGGTTGTGCTTCCTCCAGCCCAGCGTTTCTCATGATGTGCTCTGCATATAAGTTAAATAAGCAGGGTGACAATATACAGCCTTGACATACTCCTTTTCCTATTTGGAACCAGTCTGTTGTTCCATGTCCACTTTTAACTGTTGCTTCCTGACCCGCATACAGGCTTCTCAAGAGGCAGGTCAGGTGGTCTGGTATGCCCATCTCTTGAAGAATTTTCTATTGTTTGTTGTGATCCACACAGTCAAAGACTTTAGCGTAGTCAATGAAGCAGATGTTTTTCTGGAATTGCCTTGCTTTTTCATGATCCAACGGATGTTGGCAATTTGATCTCTGGTTCCCCTGCCTTTTCTAAACCCAGCTTGTTTTCGCCTGAAGCATTACGGGACATTTGTCAGGTGGTGACTTAAAAAAGTCCGTCCTTCCGTCGGTGTTTCTGAATTGGCATTTTCCCAAAAGGAAGTACCTCTTCTCCTCCCCCACCTTTTCCTTCTTTTCTCAGTTTTTTCTCAGTCTGGGTTCGTGGACCGCATTTCCTCTGTGGAGTATGCTCCGCTTGCCTCGTTCTCTTGGCACCTGCCTGGGGCCCTGTCCCACCCTCTCACCTGCCCTGACAGTTGGGCCCCCGGAGAAGCCCCGTCCACCTCCGGTCCTCTCCCCACCCAGCCCTGGACACCCAGCATCTCTCCAAGGACCGTGAGGCCTGTTTTTCAAATACTAGTAGTTTTGCTATTTATTTCATACTTGTCATTGCTGCTGTTCCCTTTCTAGGGCTGAGTGTGCTGTGAGCTACCAGGATGGTTTGAGAGACTTGGGCGGCCAGCTCGGCGGGCAGGGGCGGTGTCGCGGCTGTCGGGGGCTGGTGAGGTTGCAGCAGGGCTGGCCTGTCCCAGGTCGGGCCCTGGTGAAGCCCCTCTCCCACGAGGGGCTCTGGGTGGGGCTCAGGGGGCCTTGGGGGGCGAAGCAGGGCGAGTGTTCTGTGGCTGCTCCCGCCTGTGGGCTGGGGACTGGGGTGTGGGCACGGCGTGGCCGGCTCTGGTCTGGCTCTTGAGTCCGAAACGCACTGAAATGGGGCCACTCCTGCTGCAGAGCCACCCCCTGGGGACCCGCTGGCCCTGTCCCACCTGTCAGAGCCTCAGGGCCCCCGACTGTGTTGCAAGAGGTGGTCACCCTGTGGGGGAGCCCTGGGGGTGCCGTCAGGGCTGAGCGTGCCAGGGGCTAAGGACCCCGCGGATGGGCTTCAGACTGAAGTGCGCCGACGCAGATGCTGAGGACAGCAAGCGCCTCTCCTGGCCTGGAACCAGCCCTGGTGGCGGTCGATGCCTGTGGTGGGCAAGCTCACGACCTCCGTGCGCACACACTCCTGCTGGCGAGAGGACCCTGCGCCCTGGAGGCCCCCGTCTCTTCTGTACCAGAGGGTGCACCCTGTTCGCACCAGGATGCCTCCCCTCTCCCCGCCTGCAGCAACGCTGGCCTTGGGGCGCTGTTTCCAAGTCCTTCAGGGGGCCTGTTGAGACCCGCCGAGAGCGTGCTCGCACGTGTTTTAGGATTAGAGGGCATCCCAGCATCTGTGGAAGTCTTCAGGCGACTTCTCCCTGAATCTGTCCACGGGTTTTGTGACAGTGAGTGCCCCTCGCGATCCGCGCAAGGTCCCTGGATTGCTTCCCGTGGGGAGGGGGCTGTGCACCAGGCTTTGGGGCAGTGAAGCTGCCCAGATGGTGACCGGCTGGTTGGAGGTGGGTCCTGGGCCCCTGCCGAACCCTGGGCGGCCTCGGGGAAGGGGGTCTCCAGGCCCGGTGGCGGGTGGGAACCAGAGTCTGCAGACTCCCGAGCCCCATCTTCGCTTGCGGCTCAGTCTCTGAGAGCTCTTACTTCCATCAGTGCTTCCTGATTGCGCTTTGTAGCTGCGGTGCCTTCTTCCTCCCGTGTCCTCTGTTTCCTCCCGTCGCGGGGGTTTGCCCGTCTCTCCGCCTCTGTCTGCGGCTTCTCGGGCTGGTGGCCCTGGCAGTGGCCACGCGAGGGGACCGGAGTGAGTGACCAGCCGCAGGCTCAGGGCCCTTCCCATCAGAATCCGGGGGGCCTGGGCCCCGCTGCCAGCTCCTTGTCTCTGCGACCCCCGAGATGCAGACCCCCACTCCACCTGCCCGGGAGAGACCGCCAGCTTCAGTTGGGGGCAGGGCCCTTGCTGGCTGGGTGCGGTGGGGGAGGGGTGTTTAACTGCTGTGGTCAGCGCTCAACGGCCGGGTCATCCCCAGGGTCTCCCTGCCGCTGGCCGAGGCCTCGGTTTCCCAGCAGCTCCTTGCGTCCAGAGTGTGGCTGTCTGGCCTCCTCCATCTGGCACCTGTTTGGAGCGGTGAGGGGGGCGGGCCGCCCTCACTGGTTCCCACCCTGTCCACCCTCTGTCCTGCGATCAGACCACAGCTTTTATTAGGTTTTCCAGGAGAAAGCTCGTGAGGTCGTTTACATGTGGGAGGGTCTGAGGGGGAGAGTTTGTTCACCGTGCGGAGCCGGTGGAATTGCTCGTGGCCCCGTGTGTGTGTGACGGTTTCTCTTTGCCAACAACAGGCACGGAGTCCAGAGCATCCTTGGAAATGGATTGCTCATCTTTAGAACCAAAACACACGGGTGTGGGTTAGCTCAGTGCCTGCAGTGGCCCAGGCCTCCCGAAACCTGATGCTCCAGAAGCCCGGGGCCTCTTGGCACCAAAGGAGGGCCCTGGCCCCGGACCATGGTCACCCTCATCACCAAGAAGCTGCAGAGCCAGTGCCTGGACGCCCTCGCCCACAAGAGCTATGATACTGGCTTGGTGAGCTGCCCACCCTGGGTCAGGGGGCGCTGCCTGGGCTGAGTCTCAGCTGGGGGAGGGGACGGGGGTGGGTGGGCCTCTCCCCAGGGAGGCCCTGGTGTCCTCAGAGCTCCCAGAGCCCCCCCAAGGTAGTGATAGGGTTCTGGCATCATTAAACCACTGTGAGGGAGAGCCCAGCTCCCCGTGGACACGTGCGTTCCTGGGTGCCCAGCAGGCACTGGTCGGTAGCCACGCCCAGCGACGCTGCCCTGGCCTCTGGGCACCGCTCCTCCCGAGAGCCTGTCTTGAATTCTGTCTCCCTGGGCTGGTTTTGCCAGAGGCGGAGCCATGCTCTAGGTCGAGTTTCCATAACCGTCAGCTCACACCCGCCTGGTCAGGCTGCAGGTCCAGAGGGAGGCGACGGAGCGTGGGTGTGGCCCGGTGCTGGGGTGCTCTGCGCCGGCTTGTTGCCGGTCTGGCAGGGAAGGCGGTGGGCAGGAGGGTTTACCTGCAGAGACGTGGCCAGAAAGTCTTGCCTGTGTTCTTCCCACTCTGACACAGGGGGTGCCTGGCTCTCTGCACTAGTGGGCGTGTCGCCAAGAGCCATGAGAGGGTCATGGTTCTTGCAGGGGGTGCACAGATGGGCCTCAGGGCATGGGGACCGGAGCCCAGGGTGCCAGGAGCCCGGTGTGGGGACAGGACCCCATGGGGACAGGAGCCCAGTGTGGGGACAGGTGCTTGGCGTCCCCGCTCCATGAGGGCCGGCGCTGGAGCCGAAGCCGCGACCCATGGGGAGCAGGCCCGTTTGCAGGCCTTGGTGGGGACTGGGCAGGGAGCCCCTGGGGGGAGGGGGTGCTGGGTCAGGGAGAGTCAGCGTGTGCCGGCCTGCGTGGGCGTGGCCTCAGCGTGCTGTATCCTCTGGTGTGCCCAGCTCTGCAGGTACAGACTTAAGTAGGTAGAGAGCTCAGCTCTGAAAAGCCTTAAGTTTAAAAAATACATTTTTTGTTGAGGCGTAAGTTGCATGGGCTTCCCTGGTGGCCCAGATGGTGAAGAGTCTGCCTGCAATGCAGGGAGACCCAAGTTTGATCCCTGATTCAGGGAAGATCGCCTGGTGAAGGGCATGGCTCCCCACTCCAGTGTTCTTGCCTGGAGATTTCCACAGACAGAGGAGCCTGGTGGCAGGTTAGAGCCCATGGGGTCGCAAAGAGTCGGACACGGCTGAGCGACTAACACTGACCTTTCAGGCTGCAGGCAGTGAAATCGACAGTGAGGTCTGTTGTTGAGTGGGTGAGTTCCCCAGTCGTGTTCACACTGACTTTGTCCCCACCACCCCAGACATCTCTCTTGCCCGCGGAGGTCCCCGTGTGGTTTTCCGGTCCCAGAAGGCAGCAGTGTGCTGACTCACAGCATGCGGGTGCCCTGGAGTCTGGGGTGCACTCAGCGCCTGCGTCCCTGGGACTCTCTGTGTGGAAGGAGCATCGGCAGGTGTCCCTGTGGCCTGCTGGACGGCCCTCGCCTCGCTGGAGCCTGGCCCTCAGGCTGTGTCCACAGCCGACTGTTAGGAGCAATGCTGCTGTCCGCATTTGCATGCGGGCCTTTGTGTATTGAGCGGGTAGCCTGCCCAGCTGTCTGTCGGCACTGATCCGGCTGTGCCTTCTCCCAGGTCGGCTGTGGTGGCATCACGGTGCTCATCTCGTGTCTCTGATGACCAACGAGATCATGGCCATTTCCCATACTCTTGTGGCTGTTCAGTCGCTCAGTTGTGTCCGACTCTTAGAACCCTGCAGCATGCCAGGCTTCCCTGTCCTTCACCATTCTCTTGGATCTTGCTCAAACTCATGTCCACTGAGTCGATGATGCCATCCGACCATCTCACTTTCTCTATTTTTCCCTTCTCCCCCTGCCCTCAATCCTGTACTCATCAGAGTTTTTTACGTGCTTTTTGGTGTCCTTTTACTGATTTTTGTTTTTTTTGGAGGGGGGAGTCGTGTGTATTTTTCTTATTGGTTTGAAGCAAGTCTTGGCATATTCTAGCTACAAGTCTTTTCTCACCTGTGTATTACGCAAATATTTTCTCCTATCTGGTCGGGCTTGCCTTGTCACTCTAGTTTATAAAAAAATTTAATTAATTAGTTGTTTTCGGTGGTGCCGGGTCTTAGTTGTGGCACACGGGATATTTGGTTGCAGCGTGCAGGCTTCCTGCGGCGCCTGTGGGCTCTGGCGTGCAGGCTTCCTGAAGTGCCTGTGGGCTCCGGTGTGCAGGCACAGTTGTGCCGTGTGGGGTTAATTCCTCGTGGCATGGGGGGGATCTTAGCTCCCCACCCAAGGATTGAACCCAGGCCCCCTGTACTGGGGGATTTCCTGGTGGCTCAGTGGTAAAGAATCCTCCTACAAGTCAGGAGCCTCAGGAGATGCAGGTTCGATCCTTGGGAGGGGGAAGATCCTCTGGAGGAGGGCATGGCAACCCACTCCAGAATTCTTGCCTGGAGAGTCCCATGGACAGAGGAGGCTGGTGGGCTGCAGTCCGTGGAGTCACAGACAGTCAGATGTGACTTGGCACGCACACACTCTCCCCTGCTTTGGAAGGCATCCGCCTTAACCACTGGGCCACCAGGGAATCCCACCTCGTCACTTTCTTACTGGTGTCTTTTGATGAAGAGAAATTCTAAATTTCAACGCAGACAAATGTATCAGTGTAAATTATTATTATTATTATTTTTTAATCCTGTTTAAATAGTCTTTGCTAACCTGAGTCCAGGAGACACTCTCTGAAGCGCCGCTCCCTTGCTGCAGCCTGAAGCCTGCAGTCTGAGCTGATCCGTGTGGGGCGAGGCAGGTGTGTGGGGGCGCGGCCGGCCGGCACCGCTGCCCAGAACCACCGTCCCTGCCCCGTCAGTGGTCTCGTGGGGCTCCCGTGGGACCCTGTTCTGTGTGTCCTGGGGTCACTCCTGTCCTGGGTGGGAGACGAGGCCCCGGGAGAGGAGCCGGCCTCCCTGGGGACGGGCTGCGCTCCTGGCCCCTCACTGCATGAGTCATCACCGGCTTCCGCTGTGGTGGAGGCGGACTGAGATGGAGCCTCTGCGAGTGTGGAGGGGCGCCGGGAGCCCCGCGAGTGTGGGCACCGGGAGCCCTGAGTCACCAGCCTGGGGCCTTAGCCAACCCCACCCCAGCGAATGCCCCCGCCCCCGGGGCACGTGGCTCAGCTGGCCCTGTGCTGGGCCAGGAGGCACACAGCCCGGCAGCCCGGCCCTCTCGCAGAGGCCTGGCCCAGTCTGCTTAGCTCCCTGCCTGGCTCTGTCTAGAACCAGAGCTCTGGGGCGCCTACTCGCCGGCCGACCGGGCGGCCTGTGTTTGCACAGCCTGACTGTCGATGGGCCTCCTCCTTCCAGGTGATGAACCCAGCTTTTCACTTACTCCCTCTATGAGAACAGAGAAGTTCTTCGTTTTGTCAGGAGTTTGTCATCCCATGAAACAGTCCCCCCGAGGAGCTGGAGCCCCATAACAGCGCTGCGTGCTGTGGAGGAGACTCTGGGTGTGGGAGGCAGAGAAGGCTGAGCGCCGAGTGCACACGAGGTCTGGGGGGGGAGCAGACACAGGCCTTCAGTAGACGCGGCTCCAAGTGGGCCCTCCACCTCCTGGGGCTAAACTGTGGCACAGCAGAGTTCCATGGGCTTGGGCCGGGCCCCACTGGCCACCGCAGCCCGCAGCTGCCCACCTCGCTGGACAGAGTGCCCATGTGATGTGGTCAAGGCGGGACCAGCTTTCTGAGGAGTGGCCCTGCTGATGACAGCCGTGGCGGGACACAGCGGATACGCGTTTCATGTTCTTTGCTCACCTGAAGACCTGTTAGGTATTTAAGTCTTAAGGAAAAAAAGAAAAAAAAAATGCATTTTGAGGTCCAGGCCTGCTGCAGTCCATGGGGTCTCAGAGAGTTGGACACAACTTAGAGACTGAATAACAACTTCTCCTTTTAATCACCAGGAAGGCCATTGCTGGGAAAAAACAGATTTCAAGACAGGCCTGTTTCTGAACTGTTTCTGAATCTGCATGTGTAAACCCACAGTACTGAAACTTCTTTCTCTTCACTTTCAGTATTCTGCCCAGAAACTGAGCAGAAGTGGCCACTTGTTCCATATTGAGACTAACAGTGAGTGTTTAAAAGCCCCAGCGGGTTTTCCTGGGCTGCTGCGGGCTGGGACCGTGAGCAGGGCGGGACAGACAGGGTCGCTGGTCCAGAGGCGAGGTTGCCCTCTGCGGGCCTTCCTCCAGGGGCAGCGGCGTGGGTGAGGCCCGGGGCTGCCGCCCACCTTCTGGAAGCTGCCTACAGCGCACAGCTGAAAGGCCCGCCCTGAGGGGTCCTGTGGTCAAAGGACAGGCGGTCGGGCAGCGTCGGCTCCAGCGTGCTGGGTGCGTGCGTGCCTGGAGGGCCTGGGGCTGCCGGCCCGCCTTGCACGGCATGCCCACACACTGTGTGCCCTGCGGTCTGAGTGGCCTGGCCGCCGGTGCGGGTACTCCGGCCCCAGCGTGGGCGCTCAGGCCGAGTGTGGGTGCTCAGGCCCGAGTGTGGGTGCTCAGGCCGACTGTGGGTGCTCCAGCCTCAATGTGGGTGCTCAGGCCCCAGTGTGGGTGCTCAGGCCCGAGTGTGGGTGAGCGGGCCCGCCCCTGGGTGCCCCCTTGGACGCAGCCCTGCCGTCCTCTCTGACTGACCGGGTGTGCTCGTTCCCCAGGATCTCCCGGGGCGTCCTGCTCTCCTACACAGGCCCCTTGGGCTCCAGGCCAAGGCCTCCTAGCTGGGGGTGAGACAGTGGAGGCTCTGGGGTTGGGGTCGCTGTGCACCTAGGTGACCCCTACAGCGTGTGCTGGTTGGGGGCCGATGTTCCCAGTGGGCAGGGCCCCTCAGCCCCCGCTGCCTGGAGGCCAGGCGTGGGGGCACGGGGACGCGCACCCCTCACCCGTCTCTGTGTTTCCGCAGAAGAGTAGCACCCCCGGGAGGTGTTCGGTGGAGGACGGCCAGTCGGAAGCCAGGTGGCCATGGGCCCAGCCAGCACTTTCCTGCCTGGCCCCCGCGGCCCGAGTGTGGGCACGTTCAGCGCCCAGGACCTCAGGGGCAGCGCCCGGTCGCCCTCGGTGCTGCCCACCAAGCGGCACGGCCGCTCCCTCTCGGAGTCGGCGGGTCCCCGAGGTGCCCTGGCGGCCCCAGGGTCTGAACTCCGGTCACCACAGCGGCAGGAGCGCCTGGTTGCCTGGCCGCGCCCTCCCGGTCACCAGCGCCGCTTCACCCCTTGCGCCATGGCCGGCCTCGGCCAGCGGCAGCCTCCCCGCTCCAGGCCTGGGCAGGCCACCCGCGGGCGCCCGCTCGCCCTCCCCGCGATGCCGCCTGTCGCTGGCGCAGGAGCGCCTGGTGCCGGCGGGCGCGGCCCCGCCGTCGGCCCGGCAGCGCGCCCGCAACCACGCCCGAGCCCGGCCGCCGCCAGGGCCTGTTCAGCCGCTGCTCGCAGCGGTGCGTACGCGCGGGCGGGAAGGGCCGGAGGAAGCACGGGCGCGCGGAGGACGCCCGCGCCCGGCCCTGAACTTCCTGAAGATGGCCCGGGCGGGTGAGGCTCCCTCCGGTGTCGGGTGCTGGAGCGCCCCCCCGCTCGTCCTGTTCCCCAAGCTCCTCTGTCCTCGGAGCCCTGCGCGAGGACAGACCCACGTGTCCGTGTTTGTCGGTTGTGCCTGGTCCTTGGGGGTCAGCTGGGCCTGGGGCTCCCTTGTCTGTTGGGAGATGATTCGGGGGGCTGTGCCGCCCCGCGGCCCCTCCCCGTTGGCTCTGGCCTGCCTCCTGGGGCCCTGCCCGCCCCGTTCTCTGTCTGCTAGCTGGTGGAGAACCTTGTCTGCCGGCTGGTCCGGTGCTGGGGGGTGTTTCCTTTGTCTCGCATCCCCCTTTTCCTGCAGACCGTGTCGTCTCGTTTGTCCTCACGGCCGCCTCACGTGGCAGGCACTGTCCCCGGGTGTCTGGTGACACTGGTACCCAGAAGCTGACCTGTGGCCTTGCGTGTTGGGTGCGGCCTTTCCACTGTGAGCTTTCAGTGGGGTGCTGGAATGCCCCCACCTGCATCCCCAGTTCTCCAGAGAGGCCTCAGCGCGAGCCGCCTGGGGAGGCTGGGCTCAGGCGGGTGTGACCCTCAGGTGGCCCCTCTGGGTGCTTGTGTCCTGCCTCTGGTGGACCGCGGCCCCCCCAGCCCCGTGGCAGGGGACGAGGGCCTTGGGGCCCTCAGGTCGGTGGAGGTGTGTGTCTGCGCGCCTTCCCGCGGCTGGAGCCCCAATGCCGGGCTCCAGGTGCTCCAGGCAGTCGAGGACCCCTCCCTCGGCCGTCCGTGCCGTGGCCTGTGGGCAGGGTCAGCTCTGCTGTGAGCACGGACACTGGGCTGTGTTTCCACGAGGGAGAGAGGTTGAGCGTTCGTCTGGAGAAGGCCTGATGCCATGGCTAGGGGCGCGTGTGACGGAGCAGGTCGGCTCTTGGCTCGCGGGACGGTGTCTGTTCAGGGCCGCATGTGGCGGGGCAGGTCGGGTGTCTTCCTGCTCTCGGCTCAGTCTCGGGGCCCCTTGGCTCCAGCCGCCGAGCCTGGGTGCATCTCCTGTCCAGCGTAAATTGGCTGATGCAGGCAGGCATGTCCATACCGACTGTTTTGCACACAAGATGAGAGACCCCGTAAAATTGAGGGCCCCCGTTTCAGACTTGAAGTCTTGACCTTTGATTTTTTGAAAAAGCATTTTTTGTTCACCTGGTTAGATGTAGGTCGCCGTCAAACTGGAGCAGGACCGTCCAGTGACGAGAGTCGTGTGTATCGGTTCAGGTCCCCTGACCAGCTCGGACTCTGTGGATTTGTGACAGGCCTTTTTGGGCCGTGAAGAGTCGGTGGTTTCTCGCTGCGTTGGCCTGAGCCAGGAGCGTCCAGAGCTGCCCCTTTCACACTTGAGCTGTAGCTGTGATCACGGCTGGGCTCGTGTCCCGGCTGCAGAGAGATCTCTGGGCCACGGTCTTTCTGCCTCCCGGCAGGTTTCAACCATCCAGCAGAAGGCCCAGCCTCTGTGCTGTGACTTCATGGGTGGAGAAGCGGGAAGCGTCTCGCCAGTTCTGCCGCCAAGTGTGCGGGGCTGGGCCTGCCCTGCAGTGGGGCGGGGGTGGTCGTGGAGTAGGAAAGTGACCTTGGCTGGGGAGTCCACCTGGATCTGAACGCAGAGGAAATTCTTTCCCGAGCCCTCATTTCGTGACCAGAATGTGTGGCCAGCTGTCAGGTCTCTGAAGACTTGATTCTTCAGTTTCACTTTCCAGCGGCTCACTCGTTGCAGTAGAGTAGTGACTGCCAAAACCAGGCTGTTTGTCTGCTGGAGCCAGCGGCTCGAAAGTGCTGGCTCCAGAGGGACGGTGGGTGGCCCGGGGGCGCTGTTCTGGGACACGCGTGTCCAGGACCCCAACTGCAGGGAGCCCGGGGGTGCTGTTCTGGGACACGCGTGTCAGAACCCCAGCTTCGCGGAGCCCGGGGGCGCTGTTCTGGGACACGTGTGTCCAGGACCCCGGCTGTGGGGGGCCCCGGGGCGCTGTTCTGGGACACGTGTGTCCAGGACCCCGGCTGTGGGGGGCCCTGGGGCACTGTACCCCGTAACCGCTGCCCACACATGCATCGCCACCTCGTGCTCTGCCAGTGGCCTGAGAAACCCTGAAGCATGCAGTGAAGGGTCCGGGGGCAGCGTGGGCGGCCTGGAGGTTGCCCTGGACACTCCGTGGACAGCCCGTGGCCCTGCAGGATTCAGGGTGAGGGCGGGGGCGGCGTCAGGGGAACGGGGTGCTGGCCACGCGAGGGGCTGCTGCTGTGTCATTCCCGCTGCTCCACCCGGATCAGGACCCTGGTGTGGCCTGGGGTGGCCAGTGGGCCTTGGCGGCCCGTGGGACCACCAAGGAGAGGTACCTCCAAGCGGGTGGGCGTGCGTCTGCCGCTGGGGCCGGTGCTTGGTCTGGGGGCACAGACTGGGGATGCGATTGTCGGGGGCAGGGCCATGGCAGGGAGGAGCTGGCCCTGGGGGGCAGGAGCCCTGTAGAGCCCGTCTCAGCTGGGCGCCCTGGGCTGGGCCGGGAGATGCCTGCTGGTACGGAGGGGGTGGCGGCTCAGGGGAGGCTCCAGTGTGGAGTGTCTGTCTGTCTGCAGTTGACAGCTGAGGACAGCTGCAGTGTGTTTTTGTTGAAAGTGGAGCCACTGGACGAGGGAGGGCTGAGGAGGGGCCGTGGGGGGCTTGCTTGCCTGGAGCTGGGGGCCCCTGATGGGTGCCTCCTGAGGCTGCAGAGGCAGGAGTTGGGCGGTCTGCTGAGCGGGGCAGTTGGATGTGGACCCTGGGCCTCCGGCCCACCTTCCCCTGGGTATTTCATGGGACTGTGGACACAGCTTTGGCCTCGGGTCCTGGGCCACCATCCCAGCACACTGGGTCTCAGTGGGACCACCTGCCCGAGGCAGGGGTGGGTGGGCAGGGCTCTCAGAAGGTAGCCCCCCAGGCAGCGGGGGTGTGTGGTGTTGCCAGGGGACCAGGGAGGTTAACGTGGACTCGGGGACCCTCAGGGGCCAGCGGGACGCCCGTGGGACGCCGCCTTGCCCGTGACCTCCTGGAAGTGCCTGACGCCTGCGTCTCTTCTCTTGCAGACTCTGAAAACGTCAAAAAGCCTCTGCCCTCTCGGTTACGAAGACGAGAATGAGGAGGACGCCCGAGTGAGGACGGCCTTGTCCTCCCCTTGGCCCTGCTGTGTGAGGCCCTGGCCTCCGTCCTTCCAGCCCTGACCTGGGGTCCTGGTGGGGCTGGGCCACCGGCGAGGGCGAGGGCGGGAGCGGCCGGGACCCTGGTGACTGGGACAGTGCTGGCGAGGAGGGTGTCCTGCCTCTGGGCCCCGGCGAGCTGGACCTGGAGCAGATGGAGAGTAGCTGATCAGCATGCGGGGCCGGTGTAGGCGCCTCACCTCTTCCTCGCCAAGGCCCGGGCTGTTCTGAATGTGAAGTGTCCCTTGGATTAAGTCTTTCCTAAAGCAGTGTTTTGGATTTTTACATTTCACAGTTCTGAGAAAGCATCTCTGTTTTGAAAGGAATTTTCGGATGCGCGTTCTGTTAACAGGCTCTGTGCGCAGACTGGCGTGGCCGTGTGTCCCACGAGAAGCTGTGTTCAGCTTCTCGGGACCCCGCGGCACGGTCCCCGCGAGCCAGCTGCCCTGTCTGGAGCGGAGCCGCATCTCGGGCCGCTGACTGGGGGCTCAGGGCTGAGGCCTTGGGCTGTGAGGACGGTCCGGCCTCTCGTGCCCCTCCCCGGGCAGGTGCGGGGTAGGGTGGGGGCCGCACAGGCCTCCGTTTGCTCCTTCTGACTCAATAAAACCCTGAGATTTCCACCAAAGATGTTGATCCAAGGAACTTTAGATAAGAGACGGAGCTTGAGACAGCAAAAGGAAACGTTTATGACCTTTGCAGAAACGTCCTTGATTTTATTTCCTGAGAAATTGTTGTGGGGCCCTGTGGAGAGCAAAGGCACCCTCTGAATTAGTTTGGATGTAGGCAGAAGGCAGGCAAAGTGGGGAGGTGGGCTCGTCCTGCTGAAACCTCACCCTCAGGCCTCCACCTGCAAGGTGAGGGGCAGGGGCTCCTGCCTCAGTGCTGGGGCCCCTCCTGGGGACGTTGGGCTGCCTGCCAGGCGCTGACCCATCTCCTGCAGGAACCCCGGCAGCACCTGCCCAGTGGCCGGAAGGATTTCTTCCCGTTGGCGTCAGAGAGGTCTGTCTTGTGCTACAACCACGGCTGCAGCCTGAGTCCTCAGATACACAGTTTGGCTCCTGGCTTGTCCCCTGGGGGGTGAGGGTGGATGTTTGTGCCCCAGACGGATGCAGAACGGGCCGCCTGTCCCGTCGGAGGCTCCCCACCACTGGTGGCCTCTCTGGGGTGTCACCTGGACAGTGGGGTTTTGGAAGCTGCTCAGACTTAGCTGAAAGAGGAAAGGTCAAAAATAAGCGGCCGGGGGAGCTGCAGAGCACGGGGTGGAGGGATGGGATGGAGGCCTCAGAGGACCTCGTGGGGCAGTGGCGGGCCAGTGCGAGGGCCCGCAGCGTGTCGCCTCCTCAGAGGCTGGGTTTGGAGGGTTGGTCTCCTCCCAACAGATGCCTAAGATCCATCTGAGCTCTCGGCCAGTCGAAGTTCAGCGGGCGTTTGCCGAGCCCTGGGTTCAGGGAATAAAAGGATAAAAGCGAAGAAAGACGAAACAGGTAATAAAATAGGGGCAGAAAGGGAGGACGTTGACAAGGCCGCCGCGAGGAGACTGGGGGTCTTGCCTCTGCTGGACTCAGAGGATGGCCGGGCGGGATGACCAGAGAGGGACTGTGGGGGGCGAGAGGTGGGGTGCAGCCCCTGAGGGCCGCAGAGATGCTGACGCTGGTGAGGGGGCGCGGTGGGCAGGGGAGGGGGCGGGGTGGGCAGGGGAGGGGGCAGGGTGCAGACACAGGAGTCAGAGCCCGGGGACCCTGCAACCGCTGACTGTCCTGCAGAGACCACGCCCACCCAGGACGGCTTTGGGCAGACCCCACGGAACACACAGACGGGGTTCCAGGTGGAGACACGCCCCTGAGAATTGAGCCAGGCCAGGGGACCCTGGTGTGGACAGCATGGGGGGACCCTTGGGGTGGGGGTGGAGCTCAGTGGCAGCCAGGGTCAAGGGTCAGGGTGGACAAGGTTGAGGGCAAGCAGGGTCCAGCTCCTGCAGCCTCCACACCAACCCTCCAGATCACAGCGGGGAGACGGCCCTGGTCCCACCAGCCTGGAGGCCCCAAGCCCCTCCCCACGTCTCCCCGGGGCCTCTGACCTTGGCCCCCCATGCTCAGCAGGGCCCCCTCCCGAGGGTTTCTGCTCTGGGGTTCAGTGGAAGGGGAAATGATCCCCCCCACAATCATGCACCTCTTTCTGCTTTTCTGCAGGTTTTTTAGCTCATTTAAAACCTATTTAAGTTGATTTTGGTGATTTATATTGTCTTAGCACGTTGTCAGTTTCGTCAGTAGCATCCCCCTCTCTAACCTGTCACTCTCGATCCCGGCTCTCTGACCCCGCAGGGCCCGCTGGGCCTCTGTGTTCTCCCGCTCTGTTGATTAGCCCGTCAGACGTTTGTTTATTTTATTTATTTATTTTGAGGCACCAGCTCGTGGATTTACTGAGGAGTTCCCCCATTTTTCTTGTTTCCAATTCATTAATCCGCCTTTATCTGTACCCCCCTCCTGCCTCCCTGGATTTACTTTATTGTTCTGTTTTCCCTCCTTGTGTCCAATGTTTAGTTCATTTATTTTCAGTCTCTCTTGCTCAGTAATAAAAATATTTAAGGCTGTGAATTCTCCGCCAACTCCTCCTGAAGCTGGCTCCGCGGACGTGCGGTCTCTCTCTCTGTACAGCTGTAAAATCGTCTGTCACAGTAACTTTTATTTGCTCTCTGACCTAGGAGTTATTTAGGAGAGTAGCTTTGAATTTCCAAATCATCCGGCTTCTTTTAAAGATCCTTTTAGCAATTTTTAGATTCACTGCATTAGCCTAAATAATGAGGCCTATAAATGTTTTATTGCTTGGAATATAGCAAGATATATGTGCATGTGTGTTCATGCATGTGCATGCATGTACCTATGTGTGCGCACACGTACACCTGCACCTATGTCTGTGTGCACACATGTACACACACATACGCACATGCACGCACTCGTGAGGACCTGTGGGCCCACGTGGGCCCACTCATGCATTTGTGTGCCTGCCCAAGTGTGGCTGCATACATGTGTGATATGTGCGCACACACATGTACACATACGTGCACATGTGTGTCTGCACCTGCATGCGCACACATGTACACACATACCCACATGTGAGCATCTGTGGACCCACATATGTGCATGTGCAGAATGTGTTTTTCTGCCCATGTGTGGCTGTGTACGTGTGTGATGTGTGTGCATGCACAGCTGTGTATATGCCCCTGTGGGGCTGTGCCCAGGTGCACACACACGCGTGCACACGTGTGGGGAATGTGCTGTGGTTTCCGGCTGGGCAAGGGCTGCCCAGATGAGGCGTCCAGGAGGGGACTCAGGCCTCATTCTCCAGTTTCGTCCACCTGCTCCTGGGTCTCTGGCTGAGGTCCGGGCACTGGAGCTGGGCTCCCCAGGTGCTCACGACGACACCCCCGATATCACGCCCCTTGGTGGGTCTAGGTGGCCAGGACTGCTTGTTAACAAGCCACAAAGACACCTTGAAGCCCCACTGCTGGGCAGCCTGGAAGAGGCTTGTGCGGGACCCCTGTGCTGGCGCAGAGGGTGGCCCTCATCCTGGTCCTGGCCTGGGTGTGTGCCAGGTCTTCCCCTCAACCCTGAAACAGGGAGCGGAGCTCGGAGTGGACCCAGGCGGTTCAGACAGAGCAAGTCCAGTTTTACTCCTAGTCTGCTAATTGTAGAAAATCATGTGAATGTTGAGCTTTCATTTATCTATCGAGACGATCATGTGATGTTTCTCCTTTAATCTGGGGAACCCTGGGGGGCTCAGACAATAGACACCTGTTCCCCCCAGTCCTGAGGCTGCAAGTCCCAGGTCAGGGTGTGGGCGGGGCGGGTTCCTCCTGTGGCCCCTCCCTGGCCATGTAGACAGCCATCTCCTCCCTGTGTCCTCACTGGGTCTCCCTCTGTGTATCTGTGTCTTGATCTCGTGTTCCTATAAGGACACCAGGCAGAACTGGGTCAGAGCCCACCCTCAGGACCTCATTTTACGTTGGTCACTTCTTTAAAGACCCTGTCTTGGGCTTCCCTGATGGCCAGTGGATAAGAATCCAGTGCAGGGGACGTGGGTTGAATCTCTGGTCTGGGGAAATGCCACTTGTCAGGGAGAAACTAAAGTCCATGCTGAGCCTGTGCCCTGGGAGAGGCCCGCAGACTGCAGGCGAGAGCTGTTCCTACTCAGCACAACCAGAGAGCCCGGCAAAACCAAAAATGATGAATAAATACACTAATTAATTATGTTATAGAAAACAGCCCTGGCTCCAATTTTTTGATCGTGGTAAAGTACGTGCAATATTCACCATGTTAGCCAGTTAAAGCGTTTACCGGAGTCGAGTGGACTTGCAGTGTTGCCTTAGTTCCAGGAGTACAGTGAAGAACCTACTGTGTGTCTCCCGCCTCGTTTTCAGACTCTTCGCATGAAGTTACCGGGTGTTAAGTGTAACACCCTGCGCTACACTCTGGGTCTTTACTGTCTGTTCTGTGTGGTAGAGAGATGCTGTGAGCCGTGCTCCATCGCTCAGTCGTGTCCGACTCTTTGCAACCTCATGGACTGTGCAGCCCATGGGACTCTCCAGGCCAGAATGCTGGAGTGGGTTGCCATGCCCTCCTCCAGGGGAATCTTCCCAACCCAGGGACTGAACCCAGGTCTCCCGCATTGCAGACGGGTTCTTCACCACCAGGGAAGCCCATCTAGCAGATCCAGCGTGTGCCTGTCAATCCCAATCTCCCGATTTATCCTGCCCACCTTCCCTCCTGGTAACCACAAGTTTCTTTTGTATGTCTATAAATCTATTTCTGGTTTTTTAATTATTATTTTTAGTATTTTATTAACTTGTTTGGCTGCGCTGGCTCTTCGTCGCGGCACGTGGCATCTAGTTCCCTGACCAGGGATTGAGCCCGGGACCCCGGGAGCGCAGAGTCTGAGCCACAGGACCGGCAGGGAAGCCTCTCTGCGGCTCTGCTCCGCGCTCCGGTGGCAGTGAGGACATTCACGTTGCTGGGCAGCCGCCACCACCATCCACTCCGGAGCATCTCCGTCCTCCTAAACTGACTTCTGCACCCGCTCAACTTCCCATTCCCCTCCCCCAGCCTGGCTCCCCCTCGACTTTGTCCCCGTGGATTTGACTATTCTAGGGACCTCAGATGAGAGGAACCACACAGTGTTAGTTTTGTTTTTTGGCAACTGACTCACATCCCTGAACTCAGCACAACGTCCTCAAGGTCCTGCCGTGGCAGGCGTCCGCCTCCCCTTCCTGCCTGAGGCTGCAGCACGGCCGGCTCTGTGGATGGACGCGGCGGTGGCCTCCACCTCGTGCCTGCGGAGAGCGTGCCACTGTGGACCTGGGGCGCCGATGCCCCTTCGAGAGCCTGCTTGCAGTCCCCTGGGCTGCGTGTCCAGAAAGGGAATGGCGACCCTGTGGTGACGCTCTGCTTAGTTCTTCCAGGCGCCTCCACGCTGTTTTCCAGCCACCACACCGTTTACGTTCCTGCCAGCGCTGCACGGGGCTCCAGTTTCTCCACGCCCTGCCCGGGGCTCGTGGTTTGCGGCTGTGTGGGTAGTTAGCCTTCCCCACGGGGGAGGGGGCTGGTGCCTGTGGAGACTGTTTTCTATTTTGTTAGTGATATTTAACTTTCCTGCATGATAGTAGGAAATGTATGGAAGTTTATGGCTTGACGTAGGGCCAATTTTTATAGATATTCTGCCTGTGCTTTTTTAGTTGTGCTCGGCCTTAGTGGCAGCACGTGGGATCTCTGTTCTTCACTGCGGCATGTGGGAACCTTAGTTGTGGCACGTGGGACCTAGTTTCCCAACCGGGGTTGAACCCGGGCCCCTGGACAACCAGGGAAGTCCCTCCTTCCTTCTTCAAAGGAGCAATTCCATTGTCTTCTGGCTTGCATAGTTTTTGGTGAGAGGTCAGAAGTGATTTTATTGTCACACTGTAAGTAACCTGTTTCTCTCTCTCTTTTTTAAAGCTTTTGAGAATTTCTCTTTAGTTTTGGTTTTAAGTAGTTGGCGCTATCTAGGAATGGTATTTCTTTGTATTTATCTTGCGTGGTTGCTGCTGTTTAAACTGGCTTCTGAACTTAGTGGGCTGTTAGACTTTTCCTGTAGTCGTTCTCCTGCCCTCGGGGCCTCCGGCTCCTTCTATTTTAGGTGCTTGATAGTTTGGGTGGTTGATCAAGCCGTCTGAGCCCCCATCCCTGCGGGCAGACCCCCTGGGCCAGCCTGGCACCTTCCCTGGGTGTCCTCGAGGACAGGCCCGTCTCTCTGCAGACTTCAGTTCTTCCAGCATCCCCAGCTCTAATGGTGACGAGTTGTCTTGTCGTCGGGAGCTGAGGGCTTCACCATCCTTGGCCTTCAGACCAGAAGGGGATGTCACCAGGAGTATATTTTTACATCCTTCTGTGTTAAACCTTTTAAAGGTGACCTTGTTTGGTAGGTCTTTGGTGAACAGAGCAGAGTGGTTTTCTTAGCCCTGCCTCCAGCCTGACCTGGAGAGACGTGTTTTTGGTGTCTTTTTGTTCACTGACTGTCGATCTTCTGTCCCCGGGTCCTGTGCCCTCTGTCGCCCTCTCCTGGTTGTGACCCCAGGACGCCTGTTTCTGCTCTGCACACTGGCACCCCACTGTCATGACAAGCATCCTTGTCTTGCAAAGTCTGAAGGTCACCCAAGTCTGCCTCCCCCACAACACCAGGACCTCGGTCAGTTTGGTTCTGGCACTGCCCTCTTGGTTTCTGTCCTCTTCTCCTCCTCGCCCCCCAAGGAAGCTCACAAGTGGCGGGCCTCCCTTGGCTGCCCAGCCCTCTGCAGCACCCCCGCTCCCTGTGAACCCAGGAGGTGGGAGTCGTGAGGCATCTCAGAGGCCGCCCTCTGCCTAGCGTACGCCTCTTCAGCTCAGGCAGCATTCTTTGGCTCCTGTGTGTGCCCCGTGCTGGGGTCCCTCCCCAGGGAGCTCTCTTGTTCAGCTGGGAACTCGCTCTGGGAACAAGAAGCTGTGGTGACAGGTGACAAATGAGGCCCACGGCACTGCACAGACTGTATCAGGGACAGTGTTTGTGGTGCCCGGGCTGAACGCAGGCCCTGCCAGTCCCAGGCAAGACCCAGGGCACGGGCACCCCTGGGAGGCAGGGTGATGCAGACCCTTGCTGAGGCATGCCGCACCAGGTGGGGGGGTCACGTCACAGCCCCCGCGAAGCCAGGACCTCCCTGGGGAGAGGCTGCGGGGAGCCTGGGCAGGCACAGTGGGTGGGCACAGGTGAGGAGCTGAGGCCGAGCGGACATGACAGCCACAGGACAGAAGTCTTACCCCTCTGATATTATTATCTTAAAAGTCTTACACAATTTATTGGAGACATCTTTTTACTCTTAGCATATGGGATTTATTGACTTGGGTGTTAATCGCATACATCACTATACATTCAAGCTATCCAATTGTCTTTTTAAAACTTGTTTTTGAGATGAAATGCATGTTACATGAAGTTAACCATTTCAAAGCGACAGTCTGTACCCGGGCGGGATTGTGCAGTCACAGCCTCCAGCCCCTTCCCAGACATTGCACCCTGTGGCCCTAGAAAAACCCCTGTCCTTGGCCATCACCACTTCAGCCTGTTCTGGTTCTGTGGTTTGCCCCTTCTGGACTTTTCAGGGAAATGGAATCTTACAGCAGGGCCTTCCCAGGGAGAGAAAGGGACCCCCGGGGAGGCGGGGGGACGGGTTCTGGGCCGGGTGTCCCAACATGGACAAAACTCATTCTCCTGATAGCGCGGGCAGGGGTCGAGGGCCCGGGAAGCAGCTGCGTGTGCCCTTTGGCTCCCAGCTGCCCTCTGGCTGGGCCTCCGGGGTGCACGGTCCAGGATGCCGGTTGGTTCCTGGAGGCCCCTGGTCACGCTCCCGGCGGCGGGGTTTTCCTGCGGCGGCCTATGGCTCCACCTGCGCTGCCCCTGACAGCCACTGGGTGGCAGCAAAGATCGCCCCGGCAGTGGCTGAGCCCTTGGCCTGCCTCGTGGCCGGTGGGCAGGCCTGCAGGGATCTGGAGCACGGGGGTGGGTGGGTGGGGGCAGACCCTGGAGCCCGAGTGTGGCGGCGATTGGTGTCTCCCATCAGGCTCAACCACTTCAGTGCCTTCAAGGCTTCTGAGCCTCTTTCTCCTTCCTAAAGAGGGCTGGGTCTAGAGAGGGCATCAGTGCCACTCCCTGGAGTGCTGGTCACCCTGGGGGTGTAGACAGGATGGGATGCCCAACCCCAGGGAGGCCCAGCTGTCTAGGGGCTTGTCAGCGGAGCAGGAGCCCCGGGTGGGGCGGGGCAGGCTGAGTCGTGGGTGTGGCCAGGTGGGGTGTGGGTGTGGCCAGATGAGCTGTGGGTGTGGCCAGGTGGGTGTGGGTGTGGCCAGATGAGCTGTGGGTGTGGCCAAGTGGGCTGTGGGTGTGGCCAGGTGTGCTATGGGTGTGGCCGGCTGGTCTGAGGGTGTGGCCCCGTGGCTGTGGGTGTGGCCAGATGGGGTGTGGGTGTGGCCAAGTGGGCTGTGGCTGTGGCCCCAGTGGCTGTGGGTGTGGCCTCTGGGCTTACCGAATCCAGCCCTGGTCACTGGACAGTGCACTTCACAGATGTGACTCCGAGTCCGGAGTGAGGGGCTTGCCTAAGGCCATGGGACTCACGCAGCCCTAACACTCAGGGGCCACTGCATGCTGAGTGGACTCCCAGAAGAGCCGGGGAAATTGGGGTTCAAGACACAGGCTCCCACCGAACTGCTGCTTGAACTTGGGAGGAGCTGCTCTGCCGAGTGGAGATTCTGGGAGCAGCTACTCTACTGGCCAGTGTTGGGGGTGAGGGCCTGGGGCCGCTTCGCCTGGCTCCCCCCACCCCATGCTCCCTCTGCCTGGCCCCTCCCCCACGCCCCCTCTGCGTGGCCCCCTCCCCTGGCCCCCCTCCCCCGCGTCCCCTCTGCCTGGCTCCCCTCCCCAACGCCAGCCTCGGGGGCCCCTCCCAGCCCCTGGCTCAGCCTGGACACTGGCCCTGTTTGGTCAGTGAGTTTGGCACATGTGGTAGGAGGATACATAGGAGGGGACCCAGGCCCGATGGGGGTGAGGGGAGGCCGGGTGGGCCCTGCACTGTCCTCAGTCTGGGCCCCTGGAGCCTCGATCCTTCAGTTACTGGAGAAGGGATGCTGGCATGTGTGTGTCCTGGGATTTCTCTGGAACCAGCGGGAGCTGGTCAAGGGCAGTGCCACCAGCTAAGCAGCTGCTGCGATCTCGGCAGGGCCCTGGGCTCGAAGGTGGAAGCAGTGTCCCCTCCGCCTGCTGGGCCAGGAGGGCCCTGTGGTCTCGGGATGTGGCCTGTGGGGACCTGGGTGGCTGGGAACACAGGGCGGGCTGGGTGACTCCCCAGCTAGGGGCTGGCTGGAGGCCTGGTGAGGCAAGAGGCAGCAGTCGGATAGCAGGACCCTCTCAGGGGCTTGGGCCCGACAGTCCATATGGGCAGATGTGGCCCCCACCCTCCCTGCCCGTGGGGATGGGAGGCCTCCCTCCCACATCAGACATGGGGGAGACAGCGGGCCCTTCCCTTGGAGGGGGGCCGGGTGGGGGAGACTGTCCCGGCCTCCCTGGAGCCGCTGTGATGCCCAGTGCTGCCCCCAAACACCACCAGCACCGGAAGCCCAGCCCAGCCCAACCCCTCCGCTCCCCGACACCCGGCCCGACATGCTCACCCGGCCCTCTGCACGTCTCACCCTGACGCTCCCACTCCCTCCTGAGAGGTCACCTGAACGTGGCACCGGGAGCTGAGGGGGTTCCCTGAACCCCACAATGCTGACGTGAGCAGAGGCTCACCTCACCCCACAGAGCTCAGACCCTCGCCCGGCCTCCAGGAGGTGCAACCCCCTCCTGGCTGCCCGGGGGTCCTGCTGCCCTGGCCGCCAGCCTCCTGTAGGCTGAGAGTCCAGCTCCCGTGCGGCTGATGGGCGCTGGAGCTGCCCGGTCCTGGTTCTGGAGGTGGGGTCGGGCCGGGCTGGGCCGGGGGCGGGGCGGGGCCGGCGGGGGCGGGGCCGGGGCCCCGTTACCTGTTTCCTCTCGTTCTCCTGCCCCTCCCGGCTCTGCTCCAGGCCGGACCTCAGCGGCCAGGCGGCCCCTGCCCTGTGGCGCCTGTCACCCGGAGGCTGAGGCAGGGCCTGGGCCCTATGGGGTGAGGGAGAGGCCAAGGGCGTGTCTCTGCTCACGTCAGCATTACCGGGTTCAGGGACCCCGCCTCAGCCGCCCTGAGGCCTCGTCAGCCCTCTGGGGCGGAGCCCCCCATCCCCACCTGGGTCCGTGCAGGGTCTCCCAGCCTTCCCCGGGCTGGCCTCGGCCCTCCCTGCCCTGCGAGTCGGTCAGCTTTTCATTGTGCTGCTGCTGCGTGAGGAACAGCCCAAAACCCAGGCCTGGGGACGAGTGTCTCCCTCTGGGTCCAGCATAGACCACACAGGCCCCAGCTCAAGGCGCCCCTCACGACCACCGGTCAGGCCAGTGGGCGCCTCGCCCTGAGTCTTGGTGGGGAAGGGCACCCAGAGGGCTTGCACTGCGGGACCGTGCCCTGGGGGGTAGACCAGAGGGCTTGCACTGCGGGACCGTGCCCTGGAGGGTAGAGCCCGGTCCCCAACTCCAGCTTCCCACCTCCTCTCAATCCTCGTGTTGCCCCTGGGATCCCTGGCCCTGACCGCACGGACTGAGACCCTGGACGCTGCGTGCCTCTTGGCCGCGGGTGAGACGCTCCTGCAGGAAGGGCACTGGGTGAGCGAAGCGCCCGCGGCCAGGAGGACCCTCCCTGGCGTCTGGGAACCACCCCCAGGGCCAGCCTTGCCGTGGCGAGATCTGCAGGCGGCCGGCAGGGGGGCCAGCCTGGCTTTGTCACCGTGTCCTCTCTGGAGGACTATGTTACTGCTCCTGAGGATGCAGAAGGCCCGTCATCCGTGGGGGTCTGCGGTGGGTGTATCCCTGAGGGTCCTGCCTGAGATCACGCTTCCCCTGGCCCTCCCACCCCACGGGGCAGCTGGCTGCTCTGCAGGTGCCCCCCGGGTCTTAGGGTCTGACTGTCGAGCTCCAATCCCTCGCTGAGCAGCGGGTCCCTCTGGGTCTCTTGAGCCCTGCTGTCTTGTCGCCAGGGGCCTTGGAAGCCTTTCCCACGGTCACTTGGCTGAGAGGGACGCGGGACGGTCTCACGTCCTGGGAGGCTCTGCCATCTGGGCGTGGTGGGCCACGCGCTGGGGCCTGCCCTCTCTCTCTGCGCCGCGAAGACAATTCCCTGACCCTCCCGAGGGGGGCGGGGGCAGTGGTCGCCCCCCCCACCCCCCCCCCGCTTTCTTGGATGGGAGGATGGGGCCTGGCATCCGGGGGGCGAGCTGACCTGAGCTGCGGGTAGCTCTCCCGCCTGCCCTCCACCAGCCGCATCCCATCCCACTGGGCAAAGGGGCCTCTCAGCTCCTGGGTTGGGGGGGCACCTGGCAGGAGGCGGCCTGCTGTTCCCGTGGGCGGGGAATCTGGAAGGTGGGACGGGCGGCCCATGGCAGAGAGCCCAGGCCTTGCACCTGGCAGGGGTGCTCCGGGATCCTGGGGGTCCCAGGAGAGGATGCCTGTCCCCCGGGCTGGGGGCTGCGTCCCGCTGGGCACCAGGCTTCTCGCCGCCCGCCGGAGATGGGCCCGTCAGCGCTGCCCCCTCGACTTTTTTCTCCTCCCCAATTAATTAATTTAAATTGACCATTAAGTCAGCCGAGTTTTTGATTGATATTTTCATTAGCAGCCCTGTCCGACGCCCCAGGAATGTATGGTAATGTCCGATCTGCGGCCGCGCTCCCCCCGCCACGCTGAGTTATGGCTGGCACCGCGCGTCTCCCAGGGTAATTTGAATTCAGATGAGCTGCCGCAGTGTTCCGGAGCCTGGCGGCCGGCCGCTGACGGATGGCACTCGGGTTATCACAAGGTCACCGGCGCAGCCGCCGCCCGCCGCGGGAGGGGCCGGCGGGCCTTGGTGCCTTGGGGGGGGAAAGTGGGCAGCCAGCAGACCCCCGAAAAGTGGCGAACAGAAGGCCATGTGTCCGGGAGAGCGTGGCCACCAGCCTCACAGTTGTGGTCCCCAGACGGAGCTGGATACCTGCCCGCCCTCCCAGGCTCCTGGCCGCCCCTCATAGCGGGGCGGGGGCTCAGGCCCCGGAAAGCGCTGACCAGCGCTGGGCTCAGAGCTCGGAGGTCCGCAGAGCTGCCTGCGGGCTAGCGTCCCTGCCCTGGGCACCGTGGTTCTGAGAGCTGGACTTGCTCAGTCCACGCATCTCAGGGTGGCCGGGTTGCTGCGGGAGGCTGTCCAGCTGCAAGGCCGTGGCAGCTCACCTCTGTGCTCAGCCTCCCCGTTGGTTCCACAGGAGGACATGGGGCCTCCACTCTGGCTTGGGGCGAGGGGCCCTGGCAAAGCACGGAGTCCTCTCTGGCCGCGCCCTGAGGGGGGCTCCTGCTGACCTGTGAGGTGGGTGGGGGGTGGTGGGGCTCTGACCGGCCCCCTTTCCTGGGCGCTCTGGGGGTGCTGCCTGCTGACCCCAGGCCTGGGCGAGGGCTCCTGGGGACCCTCCATGGAGACCCCTAGTGCTGGTATCCGGGCTGGACCAGAGTGAAGCTGAGCCTGTGTGGACGGGATCTGTGAGGCTGCCCCGTGGGTCCAGTGGTCGGGGAGCAGGGCAGGGGTGAGGGCCGAGAAGGAGCCCCACTGAACGGCTACTCTGGACAGATCAGCCTCCAGCCCAGGCATCCGGGCTTGAGCTTTGCCCATCACGAGCGCTGGACAGAGAGACCCGAGCTGTCATGTCCTGAGCGACCACAGCGGGTGGGCAGGCCCTCGCCCCTGGTCACGGTGACAGACACTGTCGAGGCTAGCTGTTTGCCCCCATCTGCGGATCCTGCTGGTCCCTGAAGACCCTGCTGGGGTCCTGGAGCTGCAGAGGTGGGGCCTCAGGACCACCAGGAGGAGGGCCTGGGGTCCACCCAAGTCCGGTAGGCAGGAGCGGGTGCTCGTCTGTATTCCTGGGCATGGCTCTGGGGGGCTCATCCCAGGCCCTGTCCTCACGCTCTGCTGGGTGGGGGCAGACTTGCCCCCCAGGACTCCCATCCCAAGCTGCTGCACTCACACTTGTCCTGGCCAAGCCAGACATCTTCCCCGGACCCCCGAAGTTCCTTGCAGCTGTGTGTGACTGTACAGTGGAGACCTACTGAGGGAGTGTGAGAAGTGCTGGACAGGGCTTCAGGAAGGCTCCTTACAAGTAGCTGACTCAGCTGGGAAAGATGGAGGGCAGGAGAAGGGGGCGACAGAGGATGAGATGGTTGGATGACATCGCTGACTCAATGGACATGAGTCTGAGGAAACTTGGGGACATAGTGAAGGACAGGGAAGCTTGGCGTACTGCAGTTGATGGGGTCACAAAGAGTCGGACACGACTGAGTGACTAAAAAACACCCGGGAAAAGCACTTTCCTGTCCTTTACATTTCTTTTTTTCCCTGCTTCTTGAACACAGATGTGATGGTTGGGGCTCTGGCAGCTGTTTTGAACCACGAGGCAGGAAGCCATGTGCGAGGATGTGGAGCAGAAGGACGGAGGTGCCTGGGTCTCTGATGGCTGTGGACCCCCAGACCACCCTGGTTTGGCCTTCTCCAGCTCTGGTCTCATGGGAGAGACATGAACACCTGACTTACCAGTGCTACTTACTGTGTCTTGGTGGTGTTGGTGGTGCTGGAGGCACAATTCCTGGGCGAGGTGGGAGCCAAGGAGGACCCACCGTGTGTGGGAGCAGCTCGTTGTTCCCAGACAGAGCAGGGGGGCTCAGGGCGGGTCCCATGGGGCTCACTGCAGCAGGAAGGGCCATTCCACCCAACCGCCAGACCAAGGTCACGTGGCCACTGGTTTATTTCAGGAAAACAAGGTGGCTTTCATGAGGCGCTGACGTGGTCTGTAACACAGGGAGGACAGACGAGGGGTGGGAGATGGGCTGGTGGGTGGGGAGGGCGAGAGGCCGGGCTGACCCCGAGCCGCTGGGGAGGGCGGGGGTCTCTCTGCCCTGACCCCAGCCTGCCAGGTGGGCTCAGTCTGGCCGAGGCCCTGGGCTCCCTGGAGTCCTGGCCCCTCCACAGCGCCTCCCCGTGTGTCTGGCTTCGGGGGCGCCCATCTCACTGTCCCTTCCTTGTGTTTGGGCACTGAACGGAGAGGTCATCTCCTCGGGGCCGCCTCCCCTCCCGGGAGTGCACTTCCAGGGTGGTGTCTCCATGCTCAGATGCAGAACCAGGCATGGTCAGCCTCAGGACAGAACAGGGTGAGAGACCATCACGCTGGCTGCTGCCCTGGACAATGGGCCGAAGGAAATCCTTGAGACAGACCTGGGAGAGCCGGGACCTTGGCAGGGAGGACAGGCCAGCAAGGCCAGGCAGACACAAAGGTCCCCGTCCTGCAGCCTCTGAATTCTGGGCCACGTGGTTCCAGTGAGCAGAAAGGAATCAGTTTGTAATGACTGCCTTACAAACGGGGGCAGGAAAAGGGGCCAAAGGGAGGCCAGGCTTGCACGTGTCTTGCGGATCCCCTAGGTTCTAACCGCCCCCCGGGGAGCTCCAGAAACGGACCCTTGACCACAGACTAGTCACTGCAGATGAGTCTCTAAACAGCCCCCGAGTCCCGGAGCAGCCGTCCTGGGGTCTTCAGGACTGGTAGCCTCGGCTTTCATGTTAAGCCATGACCTGTCATCTGTGAATCTGGGATGTGTTACGAGGAAGCAGGGCTGTACCTCTCTTTCCAAACACTGACTCGCTGGTCCTGGCACCATTTTAAAATTTCTAGTTTATTCATTTATTTTTGGCTGCGCTGGGTCTTGGTTGCCATGCAGGGGCTTTCTCTAGTTTCGGCCAGCGGGGGCTGCCCCTCCCTGCGGTGCCGGGCTTCTCACGGCAGTGGGTCCTCTCCTTCCGCATGGAGTGCAGGTCTGTCTAGGTCTGCGGGCTTCCGTGGCAGCTCTCGGGCTCCACAGCACCTGCTCAGCAGCTGTGGAGCATGGGCTTAGCTGTTCCGCAGCACGCGGAGCCTTCCAGAGCCAGGGATCAAACCTGTGTCCCCGCATCGGCAGGCCGATTCTTATCCAGAGCACCGTCAGGAAAGTCCTCGGCACCAGTTTTGGAAAAGATATTCCTTCCCCCGTCAACAAGCCCTGATGTCAGAAAGAAACAGACCGCATGTCTCCACGCCCACTTCTGGACTCTGCTCTGTCCTGCTGCCTGTCGGTCCAGCTGTCTTACTGCAGTTTTACAGGTAAGTCTTTTAAAAAATGTTTATTTATGCAGTTGGCTGTGCCAGGTCTGTTGGCCCGAGGGGACCTTTGTTGCAGTGTGTGGGATCAGTTCCCTGATCAGGGATCCCAGCCAGGCCCCTGGCCTGGGGAGTGTGGAGTCCGAGACGCTGGACCCCCAGGGAAGCTCCTACAGGAAGTCTTCACATCACTTTGTGGAAATCCTCCAGTTTCTCCTTCCCTTTCAAAAAACTGAGGCCAGGCTTCAAGCATTTTTACCAAAAAAGGCTGCTGGCATTTTGATTAGGACTGTGTTAACTCTATAAACCAATTCTGGAAGAATTTCCATCCTGATGGGACTGATCTTCTGACCCACACAGTCCATCTCTCCGTCATCTATGTGCAAGTCTTGCACAAGTTTAGTTAAACTTATCCTCATCTATTTTACTTTGGGTGCTAATTTAAACAGATTTAAACATTCTGTTTCCTAATGATTGACTAGTAGCAGGCAGAAGTGAAATTGCGTCTTGTGTATTGACCTAGTATCCTGGGATCTTGCTAACTCCACCTGGCAGCTCCACCAGCTTGTCTCAGAATTCCTCCATGTCTTAGTTACCTGTGGCCACATTACGAATTACGCCCAAGACTTCCTTGCTTTAAGCCTGTTGCAATCCCGTGGCTTCTGAGGGTCAGTAGCCCATGTCACTTACCCGGGGCCTCAGGCTCCAGGGCTCACGAGGTCGGCGTCAAGCCAGGGGACTGTGGCCTCACCAGACCCGCCCCTTCCCACTGTGGCGGCTGCGACCAGGGTGAGGGTCGGTTCAGAGAGGGGGGGCCTCCCCCTATCTGCTCCCTGCAGGAATGCTGACGTTTCCGCCTAGAATGGACCCCGGGGAGGAGAGGTTGAGGCTCGAGGAACAGCGCCCAGCGGCTTCCGCGGTCGGCCCGGCGGTGGCTCAGCTGGCTGTGCTTCAGGCTCAGGCCCGCGTTGTCTGCAGGCTCGAGGGGGACAGGGTCTCCGGGTGCCTCGCTCCCCTGGTGGTTCCCGTCCACGGGGCTCTCGGGGGCGGGAGGCCGCCTACTCCTTTGCTCTCTGGCCTCCGAGTCCAGGCCGCACCCCAGGGAGGGGAGGGAGGTGCTGCATCCAGAGCAGGAGAGTCTTTACAAACGTCCACAGGCCAGGTACAACTAAAGGTGGAAAGTGTGAGAATGGAGAAAAACACACTTCTTTGACACGAGGCAGGCTCCGCAGTGGGGCTTCCCTCGTGGCTCAGTGGTAAGGAATCCCCCTGCCAGTGCAGGAGACACAGATGCCTTGCGTTCAGTCCTTGGGTCGGGAAGATCCCCTGGAGGAGGAAATGGCAACCCACTCCAGATTCTTGCCTGGGAAATCCCATGGTCAGAGGAGCCTGGCAGGCTATAGTACATGGAATCACAAGAGTTGGACATGACTTAGCGGCTAAACTACCACCACCAAACTCCATGGTGAAGAGACTGAAGACATTAAGTTTTATGGGAAGAACAGTATAGCATCAAAATATTGAAAAGAAAAAACCTCCAAAAGCATAGAAAACACAATAGGATCACAATTGTGACGACAGTCTTTGAGCAGCTTGGGGAATAAAAATTTGCATGTGTACACGGGATTTGAACAAACCTATATGGAGAGGATTGAACATAGCCACATATGCGTCAAATTTCCTACCTGACATTCAGAAGACCCCTACTCTAAGCAGTTGCATGCGTGCATGCTAAGTCACTCCAGTCGTGTCCGACTCTTTGCGACCCTATAGGCTGTAGCCCTCTAGGCTCCTCTGTCCACGGGATTCTCCAGGCAAGAATACCGGAGTGGGTTGCCATGCCCTCCTCCAGGGGATCTTCTCAACCCAGGGACCAAACCCAAGTCTCTTAATCTGCTTTGGCAGGTGGGTTCTTTACCACTAGCACCACCTGGGAAGCCCACTTTAAGCAATTAGGGAACATTTACTAGAAAGAGGTATCAAGTGTCCCATGAAGACTACCTCTGTAAAATTTTCAAACAGAAGTCGACAGTTTTTAGGCTCTGGCTACAATGCAACAACAGCACTAGGTGTCACTAACAGAAGCGGAAGGGAGGAAACATCCTCGGCCATCAGAAAAATCTCATCTCTTTCTTCCCTAAATATACATCAACCCAAAGAGGAAACAGAAGCCCACCATTAAGGACAGGAGACTTGAGAGTCCCTTGGACTGCAAGGAGATCCAACCAGTCCATCCTAAAGGAAATCAGTCCTGAATATTCATTGGAAGGACTGATGCTGAAGCTCTAATACTTTGGTTACCGGATGTGAAGAACTGACTCTTGAAAAGACCCTGATGCTGGGAAAGATCGAAGGCAGGAGGAGAAGGGGACGACAGAGGATGAGATGGTTGGATGGCATCACCGACTCAACGGACATGAATTTGAGTTGGTGATGGACAAGGAGGCCTGGCGTGCTGCAGTCCATGGGGTCGCAAAGAGTCAGACACGACCGAGCCACTGAACTGAACTGAACTGACTGAAGGACAGTTTGGAAAATAGCTCCACTGAGATGTTACACCTCAGACTCAAGAGCTCGGCTTGTCCTTTGGACCTTAAATTACACAGGAAAGGACAGGAAGGAACTGCCTCCGAACCCTCCTGTCTGCCTCCCCTGCTGGCCCCGGCTGGTCCGGGCCGCGGGCTCTGCCCACTGCCCAGTTTCTCCCCGCGCCCCCGCACCCCCGCCCCCATGGCTCTTCCAGGCTCAGACGTGGAGCCGAGCGAGGGCCACGCCCTTGCAGTTCCAGGAGCTTTCCTTCCCGGAAGGTGTAAGGCCTGCCTCCCGTATTTTATTTTACTTTATCATTGTTTTGTCTTGTTTCCTTTTGTCTCGCCGTCTCCTGGCATCCAGTCCCCCTGTCTTCCGTTTAGTGACAGAGGCCCCTGAGTCATAGCCCGTGGCCCATGCTCTGAGGATCTCCCCGCCTTCCTGGGGGCCGGGCAGGGAGCCCCCGGGTCCAGCACCCCGGGAAGGGTGGGCGGCAGAACCAGCCGCTGGAGCCTCGAGATGCAGTCAGCTGGTCTCTGCCAAAACGCCAAACGGACGCCTCCCAGACACCGGCGGCCGGCGCTCCTGCCTCTCCCGCCGGGGTGCTGGCGGGCTCTGAGGAGCAGGGTGGGGCGCGGCTTGTGGACCGCGGCAGTCTGCTCGCGAGGCCCGCTTGTCCGCGCCGCCGGCACTGGGGGGCCCGCGAGGGCACCGCGGCTGCATGTGCGCGGAGCCGCCGGAGCGGTGCCCCCCGCCCCCGGAAGAGCCGGCCAGCTGCCCACGCGCTGCGCGTCTCCGCCCTCGCGCTTCCGGGAGTGACTTTGCGGCTTTCGTGGCCCCGCCGCAGGGAGCTCGTCACACCCAGCGACCTGCGCGCAGGAGGCCGGACGGGCCCCACGGGGGAGCCTGTGTGCCGGGCGGGCTCCGTCCAGGCCATGCGATGGCGCTGCCCGAGGGGTCCGTGCGGCTGAGCCAGTGACAGTGCGCTCACGAAGCCGTCTTTAGACACAAGCCCACGTGGAGCAAGGCTCCGCGTCGACCCATCAGCAAGAACACGGTGGCCAGAGGCTGCAGGAGCAGCCCTGCGTTTCCTGGCGAGTGGCGGGCACAGTGAGCCCCAGCTCACAGGACGATAACGGAGAAGGGACGCTTGGGCTTGGCTGTGACCTCAGCGTGTCCCTCCCTTCACGGGCTGTGTGGCTGCACACCCCGCACCCATTCTGGAGCGTCTTCCGCCCCCTCACCCTCCCCTGGCGGCAGGCACCTGGCCACCCCGACCTGACAGCTTCTAGGATGAGATTGCCCGGGTCGGAGCCCCCAGGACCCTGGCCATGTAGGCCCCAGGTCTGCATGGGTTCCGAAACCTGCTGGCCAGTCTCTGCTAGCATCGGCTCTGAGCTGACCTTGGAACCCACTGCTCTGCAGGGCAGGAGCGTGTCTGAATCTGCATTTTTATCTGATTCCTGGAGGGGTCGACCTCCTCTGAATGGGCTGGCCTATCGGCTCTCCCCTCTGTGATTTGCCTGCTCATTTCTTCTGTTGGGTTCTCCAACTTTTTTGCATCCATTTCCAAAACTTGCTGATGTGGTCTCAATCCCTACATCTTTGCATTGGGCCTGAGCTGGGGAGGCAGTTCTATTTTTCTCTGTGTAATAATCCAATCTCCTTTCAAGCCTAGTTTTTAAGAGATTTAACAAAACACAAATAGATGTTAAGCTCACCAAACACACTTCCTGACCTTTGGAGACACTCATGTCATTTTTCTCCCTTTGGCTCTTGATGGAGCTGAGCCATGTTGACCTAGGAAGTACAGCTGTCATTAGAACACACTGCTGGGATCAGTTAGAAGTGTTTTATTTAAAATGAAAATGTACTTGTGGTACACACGTGTGTGCCTGTGTGTATACACACACCTGCACATATGCACACACACGTACACACAAATTTGTATAGGCACACACATCTGTACACATAGCTATATATGCATACACATCTATACACAGGTGCACATATATACACAACTGTATATGTACATGCATACACATGTGCCTGCACACACCTCTGACCACACACGTGTATACACACAGCTGTGTGTATGCATACACATGTATCTCGTCCACGTTTGATTTCCTCTCTGCCGTCTGCGTGTGCTCATTTTGGTGTCTGGGCAGCAAGGTGGGGCCTGCCTTCTTCTGCTTCCGGAACAGCCTGTGTTGGGCAATAAGAGAGGCCTGGGGGCTTTCTGGGGCCTTTCGTGGGGGAGGTGGTACTTTTCAAAAACACCCACTTGGATGCATTTTCTGGATGGTGTTTTCAGCACTTGCTCCAGGTGCCATGGCCACTGTTGGAGCCCAGCAGGGGCAGGTGGCCGTGGGTTGATGAGGGGTTGGGCAGGGGGACCTGGGAGGGCTAGCTTTGGCGAGAATCAGCCTTGGGGGGGCTAGGTGGCATGCTGGTGAGGGGTGGGGGGGGCCTGGGGCCATTGGGTGTGTGCACCTGAGCTCTGCAGAGCTGCCAGCAAGGGCGGAAGGCCCTGAGAATGGGGGACGGGGTGTGGTGCGGGGAGTGAGGGACCCCCGTCCAGGCAGGCAGGCAGGATGGTGCTGCACCACCAGGACGCGGACGGTGGTGGGAGCGGGCTCGGGAGAGAACAGGGAGGCTGGGGGCAGCGCGTGGCTTGGGGGCTGACCGGAGGGATTCCTGCGCTGGCCCCTCTGTAGGGGGGGGGGTCCCGCCTCTGGATGAGTGTCTGCAGTGCTCACCCCTCTCCCCAGCCTCAGTCTCCCCACCTGACACTCCAGACACTCACCTCGCTGGGAGGGGCGGCTTCGGGGGCCCTTCCTTTCGGATTCCCCGCTGCCGGCGGGCAGCAGAGCCCCTTCCAGCCCAAGTGGTCAGCTAAGGGCTGGGAGTCCTTGAGGCTTGCCCGTGGGCATGGATGGAAGCCAGGCACAGACGGCTCGAGGGAGTTTCCGGAAGGTTCGGTCCATGGAGACGTGCCTGCTGGCCTCAGACCCAGACCAGGGAGGAAGACCACACTCATCCCCTAGGCTCAGCACTGGTGCCGCCTCCCCCAGGAAGCTTTCCTGGATGCCCCGCTGGCATCTTTAATGACTCAGAGGCTCCTGGTGCCCGCCCTGGCTCTTCGTGGAGGACAGGTGGGTGTGCAGAGGCCGGAGGCACCTGGATGTAGGTGCCAGGCATGGGCGGCATCCGGGAGCTGAGGACATGATGAGGAGGCTTCTCTCGGCTCCTGGAATCAGGCCTGTGCAGCAGATCCCACGGCGCTGAGAAGGCCCCACGGCACAAAGACAGCCTGGCGTGGCCTGAGACCCTTGGGTCCTAGGCGAGCCTTGAAGTGAGTGCGTGTGTGCTTTCTCGTGTTTGTGGGTGTGTGCATGTGTGTGTCCGGCGTGTCCCCAGGACAGCATGCGTGCACGTGGGTGCTCACGCTCACATCTATGTGTGCACAGGCAGGAGTGTGTGACCGTGACGTGTAGGGGGTGATGTGTGCGTGTGTCACTCGAGTGTGTGTGCGAGTGCCATGTGCATGTGCCAGTGTGTGCATGCTTGTTCGTGTGTGTGCACAGATAGGTGTGCCTCCCCACCCTCTCTGTTCACCTGCACAAGCGTGCGCGCATGTGGGTCCCTCGAGCAAGCTCAGGCGCTCAGGCACGTGTGCACTGTGTACATTTTCTTGTGTGCACGCAGGCACGTGTGTGCACGTGAGCATGGTCATGTGCACGAGCGTTGAGGGGCCGGGCTGTGGGCAGTGGTGGGCAGCCTGGCTGGGCTTCGCCTCCCTTGCTGTGTGGGACCCGGCCCCACGGCACAGAGACCGTCACCTTCATGGGCAGTGTTGTCAAGGGCCCCGCGCGACCTGGTGTAAATACAGCAATCCCCACTTCAGATAAATACAAGATGCATCAAAAGATTTAAGGCACCTGTTGTGTATTTAAAAGAATTATATCTTGTTTATGGTTCAGTATAAAACGCATAGCTGATTTATACAGCGGCTGGTCCCTCGCAGAGGAAATCTCATTTCAATCATAAATGGCAGGATTTGATTTAAGAATTCATTCTTTAATGGGTCTGCAATGTTCAAATTTAAACCCATTCAATTCATCAGCCAAATATTCAATATGGGGCACAGGGAACTCATTTAGGCAAACAGAGACTTTTAATATAAATTTTCCGGGAGATTTCTCCATCGATTCCGCAGTTTAGTGCAAAATGATTTGTGCGATACATTCTCGAGGATCAATGCTGCCGGTCAATGGCTCCTATAAAGCGCCTCCCCTGCCCCCGGGGGTCAAGGAACTTTGGTTCTCAGGGAACTGCCCTGACACCGGGCAGTTGATCCGCCTCTGTGCCCGCCTGCCGCCCTTGCGCCCGCTGGGCTGCCTTCCTGATGCGCCGATCCAGGCGGGCGCGGCCCTCACAGCTCCACACCGGCCTGCTGTCTGCCGCGCCGATGAGACCAGGGCTCTGATGACACCCAGGGCTCCAAAGACACCCAGGGTCCCGATGAGACCCAGGGCCCTGATGAGACCCAGGGCTCTGACGAGATCCAGGACCCCAGTGACACCCAGGGCTCCGAAGACACCCAGGGCTCCAGTGAGACCCAGGGCTCCAAAGACACCCAGGGCCCCGGTGAGACCCAGGGCTCTGCGCCCAGGCCTCCTCACTGGACCTGAGCCGCCTGGCGTAGCCACTGCAGCTCGGGCCCCAGCACCCGGCCGTCTCTGCCAGCGAGAGTACATTCGGCCAGGGAGCCAGTGGCCCTCTCAGACCCAGGGCACCCCTGCTGGTGGGCCTGGGGGCCACCACCCTGGGAGCTGCCTCCCGTGGCCAGTATCTGGGTCTGAGGGTTGGTCTCCGGGACAGACGGTGGGGGCAGACAGCCTGTGGGCTGCTAGGCCTCAGGCTAGGGTGCCTGGATTGGAGCCTGCCAGCAAGAAGGTCTTGGGGGCGCAGGGCCTGACCCCGCGTTCCCCACACCCGGGCCCATCTGAGCAAGCTCACAGGTACCCCCTCTGCATGCCGGGGTGGGTTGAGTGCCGGCCTGCTCGCGGGGCGGCTCACCTGCGTCCCGTTTCCCAGGTGAGGTGCTGGGCCTCAAAGACACCCAAGGTCACAGATAGGGGTCAAAGTCACGCCGCTGGCACCAGCAGGCAAGGCCAGGCCATGCTTGGCGGCATCAGGAGGGGTGACAGGGGCGGTCTCAGAGACTGGGACCCGCAGCCTCCCTGGTGCCCTGGGGTGGGCTGGGGCTCTGAGAGTCGCCTGCTGGATGCTGCGGCCGCTGCGAGGGATTGGCTCTCGGGGGACCGGGGACAGCTCTTGGGCCGGGCGCTGGGCAGGATGGCCTGGGGCCTCAGCTTGGCACGCACGGGGCCGCAGGGTGGGTGGTTAGGAGGCCGGTCCTGGCAGGACTCTGGGGAGGCTGGGGGTGGGCGGGCCGGAGGGGCGGCCGGCTCATGGCGCCAACTCAGCTGAGTGTGCGCTCTGAGCTGAGGCCCTGAGCCCTGCGAGCAGCTCCTAGGCCTGGCCCCTAGCCCCTGACCTGCCCGACCCCACACCGTGCTCCCCAGCCTAGTGCTGGGCTGTCCCTTGCTGCTCTGGCCCCCAGACCGGGGCTCCCGTGGGTCCCCAGGTCACGGTCTCCATGGACCCCAGGCAGCCCTCGTGCCTTTCCTGAGAAGGCTGTCAGTCCGTCTGTCCCTTCACTCCTCTTCGCTTGCTTGCTCGCCCCTCACGCGTACCTGCTCCCCTCTGCCCCGGGGCTTCCCTCGGGCAGCTCTGGGTCGGGGGCTGGAGCCGCAGGACTAGCCCACCCCTTCCCAGGCAGAGAGGACAGCTGGCAGGCTGAGGGGGGCGCGGCTGCCCCTGGGCTGGGTGTACTGGGGGTGGGCAGTGGGCCGGCCCTGAGGGTCCTGGGGAAGGGTGGGCCCCTGAGCGCTGCAGCAAGGAAGGCTACCGGGGGCTGAGGGTAGACAGGCTGCGGGGGGCTGAGGGGCACCGTCTGGGGGTCATGGGTAACCACGAGCTCAGCGAAGCCACGGGGGTGTGGCTGAGCCTCCCCCAAAGCCCAGGCTTCGAGGGAGGCCGGGTGGGTGCAGACCTGGGCCTCCCCATGAGAGTGAGAGACACGGGGAGAGGGGCCTGCATCCTGGGTTGGGGGTGCAGTCTCTGCAAGGACCCCAAGGTGAAGGTGTGACGGCCGTCCTCCCCTGAGGCGAGGCAGTGCTCCCGCTGCCCCGGAAAATTCCGGGAGAGTGAGTGTAAAAGTCCGGCCAGCAGATCGGCGGCGCCCCTGCCCGAGCCCCACCACCCTCGGCCGCCTCGGTGGTGTCCCGGGCATGGGGCACTCCGGGAATGAAAAGCAGAGCCCGTATTGATTTCATTTCCAAATTATTAATCAACTTCACAGCTCAACAGAAATATTGTATTGTTCAGCTTGGGCAGATCCGAATGGCTCTCCCTCGGGCGAGGAGCAGGGGCCGGTGAAGGACGCGGGTGATAAACGTCCCAGCCGCCGTGGAGGCCATGGCGCGCCCACCAGCCCAGGTGAGCACCGGGAGGGGCTGGGGTTCGAGGCGTGCAGGCGGCAGAGCCCAACCCTGGCTCAGACCCCCGCCAGGGCCTGCCGCCGGCTCCGGGAAAATGGAAGGGTGGGGGCAAGGCCCTGCTCAGTGCCTGCACCTGGAGCCTGGCTGACTGCCCTGGCGACTGCCTGCATCCGCTGCCCTTCGTGTCCTGCCAGGCTCCCATGCCCAGCCTTGGCGTCCTCTCTGTCTGCCTGTCTGCCCGTCTGCCCGTCTGGGGTCTGTCTGCTTGCACCTCTCGTCCCGGCCTGGGATTCTCGGAGGGTCATGGTGCACCTGCTGCATGTCATCTCAGACCCCTGCCCCTGGGCTGGACTCACTGTCTGCCCATCAAGCCCCCTCCCAGGAGCCAGGCCCCCCGTCCCCCACTTGGAGCAGACAGCAGGTGGAGGGGCAGGGGCGGTGGGTGCAGCCGCACCAGCAATTCAGGGTGTGACGGGCTGGGGCGTGGGGTGGGGAGGGCAGTGGACTTTTGTTATGGAGGTGTGGGGGGTGCAGGGGTGACAGTGGGCTTGAGGTGACTTGATTTCCCCACAACCTATGAATCAGAAGACATGTCGACGTCGACGGAGGCCTCACTTAGGCTTGATGTGAACAAACCAGGTACTTGGAAAACACCAGTCTGCCTGTTAGGGGTTAGCGGTGGTGACTTTTAGGGGTTTTGTTTTGTTAAAAGTCTCCTCATCCTTTAGAAATACCATGCACACCTGGCTGAAAGGGTTTGTGTGAAGAACTCATCCTCAGATTACCCAGGGGTGGGGGTAGAAACGAAACCAGATTCCTGAACTGTTGAAGGGCAAAAGGATCATCTCGCTACTTTTCTGTGTGTTAATATCTGCAAAATAATGTAAATAGACGCAAGTCAAAACCACTCTGAGACACCACCTCACACCCATGAGGATGGCCATGGGCAAAGACCAAAACAAAAAATCCCCCCAAACAGGAAACAACAAGTGCTGGTGAGGACGTGGAGAAACTGACACCCTCCGGCACTGTTGGTGGGAATGTAAAAAGGTGCAGCCATTGTGGGAAACAGGATGGCGGGTCCTCAAAAAATTAAACACAGAGTTATCCTAAGATCCAGCAAGCCCGCTCTTGAATTTATATGCCAGAGAATTGAAATTGAAGAGGTATTTGTGCACCCATTTCAAAGCAGCATTAGGCACAACAGCTAAGACAAGGAAGCCACCCAAGTGTCCGGGGAATATTATTCGGGCTTAAAAAGGAAGGAGATTCCGACACCTGCTACAACACAGATAAACTTGAGGACTTTCTGCTCTGGTATCCAGGGGGGTCAGTTCACAGAGACGGAAAGTAGATGGTGGGTGCCAGGGGCTGACAGAAAGGCTAGTCAATGTATTAGGTAGAGTTTCCAACGAGATGGTGAAAAAGTTCCGTGGCTGGAAGCTGGTGACGGCCGAACAACCATGTGAATGTATTTCAGGCCACTGGATTGTGCGCCTAAAAATGGTTATGACGGTAGGTATTACCTCAATTAAATAATAATGTAATATATATGTCTGGTGAGGTGGGGCGGGGCGTCTGTCTGGTGGGCGGCGCGCCTGTCTAGTGGGGGCGGGGCGTTTGGTGGGGCGGAGCTTTGGTGGGGGCGGGGCGTCTGTCTGGTGGGGCGGGGCTCTGTCTGGGGGCGGGGCGTTTGCCTGGTGGGGCGGAGCTCTGGTGGGGGTGGAGCCTCTGCCTGGAGGAGTGGGGCATCGGTCTGGTGGGCAGGGCATCTGGTTGGGGCGGGGCGTCTGTTTGGTGGGGCCGGGACTGTCAGGTCACCTGTTGCGCAGCTGCAGGAGGTTGTCTGTGGGCGTGGACACTGTCCGTCTCCCCAGGAGGCAGGACATGTTACTACCCCTGGAAGCAGGTGGATTGACTCAGGGGCCCTCCCAGGTCCTCAGAAGTAAGACCACCCACCCAGGCCCTCCTGGGACACTCTCCCCCCCACACTCAGAGGGGCCATGTTGGGGGTCCTGGCTGGAGGTCTCTGCCTCGGCCAGTGTCAAGCTTGGATATGGGATGACCCAGAGCGGCTGGACCAGCCTCTGAGCTTCTCCAGCGAGGCCGGACTCGGTGCTACAGGGGGGCAGCCACTGCTGGCCTCGTCCAAGATTCCGGCCAGAGCCTCTGCAGCAAGTGAGCTGCAGGGGGTGGGGGTGTCACCTCGCAGTGGACAAGGGACACCACAGATGAGGTGGGGACGAGAGAAGGGGGTGGTGGGGTCGGGGGGGATGTCTGCACACCAGGAGGAGGGGTGATGAGATGGGGAGGTGGAAGGAACCAGACTCTCCCCTGGAGCCCCAGGAGCAGGTTCAGACAGAGGGAGGCAGTCTCACATGGGCCTGGAGAGCGTCAGGGGTCAGGCATGGGTCGGGGGTTAGGGGTGTGCATGGGGGGTGGTGTTTGGGGTTGGGGTGTGTGGTGGGTTGTGGGGTGTGGAGGGATGTGTGGTGTGGGGTGTGGTTGGGTTTGGGGGTGGTGGGGTGCAGGGTGCGATGTGGAGTGGGGGTGTTGGGTGGGGTGTGGAGTGTGGGATGTGGGGTGCAGTGTGGCAGTGGGGTGCTGGGTGCTACATGGGGTGAGCCCAGGTACAGGGCTCACTCTTGTGGCTTTAGGTGAACATTCTAGAGCATGCCTTGTGCTTCCTGGGGTCTGGAGGGGAGGTGCTGGCCCTGGGGGGCTGCTTTCTCTGCGGGCAGCCTCACCCTCCTGAGACGAGCCTCCCTGCTGGTCACTTGGCATGCAGGCCCCTCCCCTCCTGCCTGCAGTGACTCCACGACCTCGTCCTCGTTCATGTGAATTTGGGGCTATGGCCCCTCTGACTCCAGAGGCCCTTTCCAGGAGAGACCCTCTGCTGTTGGAGGCCCCGGCTTGGCCTTGCCCACCCCTGGCAGCAGGGTGGGGTCTTCCTGGAGGAGGTGGGAGGCAAGGATGGTGCTGGGTGCTGGGCAGTCCAGGGTGTGTGGCTGGGGGACACACCTGCTGGTGTTGCGGTCACACCCAGACCCCTGGGAACTGGGCTTCCCTGATCCCGCGGGGACTTCACCTGGGCCATGAGAGCCCACCTGGGTGGTGGTGGAGCATTCCGTAGGCAGGAGGGCCGGAGCCGTGGGAGGTCACCCTGGCCCTGCCCCTGCAGTTGGGTGAGCCTGGGCATGGTCCCCGAGCACTGGGCTGGAAGGTGCCCCCTCCCCTGGGCCTCCCTCGAGCCCTGGGGAGGGGCAGAGCTGGGGGCTCTGAGCCACACGGCATCGTTCACTCCCCCACCCCCGCCCCGTGGTGAAGCCAGTCAATTTTTTCAAACCACATTTGCTGTCTTATTGTTTATTTTCGGGCAGCAGCAGCAATTTTCGATACCCACCTCAGATATGGCTCGGGTCACCTGTCATTCCAGAAAGGTCAGCGATTCATTTAAAGTTCCATCACTCTTCACATAAGCAGGCAAACACCATTTCATCTGCCGCAGCCTTTGTGTGGGCTGGGGCCCAGCCTGTCTGCTCCTTCCAGGCCCAGGAACGGACACCCACGCCCCACCCCAAACACATTCACTTAGAGGCAGTTCCGGGCCAGGCCCTAGCCTGGCCCTTCCGCCCCAGCTCTTAGGATGAAATCACCCAGTTGTGAATGGTGGGCCCCCGCCCCGAGGCAGGCCTCTCGGGGAGCCGCTCCCTAGGAGGACCAGCCCTCCATCCACAGACCAGATGTGACGGGAGGCTGACTCAGGTGGGACTGGGGTCCAGGGCTCCGAGGGGCTGTGGGCACCGGCCCCCTGCTGCCCGGGGTGCCCAGTGGGGGCCTGGCGTCATTGCAGCGTCCGAGGCAAGACTGGGTAAGGCTCACAGCGGGATGAGCGTGGGTGCGGCCTCAGGTCCCAGAGGACAGACAGCCCTGAGCCCCCAGGGCCCTCATCCAGCTGCTCCCAGGTGTGGCTCTGGGGGGGTCTCTGGGGTTCTTTGGGCTTTCTTACTGCTGTGGGCCCCCAAGGGCAGGGTTAGGTCCTGGGGTCCATGATGTCCAAGGGTCCACACAGCCTGAGCCGGACAGATCTCTGTCTGTCTGTCTTGTTTCCACCCACCTGCTCCAGGAGGACAACGCCAGGCAGGAAGATGCAAGTACAGTGGTGGGCGCGGGCTGGGCAGGGGGAGGAGGTGGGGGCAGGGCAAAAAGCACGGCTGGAAAGCTGGGCCCAGGGCCCCCCCGATGCCGGGACAACCTGCCTGGGGCTTCCCGCCAGCCTGACAGGTGACAGCCTGGTCCCCAGGGCTGCCCAGTCCCAATGGCCGGAGGCCTGGGTGCCTGTGGGCAGGGCCTGCCCCCCACATCCTTCGCTGAGGTCATTCTGCACTGGGAGGGCTGGGGGGTGTCCTTTCCCGGCCCTTCTGTCTGCAAAGGTGGTGTTTTTGGCTCCTTCTGGCTTGGGGGTCTGCCATGCCCACCTGTTTCCACAGAGGGCCACCTCCACAGGCTCCTGGGAGGGTGGGGTGCGCACATAGCCCCTGCCTGCCCTCCCCCCGACTCTGCCCCTTCTGGGGTGCTGCCCCCACCCCGTCCCTCCTCCTCGCCCCAGCTCGTGGCTCCCTGACACCCCAACAGAGGGCACAGCCCCCCAGCTGGGAACCAGCATGCGTCCCTCATATGCGGGGTCATTCTCTCACCCCCAGGCGTCCTTAGCTGGGGTCCCCCCCACCCACCCAGCCCTGGCTCCTCACTGCCGCAGGGACCCCACGAAGCTCCTCCTTCTGGGGGAAACAGTGGGAAACTCTGGGTCCCAAATAGCTGAGGGCAGGATGGACGTGTGCCATCCGCAGGTGGGGCACGTGGCTGTAGGGGGGAGCCTGGGTTTCCTGAGGGGGAGGCCTGGTCCTGTGTGTGCAGGAATGGAGCAGGGCCCTACACGAAGAGGGGAAGGTGTGTGTGCCTGGCGCGTGCGTTTGTGGAGCACGGCAGCGAGCTGGCCGGTGTCACGCGAGGCCCCTCGGGTGCTGCATAGACACACAGCGAGACCCCAGAGCCGGGCTGTAGGACTTGCAAACGTCCCGCCACAGCTGGAACTGCACTGGCTGAGGCTGTGGGCTCCCTGCTGCCCTCGGGGTGCGGGCCCCGAGGGCCTCCTCTCCGCATCCATGAAACGGGTGCGAGTGCATGTCAGCACCCCTCTGCAGCCAGAGGACCATCGGGGGGGAGGGTCCCAGCTGACCAGCCCATCCCCCAGGGGTGGAGCTTCCAGAAGATTCCAGGTACCACTCCCCCCGACTGACCCTGCTCCCACCCTCATCTCTGCCGTGTGACCCTCTTGGCCCCTTCCCCACAAACCCCGCCCAGAGCCCCTGGATGCCCTTGGCAGCCCCAGCGGGTCCTGCCAGGCTCCCTAGTCCTGGAGCCCTTGCGTCCAGCTCCTCAGGGGCTGGGAGAACACCAGAGCGGATGCAGGGCTGCTGTGAGACAAGGCAACTCCCAGAAGTGGGGGGGCCAGGTGAGACCCCAGAGGAAGGGGTGCCCTTGAGGGGACACGCCCGGCCCTGGGGGGTGGGTGGGAGCCACGCCTGGTCTGAATCAAGGCCCCCTACCCTCCCCGCCCCCACACGGTGGCTCCCACGCCTGCCACTCCATGTGACCCTCCATCTTCAGGGGTCCACACACCCTCCTGCCACCCACCCACCCAGATTTCAGCCCCCACCCTCGTACTCATCTGTCCATCAGTGAGTCCACCGGCACACACAGGATACACAGGGGCCGTGGGCTGGGCGCTTGGCCCCAGAGGCTGGTGCAGGCTGCGGGCTGACCTCACCTGCATAGACAGGCAACAAAGGGGTGGAGGGCGGGATGGGGGCCCCGCCTGAGCGCCTTAATTCCGCCTCAGGGTGCTGCCCCGAGGCCCACATCCCCACCTGGGCCACCCCCAGAGCAGGGCAGGCAAAGCCCACCTGCCCCCTCTACCTTGCCGGCCAGACCAGTCACCCACCTGCAGGACACCCACTGGGGGTTAGGCGGCCGCCTCTGCCCCCAGCCCTCCAGACCCTCTGGTCCTGGGAACGAAGGGTCTGCAGGGTGAGGGGGTGGGGAGACAGCAGGGGAGCAGCCCCGCGCCCGCACACACCCCTGCGCTCCGCACAGAGGAGAAAGATAAGTGATGGGTAGTATTTTAAGGCATATTAACCCAATTACAAGTATATTTTTACAATCGTGGCTCCGACATTTATCACGCGGCGTTATTAGCCCCCGAGCTGGGCTGTGTCAGATGAAGGCTATGAAACAGGAGCGTTTCATTACGTTCTGCCGCGCCGGGCTGCAGCCCGCGACTCTTAAACCGCGTGATTTTATCAAAATCTTCGGAAATTGAAGCAATCACTAAAAGGTGTCGGGGAATTAAAATGTTCTGTCTCGGTGAAAGAGATACACTTCTTGTAACATATATCAGGGGTCTTTTTTTAAAAGACACATTACTATGCAGAGAACAGGCATCTGAGCGGGAGGGGGCGTTCCAGAAGCATCTTGCGACAGCGATTCTTCACGCTTAAAAATGGTCTCTGAGGGACGCACCACCAGAGCCTCCCGGGGCCTCTCTCCCTGCGGCCTTCTCTGCTCTTGTTTGTCACCCTTGTGAGACGGCTGGCGGTCACGCCAACCCCCGAGGGCCTCAGGGCTGAAGACTGCACCCTCCGGCCCTGTCTGCACCCCTCTGGGCAGAGGAGGCCGGGGTTTGGAATGTGCCCTTGGATTTCTGACACACTCAGATGCCCTTCTGGGCTGAGGTCTGTGGGCAGAGCGGTGATTGGGGCGCAGAGCCAGGCTGCCCCCCTGCCCGTGTTCCTGAGCTTAAGGGGGGCACGGCAGGGACCACCCCAGGGCCTGGAGGGCCCCAGAGCCGAGGAGTGGCGTTGCTGGGTGCCACCCTGGATCTGGAGGGCGTGCAGAGTGTGGGGGACCCCTGCAGAAGCCAGGCCCACGGGAGGGACAGCTGCTCCCTCCACACCACCCCCGAGGTTCTGGGCTGAGGGGCTGCGGGCAGGTGTCCGCACGGGGTCTGGTGGTTGGTCTCCGAGGAGGAGCCCAGGGCTGGGGGCGGCTGGCGGGGCCCCCTGACCTCACGGACATCAGAGGCCAGCAGTCTGCAACTGGGGCTGGGCCTGGGCAGGGGAGGAGAGGCCTATGGCTAGGCTGGGGCGGGGCAGGGGGACGGGAGGGGCCTCGGGGGGCCCCTGGATGCAGCCCCTCGGGAGCCCACAGGGCACGGGCCTCGCCAGGCCTCAGGGTTGACTGGGGGCTGCTGGACCTCATGGCCCCGGGGGGTGGGCGGGTTGCACACCCAGCACCAGGCGCGTGGGCGCTCGCAAGGAAGGAGCCCCTCTGAGCCTTGTGACGGCGGTGGACACAGGCCTGGGACCCCGGGGCTCCTGGATCAGCCTTCCCAGCTCACTGACCAGGCTTCTCTGTCTCGCATTTTAAAAGCAGGGCTGTTTGAGAAGCAGCGATTGAAAAGCTGGGCGCCCCCATGTCCCCCAGGGGCTAAAGGGCCCCACACCGTGGGGAGGGGCTACACTGGGAGCCCCTGGGAGCAGGCGGAGCTGCCGGTCCACATTCTCCGGCCCTGGGGGGCGGGGCGGGTGGGCGTGCTGAGTCGTGGCCGAGGGGGAGTCCTGGCTGGGATCCGCTGCTGCTTTGGGACAGAGGGAACTTGGGGTCTCTGAACAGCTTCTGACCTCATGTGACTGTACCTTTCTCAAAATAAAAGTTCGAGTAAAAACAAGTAGTTTCACAACAGTTCTGAGAAGAAATTCCAGCAAGGGAGGACTCAGAGGGAGCATCAGCCCCTCCTCCACCCCTGGGGGGCCCTCCCCACCCACTGGGGGCCCTCCTCCACCCCCTACGGGACCCTCCCTGGGTGCTACCCCCCACCCCACACCCAACTCGGGCCAGGCCTGACCTGTCTGGGCTGCCCAGAGCCTGGCTGTCCGGCTGCTGGGGGCGCTCTGCTGGGGGTGCTCTGCGGGTGGCTGAGTCCTCTGGGTCTGATGGGGACTCTGGGCTCCTCCCACCCCTCCCTCGCTCCTGTCCTGGAGGACAGGACCTGACCCGCTCCCCAGGTCCTGGGCGCCTGGACCTGTTTTCTGGAGGCCTTGCGGGAAGCCTAGAGGGGGCAGTGGTCAGGCTGGGGCAGCGGCGGCCTGCGGGCATGTGCGGTGGGAAGGGCCCAGCGCGGAGCCCTCCTGTGAGGGGCGGACTCTTGGGTTTCCCCTTGGGCTGTCCCCGGGGCCTGCCGATGGACAGGAGGGGTGCCTTCTAGGGGAGCATGCGCGGCTAGTGGGCTGGACAGGTCCGCTGGAAGAGCGGGTGGAGGCCCCGGAGGGGCGGGGTGCAGCTGCCCGGTGGGGGGGCCGAGGTCCCCAACCAGCGCCCAAGGGAGTCACTCCCGGGACGCTTCTGCAGGCTGGGCTGGGGAGACCCTGAGCCGCCGGGTGTCCTGCCTCCTCTGGTCCCTCTGTCCCCAAGTGCCCCCGGAGCCTGGCTCAGGAGCAGGGCCCCAGGCCACAGGGACTGCAGGCAGGCGAGGACAGCCGCCCTCTCCTGTTCCTGGTTGAGCTTGGCCTGGCCGACCTGACAGTCACCGGCAGGCACGACCTGTCCTGGCTGGGTCCCCCCGGCTGGGTGGCCCTGGAGCGGGGCTGTCCTTTGCCAGGTCACGGGAGAGGAGGAGACAGAGGGCCCGAATGGACCAGGCGGAGGCCCTGCCAAGGCCTCTCAGCTCCTTCCTGGTCTGGCTGGGCTGGGTGGGGTCCGAGCTGGCTCCTGCGGGCTGCCCACCACCCGCCGGGAGGCATGTTGAACTGCAGGGCGCTGGGCAACCTGGCGGTGTTAGGGAAGGTTGGGCTCGGCCGGGGTCTGCTCAGGTGCCCTGAACTTACACCGGGGACCATTTCCCGGGGCCCCGCCCACCCGTCCTGCCCCACCAGCCTCTTGGAACACCTGCTAATTTCACGGTACGGCAGCACCTCTGGACGCCTGGTGGGGGGCGACTGTGGGGGGTGTCCTATGGACGGAGCTCTGGGGCGACTGACCACCCACATCCCCGTCCTCGGCCTCCAGCACCACCGTCCCTGTCTCTGCAACCCGAGCTCCCCCACGTGCCTGCCCTGCCCTCTGACCTGACGTGTGCGGGGTCGTGTGCCCTCACCCCCCGCCACCGTGCAGAAGGGAGGGGCGTTGCCTGGTCAGTGAGGCCACGGTCACTACCTGGACACTAGGTGAGGAGGCGAGAACCTTCCGGACCTCACACCACCTGCAGTGTGGAGTCATGCCCACGGTCCGGGCAGCATGGGGAGGGGAGGAGGGACCCTCGTGATAATGGTTACAGTCACAGCCCTGCAGCCCCTGGGGCCCTGGGGCCTGGCTGCGGTCGGCCTTTTGCTCACGACCGAAACGAGCTGAGTCGTTGGCTCCGAGACCAGAGCCCCCAGGGACCCCAGGTCCCTTCCCTTCCTTTCCTCACCCCTACCCCACCCCATCTATCTGCACCTCCAGGCTGGCACCTCCGCCTCCAGGAAGCCTTCCAGGCTGTGCTGTGAGTTGTAAGTTCCTGCGTTTGTCTGTCTACCCTGCCTCCGGAGCCTTGTATAGAGAGTCCCTGGAGGCAGGGCCACCTATGGGTCCCCAGCCAACCCACCCCTTAACCAGGACCTGCGGGAACGAGGGGACACCCTGGAGGGCAGCCTGGAGGTGGTGTTCACTGAGCTGCGGTCCTGGGGGCTCCAAGGCGCCCCTCCCTCTCAGGCCCCGAGAAGCGGCAGTGACGGGCCACTGCCAGCCAGGCTCTCTCCGGCCCGTAAATTTCCAGTGGACGGCAGTCCTCCGGAGACTGTATCTCCTGCTTGTTGGTGTCAGAGACTTTGCCACACTGGGGTCAAGAGTTATCCTGCCCGTCTTTTGTGTTCTAAATTTAATTGTTGCACTCCTTTTCTCCCTTAAAAAGATCAGTAAAAACTGTTAATTTGATCAATACTTAATTTTTTCACCCGGAGCGCGTTTCTTCTGCTGGCCCGTGATAAGCAGGCGGCGGGGCAGAGGGACAAGTAAATTGTCAGGAATTTCTCCACTCTCCCGCGGCCGCTCCACCACTTAGAGCCGTGTAATTTATACCCCGGCAGTCGCTCTGCAATTACCCTGTCTATTGCTGTCGACAGTATCGCACTATCTTTTAAATAGATCCGGCTTGGCTGGTCCGGACGAGCCAACAGGACAAATGACGCCATCCCTCATCCCGCGAGCCCTAAAGAGATAAGTCCCTTAAAGAGGGGCCCATTTATCAGCTGATACAAGCTGGGTACTTACAAGCCCACTCCTTTGTTTGGGCTCTTTTCAGATTTCCAAAGCTATTGATCTACCGAGGGGGGCCAGGCTGGGACGTGCGGCGGGGTGCCGCGGGGCAGCCCGGGCCCAGCTGACCCGCAACCCTGAGAACCCCGGGAGGGGCTGGGTGGCTTCCCGGCCGCCTTGTGGCCACCCCCCGCCCCGGCCAGGCCCGTTGCGGGTGCCGCCCTCGGCCGCGGGGATGAGCCTTCCTCCCTAGGGCAAGCGAGCAGGCATGTGAGCACCCTTTGATCCTCAGGCTTGCAGGCCAAGCCAACCCCCAGCCACTCTCTGACCACCACGAAGCCTGTGCTGGGGGCTGGGAGGGGCTGGCCCCGGTAGGAGCCCCCAACACAGGCCTGCTCCCACCTGGAAGAACACCTCCATCTGCTCAGCATCTGGGGTGTGCCCGCTCGGGGCTCGGACATGGGCACACGGCCCCCTGGGGTCTGCATCCCAAGACCGCTGGGACTTGGCAGAAGGAAGCGGGGTGACAGGCTGGTGCTGGGGGCTGCGTCAAAGCGTGAGCGGCGAACGGCTCTGATTCTCGGGAGGGGCTCTGAGGCCCACTGGCCACCTGGGGCCCAGGTCCTGGCCGGCACCCAGCTGGTGGGGCTGGTCCTGTGAGGCCCAGCTGACTGCCACCAGCGTCACGACAGTGGCCCGTGTGCAGGGCCGGGAAGGGATGGGGCATCCGTGCCCTCTGCGTTGGGCAGGCCTGGCCTCCATCGGGCCCTTGGGCTCACCTGGCTCTGCCAGGACCTCGGGGAGGGGGCAGCAGGTGGACCATCCTGGGCCCCCTGGAGTCAACCCAAGAGCGGCGGCAGCTGGGGTGATGAACAGCCCTGGCAGAGCCTGTCCACTTACTCCTGGCTGGACCAGAGGGACGAAGGGACCCCTAAGGCTCCCCGGCAGCTGTTTCCATGAGACCGGGGTGGGGGTGGTGAGGGCCCGGGGGACCGAGAGTCAGGGCCTGACCCTTAGAGCAGGCAGGGCGGGCATCACCTCCCCAGCCCTGGTCGTCCGCTCTGCCCTCCCCCTGCTCCTGCCTCTGGTGTGTATCCATCATGTGCCCTGGAGGGGCGCGGGGCAGGGGGACGCCCTGATGGGCACGGGGAGGTGACCTGTCCTGAAGGCCGGGGCCTGGGTGCCGCCTCCATGACGCCGCTGGTCCTGGGTTCCGGCCCAAGTAGAGGGTGGCTCCTACCCGTAGAGCTGGCCCTGGTCAGCGGAGAGCGAGGAAGAGTGTCCAACAGGAGGCCCAGGCACCTCGGGAAGGAAGGCAGTGGCCCCGGGGCCCGCGTGGGCCCCTGGGAGCAGAGACCAAGCAAGGGCCGGCCTCACACAGGGTCACCAACCTGCCGGCATCCTGTCTGATCCCTCAGGGTACCCCCTGGGCATGAGGGCCCTCCCCAGGTCCTGCCCCCACAGGCCATGGGCTGACCACTGGGGGGCAGCCCTGACCTCAGACCCGGGCTCGGGTGGGGGGTGCGCTGTCCCCGGGCCCCCAGCCTCAGGCATCCCTCCAACGCCAGGTCTCTTCTCCCTCCGGGCCCCCCAACACCTAGTGGCTGGCATCCACAGGCCCTCTTGACCCCCTGGCCTCCAGTCTGAGGGCCCTAGGGCCTGGCCTGATCTGGTGAGAGGGAGCTGGGATGGGCTGCCGGGACTGGGGCAGTGGGAGGGGCAAGGCTATGCAGGGCAGGGGGCGCGGATGTCGGGTGTGGGGGGGCCACAGCTTGCTTCTAAGTGACCTCCACGACCTTCAAGCACCCCTCCCCCAACAGAGCGAGGGTCCTGGGGGAACCAAGGTCCTGGGAAGGAGCAAACTGTGGCCGGTCGGGACCCTGCAGGCCCCTCCCTCTGGTGGGCTTGGCAACGATCGGAGTGTCTCCTCTGCCTGGACGCGCTCCGGCCACGTGGGCGACAGGCCGCCGGGCTGCAAGGGTGTGCCGTGGAGCCGTCAGTGTGCGCGGAGACGGATGGGAGCACAGTGTCGGACGTGGCTGATGGGGGCGATACACCGGGGGTCATCTGTTTGGTCTTAATTTAGAAAAGCTTCACGAGATTATTACGTGGCGTTTTTTCCCCTGCGGTGCTCGATGCTATCGGGTGGGTTCAGGGCTCAGCTTTCCCGTTTATCTTCCTCAGAGAGCGGCGTTAACACGCCGGCACAGCGGCCCAGACGAAACCCCCAGAAACAAATAGAAATGAGCTCTCCCGCGTCTCTCTTTAAAAATAGCACCCATTTATCAACTAGCTGTGGGTGCCGGGCTCACGCCCGTGGCCAGGACAACCGACGGCCCTGGGCTTAAGTGTCTGCTCTCCCACTTAGCTCTGCTCTAGCCCGGCTTCCTGTCCTGCCCCGAGCTGCAGAAGGAGGCTCTGGCTGCCAGGCGGGATGGTCGTGGGGCCAGGGGCTGCCGGCCGAGCACCGCCCCCTTGTGAGCAAGGGGACCCAGAGCAGCACCAGGGTGCCCCCCCGCTGAGGCCCTCATCTGGGGACTCTGGCTCCTCTCTCTGCTGAGACCCCTCTGGAGGGGCCCTGAACCCACACCTGGAAGGAGCCACAGGCAGGTGGACAAGGCTGGTCACGAGGACTTCTGGTGCGTCCACTCACAGTGCTAGAAGCCTGCGGGGTGCAGGCGGGCGCTGTGCTGCGGGTGCCGTGGGAAGCGAGGCCGGCCGCCACCCTGTCCTCACTCGGTCACCATGTGCTGGCTTGCTCCTGTTCAGGAAGGCCGTCCTGGGGCCTCTTTTCCCTCTCAGCTCCATCCCTGGCAAATGCAAGGATAGCTGGCTTTTCAAGGTGGATCAAAGATCCTAGAGGGCAGAGGCTACCGTGTGTTCAGAGAGGGACATGCCTCCATGGAGGTGGGGGAGAGGCAGGGTCTTTGCAACCCTGGAAAACTAGAAAAGGAGAAAAGAAAAAATTAAAACAAGCCCAGAAATTAGAAAACACACAAGATGGCATTAGCCAACTCTAATATAAAATCAGGGCTTCCCAGGTGGCTCAGTAGTAAAGAATCCACCTGCCAATGCAGGAGAGGCAAGAGACGTGGGTTCAGTCCCTGGGTTGGAAGCTCCCCTGGAGAAGGAAATGGCAACCTGCTCCAGTATTCTTGCCTGGAAAATCCTATGGACAGAGGAACCTGACAGGCTAGTCCATGGGGGTCACAAAAGACTCGGGCACAACTTAGTGACTAAACAACAACAGCAAATATAAAATGAGTACAATAAATATGAATGAGTCAGACCCAACGATCTGCAAGCAGAGACTCACAGGTTGGATGAGAAACGAGATGCTGCTGTAGGTTAGAGAAGGAATGTTTTAAAGGAGGAGGCACAGCAAAGTTGAAAATCAAAGGAACAGGCACAAAGACAGAAATAGCACCCCCTGAGTGACGAGACTGAGCCAGACCTGCCTGTAAATGTTTGAGGGTCTCCTGCAGAGGCGTGGCTCGGCAGTGGCCCGCTGTGGGGACGGGGACACTGGCAGCAGCAGTCCTGGGAGGCAGCTGTCGGCTAAGTCCTCTTGGAGGTTGACTTTAGACTTACCGTAGACTCCAGGGATGAGCTGCCTCAGGCCAAATAACTGACAGGAAGGGAGCAGAGCCCCAGCCATCAGGAGAAAATTGGATTAAAGATTTACGAGTATGGCCCCGTTCATCAGAGCAAGACCCAGTTTTCCCCACAGCCAATCCCTTCCATCAGGAAGCATGAACAAGCGCCTTATCCTCATCCATCAGAGGGCAGACAGAAAAAACAAGAACTACAATCCCACAGCCTCCAGAACGAAAACCACAGTCACAGAAAGCTCACCAGAACGATCCCATGGACTACAGCCTTGTATAACTCAGTGAAGATATTAGCCATGATGTGTAGGGCCACCCAAGACGGACAGGCCATGGTGGAGAGTTCTGACAAACACAGTCCAATGGAGAAGAGATTGGCAAACCGCTTTAGTATTTTTGCCTTGAGAACGCCGTAGACAGCAAGCATGAAATACTGGAAGATGATCCACCCAGGTCAGTAGGTGTCCAATATACTACTGGGGAAGAGCAGAGAGAGCGCTCCAGAAAGAATGGAAGGCTCTTGGCCAAAGCAGATACGACAGTCAGCTGTGGATATGTATGGTGGTGAAAGTTAAGTCCAAGGCTGCAAAGAATAATATTGCATAGGGACTTGGAATGTTAGGTCCATAAATCAATGATAATTGGAAGTGGTCAAACAGGAGATGGCAGGAGTGAACCTCCATCAAACAATATAACCCTAAAATAAATATGAAACTACAAATGAGAAAATTACCAGGAGAAATATATGGCTAAGCTATGGTAGTAGGAACTTTTAACAAACTCTCCTTATAAAATGATAGATTAAATATATTAAAAAACCCAGTACAGATTTTTAAATCTAAATGGTAAATTGCTGTGTTACATCTATCATTTCCCTATCAATTTACATATCCCATGGAGAATATGGGTTCTTTTGTGCATAATTCATTATTCGCAAAAATAGGCTACGTGCTAGCCCACTGTTACAGTTACCTTCAGAGGGAGTCAGACCCCACTGCAAATTTGGCTCAAATAACTGACTCTGAAGAAGAAAAACGCAGACACACACACACCAAAGGGGCATGAGAATCTGGACTACCTGCATAACTGATGTTTCTGAGAGCAGTGCAGCCTCCCAAATGTGCTTGTGCTAAGTCACTTCAGTCGTGTCTGATGCTTTGTGACCCCACGGACTGCAGCCCGCCAGGCTCCTCTGTCCGTGGGATTCTCCAGACAAGAACACTGGAGTGGGTTGCCGTGCCCTCCTCCAGGGGATCTTCCTGACCCAGGGATTGAACCCACGTCTCCTGCACTGGCAGGCGGGTTCTTTACCACTAGCGCCACCTGGGAAGACCAGGCCTCTCAGCAAGTCAGGAGTGACTTGAGAGCTTTTTTCTGTGGTTCAGGGCTGGGCCTGGGGTGAGAGTTCCCGTGTGGGCTTGGGTGGTCTACATCTCCCACCAGCACGAGAGGAGGGGCAGCCAGGCCCTCCTGTTATTCTGCGCATCTCTGAGACCCAAAGGGAAGAGCAAGGAGTGAAGCTCAGACGCTGCCAGCAGCCGAACCTCAAACGCTGGAGGCAGACTGCTCCTGGAGCCACAGAAGGAAACGCGACAGATTTCAAAGAACCGACACAGTACTGACTACATTCTCTGACAGTGATGCAAAGAAAGAGATAGCAAAAGAAAAGTGAGGGGCTCCCCTGGTGGTCCAGGGGCTGAGACTCCTTGCTCCCTTCGCATTGGGCCAGGGTTTGACCCCTGGTCAGGGAAACAAAACCGCCCCCCCCCCCCCCCGCCATGCCACAATCACACGATAATTTGAAAATTTTTAAAGCACTGCAAGTTAAGAGCTGTGGTGTGTTCCTGAAGCAACAACAAAATAAAAGCTTATGGTTTTAAATACATTTATCAGAAAAGGAAGAATGAAAATAAGTGAGCTAAGTATCCAGTTGGCTATAAAAAGCTGAAGAAGCTAAAGATAAGATCTAAAAATAAGATGGAAATAAGGATAAGAGGAGAAATCAATGAAGTAGAGAACATTTTTAACATTAAAAGGCTAAAAAAGATTTACAAAGCTAAAACTGGTTCAGTCCTTGTCAACATAACAAACAGACTTCTGGCCAGATTGAGAAGCAGTGCGAAGAAGCAGATAAACACAGGATGAAACATGGAAAATAACTGAAAAAATAATACAGGCAAATTACGAGTGACTACACACACACACTCATGCAGATAAAACAGATAAATTTCTAAAAGTATCTAAAATGCCAAAATTGACACCAGACTAAACAGAAAACTTAAATAGACCAAAATCCATTAATTGGGAAACAAATAATTCCTCATTAAAAACTTTCAAGAAAGATAAATTATTTCCTATGAAGCCTTTTCTAAAGGACAGAAAATAAGAAAAAGCCTCTCACCTCATTTTATGGGTTAGTAATACAGTTATTCCAGAATCAGAACAGAAAAGAGAATATAAGCTTTTCTCTTTTGGCTGCTCCAGGCGGCACGTGGGATCTGAGTTCCCTGATCAGGGGTCTAACTCATGACTTCTGCAGGAGAAGCACGGAATCTTAACCATTGACTACCAGGGAAATCCGAAGCATTTTCAACAAAAAATCATAAATAAAATATAACCAACTCTAAGTGTACATTAATTTTTTTTGTATTTAGAAAACTATCAAATAGGTTTATTCCAGGAATGCAAAGACAGTTCAACATCAGAAGATCTTTCAATGTGACTGACTTCATGAACAAACTAAAGAAAAAAAATCATGTTATAATCTGAAGAGATCCCCACTCCCGCCCCCCACCCTCCTACTCTCCCAAAAGAGGATTTGACCGTTGCTGTCGTTCAGTCACTAGGTCGTATCCAACTCTTCACACCCCATGGGCTGCAGCACGCCAGGCTCCCCTGTCCTTCGCCAACTCCCAGAGCTTGCTCAGACTCATGTCCATTGCATCCATGATGCCGTCCAACCACTTCATCCTCTATCACTCCCTTCTCCTCCTGCCCTCAATCTTTCCCGGTGTCAGAGTATTTTCTAATGAATCGGCTCTTTGCATCAGGTGGCCAAAGTATTGGAGCTTCAGTTTCAGCATCAGTCCTTCCAATGAGTATTCAGAGTTGATTTCCTTTAGGATGGACTGGTTGGATCTCCTTGCAGTCCAAGGGACTCTCAAGAGTCTTCTCCAGCACCACAGTTTGAAAGCATTAATTCTTTGGCCCTCAGCCTTCTTTATGGTCCAGCTCTCACATCTGTACACGACTACTGAAAAACCATAGATTTGACTATATGGACCTTTGTCAGCAAAGCAATGTCTCTGCTTTTTAGTACACCGTCTAGGTTTGCCATAGCTTTTCTTCCAAGGAGCAAGAATCTTTTAATTTCATGGCTGCAGTCACCATTTGCAGTGATTTTGGAGCCCAAGGAAATGTGACCATTATGATGGTTAATTTTACGACAACTTTGACTAGGCCATGGGGTGCAGAGACAACTTGGTCAAATGTGATCCTGGGATGTGTGTGAGTGTGTTTCTAGATGAGGTTAGAATCTGAACTGGTGGACTGACTGAAGCAATGTGTGTGGGGCTCACCCAACCAACCCAAGGCCTGAGCAGAACAAAAACAGTGAGTAACTGGGAATGCCTCCTGCCTGGAGGTTTGAGCTGGGACGTTGGTCTTTCCCGCTTTCAGACTCAAATGGAAAAATTGGCTGATCTTGGTTCTTGAGGCAGCTCTTGGATGGGAAGTTTCATCATTGGCCCTCCTGGTTCTCAGGACTTCAGACTTGAGCTGGATGACACGTCATCTCTCCTGGGTCTCCAGCTTGCCGACGGCAGATCTTGTCAGTCTCCATAGTTGCATGACTCAATTCCCTATAATAAATCACTTATTACACACATACACATGATAAGGACATGTCATTTCTTTTTTACTTTATTTTTAAAAATTTATTTATTTGTTTATTTTTTTCTGTGCTGGGTCTTCATTGCACTTGGACTTTCTCTAGTTGTGGAGAGCAGGGACTACATTCAAGTTGCGGTGCATGGTCTTCTTATTGTGGTGGCTTCTCTTGGGGCAGAGCTCAGGTTCTAGGGTCCGTGGGTTCAGTAGTTGTGTGGCGTTTGGGCTGTAGATCTCTGGCTCAATAGTTACGGCACATGGGCTTGGTTGCTCCTTGGCATGTATGATCTTCCTGGACTAGTGATTGAACCCGTGTCCCCTGCATTGGCAGGTAGACTTTTTACCACTGAACCACCAGGGAAGCCCAGGATATATCATTTCTATTGTTCAGACCAGTCACCAAGAAGAATGGAATAAGATAATAAAAAGTAAATAAGAGGTTATTGGATTGGAAAGAGAAACAAACTCATTTTAAAAAGTTGATGTGATTACCTACATAGAAAACCAACAAAGCCAGCGGGTGAATCATTAGAATTGATAAGAGAATTTAGCAAAACTGACAGATACAAGATCATTGTATAAGTTGTCAATTGCTGTGAAACAAATTACCACAAAAGTCAGCAGCTTAAAGCAGCAGACCCTGATTATCTACCAGCTTTTGTGGGTCAGGAGTCTGGGAGCTGTGTAGCTGGGTGCTTGGGGCTCCATCTCTCATGGAGTGGACACCATACACCGGCCGGGGCCTCATCATCGGAAGGCTTGACTGGGGCTGGAGCATCCGCCTCCAGGACACTGTGCCCCATGGCTCTCGTTGGAGGACCTCAGCTTCCTGCTGGCATTGGTGGGAGGCTTTATTTCCTTCCCTGTGGCTACTTGAATGTCCAAACGCCAAGGCAGCTGGCCTCCCCCCAGGGAAGTGACTGGAGAGGGAGGGCACCCTCAGAGGCCACACTGCCACTCCCAGCACACGCCGGTCATAAGGGCTCGCTGAGTACCGCCTGCACTTGAAGCGAGGGCGGCTAAGCTCCTCCTCCTCATGGGAAGTGTGTCCAGGTGTCTGTGGACAGGTTTGTAAAACCAGCACAGTGATCTTCCAAAAATCATTTGGGTTCCCTCAAACCGGTAATGTCTAGCTGGAAAATACAGAGAGAATGAAACCATTACAATAGCATTAAAACAATGAAGGGCCTGGGTTTTTTGTTTATTTTTTGAGACGTGTTTATTTGTTTATCTACTGGCTGCGGTGGGTCTTCGTTGCTGGGCAGGCTTTCCTCCAGCTGCAGAGAGCAGGGGCCACTCTGGTTGCGGCTTCTCAGTGCGGTGGTTTCTCTTGTTGCGGAGCACCGGCTCTGGGGCACGTGGGGCTCAGGAGTTGTGACTCCCGGGCCCTCGGGCGCAGGCTCAGTAGTTGCTGCGTGCCGGCTTCGCTGTTCCGCGGCGTGTGGGATCGTCCCAGACCAGGGACCGAAACGGCATTCCTTGCACTGCGAGCCGGATTCTGAACCACTGGACCACCAGGGAAGCCCTAAAGAGCCTGGGTTTTAACCTTAAGGAAAATGCACACGATCCTGTTGTAGAAAATTGAAAGTCTCCAGATCAAAGGCACGCACGGAAGGGGAGCAGCGTCCTGTGTGTAGACGGGGGACTTCACCTTATGAAGACAGCAGTTAATCTACAAATTAAATATGATTTGATTCAAATCAAAGGTGCTCGAGAAATGTAACAATTTCTAAATTTGTATTAAGAAGTGAAGATACAAGAACATTTCAGACATTTTTGAAAAGGAAGAACAAAGAAAAGAGGGACAGCCTTAACAGTTAATAAAATATTCTACAAAGACTCTTGAGAGTCCCTAGGACTGCAAGGAGACCAGACCAGTCAATTCTAAAGGAAATCACTCTGAATATTCATCGGAAGGACTGATGCTGAAGCTGAAGCTCTAAAACTTTGTCCACCTGGTGCGAAGAGCTGACTCATGGAAAAAGACCCTGTTGCTGGGAAAGGTTGAAGGCAGGGGGAGAAGGGGACAGAGGATGAGATGGTTGGATGTTATCACCTACTCAGTGGACAGGAGTTTGAGCCAACTCTGAGACGGTGAAGGACAGGGAAGCCTGGCCTGCTGCAGTGCCTGGGGTCGCAAAGAGCTGGACACGACTGAGCGACCGAACAGCAGCAAAGACAGGAAGCAAACAGCATGGCAGGGTCACCGGGCCAGACAAATAAACCACTCAAGCCCCACACACCGATTCCCCCAGACAAATCCATGCATCTGTGGTGACTTGATCTATGACAGAGGTGATACAGGACATCTTTGGAAATGGGAATTGTTTTTTTTTTTTTAAAGAATAGTGCTTTTAACGAAAAAACTGTTCTGCAAATACCTTGACCCTCTCCCCCTGAGAGGTAGGAGGGTCTGTGTCTCCTGCCCTGAGCCTGGACTGGCTTCGGCGACCTGCTTGTGACCACAGAACGCAGACAGATAAGACCATAGACCGTCTACAGCTGGATTGGAGGCGGCTGTGCCTTTGGCTGTTCTCTTGGGATGCTGGCTCTGGGGGTGGCCAGGCACAGGGTATGGAGTCTTCTACCCGAGACCTCTGCACTGGATGGGCCTCAGGTAGGGGTCCTGTGAAGACCCCAGGAGATGGGCAGCACCAGTGACCGACCACACGGGGACCGACTCAGCCTGCACCCCAGCCAGCCTCTGACTGCAGCTCACCATGAGTCACTTCCAAGCTCCAGGAGCTCAGACACGATCAACATAAGACCCATGCCTTATGCCCCGAAGTGTTTGGATAATTTTTTACGCAGCAACAGAAATTGGAACAAACAATATTGGGAAAACTGGGTCACTTTACTGAAAATGGAGTGTAGGGTCCCTACCTCATGCCAAATACAGCGGGGGTTCCTACCTCCCGCCACACACAGAGGGGAACCTTCTGTAAGAAGCTAGAGACCGAAACGTGAATGATAAAACTGCAGGGGCAAACGCTGGAGAGCGTCTTCGTGACCTCGAATGGGGAAGGCTTTCTTCATTTCTCCAGAAAAACAAAGTGTAAGGTGAAAAAATGGATGGATCTGGTTGTATCAGAAGGAAGGATTCCACAGACCGTGTTGACAAGGGGTCACCAGGCCAACAATGGAGAGGACATACAGGAAACCACCCTGCGTCCCCTTGAGAAAGATGAAGCCTCAGCAAGGAGGCCGGGCCGAGGCCAAGAGCCCAGCAGGGACCCGAGTGAGCGAGGCCTGTCCCGGGCTCCTGCGTTTCTGGACAGACGGCGCTCGATGGCTCTCAAGGGCGCTGGCTGGCATGGCAGCAGCTCCAGCCTCTGGCAGAAGGCGGCTCCTGGCTTTCCCACGCAGAGCAGGGGAGTGGAGGTGCCCTCCGGGGAGGGGCGGGGGGAGGTCAGGTCTGGTTGGTTCCAGGTCAACTGTGTGGGAAGCGCTCGGGATCTCGTGGGGCCCTCCTGTACTCCCCACGCTGTCTCTCAGTGCTCCTCAGGGGGCCTGGCAATTACCCCTGGCCGAAAATTCACTGCAGGTTCTGCTGAGACCCGGAAGTTTGTGTCCCCCTATTCAAATGTGGCAGCCCCGGCCCCCCAAGGTGACGGTATGGGGAGGTGTGGTCTTTGGGAGGTGATCAGGGTTAGATGAGGCCAGGAGGGTGGGGCCATGATGGGATTAGCACCCTGAGAGGAAGGGGTGAGCCTGCCCACCCCCCACCAGGACACAGGGAGAAAGAAGGTGCATCTGCAGACCGGGACGTGGCCCTCACAGGAGGCCAGACTGGCAGCCACCCTGCTCTTGGGCTTCTGGCCTCCAGGACTGCGAGAGACACAGTCCTGTTGTGTGAGGCCCCCAGTGGTGTCTGGCGGCAGCACAAGCAGACTGAGACGGTTTGTGACGGTCAAGTTCACAGGTCCACTTGGCTAGGCTGAGGTCCTAGTTGTAGTGGTCCTGGACACCCGTCGAGGTGTCGCTCCAAGAGTCTTTTTAAAATTATTTATTTACTTTAGGTTGCTGGGTCTTTGTTGCTGCCAAGGGCGTTCTCTAGTTGCAGAGAGCAGGGCCTGCTCTCTGCTGTGGTGCACGGGCTTCCTATGGCTTCTCTCGTCGTGGACCACGGGCTCCAGGGTACAGGCTCAGCAGCGGGGGCACACAGGGGTGGTTGCTCTGCGGCGGGTGGGACCTTCCCAGACCAGGGGTAGAGCCTGTGCCCCCTGCACTGGCAGGCGGAGCCTTAACCACAAGGCCACCAGGGAAGTCCTTGTGAGTGCGCTTTTTAGGTGCATTTTTGTTGTTCAGTCGCTCAGTTGTGTCTGACTCTTTGCGACCCCATGGACTGTAGCCCGCCAGGCTCCTCTGTCCATGGGATTCTCCAGGCAAGAATACTGGAGTGGGTTGCCATGCCCTCCTCCAGGGGATCTTCCCGACCCGACCCAGGGATTGAATCCAGGTCTCCTGCATTGCAGGCAGATGATTTACCAACTGAGCTATAAGGGAAGTTCAATAATTGCCTATAATAAGATGTATAGGTATAGATATACAGAGGTAAATGTAGATGCGAGTATAGTGTGAGTGTGAGTATGTGTGAGCATTACACACACAGAGAAAAAGAGTTATTTTAAAGAATTGGCTCCTGAGACTGTGGGGCTGGTGAATCTGAATTTTGCAAGCTGGGCTGGCAGACTGGAGACACAGGGAAGAGCTGAAGTTGTAGCTTGAGTCCAAAGACCACCTGGAGGCAGAATTCCTTCTTCCTCAGAGGAGGTTAGTTTGCTTTATTTCTTTTAAGGTCTTCAACTGCTTGGATGTGGCCCACCCATAGTGGAGAGCAATCTGCTTTCCTCAAGGTCTGCTGATTTAAACCATACTCTCACCTAAAATTCATGCTTTTGAACTGTGTTGTTGGAGAAGACTCTTGAGAGTCCCTGGGACTGCAAGGAGATCAAACCGGTCCATCCTAAAGGAAATCAGTCCCGAATATTCATTGGAAGTATTGACGCTGAAGCTCCAATACTTTGGCCATCTGATGCAAAGAGCTGACTCATTAGAAAAGACCCTGATGCTGGGAAAGATTGAAGACAGGAGGAGAAGGGGACGACAGAGGACGAGATGGTTGGATGGCATCACCGACTGAACGGACATGAGCTTGAGCAAGCTCCGGGAGCTGGTGAAGGACAGGGGGTCACAGGAGTTGGACACGACTGAGCGACTGGACAACAGCAAGTCGTGCTGTCACGCTGCCCTCCAGGAACGTGGCCCACCTGGAGGATGCCCTGAAGTCGGGGGTGCTCCTTCTATCACATACACCCTCAGTGCTACAATACCCAGTGAGACTGCTGCTGCTTGCTGCTCTGAGGCTCATTTCTGTGGTCGCGGGAAAGCCCAGCGTTCCCCCACATGTTATGTTTCAGGCAGTGAGGTGGCTCCCTCACCTACTTAGAAACACTGACACACGCTGCCTGCCCACTGGGTTTTCCAGTAAGGGTTGCAAATGCAGCAGGACCGTAAGGAAAGGAGAATCAGATGGCACACATAATGACCAAGTTGGGAATGTGTTTGGAGAAGATGAAAATGCAGACTGGATTTTGCTTCTTTTTTTCTTTTTATCAAATTCTGTTGGTTCTGGGCCCCACCCCCCGTACAGCGCAGGCAAGGGGGACTGACTGGAGGAGGGGGCTGCCCACCTTGCCCAGGGACACTGCCGTGGGTTCTGGTTGGAGCTGCCTTCTCAGCTCCAGGAGCCCTTTTCTGCCTCATGGTGGCCGGTGGGGTTCTGCACACGTCTGCCTGATGCCTGTGTTGGCAGGGGGAGGTTGCAGGGGGTGCGGGCCCCCAGAGGAGGGACAGGAGGGCCCTTCACAGCTGTGGCCAGAGTCCTGACCCTTGAGCCGGGCCAGTCAGGGCGACCGGGTGAGCGGCCGCCGCCTGGCCCGGTGCCTGGCCTCCTGCGGATTCAGTTTGGCTCCGGCTGGGCGGCCGCTCCGGGGCTGGCGGCCGCGGGAGCCCAACTCACACTCCATCATCGACGGATGACAGCGGGAACGGTGGGAGTTCATTACAGGGACCATGAATTGTTGGAGGTAATTTAGATTACAATTTAAAGTTTAATTTAAAAATCTATCAACAAATGTGAAAGTACTGGAGGAACATTTTAAAATGCACTTTAATCTCAGCAGCACAAATAGCTTTTCGGGGCTCTAAACATCATCACCTGGAAAAACAGTAAAACTTTACTGCATCTTTAATTAAATTACAAACACAAAGGATAATTAACTTTTTTATTTTTATTTTATTCGTGCCATTGTTTCTCCTCCGAGTCAATATCTTGCAGCTGCAGGAGCGGCTGTTACGAGGAAGTTTACAGCCGGCCTGATGTGTGCGGCTGCCTGAGGGATGAATGTCCCCCCGGCAGCTGAGACGCTGCCTGGCCCGGCCTTCCCCCAGCTCCCCACGGCCCTGCCCCCAGCACGGCGCCCCCTCCCCACAGGCCCGGCTGGCCCCTGTGCCCCCAGCCAGGTGGGTGTGGGGACATGCATGGTTCACCTGTGCCAGGCCGTGCTCTGGGCGTTCTCCTCTGACCGTGAACTCACTCAACCCTCTCAGTGGCTCTTTCACAGATGGGGAAACTGAGGCACCGGGCGGTCAGGCAGCGGATAAGTTGCTGTGGACAGGAGCGGAAGTCCTCAGGTGCAGCCTCCACCCAGGACCCTGGCCTTGGGCACCGAGGCTAGGGGCCTGGTGCCTAAGCGGGGACCTCCTGGTCCCCCCGCCCCGGGGGTTGGTTCCTGAGGGCCCCTGAGACGCTGGGGTGAGGAGGGGGCCCTGAGGGGCTCCAGGTTCCAGTCGACTGCAGGGCCCAGCTGGCCACCTGGGGGCTCCCTGGAGACGCAGTGGGTTGGTTCCTGGGGGTGAGGGTTTTTAAGGTCCCGCGAGTGGGTGGGGAGGGCAGTCGTGGGCAAGGCTCCCAGGCAGGCAGGGCCCGAGGGGGCTCGGGCCAGGAACCTGGACGCCGGGGAACATCATAGGGGCGGTTCCCTCATGAGCCTGGAGGAGCCGTGGGGGGTGCCGGGGACCCCTCTCCCGGTCTGCGAGTGGGGGTGGGGGCGGGAGGGCTGGAGGCGCCTCAGCCCCTCCTCCCATCCCTTCCCCTCCCCGGCTTCTTCCTCCCTGGTTGGGGGAGGGGCGTGTGGCTTAGCACCTTCCTTTCCGGTCCTGCCCGCCTGGCTGGGCGGAGGGCGTGCAGGTTGGGCACCTGGGTGGGCCCCTCCCCTGGGACACGGGGCCTGGAGGCCCACGGGCAGACGTTCAGGTAGGAGCCCCCGCCCTCCCAGGGTTCCTGGGCCAGTAAAGTGGGGTGATGGCCCCCCACAGCGCCCCCCTCTTCCCAGCGTCTTCCCAGCCCCCAGCCCCAGGCCTGGCGGGGAGGGTGGAAGCGTCCTGTCCCGCAATGGGCCCAAGTTACACTCACACACACCCACTCACACACGAGCTTTCACACACATGCACATACACATGTGAACAGCCACCTCACCTGCTGACACAGTTGGGCACATGCACACAGGTGCGGCACACTCACACCTGCTCCCGCCCCCCGCGTGCACACACCCGCACGCTCACCACCCGCCTCCCCATCACAGCGACCGCGTGTCCTGCCGCCTGCCAGGCAAGGACGCAGCCTGCAGGGTCCAGGCTGCAGCCGGACGGCCGGGGGCGGTGGGGCTGGGAGAGCCCCGCTGGGTCCGGGGACTGTGTCCCCGCCTCCCCCTGCGGGGCTGACAGGCTCACCCCCGTGCTTGGAGGCGGGGTGGGGGCATGCTCCGGCTGGCGGGTATTCAGTTTTAGTGCAGTGGCTGCTTAATTATTGGTTAATCTAGCAATTTAGCATGCTTCATTTAATTCTAATTAGGAGAATTAATGGTCAGGGAATGAAGATTCCAACAGAGTGGCACAAAACAGCCCTGAGCCTGGACAGTCCAGCGGGGCGGGGCTGGGCCTGGGGGCGGCCTGGGCCCGGAGATAGACCACCCGGGGGCAGCCGAAGGTCGGGCTGGGGGTTCCGGGGGTGGGAGGAATCACTCCGCGGCCTCTGGGCCCCTCGGCCTCGGAGGACGGAGGGAGCTGGGGCAGCCTGGCCGACCCGGGCGGCCCCCCAGCCCCCCTGCCTCCCAGGCCCGGCGGCGCCTGCGTGTTTCTCTGCTCATCAGGCCGGCTCCCTGACAAGGCCCGACGTCGGACAAGACTGTTCCTCTAATTAAGGTGCTAATTGAATTAAATGGCTGCGGTAATGAGCAGATGAGCAGCATAAAAAGTAAAGAGTCAGATAGGCCAATTAACAAGCGCGCAGAGCATAATTATAACATTGCAAATACACGCGGCTGGCCTCCAGTATTGTTAATTGTTACCAGGGGATTTATGGTAATTGGCCCCACAACAGGCAGCAGCCAAACCTGCCCAGGGCCGGTAATTAAAAAAATGATATTCTACACAAATGCCGGATGGGCTAATTAGGCCTTGATTTACATAAAGGCCTGAGAAGAGGCCGGCCCGCCTCCCTGCTGGGGGCTGTGGTAGGCAGGGCGGGGAGCCCCTGCGGACCACGCGGTGGCACCCGGCCGGGCTGGCCGCTGGGCCGTCCAGGTCGCCTGCAGCTGGTGGGAGACTCCGAGGCCACCCCAGAGCCCCTGGGCACCGCATAGGCTCTGAGCTGAGTCCACGCGGCCCAGCTGCTCTGGGCCCAGACCGGCCTGCTGGCCAGCACCCCCTCCCCCCACAGGCCTCGCCAGCATCTGGGGAGCGAGGTGGCTTCAAGTCCTGTCCTCAGTCCCCCCAGCCTGGGTGTGCCTCTTCCTGGGATTCACGGCCTTTTGCGAGGGCCAGCTCTCCCTGCACCCAGCACTGCCGTCCCTGCTCAGGGTCACCGGGGAGGGCGGCTGGACTGGGAGGGGGCTTACGATGCAGTACCCGCGGCTGGTCACGCTGATCCGGGACCCCGAGCTGGGCTGCGCCTCCTCCTCCATGCTGTCTCCTCTGAGGGGGCCCCGGTCCCACCCCCTGAGCTGCGGTGTGCCTCCCACTCTGCTCGGTCTGAGAGGACCAGAACGGACAGGCAGACAGGCCACAGGGAGGTGGCAGGCAGGCTGCGCCCTCTGGGCAGGGCAGGGTATGGCGCCCCCTGCAGGGCAGAGGGGAAGTCAGGACAGGCTCTGCCCTGGCCCCGCCACAAGGAGGCCGCTGGCACCCCACGTAAGAGGTGGGAAGCGGGGTTACAGACCCACGCAGGGCCATCGCGGGCACACTGGCTCCGTGAGCTCCCCGAGCCGTGCCTCCCTGGAGCCGTCCCCCGGGGCCACAGGGCATCTCCCCAAACCAGATCCCCGCTCCCTGCACAGGCAGCGTCCTGGCCGCCCCCGTGCCGCCTGTCGACACAACTTCTCAGGCAGATTTACCGTGACGTTCACACTCTGAACAGAAAACTCTGCCTCATTTACAAATGTAATTTCAATTGAGGGTAGTTTTCCAATCTCCTTTCATTTGAGTCCCAATTGAGCCCCTTCTCGCAGAGCTGATGGCATGATTAGACAGCGGGCACGCCGCAGCAGGTTGGTCAAGCGCGGCTCCGTAAATTGGGAAGGATGTTTTATCAGGACACGTCACCGCCGCCGCTGGCAGCCGTGGGGTGCTCCGGGCTGTCCCCTCAAATCACGGTTATGGAATAATTTAGCCGCGATTCCCTGCGATTACTGCGGCCACTGATCATGCTGTCACATTGCAAGTGAGCACTCCATCCTGCGTTTATTCATGCCAGATCTGTTTTGCTTTCGTAATGAGCACATATTACCCCAGCACAAAGAGGGTGAAGACGTCCGCGGTGATAGATAGGCGCGAGATTAAATGAGATCTTTACGACTCCTGCAGCCATCAGTTCTGACTGTGTGATAAGAGCAGTCGACTCAGGCCCTGATTTGCTCTTTATTGGAGCCGGTATTAGCATGCGCTCACCGGTGCTCGGGCTGATCAAACCCATTTAAGGTGGAATCTTGGATGCAGGAGCCGGGAACCACCCCGGCATGGACGCAGCTGCCACCAGGGCCAGGAGGGAGGCGGAGCCGAGGCCCCCAGAACCGAGCTACCAGAGCGCGACCCCCTCCCCCAGGGCGGCTGCAGGTGGGCTGGGTCCCTCCTGCCTGGGGTTGCAGGTGGCTAGCTGCACTTTCACCCACTGCAGGACAGCACCCCCTCAGCCCACCCTCGGGGCCCAGCTCCCACTAATGCATCCTGGCTGTGAGGGAGATGGTTCAGTTGGAGCCCACAGGTGCCAAGCCGTGCCTGGGTGGGGACAGGAGACTGCCCCAGCATTGGGACCACTGTCTGGGCTCCTGTCTGGGCTCCCAGCCTCCAGCCTCCCCACCACCTGCTCCCACAGCTGCTCGTGGGACACCTCACCCGCTGGACATCACTTGTCCCACCTCTCCTGGGCTGCAGCTGTGGGGGAGGCCCTCCAGTGACAGTGGCGCTGGCCCAGACGTAGCCCGGGAGCCCATGCCACACCCAGTCCTGCCACTCTCCTGAGAGGGAAGACCAGCTCGGCTGGGTGACCACTGGGGCCCTGTCCCTTGGCAGGGCGGAGCAGGGCAGGGTGGGCAGCAGCTGCTCCCTTGCTGGAGCAGATGGGGTCCTTCACCATGAGGTCTGACTGTTTTCACTTGCCTTTACAAAAGGAGGATCGTTTCAGAGCCTCCTGAGGTCAGGCTGTGTGAGCCAGCCTGGAATCTGTCCACATTTGTCCCTATCAGATGTCTTTAACCTCTTACATCACCTCTGTTGAGGCCACGGAGGGGAGGAAGACAGAGTCTCCTTGTGGCCAAAGGGCCCCATGGCCCAAGCCTGTTGGCATCCACTTCCCGGCCCAGCCCGGCGCTCTGGGCCCTGAGCTGGCCTGTGCAGGCCTGTCCTGCTGCTCTGAGCCTCCGTCTTCCTGACCACCATCTGTCCACTCGGCCTGCCCGGGGTCCTCCCAACTCACCACCTCTCCCTCACCTCTGCCACCAGGCTTCCCCCCACTGCAGGGGCTGTGGTGAGTCGGAGACAGCTTTGCAAAAGGCTGGCACCCTCACGCACACACCAAGGAACAGCAAGGTCCTCCCTGCTGTGGCCCTTGGTGGCCCTGACCCGTGAGTGTGTCCAGTGTGATGAGACGGCCCTTGACCCTTCACAAGGGCCGGCGCCAGTGCATGAGCAGATGGGGCTGTGGTGGGGGGCCTGAGGGCAGGGGTGGGGTCTGCAGAGGTGGCGGGATGGGGTGTGTGTGTGTGTGTGTGGCACTGAGGCCTCAGGGCCGCAAGGTGTGGGTGGGGGGCCTGGTGGGTTCTCTCTGAAATGTCCTGGACCCCTTCTCAGAGGAGGAGCTTAACCCCCCTCGATGGGGGCTGCACTTGGTGACCCGTCTGGGCTCAGGACCTAGAAGGCAGTGTTCACCGCCCCTGGGGGACCCAGCAGAGTGGTTGCCTCTGGGAAGAGTGACGATGGGGCATGTCACCCCCCACCCCAGTCTTCTCCACCAGGGTCAGACCAGATGTCCCGCGGGTCACAGGGCCCGTCCTCAAGCCGTCCAGGCCTGACATCGAGGAGAAAGGAGGGCCCGGGAGGCAGCGTGGGCACAGGAGGGGTCCTGAACAACCAAAGGGACATCGCAGGGGCACGGAAAATTCGAGGAACGTGGTGGGGGTGGTTGAGGGGTCTTAGCTGTGACAAATGTGACCCCTAAGGAAGGAGAGGGACCAGTGGGCGGGTGTGTTGGAACTCTGTACTGTCTGTGACTTCAACTCCAGATTGTTCCAAAATATCCTTGTGTCTCCAGCAAGGAGTGGCTGCTGGGCAGGAAGGGCCTCATGGGGGCTCATGCAGGCAGCAGAGGCTGCGGGCCCTCCAGCTGGAGGGTCATCAGTGTCATGATCCCATGAGGGGCCCTCTCAGGTCCAATGACCACCACCTTCCCTCTGGCCACCTGCCCTGCAGGGCCTAGTGAGGTGCTTGGGGTGGGGCTTGGGGCCCCCACTAGTGAGGGAGCTGATTGCTGTGTGCTGGGACTCCCCCACCCCACACCCCGAATCTCACCCTCCTGCAGCTTCGAGCCCCTCAGGGAGGTACCCCTCCCACACCCAGCTGAACTGCAGGCATCAAGGCTGTCTGGTCTGTGGGGTGGTTGGGATGGGGGATGAGGCTCCAGAGGGCCGCCCACCCCTCTTCCTTATCTGGGCTCCTGGAGCCCCGGCCTAGGACTCAGCCATCTCCTCCTGCGACTCCCCCACCCGACACCCTTAATAGAAACCCATAAATATCTCTACTTGCTAATTTAAAAAGGGAGCTGGGCTGTTTATGAACACCCCGAGACTGACATTTACGAGGCTGAAAGTAAGTGATTATTGACAGTAGACAATGGGACGGCGCGCGGGGAAGGCGAGCCGCCGGGAGGACTCCCTGCGATAAGGAAGAAGCTTCCCTTTTCTCATGCTAATTCAGGCCAACTCGCAGTGAGGCAGGCACCGTCCTCGCCTTTCAACTTAAATGTCACTGCGGTGCTGGGCGCTCCTGGACGGGAGGTGCCAGGACACACGCCTGCCCTTCGCTAGACGGACAGAGGGCTGGGAGGTGCGGGGGGCCCAGGTTCGTGGTGAGTCACCGGAGCCCCGGACTCAGCAGCCCCGGGCTGGGGCCTCTAGGGGCGGGGCCCTCTAGGGGGGGCCTCTAGGGGCGAGGCCTTTGGGGGCGGGGCCTCGGGCACGGGTGCTGAGGGCGCGGGGCGGGGCCTCTGGGGGGCGGGGCCTCGGGCTGGGGCTGCTGAGGGCGCGGGGCGGGGCCTCTGGGGCGGGGCTGCTGAGGGGCCTCTGGGGCGGGGCTGCTGCGGGCGCGGGGCGGGGCCTCTGGGCGCGGGGCGGGGCCTCTGGGGGCGGGGCCTCGGGCTGGGGCTTCTGCGGGCGCGAGGCGGGGCCTCTAGGGGCGAGGCCTTTGGGGGCGGGGCCTCGGGCACGGGTGCTGAGGGCGCGGGGCGGGGCCTCTGGGGGGCGGGGCCTCGGGCTGGGGCTGCTGAGGGCGCGGGGCGGGGCCTCTGGGGCGGGGCGGGGCCTCGGGCAGGGGCGCTGAGGGCGCGAGGCGGGGCCTCTAGGGGGCGAGGCCTCTGGGGGCGGGGCCTCGGGCTTGGATGCTAAGGGCGCGGGGCGAGGCCTCTGGGGCGGAGCCGCGGCGGGACCGGGCCTCTTGGGGGAGCTGACCCCGGGAGTGGGCCTGGACGGCCACCTCTGGCCGCTTTATGGGGCCTGTCCTCACCTGCCCGGCTCCGAGGACAGCTCAGAGGGACATGGGAGCAGGTCCACGTGGCATCTGACTACGGGGCGGCCCCCCTCCTCCTCTTCCAGTTGGAAACAGGCCTCCGAAGGTGTGGAACAGGGGGCTCTCAGGGGACAGCCTGGAGGGACCCGCAGCGGGTTCCCGCACACAGGCCATGGGGCCCCAGCGAGGCTCCCCTCCAGCCCCCACGCCTTCAGGGCGGTGAAGCATCTAGGCCGGGGTCTGCGGTACCCTCCGTGAGGACACTCCCCGTTACCTGTCCGCGACGTCGGGCAGCCCCCTCCTCCCCTCCGCTGCGCACGCGGACCCACGCGCGATTCGAAGCCTCCCAGCTCCGGTCCCCGCGGCCTCTCTGACGGGCCCGCCCTTCGCTCGGCCACGCCCAGCCCGCTCCCGCCTCTGCGCGGGCTGCTCCTCTCCCACCTGGGGTGCCCTCCCGGCTCCGAGCGTCCACCCCGGCCGGTGGCCGAGCTACGCCGTCTCCCGATCTCAGGCCGCACGCACGTCTCAAGCTGGTCCTTCTTGCGCAGTTTGCTCTGTCCGCTCTGCAAAACCTCAGGTCCAGGTGAGGGAGGGGGTCGGCGTGGCTTGGACCAGTGTGCAGCCTGTGAGCCCTGCCGCCCCTGTCGATGCTCAGTCGACGCTCAGTCCTTCAGTCCTCGTGGTGGACCTGACTGGCTCCCCTCTCCCCGCCCCGGCCAGGCCCTCCCTGCCCGGCGCTCAGCCCACCTGGGCCTGCTGCGTTCTTCCCCACCTCCTAAGCTGCTGCCAGGGCTGCAGTGTTTGCTGAGTGACTGTGGGATCCGCCCTGTGGGTTGTGAGAGGCAGGCTCCCCCGTCCCCATCCCGTGCAGTGTCCCTGGGGTCAGCTCTCTCCCACTGAGCGCTGGCCAGCCACCAGCCAGGCTTGTGTACCTGGGGCAGGTCCCACAAACAGCCAGAGGGATCAGGGTGCACCCGGGAGTTCCCTTTGCGGTGAGCCCCCGCCTGGCCTCTGCGGGGGGAGGCACCCCCATAGGTGCAGGCAAAGGCCCTGGGAGGGCGGGCAGCCCAGGGCTTCTCTCCGGGCCCTGAGTTCTGGCCCCTCCATTCCTGTGGGGAGCTTCCCAGGTGTGAGGTTCTGCCCCATCTCAGGACCCAAAAGCCTCCCGGGGAAGTGTGTCCTGACACCATCACACTGTTAGGCGTTGCCTCCAAAGCTGAGGGGAGTCTGGGGATCCTGAGAGTGAGGCTTCCCTCTCTCCTTGGTCTACCCACTGCCCTGCCCTTCCAGCCAGGGCATGGAGGGGGCCATGAATGTGAGGAGTGACCGCTACTCCGGCCACTCAGCGCCTCCTCAAGAGAGCTGCTCCCCTGGGGAGGGGGAGGCACTGTCCACCCCCCAAGCTGGGATTGCACAGCAGCTGGGGTAGGGGCTGCCGCCCGGACCCTGGGCCCGGCCTCTCTTCATCCTGGGTTTCAGAGGGGCCATGGGAGTTGCGAGGCCTTCCAGGTTGGCCTTTCTCAGTAGGAATGCTGGTGGTTGCGGCTCCTTGGTGAGGCTGCCCAGTGAAGGAGCCCGTTAATGACCAACCCCCTTCTAAGCTCCTCTGAGCACCTGCTGGGGGCCGGGGCTCTGCAGACTGAGTGAGACGGAAGTTCAGTCCACACCCTCCACCTCCAGCCAAGGCCCGAGGGGCAGATTGGCCTTGAGCGCAACTCTGGCCTGAGAGCCACAGGCCTGCAGGGCCTGAGCTGTGTGGCTGCTCCTGCCCGGGGCCTGGCCAGCAGAGCTTCCCAGACTGACCGGCTGGCCCTACCCAGCCGCACAGCAGCCAGGCCCTGAGCCCGGGAGCTCTGCGCCCTCCTGAGCCCCCCGCGAAGGTCTCAGGGCCTCGTGGGAGCGAGCGGCTGCGGCCACAGAACCAGAGTCCCGATGTGAGCTCGGGGCTCTGGGCTGAGCGCTGGCAGGCAGCCAGAAAATTGAAGGACACGCCTGGGGCTCCCCTGTGAAGTGCGGTGGCCCCTCACTCTCTTTCCGCCCGTTTCTTCTCAAACAACTTCCCGGGAAATGGCTGGGGGTGCGCTGACAGCCGGATGACTGATGGCTGTGGCACACGTGGGCTGCTTGTGCTGGAGGGGCCAGGGGAGCCCCTGGGCTCCAGAGGAGAAGGGTGGGGTGTGGCAAGGAGGGCAGGGGTCTGTGGGCCCCTTGGGCAGAGGTGGGGCTGGAGGAGTGGTCTGTAGGATGGGCGGTGTAGCCCTGGGTGGGGGCCCTGAGTGCCAGGGCCGCTGTGAGGGTCCAGGCCACCCCAGGTGCATGTGGAGAGCCAGCAGGGCGGGCCTGGTCCGGGCGCTGGTGGCCGTCTGGGCGCAGCGGGAAGGGGTATGAAGACCTGGCCCCCTGACAGCCTGCCTGGCTGGACTCCTGCTCCCTCTCCCGCCGGAGGCCCTGGGGCTACCTCCATGCTTTGGCCTGTGCCTCGGTTTCCCCATCTGTCCGTGGGCTCTGCTGGCCCTGCCCCTGCGTGAGCAGTGCCTGGTGCCCGAGGCTCCCTCGCCCGGTGCCGGGGGCTGAGGGGTGGGCTAGCCCTTGCCTCCACCTTAAGGTGTGGATCGCGGGCCCCCCTCCACCCCCGCCGCCCTGGTGACAAATACTAATGTCTGAATCAGCCGCCCGCCCGGCTGGCCCGCACCGCTCATGTTCTTTGCTGAAATGTCACCTGTTCCTATCTAACGATTTGCATAATGCAAAGCTTCTCACTCGTAAAATACAGATTAAGAGGGGAAGGGAGTCATTCTGGAACCAGGGAGCCATTTCAAGGGAAAGGGGAGGGAGGCCTGGAGGCCCGCTCTTAACCCCGTCCCTGCCGGCTGCAGTCTGCCCCGCCTGGACGGGCACCCTGTGGCCGCCAGCCTCTGCCCCTGACTGCCAGGAGAGCCGAGGCCACCTGGGCACCCCCTGGCCTTCCCATAGCCTCCACTCTCCCAGGAGCCTATGCCTTTGGGGGGACGCCTGCACCTGTCCAGGGAAGGAGGGGTGGAGGGGGGTGAGGCTGGGGTCTGCTCAGGTGAGTCTCTGTGGTTGTGGTGGCCCCCATCCCTTGTCCTCAGACATCTCAAAGGAGTGCCTGGGGCCTGGGGAGGGGCCAAGCCCACCTTGTTATCGGGGGCTTTGGTCTGTGGTCTCAGCAGAGCTGGGGTTGGGTCCTGCTGCCGCCGGGGAGGTGGGCTCACTTGGCACTTCCTCAGCCTGAGCCAGAGGGTGGGGGCACAGAGCCAGGGCCTGGGCTGGCTGCCAGGAGAAATGCCCGCCAGGAGAAATGCCCGCTCATCCCTCTGAGAAGAAGGGTGCTGGCTCAGAGGGATTGTGAAGAGGGGCCTGCAGGGAGCACGACGTGGGCCTCATGGCCAGGAGGGGGCGGTGATCTCCCACCCTCACTGGCTGCCCCGAGACTGCCCAGCCGGCACCCCTGAGCATGTCAGGTCGGCCTTCTGCCCGCCTGGTCCCAACCCCGGGGTCTCCTTCCTCCTCCAGAACTTCCTTCCACAGGGAGAGGGCCACGCGTGCCAGCTGGCCTGCCCTGGAGGGGGTGCTGTGCAGCCAAAGACTGGGAGTCAGGGTGCAGGTGGGGCCGCTGGGGCACAGAGAACAGGGCTCCCCAGGACCAGGGAGGGAGCCGGCTCCTGAGCCGGGCGAGTGCGGACCCGCGCGGAGGCGCTGGGCGGGGCCCGGGACCCTTCTCCCTGCTCGGATGTTACCCCAACTTCACATCACAAGGAAGGGGCTGAACTACGGGCCTCCTCCCTGCCTGGCAGGGAGAAGAGAGCCCTGGGTCATCCCTTCCAGCCTGGAGCCCCACAGGGAGCCTCGTCCCCTGCCCTGAGGCCTCCCAGGCTGCAGGTTCTCTGCAATCGCAGCCGTGGGCAGCTGGAATTACCTGGTCATACGCCTCCTACTCCGGACTCACCCATCCTTCCTCTCACTTCTGTTCAGGGGACTAACTGAGCTGGGCAGCCCCACCCTGATGCCCCCCCTCGCCACCAATATTACCACCATCACCGAGACAACCATCACCACCACCACCACCATTACCATCACCACCACCATCATCACCACCACCATCACCATTACCATCACCACCACCACTGTCACAATCACCATCACCACCACCACCATCATCATCACCACCACCATCATTACACCACCACCACCACCATCATCACGATCACCGCCATCACTGCATCATCACCATCAACACCATCATTGCATCATCACCATCACCACTGTCACAATCACCATCACACCACCACCACCATCACCACCACCATCACCACCACCGTCAGAATCACCATTACACCATCATCACCACCACCATCATCACACCACCACCACCACCATCATCACCATCACCACCACCACCATCACAATCACCATCACACCGTCACCACCATCACCATCACCACCATCATCACCACCACTACCATCACCACCATCACTGCATCTTCACCATCACCACCACCACCACCACCATCACCATCATACCATCACCACCATCATAACCACCATTACCACCATCGTAACACCACCACCACCATTACCATCATACCATCACCACCACCATCACCACCACTACCATCACTACCATCACTGCATCTTCACCATCACCACCACCACCATCACAATCACCATCACCACCATTATCATCACCACCATCACCACCACCACCACCATCATAACACCACCACCACCATTACCATCATACCATCACCACCATCATAACCACCATTACCACCGTCATAACACCACCGCCACCATCATCACCACCACCATCACCATCATCACACCACCACCACCATCATCGCCACCACCATCACCATCATCACACCACCACCATCACTATCACCATCACACCACCACCACCACCATCATCACCATCACCACCATCACTGCATCTTCACCATCACCACCACCACCATCACCATCATCACCACCACCACCACCATCACCATCATACCATCACCACCATCACCCTCTACACTCAGAGAAGTCAAGGCAAAAAAGGTTCCCTGGGCTTTGCCTTAAAGTCTCCCAGGGTAGGTAGGAAGGCACTCATGAGATATTCGGGAACTGTGCCCCTGCAGTGAGCTCATAATGACCCTCGAGCCAAACTGTCCCCATTCCTGTCCCTTGTCTGGGGATGGTCAGAGAGAATCACTGACCCAGCACCAGTGGGGTCACTCAACTTCTCTCACCCTCTAGGAGAAATTCAGTACCCTCCTCTGCAGATGCCCCTCCTCTGGAGATACTCCCCCTCTGCAGATGCCCCTCCTCTGGAGATGCCCCTCCTTTGCAGACACTCCCCCTCTGTAAATTCTTCGCCTCTGTGTTTCCCCTCCTGTCTCCTTCATCTCCCACCTGGGGACTGCAGAGTTATTTTCCTGGATCTGAAGTCCTTCCCAGCACGGTGGGACTGAGGCTCTCGGGGGCCTCTGGTGTGCTCCCCAGCGATGAGCTGATGGGCGTGGGGCAGGTGATTTGGCTCACACTCTGGATTCAGAAAGCCCAGCTCTGCCTTCCCTATCTGATTCTCCCATACATAAAATGCGGGGCTTCTGACCCCTGGGGAGAACACCTGGGACGAAATATAGCCCTGCCCAGGTCTGTGGACAATCTGAAGTCTTCACAGTGGACACCAAGAACAATATTCCCACACCTGGTTTTTGTTCTACATGTGGCCAAGGGGTCATTAAGTGAGTCACCACTAATCCAGTTCCTAGGTGTTGACTGGCGGCTGAGAGATTATGTGGCCCCTGTAGGACCTGCAGCTCAGAACGACAGGAGCCCAGGTCCGGGGCTGGAACCTCACCCACCCAGAGACTTCTGCTCCATCCTCTGCTGAAACCACTGACAGTGTGCAACAACCTTGCGTGGCCTTAATAGTTGTGAGCAAACGAGAAGTGAGCTGCTGGCTCTCAGAGACCCTAAGGGACAAGGACTTACAACTGCCCACCCTTGCCCAAGGTCACACAGGTGGGGGGAGGGGAGGGGGCGGGGCAGCCTGGAGGTCAGCCTGGAGGAGGCAGCTGGGCCAGGCAGTGCGGGAGGAGGTGATTCCTCTCAGCTGCAGATAAAGTCCGTTAATGGCTTTTCGCTAATGAGAAAAGCCCGGCTGATTATGACAAATCGCTGGGAGCAGCAGGCTAAGCGGTGACACGCGCGCCACTAGCTGCCAGGAGGGGCCAGCCCCACCCACCTGCCTCGGGCCCGGGTGCCCCAAACTCCATCCTGCCCGAGTGGGCCTAGGTACGGGAGGGGGTGCAGCAGGGGCTGAGGGGAGGGGCGACGGCAGGAGGTGGGGCCTGGAGGTGGGAGGGTGTGGGGGGAGGGAGGAGCCCCCAGAACCCACGTCCCAGCCCCCCACCGCACCCCACCTCATCCCCTCCCCCTGCGGCCCCCAGCCCCCTGCCCCCCTCTTAGGCTTGTCTGCTTCCTTCTTGTGTGTTTGTGTGTGTGGTCTGTCCTAAGGTGGGGTGGGGGCACCCTTGAATGCCTGCAGCTGCTGCCTGCCCAGGCCTGGGTGCTTCCCAGGATTCCAGCAGGAGGGCTGGGTTGGCCTGAGGTGGGGCTGCGGGTGCAGAGCTGGGTGCGGAGAGTGAGGACGCCCCAGCCTGCAAGGGGGACAGGCCCACCGTGTGGGCCCCTGGAGCCCTGGTGGAGATGACCATGGGGCTGTGACTGGAGACAGGGCGAGGGGCGAGAGAGCTGCCCTTGCCCCTCGGTTTCCTCCCTGCCCTGCCACAGAGGGTCTGGCTGGGGAGACACTCAGGCTGTCCTGAGTCTGGGGCCCTGGCCTCCCCTGTCTCTGTCTGGGGGTGGCGTGGAGTCAGGCTGGGACACACAGCAAGCAGCATGGCCATCCCTCTGCAGCTTTTTAATGCAACCTTCCCGCTGTGGCAGACTGCCTTCCACACCCATCCACGTCCATCCGCCCCTCTGTATCGCAGCTCTACTGGACAACAGAGGATGAGATGGCTGGATGGCATCACCGACTTGATGAACGTGAGTTTGAGTAAACTCTGGGAGTTGGTGATGGACAGGGAGGCCTGGTGTGCTGCAGTCCATCGGGTCGCAAAGAGTCGGACACGACTGAGTGACTGAACTGAACTGGACACCCAACTCTGTCCAAGACCTGGGTGACCTCGACTTCCAGCCTGTTCACCCACCTGCCCACTCACAGGTGGCCTCCCTGGCCAGCTGCCCCCTCTCTGCCCTGTCTCTCCCTCCATCCACCGTGTCAGCTCCCAGGCCCTGGCCCCGGGCAGCTGGACCCAGGGACTCACCTTGCCTCAGCCAGTTACAGCTATGTCCCCCAGTGCTCTCTTCTAGGAGGTCCTAGAAGGTCCAGCTTCTGGAAACTTCTCTCTGGGTTCCCTGCCTTCTTCCAGGCTTCTCTGGGCCCCTGGGTGCTCTCACAGAGCTGGACCCTGCCCCAGCTGAGCAGACTGGGTTTTCTGAGGGGCCAGGCCTGTAGGCAGCTGGGATCTGGGGAGACATGAGGTGTTATTTAAAGGGGGAATCCGGGTAGCTCTGTGGGGGGCGCAAGAAGAGGCAAGAAGGAGTAATGGGATTTTCCATGTGGAACGACCGTCTTATCTGGGCCGAGCGTGTCATCCATTACCGCTAATTACCCGGCCGGCCGCGCCTCGAGCCCCAGCCGCTCCGGCCAGGCGGGCACTCCGTCCTCATTGTCCTCTCCGGCACCGCCACTCGTGGCCGGGTGGGAAGGGCCGGGGGTCTCCCTATCGTCCCGGAGCAGCAGCCAAATGTCGTGGGCGCCCTCGTGATAGATGAAGCATGGAAATTAGTTCCAGAGTTTAACTGATAACCGCAGAGCACGGCTACATTCGGTTATGGCAGTCCTAATTGATGAGCTCATTAAGTCCATTATTAGAGAAATTGATTTCAAATAGGCACTTAGAGCGGGTTGCAGGAGGCAGGTGGGGCGGGAGCTCGGAAGGCAGAGGAAGTCACAAAAATACATAATGAGGCAAGTAATTTTATAGGTTTGTTTAATGAAAAGCCTCAACAGCGTACTCGTGGCCATGTGGGTTTTAAACACTCGTTTTATGTACTGATAAAGCTCCCGGTGCTGGGATCCATCCCGGCCCAGCCCACCGTCCTCCGCAGCCGCCCTTAATTAATTAATTAACCCCGGCGAGGCGATCAATGAGTCAGTCACGCAGAATCGACACTGCCTCGCGTTGGCAGAGGCGGCTGGGCCGGGCTCACTTCCGTCCTCGTCCGACGGCAGCTCGGCCCCCAGCCCTGCTCAGCCCAGAGCCCAGCCCTGGGGCGCCTGCACCCCAGTGGCCGTGGTGATGGGAGGGCCCAGGTCACCCCTGACTGCAGCCCAGTCCCTCCAGTCTGCGCTCTGAGGGCGGCTCCAGTGGCCCTACCCTGGCCTGACAAGGTGCCCCTTGGGGGTGGGAGACGCTCAGGGCTCCGCCCGGCTCAGGCAGGCTCCTCCTGGGATCCTGACCCCAGCCTCCTCTGCTGGCTCCCAGACTCACATGCACACAAACGGATGCAGATACACATGGGCACACACAGTGGGCGATAGCGGATAGGTCACCCAGATACCTGGAACCCCACAGGAGACCACAGGGACACACTTGTGAATGCAGACATGTACATGTGTGGACACACAGGGATACTGACATGAACACACATGGAGTCCCACACTCAGATGCCCATGCAAACACGCATGCATGGACAAGCGAGGACACACGTGGACACCCACCTACACGTGGACAGGAACACACACAGGGCCTTCCTTCCGAGGCCATTTCTCTTGTCCCTTCCTGGGTTCCAGGCGGCTACGTCCAGTGGTTCCTCTGTATCTCCACTGGGTGAAAACCCACCCTGAGACCCACTCTGCCCCCCAGGGCTGCCCCGGGCCAGCCTCCCGTCCACGGCTGGGGCTGCAGGAGCCACTTCCCAGCCCTTGGCTCCCCACGCTGCACGGCCTGCCCGGGCCCACCTCCTGCCCTCCGAGAGGAGGAGAGTCCTGTGTGGACTGAGCCGGGGCCTCTCTGCCCCCGAGGTCTGGGCTCAGCCCTCTCTGGTCGCACCTGCCCCCGCCACGTACATCCCAGCACCCACTTGGGGCCTCCCCCTGGCCGTCCCCGCACCCGGGGCCGCCTGCCCTCGCTCTCCTCCCCTCACTGGGCTCTCTCCGGGGCTCACCTTTGCCCAGGAGGCATGGGTGAATCACGGTGTCTGCGTCCATCCCCGAGCGTGCGGCCCTGCAGGGTGGGGGTGGCTTGGTCAGCTCTCGCCTGATTCCCTCATTCCCAGAACAGTACCTGGCGTGTGCAAGGTGCTGGTGAGCCGGGACGGGCATTCAGTGTACACGCTGGGGGTCTACACACTGGGGGTCTACGCGCCAGGGATCTACACGCGGGGGGCCTTTCCACCAGGGCCCTATCCGCCGGGGCCCTACCCACTGGGGCCCTACGTGCTGGGGGTCTACGTGCTGGTCAGAAAATACTGCCGGTAAGACACGGCAACAAACTAATGCTTGTTCCGTCAATAAGATCGTTAGAGCAGCCTCGGCAGGTTTGGGAGGAGATGCAGGGAGACAGGGGTGGGAGTTCTCAGCCTGGGACCTGGGTGCTGACCTGCGAGGTTGAACACGGAGGATTCAGGAAAGAACGGATGAGGCGTTGGTTTCCACGAAGGGTCTGGGGCTGGAAAAGTGGCTCCTCGGTGCTGGAGGCCAGGAAGGCCGAGGCGGCCGGAAGCCACCTCCAGAGTCCGGAGGGCAAATGTCCTGCGGGCAAACGTCCGGCAAGCAGGGGTGTGGCCGGTCCTGCAGGAGCCCCGGGCTCTGCTCCCCACACCCCCCCACCCCGAGCCTGAGGCTGCCTCTCAGCAGCTGAACTCCCAAGGGAGCCTGCGGGTGGGGTGCTGGGAGCAGGGCTTGAGGGTGCCTGCCAGGAGCGAGCAGCCAGCATCCCTGCCGTTAACTTCCAGGCAACAGAAACCTAGTGTTGCTGCCCATGGAGGCCCCACCCACCGTGCGTGCACAAGGGGGCCCTGCCCCGCCCCAAGCGGGAGACCCTGGCCCTCCGAGGGGCTCCCACGGGTGCTGACACTTCTGGGTATTCTGTCACCCGAAGCTGAGACATCAAGCAGCATGAAGTGAAGGCTTGGGAGGGCGGGAGGAAGGGAGGCGGCAGTGCCCAGGATGCTGAGGGCCGCCCGCTGCCTGGTGCCAGGCTCCCCGCCCTCAGGGGGCACCCCGGGTGCCCGCCCCTCCCTGCACAGGTGCCAGCAGGTGGGGTTGGGAGGGCTGAGAAGTCGGAGCCACTTCCAGTTGCATCGTGTGGGGGAGACGAGTCTCGACTCCCCGAGTGGGCGGGACGCATACCACGTCCACACCTCTGGCCTCTGCTTCCTGGGCTCTGGTGGGGAGGACAGGACAGTTCAGCCCCGGTTCTAGTGATGGGCTGGGGCAGAGAGGTGCCCGGGGCAGCCTGGCATGCAGGGACTGCTTCCCCAGCCAGGGCGCCCGGGGGTCTCGGGTCAGACGTCCCCAATGTCCAGCTGAGCCCTCCCCCTGATGTCCCTGCCCCAGCCCAGGGCCCTCCCCCCAGCCAGGGCACGAGTGTAGTCACAGGGCCGTAGGGCCGGACAGGCAGTCCGACACCCACACCCGCTCCAGGGTCTGGTCGGCAGCTGCGAGCCGGCGGTCACGTCCAGACACAGCCACAGCTCCGGCTCTGACCACGCCCCGGCTTTTGCATGAAGTCTGTCCACACTCCCTGTGTTTTAACCCATGCAAACACTGTTGCAGTAAAACAGACAAACCCAGCTAATGGAGAGAGCATTCGTGGCCAGCTTAGCGGGCCGGATGGGGGTCACTCCCAGGTTTGCTGGCGAGGCTGAGAAGGGCTGTGGCGGCCTCCGCGGGGACGTGGGGCCTGGCGTAGGAGGTAGGGGGTTGGGGGTGGGCATCTCCGGGCCCTCGGGGCCCCCGGGGAAGATCCTTCTTGGCCCCTCTGGCCACCCCACCCCCCAGACCAGAGGATCCAGAGCTGCCAGAGTAGTCCTGCCCACCCAGCCGGCCAGGGCTGCTGGAGGGAGACTGAGAGCTGGGTCCCCAGGGTGAGTAAACGTCCTCATCTCAGGCCTCTGGGGTCAGCAGCCCCATCGGAGAAAAAACATTAAGCCTAGTCCTTCATAAAACACACCCTCCCAGGCTCCCTTGGTTCTGTGGGTCCTCAGAGCCCATTCACACCAGTTTGTGGGTGCAAACAGGGCCGTTCTCCCAGCGCCAGCCTGCGGGGTGACCCAGGGGGTGAAGGCTGCCCGGGGCTGCAGGGCCAGCCACCCGGCCGGCAGCGGGATGCCCGCTCATTCCTCCACTCCCAGGACCCGTGTGGAGACGAGACAGATGACAGAAAAGCGATTTACAATTTGGCCCGTTCTGTTTCCAATTAAAGCATGGACATTAGTTAATATGCAGGGCTGGGACTCTCAGGCGGAGATAATGTGTAGATAGGTCCATAAAACTCCGCTAGGAACAAATAATTTTTGCACAAATTTGCAAACAGTACGTTTTTTGTAAATAACCATAATCTTTCTACCAGCCCGGCTGCCGATTATGCATTTTTTTTTCTTCATGATAATTTAATGATGACCTAATTTACCTATTGTTGCTGGGCCTTGGGTGCAGCCAATGTGATTGTCCAATTTAGTCCAGAATCCATCGTGATGGTGTTAATTCATATTGACCAAGTGTTTACAAATGGAGTGTTTTCCCCGTTGTGCCTGATGGTGAGCTTGCTAACAAGCCTGCCCAGCTGATTCGACACCCAGCCTGCCAGCTCCCAGCCCCCTCGTCGGATCTGGGGGGCAGGTGCCAGGGCTGGACAGGGTGCCAGGCCAGGGGCCACGGGGCGGTCTTGGGGAGGCCGTAGAGGGGTTCCTGCTCTGGCCAGGCTGCCTGAAGAGAGGCTGATGGGGGGAGAAAGAAGGAAGGAAGTGGGGGGACCACTGCCACCTCTTGTGCTGTGAGCCCAGGCCCTGCCCAGGGACTGGTGAGGGTGAAAAGGCGGTGTCCCCGGGGGTCCAGCCTCACATGGGGCTGCCGGTGGGTGAGTAAGCCTGTTTGTCCGTCTGCTTGCTCCTTGTATCCCGGTTATCTCCTGGAGCTTCTGACGCAGGTGTGCTGGTGGGGTGGGGATCTGCTTTGCCCCCACGCCCGCCCTGGGGTGGGCCAAGGCAGGCAGCCGGTCGGCCGTTGCTGGGGGCCCGGACATCTTTGGTCCCGTTGCTCCGCCACCCCAGACACCCCGCACCCTGGGAGGTGCTTAGAAGTGCCTGGCCAGTGCTCGCGAGGGTGGCTTTGATCATCGCTAATTTCCTCTTCCCATCTGATCCTCACAACTTCACCAAGGGTTGGCCGCGTGGATGGAGGGGAGGGAATGCTCGAGGGTGGACCGTCCCCACAGTGGCTGCAAGGCCTGCACCAAGGACACAGACTTGTCACTGTTCAGCCGTCCAGCACCAGGCACTGTGGAATCTGCAGATGGATGATCGAAGGGAGGGGCACGTGAGGTGATGCCAGCCAGCTGGCCGGGTGGGTTGCTGGGCAGGTAGGTGGCTGGAGGGTGGCCCTCGGAATGGACAGTTGGGTGTGTGTCCGGGTGGGTGGGTGGCCCGATGGACCAGTGGTTGGTCCCTGGATGACTGAAGGGTGAGTGGATGGATGGCTGGCCAGCAGGTGGGATTTTTGGGCGGGTGATGTGAGGGTGGGTGGGTGGATAGATGGATGGGTGGGCGGACGGGCATGCAAGGGTGCGTGGATATTGGGGGGCAGTGGGCAGGTAGATGGACGGGTTTGTGAATCGGTGGGCAGGTGGGTGACGTGGTGGACTGTGGATGGTGGGTGGGTGGTTTGATGAGTGAGTCAGTGCGTGGCTGGTGAAAGAGCGGGTGAGTGGGGACAGAGGAGGGGTGGGTGGGGCCTGGTCAGAGGCCGGTCAGGGCAGGGAAGCAGCCGTGGAGGGGCTGGCAGATGGCTCGGGGCTGGGTGGGCATGGAGGGGGTGGTGGGTGTGTTAGTGGATGGTGGTCTGCAGGGGCAGTGGGGAGCCTGGGATGCCGTGGGCCTGGGGGGTGGGGGCTTTCCCAGGCGTGTGCCCCGCCCCAGCTTGGGGCAGCCTCCTGAGGTCAGACTCTCCCGACCATGGTGGTGACAGCCGTGCTGACTGTGCTCCCATGTCTCTGGGGCCGCGGGTGCCCCCTCTTCCCGCAGAGCCTCCTGGGGGCCCCCCTCCCGAGCCCCCTGCCCCTCAACCACTGCCTCCTGCTAAAAAGCCAGATTTTTCTGCTATTTGTGCTGCTTTTAATCCATAGGAAGTCAATTTTCCACTCACATATTAGTTTATTTTATATTTTCAAATTGATTCGACTACACATTGATTTCCTGTTGTGGTATTGTGTCCTGAGCAAGGATTACGCGCTGGGGAAGTGGAGACCAGTGGCTCACGGAGGGTGCTCTGTGCCCGAGAGCTCTTATCTTGAAAAGGGAGAGTCCAATTTTATTGAAACAGCTAAAATCCCGCTTAATTGAATTTTTTTTCCTTTAAGATGTACAAGCTTAGAGACTTTTGCTTTCCAATTCAACTCAGGCTCCGTGGCGTTTAAATTTCCAGACCCCATAAAGACCTTTATGAAAAAGACCCAGCAAACATTGTATTTCCGAGCCGAGCCGCCGCGGCTGGAGCGCGGCATCAATATTCCGAGGGGACCCTTGGTCCCGCGCCGTGCGTGACATGTGACTCCTGCGGGAGGCTCCCCCAGGCACCCCACGGTCCTGGCCCCAGGGCAGGAGCGGCCACCGGGGTCTGAGTGCTGGGCCAGGCCCCCCCGCCACATTCTGCCCCGCTCTTGAGGCTGGGTCTCCCCCATCCCCAGACGAGACAGCAAGGGCTCCTGAGGACAGCGACTCGATGCACATGTCCTCACCTCCCTGAGTCTCAGGCCCCGAACCGGGGACTGCCTGCCCTCGGCCCAGACCCTCCTGGGGATACAACGCCCACCTCGGCCCAGACCCTCCTGGGGTCACGACCCCCACCTCAGCCTGGACCCTCTTGGGGACACACCCCCCCACCTCCACTTGGACCCTCCTGGGGTCATGACCCCCCACCTCAGTCTGGATCCTCCTGGGGTCATGACCCCCACCTTGGCCTGGATCCTCCTGGGGTCATGACCCCCCACCTCGGCCTGGACCCTCCTGGGGACACACCCCCCCACCTCCACTTGGACCCTCCTGGGGTCATGACCCCCCACCTCGGCCTGGACCCTCCTGGGGACACACCCCCCACCTCAGCCTGGATCCTCCTGGGGTCATGACCCCCCAACTTGGCCTGGACCCTCCTGGGGACACAACCCCCACCTCCACTTGGACCCTCCTGGGGTCATGACCCCCCACCTCAGCCTGGATCCTCCTGGGGTCATGACCCCCCACCTCGGCCTGGACCCTCCTGGGGACACACCCCCCACCTCAGCCTGGACCCTCCTGGGGTCATGACCCCCCAACTTGGCCTGGATCCTCCTGGGGTCATGACCCCCCAACTTGGCCTGGACCCTCCTGGGGACACAACCCCCACCTCCACTTGGACCCTCCTGGGGTCATGACCCCCCACCTCAGCCTGGACCCTCCTGGGGTCATGACCCCCCACCTCGGCCTGGACCCTCCTGGGGACACAGCCCCCCCACCTCGGCCTGGACCCTCCTGAGGGCTGGGGGATGCTGGTGGTGTGGGCAGGGCGGGCGGCCGCAGGAGTCTGAATCGGGATCCTCGAGTGGCCTGTTCCACGTGGGCTCCATCCACCCCTTCCTTCCTTCTTCAGCGGACGTTTCCTGGGCAGGCTCTGGGGTTCTGAGATGTCCCCAGCCCTGGGGGAGCAGACACAAAGGTCACCCAGGGCTGGCGGAGCCCAGAGCAGGGGTGGTCAGCTCCAGGGTCACTGCCGAGCGCCGGCCACTGGGGGGGCGCACGGGCCCTGGATGGAGGTTGCTTCCACCCTGCGGCCCTCAGCAGCCTCCGCCTCCTCCCCAGCAAACACTGGGCGGTCCCCTCCCTTGTCCCCGGGTCATTTCCCTTCCAGACTCACATGCCTGTCATGCCTGCTCCCACCACCGGGCACCCCCTCCACCACCTGGCGCAGGTGGGCCTCTTTCTGTATGAGTGAGTCCTGTCGGGGTCCACTGCTGGGTCCTCAGGGCGGCCCCCAGGAGGACTTCCCCCAGCCCTAGCTGGGAGGCTTGTGGCTGCGGTGGCGGGGCCTCTGAGGACCTCAGCCTCTCCCGCCCTGGGCACTGCGGCCCAGCCCTGCCAGCTCCCGCCTCCTCCCGTCCCCCAGGCCTCCCTGTACGCGTCTGAACACGAGGAGGGCCCGCTCGGCCAGCGGTCAGAGTGCATTTTAATAGTGGAATGTGATTCCGGGGCAGCAGAAAAATGAAAGTGAGAAGTCTATGAATTATTACAAACGCACTCCATCTCCGCGGCCGTGCGGCGGGCCCTGGGCTGGAAAGCCTTTTTCTCTCGTGTTTAAGTTAGCGTGGAAGATGGAATAGTCACAGAGACACACTGGCCACTCCAACCTGTTATTGCTGCTCTGAGTCCCTATAAATACTTTTCTGATTTATAGCCTCGCTCTGCTTTATAAATGGAAAACCAGAAATGCCTCCAAGAGCAACTTTTCGAAGCCCGCGGGGTCCCTGCCAGTCCACACCCGTTTGGGGGGAGGCGCCCGCCGGGAGCCTGGGGCTGGGCTCCGCACGGCTTTGAACAGGTTACCAGTCAGGCCTGTGTTCCCTGGGGCACATCCAAGGAGAGCCACGCACCCCAACAGTTCACGAGGCGCTTTCTGGTTTGCTTTGGGGAAGGACATGGGCGTGCACACACGTCAGGCACATCGCAGCCTCTGCAGGCTCGTGTTTCAGAGGGAGGCTCGTGTCCTTGGTGTCCAGGCCCCCCCGGGCCATTCCTCAGCTCCCCAGCACTGCCCAGGGCCAGGGGCCCACCTGATGCCATGGAGCTGCCCCTGAAGGACGGGCACAGCGCCCCCGCACCCGGCCTTGAGCCGAGGAGTGAGGAGACTCAACTCCCCTGTGGTGTCCAGTCTGGCGCCTGGCGCAGAGCCGGCTCAGGGGATGCCAGCCCCGACTCTGCGTATTATGGTCATGCAGAGTGGCCGGGAGCCTGCGTCTCCTGGAGGCCCAGTCCCTCGTCCCTGGTCACGTAGGCACCACAGTAGAGCCGGGAGCCGCGGGGCTGCGTCCCCTCCGCCAGCCAGCCTCACGGGCCCCACCTGGGGAGTCAGCACCCAGAGCCACCCCAGTCCCGGGGCTATTCTTTTTCTTCTTTTTAATTTACTTTTTAAAATTGGAGGATAATTGCTTTACAATATCATTATGGTTTCTACCACACATCGGCAGGAACTGGTCGTAGGTAACACGTGTCCCCTCGCTCTCGAACCTCCCTCCCGCCTTCCATCTCGCCCCACCCCGGGGCTATTCTTTTTTTTTTATAGTTTTTATTTATTTTTTTCCCCAATTATTTTTATTAGTTGGAGGCTAATTACGTTACAATATTGTAGTGGTCTTTGCCGCACATGGACATGAATCAGCCGTGGATTTACCTGTGTTCCCCATCCTGAACCCCCCTCCCACCTCCCTCCCCATCGCGTCCCTCTGGGTCTTCCCAGTGCACCAGCCCTGAGCACTTGTCTCATGCATCCAACCTGGACTGGCGATCTGTTTCACCCGCCCCACCCTGGGGCTATTCTTTACGACATCAAGGGTTGCGGGAAAACTCGGTGTGGGGTTAAAGAACTGAAGGACTCGGGCTTGCTCTGTGAAGTCTGGAGTCATCTGGAGAATATGAGTCTCTTGATGAGAAGCGCGGCTCTGTGTTACAAACCAGAGAGTCACGGGCCATCAGGCCGGGGAGGGGGGCTGAGGCACCTCTGTGTCCTGACTGCAGACGCGGCGTTTCCAGAAGTCAGTCAGCAGGGGCTGCACACGCTTTGGATGCTGCCCGGCTGCTCCCCACAAACCCGGGCCTGCACCCCCTAAGGCTGTGAGTGAAAGTGTTAGTTGCTCAGTCGTGTCTGACTCTTTCCGGCCCCGTGGACTGCAGCCTGCCAGGCTCCTCTGCCCGTGGAATTCTCCAGGCAAGAACACTGGAGTGGGTAGTTACTCCCTTCTGCAGGGGGTCTTCCCCACCCAGGGATGGAACCCAGGTCTCCCGCGTTGCAGGCGGATTCTTTACCATCAGAGCCACCAGGAAGGACCCCAAGGCTGCAAGGGAGCACGGGCAACGAATCGCCTGGGGCCAGATGTGGTTGTTTGGGGAAACAACTGGATCCAAAATGTGGGGTTGACCTTGGCGGAAGGCCTGGGGTGCGGCAATCCCTCTGTCTGCCTGGAGGGGCCACTCTGGGCTTGAGGCCCCGCTGTTCCCGCCATACACCCTCGGCAGGGCCAGCCCAGGGGATGGAGGTAAGATTGCTGCCTCCAGGTCAGACAGAATTCCCGCAACCACAAGCAGAAGTGCAGGGCCTCGGTGCCCAGAGGGGAAGCAGCCCCGGGGCTGAGGGCAGGCCGAGAGCTAAGACCCAGACCTTACTGGGCATAACCCCACATAGTGAGGCCGCAGCCCCCAGCCACCCCGATGGTGCAAGGTCCAGGCGGCCGGGGCGGGTGGCTGCTGGCCCCGTGCTCCTGGGAGGGCAGGCTGTGTAGCCCCAGGGAAGGCGTGGTGAAGCTGGGGTCCCTTGTGCACCCCACCCCACCGCCCAGGCCCACCCCCTCTCCTCCCACTTCTCAGCATCCGAACAAGAAGGAATCGTGTTCCAGGACAGCTGGGGCTGGAGCGGGTGGCCAGCTGGGGGCTGTGCTGGGGGAGCCAGGTCACCTCCAGGCTTTCCTTCCTGCCGTCTTCCTCTCAGGACAGGGGAGGCAGGGGGAAAAACGGCCCCATTCTGCGTGGGCCTGGGGCTGGGGTGGTACTGACCGAGCCCAGCCCGGCCGGTGGGTGGGGTCTGCACAGTGTCTGAGGGGCAGTGGTTTGGAGGCAGATCCCTCTGCCATGAGGGGCAGCCTCCAGCCAGGTGTCACCAGGGGAGGGAGGGTGGCCACTTCAGCACGGCTCTGGCTCGGATGGGAGAGGGGCGCTCACAGCCAGCTGCTGCCGGGACACTTTGCTCAGGCCCCAGAGCTGTGGTTTGGCCTCCAAGGACAGGGGTGTCCTGGGGCAGCTGGAGGAGGGTGGGCAGAGCGAGACTGGGCTCCAAGCTGCCAAGCAAGAAGAGAGGGACTGGGACTGCTCACTCTGGAGAAGAGCTCACCTAAGAAGTGAGAGCTCCCCAGGGCTGTCCATCCACCCACCCACCCATCCATCCCATTCATCCACCCATCCATCCATCCATCCATCCACCCAACCACCCACCCACCCATCCATCCATCCATCCATCCACCCAACCACCCACCCACCCATTCATCCATCCACCCACCCACCCATCCATCCATCCATCCATCCATCCATCCACCCATCCACCCACCCATCCATCCATCCACCCACCCACCCATCCATCCATCATCCACCCATCCATCCACCCACCCACCCACCCATCCATCCATCCATCCATCCACCCAACCACCCACCCACCCATTCATCCATCCACCCACCCACCCATCCATCCATCCATCCATCCATCCATCCATCCACCCATCCACCCACCCATCCATCCATCCACCCACCCACCCATCCATCCATCATCCACCCATCCATCCACCCACCCACCCACCCATCCATCCATCCATCCATCCATCCATCCATCCATCCACCCAACCACCCACCCACCCATTCAGCCATCCACCCACCCATCCATCCATCCATCCATCCATCCATCCATCCACCCATCCACCCACCCATCCATCCATCCATCCATCCACCCAACCACCCATCCACCCACTCATCCATCCACCCACCCATCCACCCACCCATCCATCCACCCACCCACCCACCCATCCATCCATCCATCCATCCACCCAACCACCCACCCACCCATTCATCCATCCACCCATTCACCCATTCAGCCATCCACCCACCCATCCATCCATCCATCCATCCATCCATCCATCCACCCAACCACCCATCCACCCACTCATCCATCCACCCACCCATCCACCCATCCATCCATCCCCCCACCCACCCACCCACCCATCCACCCATCCATCCACCCATCCAGCCACCCATCCATCCATCCACCCACCCATCCACCCACCATCCATCCATCCACCCATCCATCCATCCACCCACCCATCCACCCATCCACCCATCCATCCACACACCCATCCATCCATCCATCCACCCACCCACCCATCTATTTCCCCATCCACCCATTCATTCATCTACTCATCTATCCATTTATTATAAAGGAAATTACACAAAATCTGGGTTTTAAGAGCTGAGTTTTGCTAGTTGAAAGAAAGCAGCCAAAAGAGAGAAGATAAGCAGAGGTGAGCCAGCCTGAGAAATCGCAGACCAGGTGGTGTTGGGATGGGGTGGGGTGAGTGGTCAGTGCGCAAGAACTTCACAGGGCCTGAGCCTCATCCAGGGAGAGTGGGGACAGGATGGGCCTGAGCGCCCATCTGGAAAACTCATGCAGGCTGTTGCACATCTGGATGTGGGTGGGGTGGGGGGGCCTTACAGAGTAAACAGATGAGGAAGTGGACAGGTGAGGAGGACAGTGAGGAGGACGGTGAGGAGGACAGTGAGGGCAGTGAGGAGGACAGTGATGAGGACAGTGAGGAGGACGGTGAGGAGGACAGTGAGGAGGATGGTGAGGAGCACAGTGAGTAGGATGGTGAGGAGGACAGTGAGGAGGACGGTGAAGAGGACGGTGAGGGCAGTGAGGAGGACAGTGAGGACAGTGAGGAGGACAGTGAGGGCAGTGAGGAGGACAGTGACAAGGACGGTGAGGAGGACAGTGAGGAGGACGGTGAGGGCAGTGAGGAGGACGGTGAGGAGGATAGTGAGGACAGTGAAGAGGGCAGTGAGGACAGTGAGGAGGACAGTGAGGAGGGCAGTGAGGGCAGTGAGGAGGACAGTGACGAGGACGGTGAGGAGGAATGTGAGGACAGTGAGGACAGTGAGGAGGATGGTGAGGACAGTGAGGACAGTGACGAGGACAGTGAGGGCAGTGAGGAGGGCAGTGAGGAGGACAGTGAGGAGGACAGTGAGGAGGATGGTGAGGAGGACGGTGAGGGCAGTGAGGAGGACAGTGAGGAAGACGGTGAGGAGGACAGTGAGGACAGTAAGGACAGTAAGGAGGACAGTGAGGACAGCGAGGAGGATAGTGAGGAGGACGGTGAGGAGGACAGTCAGGACAGTGAGGAGGACGGTGAGGAGGACAGTGAGGAGGATGGTGAGGAGGACAGTGAGGAGGGCAGTGAGGAGGATGGTGAGGAGGATGGTGAGGAGGACAGTGAGAACGGTGAGGAGGACAGTGAGGAGGATGGTGAGGAGGATGGTGAGGACAGTGAGGAGGGCTGTGAGGAGAGCGGTGAGGAGGACACCATCACAGTGATTCAGTCGTGGGATGGTGGTGCTGGCTGAGGGTGGTCAGGGGAGAGAGGATGAGGTTAGCCCTGGTTCCCCCTGTCCTTGCCCTCCACCAGGCCTGACAGCTCCCTCCCTCTCTACAGCCCAAAGCTGGGCAAGTTCTGCCTGTCATCAAAGCCCAGGTGAGGCCCAGGGACTACCTCTGAGACCCCTAGAGACCTGAATCTCCATCCTGCCAGTGTCTGACCGGTGCACCCTCCACGTCGGCTTCTCCCACCACTCACCCTCTTCCTGGGCAGCAGCGCTTTCCTGCTCAGCCCCCACCAGCGGCATCGCTCCAGACCCAGTGGGGTTTGCTGACCATGGTGGGACTGAGGGGCCAACTCACACCCATGTTGTGGGGCGGGGGGAGCGGGCTTTTGTCAAATAAGCTGCCATGAGTTTCACGGAAAATTCTGCCCCCGGACAACCACGTGGCCCTGGGAAGCAGGCCTGGCTGGTCACCTTCCCGCCCCCTCACTGAGTGCCCGGCCTCCCCTCCAGCCCTCCCGGCCTGCCCCCATGCTGATGACCACTGGCATCGGGGATTCTGTAAGTCATGCCTGCTCGAGGGCCCAGGATAAATTTACAGCTCAGGCTGGACTGCATGTAACAAACAGAGAAGTCGATTTTTATGGCCATTGTCACTGTGTCCTCTTGCTGGCTAGAGAGACCGAGCCCAACTGCACTGGGCAGTCAGAGGGCACGTGCTGGACCCGGGAAAGCTAGCTGTCCACGGCCTCCTCCCCGCGGCGGGGCCTCCACCGTCCCCCCCAGGGCTGAGCTCAGATTGTCAAGTTCCAGCTCAGATGCCACGAGAAAACTCTCTTATCTCAGCCATTTCGTAAATCATTGGTTCCCACATTTAAGAGTCAAAGAAGTCCACACCATGGAAAGGGTCCTGGTGGAGAGAGCTCTTTGTGCTTGGGGCAGGCCGGAGGGTCACCCTGGGGCGCTAGGAACCAGGGCGTCTGGGGTCGGCCAGGGAAGAGGGCGCAGGTTGTGCCAGACCCCAGCTCCCCAAGGGCAGTGGTCAGCTGGTGCCACAGGGGTGCCCTCTGCTACTGGCTGGCCCTGGTGCTGTGGGGATGGGGTAGGACTGTTGGTAATTTTGCTGGGTGCCCACCAAGGAGGGCTTCTCAGGTGGCGCGAGTGGTAAAGAACCCGCCTGCCAATGTAGGTATACATAAGAGACGCAGGCTCAGTGCCTGGGTAGAGAAGACCCCCTGGAGGAGGAAATGGCAACTCACTCTGGTATTCTTGCCTGGAGAACCCCATGGACAGAGGAGCCTGGCGGGCTGCAGTCATGGGGCCACAGAGTTGGACAGGGCTGAGCGACAGCGCGCACGCCCCCTGAGGAGGGCCAGGGCACTGCCCAGTCCCCATACCCGCCGGGTCCCCTTCTTCATCCTGCACAGGAGACGGCCGGGGGGACCAGGCAGCCTGTCTTTGTGGGAATGGTTCTGGGGGGCAGCCGCCACGCAGGCTGGGGGCTCGGAGCACCGCCTGACTGCGGCACGGTTCCCGGGGGCCGAGGAGTGGGAGCAGCACAGGTGTTCACCAGCCGGCAAGCGGACGGCAGTGCAGCCTGTCTGTACGGGTTCCGAGGCGGCGCAGCCTGTCTGTGCTGGGACGCACGCCGCCGTGCGCCGGGTCCGAGGCGGCGCAGCCTGTCTGTGCCGGGACGCACGCCGCCGTGCGCCGGGTCCGAGGCGGCGCAGCCTGTCTGTGCCGGGACGCACGCCGCCGTGCGCCGGGTCCAAGGCGGCACAGCCTGCAACCTCGGGCTGGACCTGCAGGACCGCACGCCAAGTGGAGGAGCCAGACACGAGGGGCCACCCAGGTGTGACTGTCAACCCGTGGGGACAGAAGCAGGTTGGTTGGGGGGTGACTGGGGTGGGTGCCGACGGGGTGGGGGTTTTTGGGGGTGCTGGATGGGGAAGTAGATGGTGGTGATGGTGCACAACATCGGGAACACACTTAGTGCCACTGAACATACAGCTTAAGATGCTTACCTTCAGGTTATGTGACTTTCACTTGAATTAAGAACGCAGATGAGGACAATGACTCCCCTGGGCTGGAGTTGACGAGAGAAGGAGGGGAGAGGAGGTGGGAGCGGTCCGGCGTCCCTTGGGGCTTGCTGAGGAGAGTCTGGGCCCCCTTGGACTCACAGGGTGGGAGGGGCGGGTCTCAGAGCACTTGGCGGGGAGACCCAGGCTGTGGCCTTGGGTGGGGCTGCCCTGCACCGAAGGGGCGCCCCTCCTGTGGCCTGCACCCCCTTGGGTCACGTCGGCCAGACTGTAATCGGACCTTCTCCCAGAGGAGAGGGGCAGGGGTGGAATGCAGCCTGCACCGCTCTGCCTTCAGATCCTCCGGGAGATGGAGCGGGGCTGTGTGCCCAGGCCCGGGCCCACAGGCTGGAGTGTGGCTGCACCGGACTGCCTGGGGTCCAGGGCTTCGGCCCCCACAGTGTGGGAACTTGGGGAACAGAGGGGCCCAGGGCGGCTATAGTGGGAGACCCTCGGAAAGGCCCCGGATCAGCTGGGGCTGTGGGTGTGAGCCGTGTGGCCTCCTCCTGGGCCTAGGGGTGGGGCGTTTGGCATGGGTGTCCTCGGCGGCAGGCACACGGGCCTGTCGGGGGCCCAGGGCGGCCCCTGGTCCCCATCACTGTCAGGTGTGGAGCTAAGGACAGGCTCCCAGCCTGCGTCCTGCGAAGGCACCTCGTGCTGGGAGGAGGAGGTGGACACTCGGGGTTGCGGGCTGGCTCCAGGGACTCATCTCCTGATCTGACAAGGCCCATGTCCCTCCCGTTGCGGGGTGGTTTGATGGCTAAATGGGGAGCGTGTCAGCCTGTGTGGGGCCAGCATGTGAGCATTCCTCCCCGGGTCAGGGCTGGACCCCAGGGCCGCCCGAGGACGGCAGAGAAGAACCCCCACCCCTACCAGGCGGGCAGTAGCGATGCCTCCTCCAGGCCTGTGATGGGGCGGGTGCAGGGGCATAATGGCCGGGAAGCCTCCAGCCTCGCGGGCCGCCCGCCGCGTAATGGAGCTCTGACGGGGATAACTCCGGGCCGAGCTAATCGAAGCTGAAAAGGTGGAATCAGCGTGCGTCCTCTCCTTTCGCCGCCTTCATCAATCCCGCTAACTGGGTTTGAGCTTCGCTCGGCGAGGGGAAATTAATATGTAAGACGTGGAGGCCTGACGAGGCCGCGGGGCCACCAGCGGGCTTGCGGGCAGGGTGGGCGCCGGGCCTGCCGACCTGCGGCCTGGGGAGGGCACCGCCCGCCACCCGCCTCCCCGCCCCGTCATCAATTCAATTACCGCCAGGCTGATGCATATTCAGGACCCGGCCCAGGGAAGGGGGCGGCCAGACAAAGGCGTCTGCACTTACCCAGTAATAAGTTTCATTTGGAGCAGGTTTGAAAACAATTCCCCGTCACATTTGTCCCTGTCAGATCACATTATTCGCAAATGAAGTTCACAAAGTATCAATTCAATTTCAATGAGGCGCCTCGGCAGGGCTCTGGCTGGGGCCGAGTCCCCACCGGGCTGGGACAGCGCTGCAGTCAGAGGTAATCAAAGGCTGGCCCGCAGTAACACTTTCCATTTCACCCCTTTTGTGCACATCTGTTCCTGGATAATCCCATTTTCTACACTTCCAAATCACTGAAGACGGGCGGGCAGGGAGAGAGGGAGGGGCTGGCCCCCCAGCCCACCCCGGGCTCTGGGCCCCCCTGCCCGCAGCAGAGGGCCCTGGGTCTAGCGGCTCCTCCCCAGGGCCTGGGCGCCTGGCCACACAGGTCGGCCCCTCCGCTCTGTTCTGGACACCCTGCCGCACCCCAGGCTCCTGGCCCTTGGGCCTCGTATCTCAGTATCTCCATGCTGGCCCATCGCTGCCCCTCCACTGCCTCTGCGAGGATAGGTGACGCCCCCACCCCCCGCTGCAGCAGTCCCAGCACACAGGGGGCTCCCCGGGGGCAGAGCGGTGGACGGGACTGCTCAGGCTCTGCATGTCCATTCAGATTCTGCCTCCCATGGCCCCGGGCTGCCCCTGTGTGTCAGGGAAGCAAGGCTGGGGCAGTCACCCACCAGCCTGGAGTGACAGGCCATTCACCACACCTCTGGGCCCAAAAACAACAGTCCTTCCTGGGCCGGGCCTGCTCCGGGCCTCGCCAAGACTTCGGACCCCAGATAAACCCCAGGGAGCCAGGGAGCAGTCATCAGAGACTGGGGCCGGAGGCTGGCCCCAAATCTGAGAGTCTGGGGCAGGCCCTTGTGGCCCTGACCGCAACCACCCGGGGCGGCTCTGGGGCTGGCCGCTGAGACATGCTGCACCCCTGGGGCTGTCCCGGAGGCAGACCCCCAGCCTGGGGACTGGCAGGGCAGGAGGGAGGGTTGCGGTGCCCCCTGGCGCGGCCGCAGCTCCTGGGCACACAGGAACCCACGGCCCACCTGCGCTCTCCTGAGCTGGGCTGGTTTTGCATGCCGGGCAGGTGTGGGCCTGCGTGAGGCCATGTCTACGGGGCCTGGGCACATACAGGCAGGCTAACGTGAGCCCCGGGTGTGTGCATGTGTGCGCACGCCTGTGCCTTTCATAGCGGTCCTCACACGCCGCCCGTACACGGCAGCGGCTGCAGCTGGGGTCTGAGGTCCTGGGTATTTGGGGTGAGAGGGCCCCCTCTTTCTGCTTTTGGGGCCTTGGCTGTTCACCCCCTCCCCACAGGGCCAGGCCGGGTTCCCTGCTCCAGGAGATCACAGCGCTGCTGGGCCTGCTCTGCTGGACTGACGCTGCTTGGAGACACCCCGGGTGGGCCCCCCACAGGCTGGGCTGTCGGGGTGTCAGCTGCGCCTGAGGGACCCCGGCTCCTGTCTCCATCCACGGATGAGGGCAGGCCTCCGAAACGGGAGAAAATCACCCACTCATAGCATTTGTTCACCTGTGTTTTTAAATCAATGCTTTTTAGAACAGTTTTGGGTTCACAGAACATCAAGCAGATGTACAGAAATTCCCATCCCCGCCGACAGCCCCCCAAGCTTCCCCACCATCAACACGCCCCCAGGGGGAACTTTAGTCTTGATCCTCACCTCCCATAGCCACGGCCTGCCCCAGGCTCAGGACCGATGCTGTGCCTTCTGGGGGCCTGGACAGACACACAGTGACGAGTGTCCTCCAGGACAGTGTCACTCAGAGCAGGCTCACGTCCCTGGGACTCCGCCGGGGGCCTGTCCCTCTCGCCCTCCGCCCCTGGCAACTGTGGCTCCTTGCGCCATCTCCACGGGTTTTTCCAGATGTCACAGGCTCGGATCGCAGCGTTCAGGCTTTCTGGATTGGCTTCTTTCACTGTCATACGCACTGAAGGTTCCTCCACGTCTCTCATGCCCTGTCAGCTCTTTTCTCTTGGCTGAGTGATGTTCCACTGTCAGGATGAACCACAGTTTACTTATCCACTCACCTTCTGAAGGATGCCTTGGCTGGTTCCAGGCTCAGGCAACTGAGAACAGAGCTGCTATACACACTTGTGGGCAGGTTTCTGCAGGGACATGTTTCCACTTCCCCTGGGGAAGCATGGAGGGACGTCATTGCTGGATCGTGTGGCAAGAGGATGTTGAGCTTTGTAAGAAAGGGGCCTGTGTCCTCATGTCTCTGTCCACCCACGAGGCCAGTGGGAGAGGACTGTCAATTTCGTAGTGTTTCTAGAGAAGGCTGAATTGTCTCTTATCGTTCACTTGCTAAGTCGTGTCCGACTGTTTGCAACCCAAAGGACTGCAGCACGCCAGGCCTCCCCGTCCTTCACTATCTCCCTGATATTACTCAAACTCGTGTCCATTGAGTCAGTGATGCCATCCAACCATCTCATCCTCTGCTGTCCCCTTCTCCTCCCACCTTCAATCTTTCCCGGCATCAGGGTCTTTCCCAAAGAGTCTGCTCTTCACCTCAGGTGGCCAAAGCTTCAACATCAGTCCTGCCAGTGAGCACTCAGGGTTGATTTCCTTCAGGATGGACTGGTTTGAATCGTCTCTTGGTTGCCTCAATTTGGCCGCCTTGCCAGGCTATGAGCCCCCGGGGACTCTGAGAGCCAGGCCTGTGGGGGCCTCCACCGTGGAGCACCCAGGGGCCCTTGAGGGAGGGTCTGGCCACGTGGAGGTGCTTCACCCTGGGGCAGGGGCCAGCGCTGGCCTCCCCCTCCCAAGGGACCCACGAGCTTGGGAAACGGGAGGATCAGGCAGGGCAGGGCCGCGTTCTGTGCCGACCCCCGTGAGTGACCTCAGCGGGCCCCGTGTGTCTCCTGTGGACCCCCACCCCCACTCCTGGTTCTGCCCCGGCGCAGGCAGGCTGATCTGGGCCCTCATGGCCTCTGCCTGGGGCTGCCCAGGCGGGCTCCAGCCATCTTGGCCGGATCGTAACCGGCAATCGGCTCTCTTGATATATTGATCCCGGGGCCAGAGCATGTTGTAAAGTGAGGTGATCATAATGGGATTTAAAGTTATTACGGGCGAAGCCGCAGTAACACAGGGTGAGGACTTGCCGGTGTCATTTATGGCTGAAGAATCGTGGCCACGGCGGCTCCACCAGGCCCTCGTGTGTGGGGCGGGGGTGGGGGTGGGGCCTCTGGCATCAGGACCCCTCGGGCTGAGATCTGAGGGCTGAGTCTGCAGCTCAGCTTTGGTTGTCATCTTTTTCTATCAATAAAACAGCTTTCCTTCAAACTCAAGTTGCTCACAACCCATGGCAAAGCTAACCAGGCTTGTGGGCAGTCTGGGGTGAGGTCAGGCTCCGTGCACACGTGTGCACGCTGCACACTCACATGTGCACATGTGTGCACAGGCATCACACGCCCTGGCTCCGGCCTGGCTCTCCGCTCTGTGCTGTGGGGGTCGAGTAGTGTTTCTGTCTTGCTGGGACCACCTCCTCGCCCCGCCGACACACTGGAGCGCCCCACAAGCTCACACCATGTGTTCCTGGGCTCGGCCGAGGCCCCTGACCGCGGGCAGTGCTCCCCGGTGGAGGCTCCGAGAGGCCCCGGGTCGTCAGCATGTCAGGCATGGTCGCCAGCACTGAGAACAAGCTTGTCTTTGCCAAACACCTTCCTCTGTGCCTCTCTGTGTGGCTCGCCCTGGGCTCCGTGTGGGGCCCTCAGCACTCTCCGTGGGGGAGCAGAGACCCCACTGGCGGGTGATGGACCTGCTGGGCGGGGGACAGGAAGTGGTGACCCCCAGGAGGGGCTGCGGAAGGCCGGGTCTGGGAGGCTTCTCGGAAGAAGTGGCCCAGAGCTGGCTCCAGTGCTGGACTGACAGCCAGCCCCCTGCACTGTGTCCAGATGGGCGCATGTGGGGCCTGAGGCCACCTCCCCCTCGGGCAGCAGCAGCCCAGCTGCTCCCGCCATGCCCCCACCCCGGCACGAGCTCAGGTGCTGGAGGGTCTGCGTTCCATGGTCCCCTGTGGCTTCCTCATCGTGCCCCAGGGCCCAGGGACACCCAGAACCCGGCGGCCGCCTGTGTGCCAGTCGGGTCAGCGGCCCCCCGGCCAGTACACCAGCTGGACACCGGGAACATGGCGATGTAGTGGATTCAGCGCGCCAGCCCGGGCGTGAATGCTCGGCCTTTAAAGAGAAACTTATCTGTAATTAAAATCATGCACAAGTTTTAGAAAGAGCCTGTTTACAACGGGGAAGAAAGCTGATTGTGAAAATGAATAGGCTTCCGTTGGGGCTGGGAGTGTTTAACTCAGGAATAAATCCCCCCGCGGCGGCGCTGTGCAGGGCTCTTCTCCCAGGTGCTTTCGGGGGGCTGCTGGCCGCGCCGTCATCTGCGCCGACCTTATCGGGCGTGATCATACATGCGGGGCTGGGCTGCAGGCTCCCCGGTGGCTGGAGAACTCGCCGCGGCGCCCGCTCCTCCGCTTGTGAGCTATAAATTAGCCCAGTTAAAATCAGCGGGACACGCTTATTCCAAGTTTATGTCTCCCTGTAAGCAGATGGTGGAGCCGGCGTGTGGGAAGCAGGGGCATCAGTCACCAGCATCGGGATTTAGGGCACGCGGATGCTGGTCCTCTGGGAGGGACTCCGCCCGGACCTGGGGGTGGAAAGGACGTGATTTATGCTGTCCAGGGGCTGCCCCTGTCCGCTCACTCCGGAGGGTTGCGGTCACGGGCCTGTTCATTGGCAGAGTGGCCGATGGATAACCTGGGGCCACCTGCAGGCAGAGCCTGACAGCCCCTGGGTCTGCCCGGTCCCCTCTGTGGCTCTCATTCTGGTGGACGATACTGTGACCAGCATCCAGCTGTTTTTCTGGGTATTGATTACAATTAAGACCCTGAATTTGAGGGAATTCCCTGCTGGCCCAGTGGTTAAGACTCCGAGTTTTCACTGCCAAGGGCTGGTGTTCCACCCCTGGTCAGGGAACTAAGATCCCACAGGCTGTGCCTGCAATCAAAACAAAAAAAATAGCATGAATTTGAACTGGAAGATACAGCCTTCTTCCCTCCCACAAGGTGGGTCCTTCCAGGATTTGCTGGTGGGCAGGGCCCAGGTGTTTTACAACTGTGGTGTTGGAGAAGACTCTTGAGAGTCCCTTGGACCACAAGGAGATCCAACCAGTCCATCCTAAAGGAAATCAGTCCTGAATATTCACTGGAAGGACTGAGGCTGAAGCTGAAGCTCCAATACTTTGGTCACCTGATGCGAAGAACTGACTCATTGGGAAAGACCCTGATGCTGGAAAGATTGAAGGCAGGACGAGAAGGGGCCGACAGAGGATGAGATGGTTGGATGGCATCACTGACTCGATGGACATGAGTTTGAGCAAGCTCCGGGAGCTGATGATGGACCGGGAGGCCTGGTGTGCTGCAGTCCATGGGGTCGCAAAGAGTCGGACACAACTGCACAACTGAACTGAACTGCACGGAATGGGTGTGAGGTTGTATCTTCCCATTGTGGTTTTGATTTTTGTTTCCCTGACAATTAGCAATGCTCAGCAATTTTTCCTGTGCTTGTTGGCTGTTCATACATCCTTCCTAGAGAAATGTCTATTCAAGTCCTTTGCCCATTTTATTTTTTAAATGTATTTGCTTTTGGCTGTGCTGGGCGGTCGTTGCTTTTGCACAGGCTGTCTCTAGTTGAGGCTTCTCACTGCGGTGGTTCCTCTTGTGGCACATGGGCCCTAGGCATGTGCTCAGTAGTTGGGGTGCCCATGCTTAGCTGCCCCGTGGCATACGGAATCTTCCCGGGCCAGGGATTGAACCTGTGTCCCCTGCACTGGCAGGCGGATTCTTACCCCCTGTGCCACCAGGGAAGCCCCATTTCAAGTTAACTTTTGTATTTGATGTGAGGTAAGGGTCCAGTTTTCCAGCACCATTGGTCGAAAAGACTGTCCTTTCATTTCCTCTCCCTCATCAAATGGTCTTGGCACCCTTGTTGAAAATTATCTGACCGCATGTGTGAGGGCTTAAATCTGGGCTCTGGATTCTATTCCATTGGTCTGGGTATCTGTCTTTATGCTAATGCCACACTGCTTTGATCATTGTAGTTTTGTAATAAGTTTTGAAATCACAACCTGTGAATCCTACAACTTTGTTTTTCTTTTTCAAGATTTTGATTACTGGGGTCCTTTGAGGTTCCATATGAGTTTCAGGATGAAATTGTCTATTCCTGCAAAAAGTCTTGTTGAAATTTTGATGGGGATTGTACTAAATCTACAGATTGTTTTGGATAGTATAGTCATCTTAACTATAATGGATAGTCTAATCCATGAACGTGGGATATCTTTGCATTTATTATGTCTTCCTTAATGTTTGGCAGCAATATTTTGTTGTTTTAAAAGTATAAATCTTTTACCTCCTTGATTAAGTTTATTCCTACATATTTTATTCCTTTTGGTGCTACTGTAAATGGAATTGTCTTAATTTCTTTTTGGGATTAATCATTGTTAAGAGAATAGAAATCTCCATGATTTTTCAAACACGTTAAGATTAAACCATAGTTTTAAAAGCACATAAAAAAATAACCGTACTTCTCAATTGTCACAAAGTTAAATCTGTGTGTCCATCTCCAGGTGAAGAAATAAAATGTCACTGGCCACCTAGTGTCATCTCCCAGGCACTTGTTCTCCCCGCAGGTGACCGGTATCTTGGTTCCCAGCTCCACAATTCATTAGCTTGTCTGGAACTTCATACAGAAGAATCACGCAGTGAGTAACTGTGTCTTCCCACTTCGTGCAGGAAGCTCATTCGTGGTACTGCGTGTGGCAGGGGAACGTTCATCTCATGTGGAAAAGATCTCATTGTGTGACAATTCCGTGAACAACTTTTCATCCTACTGCTGCTGGCCATCTGGGTATTTCTAGTTTGGGGCTATTCCAGGCAGCGCTGCTGAGAACTTTCCTGCACATGTCTTTTTCGTGAACACGGGTGTGTTTCTGCTCAGGGCTACACAGGGGGCGGGGAGTGCAGGGGGAAGGTGTCTGTTTCGCTTTTGCCAGTGATGCCCGATCATTATTTTCAGCATGCTTGAACCAAGCAACACGGCCGCAGCGAGTAGGGGTCCCGGGGCTCCGAAGTGATGGCTGGACCAGCACACGGGGCCCCCGTACACGTCCCTTCATGGCCCCACGTTAGTGCTGTCACTTCAGCCAAGTGGGAGTATTTGCACCACGGACGCTGCGGACGCAGGAAGTCAGGGCTCCCTTCCCTGGAGGACAGGTCACTAAGCGTTTACCAGCACCTCCCTGCCACGTCCCCGCCTCCCCTGGTGTTTGCTGTCTTCTCCTTCTCCACTGGCAGGGTGCGTACTCCCGTCTCATCGCGGTTTTGACGTGCCATCTGCGTGCATGTTCAGTTGTGTCCAACTCTACACGACCCATGGACTGTAGCCCGACGGGCTCCTCTGTCCATGGGATCCTCCAGGTAAGAATACAGGAATGGGTTGCCATTTCCTCCTCCAGGGGATCTTCCTGACCCAGGGGTGGAACCCGTGTCTCTTGCATCTCCTGCATTGCAGGTGGATTCTTTACCCACTGCGCCCCCTGGGAGCCCTTGAAGTGCTGTGCCAGCCTACAGATGATGCCCAGCACTTTTTCCATGTTCATGAGTTGGCTGGGAGCCCTCGTTGTGATGCGCTATCAAGACGTCCTGTAGGTTTGAGGCCACTCTCTGCGCTGTGATGACGCGAGCCCTGGATGACGAGGTGTGCAGACACCCTCCTCACAGCCTGGTGGTGCTCTTGAGGACTAAAAGCTCTGAACTTCTGAGTGTTTTGTAATTAGTACATTGCATTGTAGGATTTACGACGTATTTTCTTACTCTGAGACCACAAAGATTCTTTCTGTGTGGGGTCAGTGTTTGCTTTATTCCACGTGGATGTCTGTTACCCACCACTCACCACCTACTGAAAAATGTTATTTTAAAATATGAGCAGCGAGTTCCCTGGTGGCCTAGCAGTTAGGATATGGTGTTTTCACTGCCATGGCCCGGGTTCAATCCCTGGTCGGGGAGCTGAGATCCCGCAAGCCACCCAGCATGGCCAAAAATCATCCAAAAACAAAGAAAAATTACCAACTTTAAGTATTTTTATTATTACTGATTTCACTCTCGATGCAACTTTGTGCCCTCTATATACACACACACACATACATATTGGACATGCTGACCCTCTAAATATTGACACTTCAGTGTGAACTTCCTAAAAACAAGGGCATTCTCTCACGTAACCACAATGTAAGCATCAATATCGAGAAATCAACACAACAGTAAAATACTATCATGTAGCCTGCTAATCGAGTTTGTCGCCCGTCCCGGTGGGGCAGGGGGCTTGCTGCTTGCTCTGTCTGTGCGCCCCCACCCCCACCCACCAGCGGCCCTGAAGTTGAGGAGAGGACCCGCCCTCAGCAGCGGGGTCGTCGCTGGTGAAATGTCTGCCCACGTCCTTCCCCTGTTCCCGCTGGGCTGGCTCTCGGCTGTGGGGTTGTCAGCGTTCTCCACACACGTGGGTGTCGGCCCCTCACCAGGTGTGTGATTCGCACTTCTCTCATCCTCCGGGATGTCCTTTAGTGCACAGAAGTCCTTCATCTCAATTAAGTCCAGTTTACCTGCTCCTTCCTTAGATGCGCTCTTGGTGCCACACCCAAGGAACCAAGGCCGACTCACCCAGCCTCCGCTGAGTCCTCCTGGGGGATGGGGGCTGCGGCGGCCGAGCAGGGGCACTCGGGCTCTGGGTCAGCAGGAGCCCCAGGGAGAAAGGGCTTTTCTGTGAAAGCCACGGGTTGGAGGAGCAGGGGCCGGGGTGGGCCGCCCGAGCGAGTGGGGCACAGGCTCTAAGGGCGGCCCCCTCCCCACCACCTCTCCAGCCACAGATCCCGACATCCAGGCTCTGTCGTTGCCCAGTTGCTCCGTTGCTAAGTCCTGTTCACTCAAACTCATGTCCATCGAGTCAGTGATGCCATCCAACCATCCCATCCTCTGTCGTCACCTTCTCCTGCCTTCAATTTTTCCCAGCAACAGGGTCTTTTCCAGTGAGTCAGTTCTTCGCATTGGGTGGTCCAAGTATTGGAGTTTCAGCTTCAGCATCAGTCCTTTCAATGAATATTCAGAACTGATCCCCTTTAGGATGGTTGGATCTCCTTGCAGTCCAAGGGACTCTCAACATTGTTTGAAATCATCAGTTCTTTGGTGCTCAGCTTTCTTTATGGTCCAACTCTCACATCCATACATAACTCCTGGAAAAACCACAGCTTTGACTAAATGGACCTTTGTCAGCAAAATAAGGTCTCTGCTTTTTAACATGCTGTCTAGGTTGGTCATAGCTTTTCTTTCAAGGAGCAAGTGCCTTTTAATTTCATGGCAGCAGTCACCATCTGCAGTGATTTTAGAGCCCAAGAAAAGAAAGTCTGTCACTGTTTCCACTGTTTCCCCATCTATTTGCCATGCAGTGATGGGAATAATGCCATGATCTTCGTTTTTTTAATGTTGAGTTTTAAGCCAGCTTTTTCACTCTCCTCTTTCACTGTCATCAAGAGGTTCTTTACTTCCTCTTCACTTTCTGCCATAAGGGTGGTGTCATCTGCATATCTGAGGTTATTGATATTTCTCCCGGCAATCTTGATTCCAGCTTGTGCTTCTTCCAGCCCAGCGTTTCGCATGATGTACTCTGCATATAAGTTAAATAAGCAGGGAGACAATATACAGCCTTGACGTACTCCTTTTCCTATTTGGAACCAGTCTGTTATTCCATGTCCAGTTCGAACTGTTGCTTCCTGACCTGCATACAGGTTTCTCAGGAGGCAGGTAAGGTGGTCTGGTATTCCCACCTCTTGAAGAATTTTCCACAGTTTAATGTGATCCACACAGTCAAAAGCTTTGGCATAGTCAATAAAGCAGAAGTAGATGTTTTTCTGGAACTCTCTTGCTTTTTCTATAATCCAACGGATGTTGGCAATTTGATCTCTGGTTCTCCTGCCTCTTCTAAATTCAGCTTGAACATCTGGAAGTTCTCGGTTCTCATACTGTTGAAGCCTTGCTTGTAGAATTTTGAGCATTACTTTGCTAGCATGTGAGATGAGTGCAATTGTGCGGTAGTTTGAACATTCTTTGGCATTGCCTTTCTTTGGGATTGGAATGAAAACTGACCTTTTCCAGTCCTGTGGCCACTGCTGAGTTTTCCAAATTTGCTGGCACATTGAGTGCAGCACTTGCACAGCATCATCTTTTAGGACTTGAAATAGCTCAGCTGGAATTCCATCACCTTCACTAGCTTTGTTCGTAGTGATGCTTCCTAAGGCCCACTTGACTTTGCACTCCAGGATGTCTGGCTCAAGGTAAATGATCGCACCGTCGAGGTTATCTGGGTCGTGAAGGTCTTTTTTGTATAGTTCCGTGTATTCTTGCCACCTCTTCTTAATATCTTCTGCTTCTGTTAGATCCATTCTGTCCTTTATTGTGCCCATCTTTGGTAAATGTCCTGTTGGTATCTCTCATTGTCTTGAAGAGATCTCTAGTATTTCCCATTCTATTGTTTTCCTCTATTTCTTTTCATTGATCACTGAAGAAGCCTATCTTATCTCTCCTTGCTATTCTTTGGAACTCTGCATTCAGATGAGGATATCTTTCCTTTTCTCCTTTGCCTTTGGCTTCTCTTTTCTTTGTTTTTTTCTTTTTTTTTCCATTTATTTTCATTAGTTGGAGGCTAATTACTTTACAATATTGTAGTGGTTTTTGCCATACATTGACATGAATCAGCCATGGATTTACATGTATTCCCCATCCCGATCTCCCCTCCCACCTCCCTCTCTACCCTATCCCTCTGGGTCTTCCCAGTGCACCAGGCCCGAGCACTTGTCTCATGCATCCAACCTGGGCTGGTGATCTGTTTCACCCTAGATAATATACATGTTCTGATGCTGTTCTCTCGAAACATCCCACCCTCGCCTTCTCCCACAGAGTCCAAAAGTCTGTTCTGTACATCTGTGTCTCTTTTTCTGTTTAGCATATAGAGTTATCGTTACCATCTTTCTAAATTCCATATATATGTGTTAGTATACTGTAATGGTCTTTATCTTTCTGGCTTACTTCTCTTTTCTTCTCAGCTATTTGAAAGGCCTCCTCAGACAACCATTTTGCCTTTCTGAATTTCTTTTTCTTGGGGATGGTCTTGATCACTGCCTCCTATACAATGCCTCCAACCTCCATCCATAGTTCTTCAGGCACTCTGGTTATCAGATCTAATCCCTTGAATCTATTTGTCACTTCCACTGTATAATCGTAAGGGATTTGATTTAGGTCATACCTGAGTGGTCTACTGGTTTTCCCCACTTTCTTCAATATAAGTCTGATTTTTGCAATAAGGAGTTCATGATCTGAGCCACAGTCATTAGGCTATTATTAAAATGAAACAAACAGAAAGAACAAAACGGAAAAGAATAAGCTGAGGTGGGGTGTGGGGAAACTGGAGCCCCCAGCCCTGTGGGCGGGAATGTAAATGGTGCGGCTGCTCGAAGAGTGTGGATGCTCCTCAAAACGCAGAGAATTGTCACAGGTTCCATCAGCTCCCTGGTGCTCAGACAGTAAAGAATCTGCCCACATTGCAGGAGACCGGGGTTCAATCCCTGGGTTGGGAAGATCCCCTGGAGAAGGGAATGGCAACCCACTCTGGTACGCTTGCCTGGAGAATCTCATGAACAAAGGAGCCTGGCAGGCTGCAGTCCATGGGGTCTCAAAGAGTCGGACACTACTGAGCGACTAATACTTTCAGTTTCACACTTCCAGCAATTCCATTTCTGGGTATAAATCCCAAAGAACGGAAAGCAGGTACACTCGTGTTTGCAGCAGCAATACTCACAAGAGCCAGGACGTGTCCATGGACGGGTGTGTATGGTTCATCCACACAGTGGGGCTCAGAGGCATCATTCAGCCACAAAGGACAGACACCGCGCCTCCACGTTTAGGAGATCCCAGAACAGTCGCATCCCACGGAGACAGATGGAGAGTGGCAGGGGCCAGGGACTGCGGGGAGGGGGCGTCTGTTTGAAGGGGACGGAGTTCCAGCCTCACGGTGCAGGGGCTCTGGGGGTGGATGGCAGCCAGGGCTGCGCAGCAACATCTTCAGGGCGAAAGGTGTCACTTGAAAGTGGCTCAGAGGCTACACTTAGGTCGTGTGTTTCATTGCAGTGAAGAAGCGTGAAAACAAGTCATACAGTGCGAGCTGTACTTGTCTGAGTCCCGTCGGGAGCAGGACCCACCCAGGGTCAAGCAGGGCAGTTCGCTGTGAAGGATCATTCATGACAACGAAGAGTGGATTGCAAGAGCGGGGGCTCTGGTCCCCCGGGACTGAGGGAAGGCCCACCTTCTGGGCCAAGGGTGCCTCCTCGGAGCTGGCCTCAGGTGGGCACGGAGGACCCTGGACGCCCAGGCTCAAGGCCAAGAGGTGCGGGAGGGAACACCGCTCAGGCGTCCCTCACACGCGTGTGGCGGGGAGGAGACTGGCTTGGGGTTGGCTCCTGGACGAGTCGGTGAAATGACGGGCTGCAGCCCTGGGTGGCCGTGAGCGCCACCACCCAGCAGGGCCCGGAGGCTGGAAGGCTGGCCCAGCGTCCCAGCCAGGGTGGCCTGCTGCTCTGGGGGCGCAGAGGGCTGGGCCTCTCCCGGGAGACATCTGTGCCCCCACCAGGCATGAGAAGGTTAAAGTTACTCTTTCTCTCACATCTTCAGAAGCTCAGGGAACTTTGTGAATTTGGAGAAAATGAAGGTGAAGATGAGCATGTCCACCTCCTGGGCCCCAGAAGGCGAGCCCGGGATGGCTGGTGGACCCGGACGAGAGAGCTGTGGCCGCAGTGCCGGAGGGGCCGCGTGGAACACAGCAGGGGGATGGCGGGGGTGGGGCAGAGACCCACCCCAGCTTCCTGGCCGCAGGGAGTGAGGGTGTGCAAACTTGTGGCCACCATGGAGGCCGGCCCCCCGGCACTGGAGACCGCAGGCAGACAGCACTGTCCCAGAAGCTGACCTGGCCGGGGGCCCCCAGGAGGCTGCCTGGGGACACAAAGAATGACACCCAGCTCAGCCCCGGGGCTGACGACCTGCTGATGCATAGGGTGCTGGGCAGACCAGGAAAGAGAACCGCACAGCATCCAGCGGGGAGGGCTGCTGGCGACCACCATTGGGCAGCTGGCCACGCCTGGCCAGCGCTGCCCTCACCGGGACTCAAGGTGACCTTGTAGCCGCTGGTCTGGGTGGGAGCCTCCCACCAAGGCTGGCCTGTCTGCTCCAGGTCCCTGGGCCTCCTCTCATACTGCCCATCTCCTGCCCAGTCTCATCCTCCTGGCTGTCCCACCGCTGGACCCTCACCCGTCACCCTGTCCCCTTGTCCATCTTTCAGTCCCCTCACCACTCCCCCACCCTGCCCCCCTCTGTGATTCTGTCTACTGCCAAATCCCACCAGCCTCCAGGTCCCTATTGTCGTCCCCTCCTCCAGGAAGCCCTCCTGGTGGTCTCCTCCTGCTGCCCTGAGCAGCCCCTCTCTCAGCCTCACTGCATTCAGAGCAGAGAGGACCAGCCCATGTGTCTGAGTGACGCTGAGAAACGGTTGAATCAGATAATGGAGACATTGGCTCCTTCTCGGAGACATTAGTGGCCTCTGACTTTGGGTCCGGGCCCAGAGGGGCTGGCGGGGGTTGGAGTGGGGCCTCCCCCAGAGCTGCCAAGGCTCCCCCCAGGGTGGGAGCGGGTGGGAGCTGGGCTGCAGGTGGCTCTGTGACTGACTGCGGGCAGCTGCTGCCAATTCAGCCTGGGAAGGATGAAATGCCCAGCTTCCCATGTCCTTCCTCATTGTGAGGGCCAGGAACACTGCGCGGCGTGGGGGCTTAGGGTCTCCACCCTGAACAGGGACCAGGGGCTGCTGCCTCTCTCCATTCCCACTGTCCCCGGGGGCCCTGCGGACATCAGGGGAAGGAGGTCTGTCGGTGTCCAGACGCCGATTCGCTGTGGCTGACCCTGGGCCCTCTCCAGGGGGCGGGCTCACCTCCAGGGGGCGTCTCAGGATCCAGAGACCCCAGCTTGCCTCGCCCGGTGCCCGTGTCCACTCCCACCATGCCCTGCAGGCCTGTGGTGCCAAGAGCTGGCCTGGGTCTTCTTTGGCCCGGGTGCTTGGGCTCTCTGTCTGCACACTTAAGTAGGGGTTCTGTCTGGCCCAGGTCCTTGGGCGCATGTTCCGGGGCTGCTGTTAGACCAGCGTTAACTTTTAATTTCGAGTCTCCAGGCAAGGCACAATGGACTTTTGACATACAAATATTAAAAATTAAATTTCCTGAGTTCATTATCTGATAATTAGAACTAAATAACATCTTAACTGAGAGGCCAGCCCCACACAGATCAAGTCAGTTCCATTTAAGATTCCATTAGACCAGTGTCGGAGCCGTAAGTAATGGACCATAAAATTTAATTTGGAAATGATCTCGCGCCGTGATGGAGCGATAGCGCTCACAAAGGAGCGGGCGCGCGGGCGGCCGGGCTCGCGAGCCGGCGGAATTCAAAGGGACCCGCCGCCGCGGCCCAGAAGAACATGTGTTCAGCGCCTTCTCCTTTCTTGGGCCCTGCAGGTATTTAAAAGTCAGAATTGACCAGTGTAGCTCCGTGTAATTACAAAGATCCCCTTATCGGAGTCTATTTGCAGGCGCAGAAAGAAAAGGCTGTGCTGGCGTCTCGCGGCTCATTTACATGCGCCCAGATTCGCACCTTAATCACAGTGGATTCAATCGCACTCGGGCGGTTCTGTCCTCCCATCTCAGCCCCAGCCACCTCGCCGCTCGCCCCAGGCGGGTCTGGTCATGGCCTTCGGGGGCCGCATGCACCTGTCCATCTGGAGGAAGCCTCCCCGGCCCCCTGGGGCCCCTAGTCTCCCACAAAAGGGGGATGAAAGTGGCCAGATTAGCTCGGCATCCCACGGACCCAGGACAGCCACACCTCAGGGGACCCAGGCACGGGGGTCCTCCTGGCCCGTGAATCCCAGATGCGGGGTCAGCAGGCCCGAGACCTGTCCTCCCCCGAGGCATCATCCGGAGCCTCCTCCAGCCGCCCGTACCCCCTGCAATCCCCAGACCCATTCTCGGCTCTGCGATAAAGCTGTGTGAGTGTCGGGCAGAACCTTCTGGAAGGCCTCTCCAGGAGTGCAGAGGGATGCCCTGGAGTTGGGGGAATCTCTGAGGCCCCGAGGGACCCAGGCTCACTCGGGCCTGGCCTTGCCTCACCAGGGACCGACTGCAGACACGTGACTCAGACTCCAAGAGCCCGGTTGGTAGTGACCTGCTGGTCACACGCAGGACCCGATTCCGACCCCGGTCTAAGGCTGGTGGCGTCCACCACCCACTGACCCCATGTCCCTGCCAGGCACGTGGCGGCCGGGGTGTCCGGTGTGTGTCAGCTTCCGGGAGCCGCAGGGCGGGCCATAGGCGGGGCCTCAGAATAGGGCCGTGGGGCGGGGCCTCAGGGTGGTGTGATGGGCGGGGCCTCAGCATGGGCCATGGGCGGGGCCGTGGGCGGGTAGTGGGCGGGGTCTCAGAGTGGGGTCATGGGCGGGGCTGGTGGAGGATAGGAGGATAGGGCTCCTGGAAGGAGCCCTGGCCGTGCAGGGCTGTCCAGCAGCCCAGGGCATACACTACCGGGAACGACCAGGGCTGTGTTTCCCCAGCCCTGAGCACAGGCTGGACACTGCTCCGTGGTTCTATCGCTCAGCCCTCTGTTCTGCTGGAACTGGTCCCGAAGTTCCCTGGATGGCTGCTTGACTCCGAGGACCCCAGACTTACCAGCGGAGCCCTCCTTTCGTGGGGCTGGGGCTCCCCTGACCCGCCACCCCCACCAGACACCCTGGCAGCAGGGAGCAGGCAGGCTGCGGGCCCAGCTGCCAGCTCGGTGGCCCCTGGTGGCTGTGACCTTGCGGCTTCACGTCCTCTCTGGGCAGGCAGCTAGGCTGTGCCCCTGCAGGTAAAATGGGGTGTTTGCAAAAGCCCCCCCTCAGTGTCCAGGATCCAGAGGTGCTGGGCCAGGGTCTTCCTGGAGCTGCCCCTCCCGCTGCCCTCTCAGCCCTTCTGGCCTCTGTTCTTGACTTGGACGCTAGTGCAGCCCCCAAATGCAGCCCACCCCAAACGTTCCCTGTGGCCCGAAGCAAGAGTGAGTGGCGGGGCCCGGGCCCTGAGACCACGAGGAGCCCTCCAGCCTGGCTCTGGGCCCACGCTCTCCCTCCAGCATCCAGGGATCCAGGCCAGGTAGACGGCTCACGAGAGGAGAGGACGGGGTCATGGCCGGGGGACCCACAGCCTTGGGGACCCACCAGGGCTGGGACCACAGAGAGGAAGGAGGCCGAGGACACGCCCTCTGTCCCTGAGCCCCCGTCAGGCACGGCTGCAGCTCCTGTAAAAGCCCCCACCACCAGGCCCGGAAAGCGTCTGAAATTAATTCTTGTTCCGGAGGCGGCGCGGGTGACCCACCGTGTCCACAGCCTCCAGGCTCTCGCCGAGCGGCCGACTCTGCGTCTTATCTCCCGAGCAGCCTCATTTGTTACTTCTCGCTGAGTACACCCACTCCCATTATTTCTGTAATTCTTGGCAATAACAGCCCTTCCCCTAATGAAACCTGCATTATTGGAAGGTTGCCGTCCTGACCCAGCGGAGATTAGCTGTGTACTCTGTTATTACTACATATGTAATTGTATAATTGATTTTAAAATTTACTTTTGTGTCCCCACATCATAAAGTAAGCAGCCCATTAGGGGGAGAAATATAATGAATTTATATCTAACCGTTTCTGCCCCAGGGAGAAGGGCATCAGGGGAGGTGTCCTCCAGGCTGGGGGGTAGGGATGCCCACTTCTTCCCCGTCCAGGGTTTGGGAAGGGCTCTGCCCTCTTTATCTTCAGGGGTCCCTCACGGGGCCATCCTCCAGGCAGGCCTGGGGCTTGAGTGTGTGGGTGTCTGGGGGTGTCCGGGGCAGGTGGGTGGGGGAGAGCCCGGCACTCTGACCACCTTCCAGCCCCAAGAGTGGGAGGGGAGCCACACCTCCTCCTGCCGGCGGGCAGGTGGCCCTCACCTGAAACCACGCCCACAGCTGGCGGCCCCCCAGTCCCAGTCCCAGCACAGGGTGGCTGCCCCCAGAGCCCAGCAGCCCGGCTCCTGCTGAGCCCCGTCCTGGGTGCCCCTCAGCCTGCGCTCCATCCTGGCCACCTCTTGGCCTGTGCTCTAGCAGACCCAGCTGCCTGTGGGCGGAATGGGGGGTGCTGCTTCCTGGGGAGGCCTAGGGGCTAAACACCCCACCACCCCGGTTCTTCCAGACCGGGGTCTCTGCCTCCACAGCCTCCTCACCAGATCACAGAGCTCTGAGCCCCCCTGCTTGCCATCTGCCCTGCTGGACCCGGTGCTCTGTGGGGAAGGGGCCCAGGCCCCAGTCCCAGCCCCAGCCTGCTGGGGTGACCCAGGTGGTGAACCAAGATGAGGAGGTATCTGAAGGCTGGACCTCACCCCAAGGTATTTTCAGACATGCAATGGTCACTGCAGTCAATTCTAGAATATTCTCATCCCGAGCAGGTCCCAGCCCCCGCCCCCACCAGGCCACCAATCATCCACCATCTGCACACAGACTGCCTGTCTACCTGTCTGAATGCCTCACGGCAGCTCCCTGACGCCTACGGGCACTGGGCTGGCACACACACAGAAGGTGCACGCACATGCCTGCCCCGTCTGGATGCGCGTGGATGCCTATATGGACGTGCACACACCAGGCGAGCCGCAGGCCGGGCCTGAGCTGGAGTCGGGCTCCGAGAGGACACAGAGCTAACTCCCACCCTCTTGTGCTGGTGAAACAGAGTAGGACCCTATGGCCCTTGCTTACCCCCGCTCACCATGTCCTCTGCCTGCCTTTGCCTGTGGAAGACTTTACCTAAAGAGTAAATTGAATCAGAGAAGTGAGAAATGTGGAAACAAAGGCAAACAGTCAAAGGAGACTAAATAATAATAATGTAGTCATTAAACACAGTCAAGGACCTTTAGTTCTTTCTCTGGGTCTGTAGATAATATTCTGAGCCACATCCTGTGAGCTATCTTATAGATACCAAAACCCCAGGTGGAGAAGTTAACTACGTGATGATCAGACTGTACCCAAGACATGAGCTGCCACAATTCCAAGAACTGATGGCAAAGAAATGGGAACAAGTGCACCCTAGAACTGAAGATTAATTGTACCTAAAACAACCAAGATACTGCTAGTCAGACCACTGATGACCAATTGAAGATGACTGTTAGAGATGACTGTGCTGTTTCTGTATGTAACCCACCCCCCACCCCTGACTCTGCCTATA